>NC_091264.1:62719385-63319385 GCF_042477335.2 Ovis canadensis | reverse complement strand
TGCCTGTGGCCCTAATCTCAGGAAAGCCTTGCTCCCCATCTGCCTACTGAGGAATCAGCCTGGTGCTTATTCCCAGGCCAGGCATGAAAGCAGCAAAAGCATCTTTAACACACACAGGCCTGCACAGCTCTAAGTCCTACTCTGGTCAGTGTGCAGCCTAGGCGATGCTCAGCTTCCGGTCTGAGCAGGGAGGTGGCTCATCACATTTCTCCGGCCCAGGTCATCCTTGCCATCCTGCTACTTTATCGGGGATCTTTCCTTCCCATTTCCTGGTAAGGCTTTTAACCATCCCTCTGGAGTAGTTGTTGCTCAGTTGCTCAGTCGTGTCTGACTCTCTCTCAGCCCATGGACCACAGCATGCCAGGCTTCCCTGTTCTATCTCCCGGAGTTTGCTCAAACTCATGTCCATTGAGTTGGTGATGTCATCCAATCACCTCATCCCTCTGTTGACCCCTTCACCTCCTGCCCTCAATCTTTCCCAGCATCAGGGTCTTTTCCAATGAGTCAGCTCTTTGCATCGATGCCGAAGTATTGGAGCTTCAGCTTCAGTGCCAGTTCTTCCAATGAATATTCAAGGTTGCACATTAAAATCATTTGGGTAGATTTAAAAACTGTACTAACCCTAACCCTGAGTTGAACTCTAGATCAATTGGATCAGAATCTCTGGGAGCGGCAGTGAGATCCAGGCATCAGATTTTTAAAAAGTGAATTAATTAACTAATGAGTTAAATTTAAGCTCTCCAGTGAGTCTGATGCGCAGCCACAGTTGAGAACAAATGTCCCAGCCCCCTGATGTTCACAGAATGGTGGAAAGACCAGCAGCGTCAGCACCACCTGGAACCTTGTGAGGAATGCAGTTTCAGGCCCCAGCTCAGATCCAGTCGGAATCTGTATAGTAACGAGGTCCCCAGGGATCTGTGTATATATTAAACTTTGCCCAGCACTGCTCCATCCAACCAGCCTGGGCCCATTCTGGGCCGTGTTACAGCTTTGATCAAATCTTCTGGAGATTTCATGGTCTGGTCTGTGCTCCAGCACTGTCTTGTGACTTCCTTTCCATTCTTTGCCTCTGGGTTACCTTTCGCCCAGTTTCACGCAGCTGTTGATACACACATGCACTGACACACGCATACACACACATTTACATATGTACTGCTGTCCAACAAACTGCACACATTTAAAGCATATAATCTCACAACCAGAATGATAAACATGTGCACGCGTGCGTGCTAAGTTGCTTCAGTTGTGTCTGACTCTTTGTGATCCAATGGACTGTAGTTGTCCAGGCTGCTCTGTCCAAGGGATTCTCCAGGCAAAAATACTGGAGTGGGTTGCCATGCCCTCCTCCAGGGGATCTTCCCGACCCGGGGATGGAACCACTGCCTCTTATGTCTCCTGCATCGGCAGGTGGGTTCTTTACCATGAGCAGCACCTGGGAAGCCCAATAAACATATATATCACCCCAGAAGTTTCCTTGTTCCTCTTTGTAATTCTTCCCTCCCAATCCTGTCTCAGGCCTCCCACCCCTACCAGGGAACCATTACTCTGCTTTTTGTCACCGTCAGTTACCAGTGTGCTTATTGATCTATTAAATGTCAGATCTTTCCTTTTTCTCTTTGGGACTCAAGAGAAAGAAGAATCTTTGAATAAATAAATTTAATAAGGCTTTTCCTGGTGATTCAGCGGTAAAGACTCTACCTGCCAATGCGGAAAACTTGGATTCAGTCCCTGAGTCGGGAAGATCCCCCGGAGGAGGAAACAGCAACCCACTCTAGTGTTCTTGCCTGGAAAATCCCATGGACAGAGGAGCCTGGAGGGCTATAAGTATAGTTCATGGGGTCGTAAAGCGATATGACTTAGTGACTATATGGCAGCAGCAAATTTAATTTTAAAAAAGCATATTAAATAAGTCTTTAAACAGTGTAATTATTCATTTATAGCTTGCCAGGATAAATGAAAAGAACCTTCATCTTAAAATGCTATGGGGAACTTATTATGTAAATATAGATATTTAGTAAAATAACCTTTAAACTGTAAATTGACATGTGTTTGTCAGGTTGTGTCAAGTTTAATTTGATTTTTTTTCTCTTTTTTCATCTGAAGACTACTTTAGCAATAATTAATTCCATGATTACCACATTCTGCCATTAAAGGATGCTTGTTAGTACCTTAACACTGCAGAAATCTTGATGAGTATGAACTCATTCTATCCATCCTTGTCAATTAAGCTATTCCTTTCTTGACAAATAAACCCTTTGATACTTTCAGCCAGAAATAAGTCTCAGAACTATTTCTGAGTAGAGTTTGTATGAAATAGAAGATGTTTAGATTTGGTAATGACTTTTCCAAGCTGACCTCTGGAGCAAGATACCTTTTCAGTGCTGTTGTTTTGTTAGACTACACTTTTCCTGAGATAGTTTTGTAACACACTTTTTTTGTATTTTTGTCATTTGAAAAAGTTGTAGTGCAGCTGGTCTGCAATTAAGTCACAAATTTAAAGCTACTGCTGCCTTTGTAAGTCAAAACGTAGGTGACTTTGTCCTGGTATATTGTGATCCCATCTGCTACTGGACCTAGAATCCTATGGATCTTCCAGCTACCATTCATGTCTTCACAGTCCACAAATGAAGAATAGGAACTTCAGTGAATGCATCTATTAATCCTGTTGGGAGGTGAAACTCATTCCACCAGAATTATTTTCTGAGTTTTCACTAAAATGATGGTACAGACTGAGGACATATCACTCTGAAATTGGAAGACATTCCCACTTAAGGCTGCAAAGTGCCTGATTCAGCTGAGCTCCAGGTTACTACTCATAATTTTATTCACCCATTGGAGAATTTGATTCATTTAAATGTTGGGAGATGGCCATTTTAAGCTACTGTTGAATATCTCTATTTGGGAAAGTTACAGAAAGAAAATAAGAAAGAATATATATGAAGGGAGAGGCTGTTTATTTTTCCCATGCAGTTGTGCTTTTCATAAACTAATTTTTGCATTTGCTGCTTCCCCGGTGGCTCAGACTGTAAAGAAACTGCCTGATATGCAGGAGGCCTGGGTTCGATTCCTGAGTTGGGAAGATCCCCTGGAGAAGGGAATGGCTCCCCACTCCAGTATACTTGCCTGGAGAATCCCATAGACAGAGGAGCCTGGTGGGCCACAAAGAGTCAGCCATGACTGAGAGACTAACATTACGATTTTTCACCAGCAAACATTATTATTAACAGATTTTCCTATTTCCACTGTACTTGCAATACTTTGAAGTGTCTCAAACAGAGCGTACTATAATAATCAAAAACTTAAATCGATTATAAGAAAATAACAAATAAAAGGATTTTAGCAAAAAAAAAAAAGAGCATAAAAACTCATGATGCATTTTCTGTTTAAAGAATCACAATTTTTTAGTTCTGTCCACTGAAAAGAACTCGAAAAAACAACCAGTGTGATAGCAGTAAGTGCCCCTGAGCCTGATTATGACCTCTGGGCACCATTTCTCCTCCTTTCCCCTCCCCATTAAAAGGTATCTGGGCTCCTTGAGAAAGATGATTGGAGGTCTGGGTCAGGAAATGTACAAGGCTAGCCTGAACTGCTTCTTCCTGCCAGAAAACAAGAAGGCTATTAAAGATTCTAGGACTCATGACAAAGAAATCAGAAATCAACGTAAAGAGACTCCCACCGGCCAAGAATGGGACAATTAAAATATCAAAAATAATATCACTGCAAAAGATTAGGATACATTAAATATTTTAATATTCATAGTTTCATGGTGATTTAAGAAATGTATTGGTCACCGTTGTAGGGTGCTACAAATCAACCCATTATTCTGAGAACTTAGAAATAAGGAAAGAGCCCCGTATCTAGACTTGCTTATATGAATACTACCTCGAGGCACCGAAATCACTGATGCTAATAAATGCAAAATGAGTGGGAGATGAGACTATCACCATTTTGCAATCCCTAATGAATTGATGGATCTAGGCTAAAATCATTTTTAAAAGGCTAATGGGGAACTTCATAATGGATGGATGAGAGTGATAACCCTGATCCCACTGGTAAATCTGAGCATCACAAAAGAATCGACAAGCAGACATTAAATCTCCTGATAGGATGAACGCTCCAGGAAGCACATAGCATCTGACTTAAGAAGTAGATGCTTCTTCAGTGCTCTCTCCACACCTGCTCCGAAGAAAAAAGGAAACAATTCACTTATAGATGAATCTGATTGAGTCTCTAGTCATGTCTGACTCTGCAACCCATGGACTGTAGCCTGCCAGGCTCCTCTGTCCATGGAATGCTACAGGCCAGAATTCTGAAGTGGGTAGTTGTTCTCTTCTCCAGGGGATCCTCCCAACCCAGGGATCAAACCCAGGTCTCCCACGTTGCAGGCGGATTCTTTACTGTTTGAGCCACCAGGGAAGCCTCTAAGTAGAACTAACAGCTTCATAGAAAATACAAGGGTGAGAGAAACACGATGCCCATGCAAATATTTGCTATCTTTCATCTTTTTGGTAATGGCCATTCTAACAGCTGTGAGATGATATCTCATTATGGTTTAAATTTGCATTTCTGTAATGACTGTGGTGGTGGTGGTTTAGTTAATAAGTCACGTCCTATTCTTTTGTGAACCCATGGACTACAGCCTGCCAGGTTCCTCTGTCCATGGGATTTCCCAGCAAGAAAATTGGAGTTGGTGGCCATCTGCTCCTCCAGGGGATCTTCCCCACCCAGGGGTTGAACTGGTGTCTCCTGCATCTCCTGCGTTGACAGGCAAATTCTTTACCACTGAGCCACCAGGGAAACCCCCTTTATATGTATACATATGTATATATTTTAAAGAATAGTGTATTCAATTAATGGTCAGTTAAATATAAAACTTGGCTTCCCTGGTGGCTCAGATGGTAGAGTCTGCCTGCATTGCAGAAGACCTGAGCTCAATCTCTGGGCCGGGAAGATCCCTAGGATAAGGAAATAGCAACCCACTCCAGTATTCTTGCCTGCAAAAATCCCATGGATGGAGGAGTCTAGCAGGCTACAATCCATGGGATCGAAAAGAGTTGGACACGACTGAGTGACTTCACTCACTCTCACAAAAATAAAACTATACAAAAATACAGTAAATGGATGGAAGTGCACCAAAACGGTAGCAATGATTTGTAAATCTGAGTTCTTTTTATGCTTTCATTATTTTTTGTGTCTGTAATAAGAGTTTCATCATGAGAAAAACAAAGTTATTTTTAAAAATCTGCTTGCATTTACGGAAACTACCTGTTTAAGGAGAGCTTAACAAGTTCAGGGTGTTTTTGCATTACTTTTTCCTCCAGAACAATACGGTGTGCTCTTTTTGTTATCAATGTCCTTATCATCAAAAGATGTGTTTTTATACAGTTATAACACTTCCCCCTCCTTTAAGTCTCTCTGTCCTTCCAGCACAGGCTGGATGCAGCCTTGCTCTGTAGTGTCCCATGGATGCTGCAGTGACACGCCCCCATTACACTGACTCCGTGCTGTGATTTCATTATTTCTGGAAAAAATATGTGTATAGTGTTTACTCCATGCCTGGAACTTTCTAATGTGGTGCAAAAACACACTTATTAAAACTCATAGTGAAGACTTCCCTGGTGGCTCAGTGGTAAAGAATCCACCTGCCAACACAGGAGACTCGAGTTCAGTCCCTGATCCAGGAAGATCCCATGTGCCACAGAGTGGCTAAGACTGTGCACCCCAATGACGGAGCCTTTGCTCCAGAGCCCAGGAGCTGAAACGAGAGAAGACGATCCGCGAGAAGCCCGTGTACCTCCAGGAGGAGTGAGCCCCGCTCGCCACAGCTAGAGAAGAGCCTGAGCAGCAGCAAAGACCCAGCACAGCCAAATAAATAAACACGTAAAATTGTTTCTTAAAAAACCCCTCATAATGTCTCCCAGGGGAAGGCGCTGTATTTTCCCCATGTGACAGATGAGGAAACTGAGGAAGAGAGAAGGAAAGTATCTTTCCCAAGGTCACTGTGCAGATGAGAGGTGAAGCTAGGGTTTGAATACCAAGCTGTCCCCCAAATAGACTATGATGTTGAGTCGGAGGCATCAAGTCACTGTCTGCACAGCACCCGGCGCACTGCGCCTGGGAACATAAATGCCCCCTGCTAGAATGAGAGACGGGGATGGATGTCCAGGGCTTGGAGGGTGAGAGAGAAGTCCAAGAAAATGAAGGATTTACTTTGGGGCTCTGGGTTATTGTTGATGAGAAGTCATAAATTTAGGTGGCACGTCATGAATAGGAAGGCAGTAGCCCACCTGTTTCCTTCCAGCTGCTGAATTAAAACTTGCCTCAGAAGAGGCAGGCATAATCATGGCTCCACAACAAGGCAGGGGGATCAACTGCAGAGCCTCGATTTTCATTTTAAATTTATTTATGATTTTAAAGGAAGATTGAATGTGGAAAGCAGAGCTTTCTTTCCCCTCTTTTTATTCAGATATGTCACTTTAAAATATAGTTGTCCAAAGCTAGGATTAAAAAAAAAAATCTCATCACCATGGAAACTCTGAAAAACTCTCTGTGTTTGATAGGCTGACAAAAACAGGAAAACTCAATCATTTGCCTCTTGAGATGTTGTTGGTTTCAGGGGGTGTGGGTTTTGTTTGTTTTTTAAAAATTTTTTATTAGTTTGAAAGGCGTAGTGAGGTTTTCTAGATCCGATGATGGGGGTGGGAAGAGATTGGTTTTGCACTTTAGTAAAATGAAGGATACTATTATTTTATTAAAAGGAAAAACAAGCTGACAAGCAATTCACTGTTCTAGTCAACCAACAATCTGAACTGTGAGAAAGTAGAGTGTGTGTGTGTGTGTGTGTGTGTGTGTGTGTGCACAAGTGTGGGGACTACGCTTCTCAACTGTGTGAGAGCTGATAGGAGAAACCAGGCCCAGAGGGCTGTAGAGCTGGAATGGCGGCACCGCGGACCTGCGGACAACCTCTTGATCCTAAGCAACCTCTGGCCAACAACCAGCAACCAACGGTGAAACCCCAAAGGAAACACGGCGCCATTGCTGAGTGTGGGTTCATGCCTCCATGCACTTTGCCCAGAGCAGATCTTCAGCATGCCTTGTGAACCACCACTCCTCCTGGGTGACTACCGGGAGGCAAGGGGTAAAGAAGAACGGCCTCCTTGATTTTATAATTCCTCCAGTGGGAGGAGTAGGGCAGCTAAGAAAAGCAAATTGTGAGCTGAGAACTGCTAGGACTCACTTCTAGGGCTGATTTCTGGCCCCTGTGGAAATTACCACTGGCCTCCCCACCCAGAGAAAGCAAGAATTTATAACAAACATGTAAAAATGAAAGTTAAGCCTATTGATTTCAGTATCTGTTTAACCTCAGAGGGCGAAGGAGAGCTATTCATCATCACCTGGGCTGAAAATTTCCTTTTGCTTATTTTCATGCGATTTTAAAGTTAAAGCAAGCCCCATTTCTAAGGTCATTAAAGTCAAGCCTGGCAAAGGGATCAGAGAAAATTGTGGAGCTAGAATGCTCTCCCATATTTTATCTCCAAAGAGACTCTTGAACAGCTTAAGTCACAGTCTGGTTCTGTTTGAGATCCTTTAGAAGCAATGGTGATTTGACATCTTCAAAAAGGCGAAATGTTTCACCTTTTTGGTAAAAGGATTTTGAGTGAGGAATTAGAAACAACTTTTGGGGTTTTCCCGGTGGTTCAGATAGTAAAGAATCTGCCTTCAATGCGGGAGACCCAGGTTCGATCCCTGGGTTGGCATAATCTCCTGGAACAATTCCCTTCCAGTATTCTTGCCTGGGAAATCCCTTGGACAGAGGAGCCTGGCGGGCTCTAGTCCATGGGGTCAAAAAGGGTTGGACACGACTGAGTGACTAACACTTTTTACTCCCCTCCCCTTTATACAAAAGCTGAGCGCCACTAAAGAAAGAGGTAAGACCTGCTGGGTGGGTGTCATCAGCGCTCCAGGGAGTGACCCTCTCTGTGGAGCACTTGTGACTCCAGATTGGTGTCATCACGGTGTGTTTTTCCATCTCAAGGACATCAGAAGGGGTGGTGACCCCTGAGGCTGTGCTCTAGGCAGATGATTCCCACCTATGGGATCTGGGAAACACTGGAGTCTATTTACTGCTCAGATTGCTGTCGTGTCTGACTCAGCGACCCCACGGACTATAGCCTGCCAGGCTCCTCTGTCCGTGGCATTCTCTAGGCAAGGATACTGGAGTGGGTTGCCATTTTCTACTCCAGGGGATCTTCCTGACCCAGGGATCGAACTCAAGTCCCTTGGGTCTCCTGCACTGCCAGGAGGATTCTTTACCACCATCCCACCTGGGCTCAATCACTAAGTCGTGTCTGACTCTTTGCGACCCCATGGACTATAGCCCGCCAGGCTGCTCTGTCCGTAGCATTCTCTAGGCAAGAACACTGGAGTGGGTTGCCATCAAACCCACATCTCTTGTGTCTCCTGCATTGGCAGGCGGGTTCTTTACCACTCAGCCACCCAGAAAGCCCGGAGTATAGTCAGGACTGGCATTTCCAGCATCTGCGCTTTAGTTCCGGAAGGGTCCAGAGCCACTGTCTTCCTAAAATGGTTTAATTCAACCTCCCTAGGGGCCTGCCTTTGTGCCTGTGAACTCTGGAATAAAACCAGCCCAGCAGACACCGGTGAGCGATTTCGCAACTGTTGGGTCTATTTCCTGCGAAGACACTGCGTCGTCTCACAGCTCAGGCCAGCTTGGGGAGTTTAGTTGATTTGTGCTATATTCCCAGTTTTGCTGGTTAAGGACTTTTTAGTGTAAAGTATCTTTAGAAGACAGACTATTATTCACGAAGCAGTTCTACAAAGAAAAATGCCAGATATCCTTTACTTAGCACATATTCTCAAAGGGAGCCTGTGCCCTTGTTGGGATGTTTAATTTTTTTCTTTTTTTGCAAAGAAAACTTGTTTGATCTTTTAGCTATCAACCTGGTTTTATTTTTATTTATTTATTTTTAACAGTAGGCTTTTCCAGCGTTGATTAGAACATCACAGAAGTTTCCCAGCTGGCATCTACTTCCTATTTCTCTTATTCCACAATACAGGATACCAGTGGTTCTGGTTCTGAAAATAAAAGAGCCTCTTGTTCAGTTGCTCAGTCGTGTCTGACTCTTTGAGACCTCATGGACCGCAGCATGCCAGGCTCCCCTGTCCTTCACTATCTCCCAGAGTTTGTTCAGAGTCATGTCTGCTGAGTCAGTGATGCCACCCAACCATCTCATCCTCTGTCACTCCCTTCTTCTCCTGCCCTCAATCTCTCCCTGCATCAGCGTATCCATGTTTTACCCCCAGCTTGTTTCAATTTTCTGGATGACCTTGAAAATTTTATGTATTACCAGAGAGTCTGATTTTTCTTTTGAAATGTGAAGCTAATAATCCCCTCCCTGCCTCTTAGAGTGGTGGTTATCAATTCAGTTCAGCGAACATTCACGAGCCTTACCTCTGTGCCGTGTTAGACTGAAAGAGAGAAGGATCCTGCTTTCTGAAACACAGAATGCAGGAAGACACCAGCTTTGAGCATCCTTTGAAGGTATGTAGGAGGAAGGGTGAAGAGGGAGGGGATGTGTATATACTTATGGCTGATTCACTTTCTTGTACAACAGAAACCAACACAGCATTGTAAAGCAATTGTACTCCAATGATTAAAAAAAAAAAATGAACCACTCAGCTAAGGATTATAAATGCTCCCTCCAGAAACAGCTTCAGACCTTGAATCCGGGGTCATCTATGTGCCACTGAAAATAAAGTCTACTGTGAGCTCCCTGGGTTCCCTTCTGATTGATGCCACACCAAATAACACTCACTTGCTGTAAGGATGAATGGGCCTCTACTGATTCAGACACTTGCAAGAGAGATAGATGCTATTTCGTTAAGTACAAGGTCTGAATGCATAAGGGGTCCAAATTGTCACATAAGCTCCATTAGAACTTCCTTGAAATTCAGTTAGCCACATATCTGAGTGCTGTTGTGTGCACGCACTATCCTAGGGGCTGCCCAGGGTGCAAAGGTAAGCCGCTAACCCATCCGCCCCGAGCTGGGCCGGTGCCCCTAAACCCATCCCTTCCTCCCCGGCCAGGCCGGTGCCCCTAAACCCATCAACACCCCCCCCAGCTAGGCTGGTGCCCCTAAACCCATCCCCTCCTCCCCGGCCAGGCCGGTGCCCCTAAACCCATCCCCCCCCCCCAGCTAGGCCGGTGCCCCTAAACCCATCCCCTCCTCCCCGGCCAGGCCGGTGCCCCTAAACCCATTCCCCCCCCCCCAGCTAGGCCGGTGCCCCTAAACCCACCCCCTCCTCCGCAGCTAGGCTGATGCCCCTAAACCCATCCCCTCCGCAGCTAGGCTGGTGCCCCTAAACCCATCCCCCCCAGCTAGGCTGGTGCCCCTAAACCCATCCCCTCCGCAGCTAGGCCAGTGCCCCTAAACCCATCCCCCACCCCCCAGCTAGGCCGGCTCCCCTAAACCCATCCCCCCCAGCTAGGCCAGCTCCCCTAAACCCACCCCCTCCGCAGCCAGGCCGGCACCCCTATTGCATGTTCTTTTTCTGCCACGACTCCTTTCCGTGCTTTTCAGTGTTGAAATTCATGTTTATTAGTAGCTCATTTGTGAAACCGTCGCCAGATGCTCTTTGAGGACGAAGATTGTCTTTTTCACTAACATATTCCCAGTGCCTGCTTCAGCATTGATCCCTAATATGTGTGAATGAATTAATAATAGTGCTGTAGTACCCATGGGTAATTATGTGGTCATGAGCATTGTGGGAGATATACTATTACTATTTGTGGATTGATGAATGAAGGGCTCTAGCCTGAGGGTGTAAATTCTGGTCTGGGCTCAACGGTCTCCAAGAGGAAGGGGTGTTGGTCACTGTTACCCTGGGAACACCAGGCCTGGTACCTCACTTCATTCTGTACTGAAGGGTCTAAAAGACCATGCATAATTACAGAGCAAACAGTATAAGAATGAATGTCGAAATACTATACAATTTGTTCATATTAATTACTTCCTATTAAAAGCATCCAGATATTAGAAACTGATTTCCTTACATTGAATTTAATTGATTTCTCTGTTTAAAGGAAAATGCCACAGTCAGAGTGAATAAAAAGTTAGACGGACTTCTTTGGTGGTTCAGTGGTTGAGATTCCAAGCTGCCAAAGCAGGGGTCATAGCTTCAATCCCTGGTCAGGAAAGTAAGGTCCCACATGCTGTGCAGTGCAGCCAAAGGTAAAAAATAAATAAGGAAACGAGGAAAGAAATCAATCACTTGGGGCAAACGTTAGAAATACCAGATGCTAATTTAGCATCAGATGCTAAAAGAGAGAGGCGTCTACACACACACATCCCCACAGCACATGTCCCCCATGCACTGTATATGACTTTGACTCCCTTCAAATGGTAAGGTTTGGGGTGTCACTCACAGCTTATCTGTGGTGATAGGTGCAGTGAACCTAGAAAGCATTTACTTGGAATGAGGAAATCAATGCAGCAAGCGTTTATTGCACATTAAGTATCTACCAGACCACAGAGCCACCCGACAATGAAGGAGACACAGGAGACGCAGGCTTTATCCCTGGGTCGGGAAGATCCCCTGGAGAAGGAATGGCGACCCACTCCAGGATTCTTGCCTGGACAATCCCAGGGACGGAGGAGCCTGATGGGCTACAGTCCATGAGGTCACAAAGAGTTGGGCATGACTAAGTGACTGAGCAAGCGTGCGTGTACCAGATACTGTGCTAGGATGAAGTCTGCATCAGTGATGGGGAATGAGGTGGGAAATGTTCAGACAAGATGAGCCCCATGAAAGTGACTGATGCCCTATCAAAGAGAGCTGTCAAATGTTGCCCTGAGGGCTAAGCATAGGCTGGGATGCTGACATCTTTCAGGGTACACGATCTGACTCTAATTCTAGATGACCAATCTGGAAAGGTTTGAACTGAAACAGGAAAATGCTTTTAACAATTCAGAGTTCCTGAGTGGTCAGAAAAGTGAGAGGACTTCACACTAAGTGCCCGACTCACTCCTGCCGCCTTTGTGGGCTCATTGTCTCTCTGCAGCACCCAGAGAAGGGCTCCTTTCTGGGATGGATCGGAAGCCTGGTTAGCACAATTAAGTTAAAAAGCTAACCAATAATTCTCCCTCCATCCACCCCTGGCCTCCGTAACGTGGTATGACTATTGATCCCCACTAATGATTTAGTGATTAAGGAGGATGAATTGCCTATGAATGCAAAGCAAGCTAAAGGCCCCCAGCCACACAGCAGAACATTCTTTATCAATCAGAGCTGTACTTGCCTGCGTGAGTTTCAGCCCAGTGTCCTGAGTCACCTTGGACTTCGCTTCCACGGCGCGTGTGTGGTATTTGCAGCACCTGGCCCACCTGGCTTCATTTGGACAACGTCTGATTCCCTCTTGTGTGATCTTTTCTGCCTGGGCAGTGGTCTCTTTTTTTGTCTCCTCTATAGATGCCAGACCATATCTCCACGAGCCCCGCGTTATGACATGTGTTATGTTCCGCGTTAGCACACACGCAAGCATAACACTGGGGACTGTGAAGCCGCGGTGTATTTGGTTGTGTGTGGGGTTCATTATACAGCCCCCGTGCTGGGCTGTGCTTTGGGTTCCAGGCTGGGCAAACCACAGGCTGTTATCATCAGCCATGAACCTTGTCTCCTAGATAAGGATTAGAGGGTATAAGAGGATGGAGGTGGCAGGTGGGGAGCATAGGATTAGCTCGAATACTGGAATAGATCATTCAAACAAAGGGTCAGGGGGATCCAGGTTTATGTTATACCCAGGCAGAAAACCTTGCTCACTGGTGGTCTGTGTGTAAGTTCATATCCACCCTGATCCAACTGCAACTTTCACATTCAGAATCAGCGCTAATATAGACTCATTTTGGAAGATACTGGAGAGCAGCGTATATGGGATGGGATGGTGTGAGAAATCTCTGGTCTTACGTCAGCTCTTTCGTTTCGTTACCTTATTTCTCAAGATCTAAAAGTGGACTCTCCCCCGAGTGTCACCGCAGCGTTCGCATTTGCCTCTGAAACTTAAGATCAGCCTCACACTAAGTATGGAGGCAGAAGTAAGGAAGGGCAGAGGCGGGGACAGGGAGAAATACTGTGTGTGATAGAGTTCTGAAATTGGATTGGTAGAGAAATCCTTGGGCTTGACTAAGTTTATTTGAATATAACTAGATCAAGCTTCTGCAGCAGCCAGAAGGAAAGACTCAAAATAGCAGTAGAGATTAAGCTGAATTATATTGAAGTTACATGTTTGCAAATCCAGCGTTATGATTTATAAAGTTTACACCCACTGTGCATTTAAACAAATTGACAGAATTCATTAGACTTATGCTTTCTGTACTTGAATTAAGGAGATAAAAGTTAGTTTCACTATAAACAAGGTCAACTTTATTTTATTTTTCTGAAGCCAGATTATGCATCTTAATAGTTTTTTTAAATTTAATTATAGTTGCTGTACAATACTATATAAATTAGAAGTGTACATATATGATATAGTAATTCACAATTTTTAAAGATTATACTCCATTTATAGCTACTATAAAATATTGGCTATGTTCCTTGTGCTGTACAATGCATCCTTGTAGCTTACTTTATACCTAATTGTTTGTACCTCTTAATTCCCAACCCCTATATTGCCCCTCCCTATTCCCTTTCCCCACTAGAAATTAGTTTGTTCTCTGAGAGTCTGCTTGTTTTCTGTATATTCACTAGTTTGTTATATTTTTTAGATTCCACATATAAGTGATACACAGTATTTGCCTTTTTCTTTTTGACTTATTTCATTCGGCATAATGCCTTCCAAGTCCATCCATGTTTCTGCAAGTGGTAAACTCACATCATTTGTTATAGCTTCATAGTATTCCATTGTATCCACCTGGAGAAGGGAATGGAACCCACTCCAGTATTCTTGCCTAGAGAGTTTCATGGACAGAGGAACTTGGTGGGCTACAATCCACAGGGTCACAAAGAATCGGACACAATTAAGTGCCTAACATCTAGTACATTTCTATGTCTTATCTTCTGGACCCTATCCATTTTGAAAGTCAAGGCAAAGAAGCCCATTTTGTTAACAGAGCAATAACATACGCAGAGGTAATTCCATCAGCATATTAACTTCACAATTAACCAATTGTGCAATTTTAGGCAAGCTTCAATTATTTCTTGAAGTAAATTTATAGCAGCATTAACTTTAAGTTATAGCCTCATACACGAAAGCAAATTTTGCATCATCTTCTGTCCTTAAAACATGGAAAGTGTATGTAGGAAAGGAACATGCCTTCTAGAATAATTTTGCTATTGACCCAAAAAGAGATGCATTAGAAATATATGAACTATTTTTGTAGTGAGATAACAAATACCAGGCCCTTACCTTCGCACCAAGGGTTGAAGAGAATGTATGTGTCCGTCTCAGGGTTTCGGGTGGTGCGGATGACCCCATAGGGGGTCCAGACAGCCACGTACATGCGGAACTTCCCCACAATGCAGTCTGGAGAAGACTGGACAGACAGACGGACAGACCTGTCCTCTTTCATGACCACTTTCGCCCCCCACTTGCCACTCTGCAGCTCAGAGACCACAGGGACTGGAATGTAGGTTCCCTTATTCTCCTGGGGGTAGCGACCTATGAGAAGAAAGAAGAAATACAGCCATGAGATTTCACAAGCTACCTTTGTTCTCACTCTGTCCCCTTAGTAGCTGACGGTGGGAAATAATTCATTAGACTTGAAATAATAAAACTTGGCTTTGAATTTCACTTCTGCTGCCAACTTGCTGTCTGATGGCAGTTAGTTTTCATAACTTTTTGAAGGTCATATTCATCTGGTCTATATTTTTTAAAAAAGAATGACAGTACTTACAAAGATTTTTGTTGGTTGGTCAATGCACTCAAATAAGATGTAGAAATACTAATCTTGGATGTGAAACCAAAACAGAGCTTATAGGGTGATGTGAAGCCATCAGTACCAAAAATTCTGCTCTCTGAAGACTTAGAATGGTTTTTTCAGGGACATAACGGCTCCCCAGGGGGCTGTAGTGGTAAAGAACCTGCCTGTCAACGCAGGAGACTGAAAGACCCAGGCTCCGTCCCGGGGTCAGGAAGATCCCCTGGAGGAGGGTGTGGCTGCCCGCTCCGGTGTTCTTGCCTGGAGAGTCCCGTGGACAGAGGAGCCTGGTGGGCTGCAGTCCATGGGGCTGGACACAGTCGGACACGACTGAAGCGAATTAACACACATAAGGGGCACAAGGCCAACGTTTTTGTGTATTCTGAATGCAATTTCATTATTTGTCATACTACCTATAACAGAGCTCCATTTATAAGTGGTCCATATGTAATAAATTTTCTATTTAACTGAAACATGTTTATTGCCAATGTCGTATTTAGTAAATTCAGGCTTATGTCTTGGGCAAGAATTTAGGCTCCAAAGGCAAATTGTCTAGGCTTGAATCTTGGCTATGCTACTTATTACCTTTGCAATCTCTGGTAAATTAAAAGAGGGTGTGATGGCATGGGTTGAGAGGGAGGTTTAAGAGGGAGGGGAGATATATGTGTGTGTGTGTGTGTGTGTGTGTGTGTGTATATATATATATATATATACATATACATATACATATACATGTATATAAGTACTCCTAGAACAAAGTTGCCTGTTACTCCAGGTATCTCTTGACTTCCTACTTTTGCATTCCAGTCATGTCTGACTGTTTGCAACCCCATGAACTGTAGCCTGCCAGACTCCTCTGTCCATGGGAACTAACACCAAAAAAAACAGATGTCCTTTTCAACATAGGGGACTGAAATGCAAAAGTAGAAAGTCAAGAGATACCTGGAGTAACAGGCAAGTTGGCCTTGGAGTACAAAATGAAGCAGGGCAAAGGCTAATAGAGTTTTGCAAAGAGAATGCACTGATCATAGCAAACACCCTCTTCCAACAACACAAGAAACGACTCTACACACGGATGTCACCAGATGGTCAATACTGAAATCAAATTGATTATGTTCTTTTCAGCTGAAGATGGAGAACTCTATACAATCACAAAAACAAGACTAGGAGTTGACTGTGGCTGAGATTATGAACTCCTTAGCAAAATTCAGACTTAAATCTAAAAAAGTAGGGAAAACTACTAGACCATTCAGGTATGACCTAATCAAATCCCTTACGGTTACACAGTGGAAGTGACAAGTAGATTCAAGGGATTAGATCTGAGAGAGTGCCTGAAGAACTATGGTTGGATTCTTGCCATCGTACAGGAGGCAGTGATCAAACCTATCCCCCAAAACAAAGAAATGCAAAAAGGCAAAACAATTGTCTGAGGAGGCCTTATAAATAGCTGAGAAAAGAAGAGAAGTGAAAGGCAAAGGATAAAAGGAAAGATATACCCACTTGAATGCAGAGTTCCAAAGAATAGCAAGGAGAGATAAGAAAGCCTTCCTCAGTGATCAACGCAGAAAAACAGAATAAAACAATAGAATGGAAAAGAGAGATCCCTTCAAGAAAATTAGAGATAACAAGGGACCATTTCATGCAAAGATGGGCACAATAAAGGACAGAAATGGTATAGACCTAACAGAAGCAGAAGATATTAAGAAGAGGTGGCAAGAATACACAGAAGAACTATACAAAAAAGATCTTCATGATCCAGATAATCACGATGGTGTGATCACTCTAGAGCCAGACATCCTGGAATGTGAAGTCAAGTGGGCCTTAGGAAGCATCACTACGAACAAAGCTAGTGGAGATGATGGAATTCCAGTTGAGCTATTTCGAATCCTGAAAGATGATCCTGAAAATGCTGCACTCAATATGCCAGCAAATTTGGAAAACTCAGCAGTAGCCACAGGACTGGAAAATGTCAGTCTTCATTCCAATCCCAAAGAAAGGCAATGCCAAAGAATGTTTAAATTATGACACAGTTGCACTCATCTCATGCTAGCAAAGTAATGCTCAAAATTATCCAAGCTAGGCTTCAGCAGTACATGAACCAAGAACTTCCAGATGTTCAAGCTGGATTTAGAAAAGGCAGAGGAACCAGAGATCAAATTGCCAACATCTGCTGGATCATAGAAAAAGCAAAAGAGTTCCAGAAAGACATCTACTTCTGCTTTATTGACTATGCCAAAGCCTTTGACTGTGTGGATCACAACAAACTGTGGAAAATTCTTAAAGTGATGGGATAACCAGACCATCTTACGTGCCTCCTGAGAAATCTGTATGCAGGTCAAGAAGCAACAGTTAGAACTAGACATGGAACAACAGACTGGTTCCAAATTGGGAAAGGAGTATGACAAGGCTGTATATTGTCACCCTGCTAATTTAACTCATATGCAGAGTAGGTCATGTGAAATGCCAGGCTGGATGAAGCACAAGCTGGAATCAAGACTGCCAGGAGAGATACCAATAACCTCAGATATGCAGATGACACCACCCTTATGGCAGAAAGTGAAGAGGAGCTAAAAAACCTCTTAATGAAAATGAAAGAGGAGAGTGAAAAAGCTGGCTTAAAATGCAACATGCACAGAATGAAGATCATGGCATCCGGTCCCATCACTTCGTGCCCAATAGATGGGAAAACAGTGGAAACAGCGGCTGACTTTATTTTCTTGGGCTCCAAAATCACTGCAGATGGTGATTGCAGTCATGAAATTAAAAGACACTTACTCCTTGGAAGAAAAGCTATGACCAACCTAGACAGCATATTCAAAAGCAGAGACGTTACTTTGCCAACCAAGGTCCATCTAGTCAAGGCTATGGTTTTTCCAGTGGTCATGTATGGATGTGAGAGCTGGACTTTAAAGAAAGCTGAGTGCCGAAGAATTGATGCTTTTGAGCTATAATACTGTAGAAGACTGTTGAGAGTCCCTTGGATTGCAAGGAGATCAAACCAGTCAATCCTAAAGGAATCAGTCCTGAATATTCATTGGACGGATTGATGCTGAAGCTGAAGCTGCAATACTTTTGCCTCCTTATGCAAAGAACTGACTCCTTAGAAAAGACCCTGATGCTTGGAAAGATTGAAGGCAGGAAGAGAAGGAATCAACAAAGAATGAGGTGGTTGGATGGCATCACGACTCGATGGACATGAGATTAAGCAATCTCTGGCAGTTGGTGATGGACAGGGAAGCCTGGCACGCTGGCAGTCCATGGAGTCGCAAAGGGCCAGACAGGACTGTACATTGAACTGAACTGATATGTATATACTTATGGCTGATTTGTGTTGTATGGCAGAAACTAACACAGCCCTGTAAAGCAATTATCCTCCAATTAAAAAATAAAATAATCACAATAAATTACATGACCTTTACAAATCTCTATTTTCCTTTTTCTCTGTCATTAAATGAGAATAATAATACTACTCAATGGTGAAATAAAATAATACATGTAAGATGCTTTGCACATAATTTTTCATATATAACAAATTTTGGCAATTATTTCAATAGAAAATTAAACATCAGAGCATTTTACCATATGTCCAGGCTTATCAAACTTTATGTATAAGCTACCTCAGAGCAAATCTTTTTTCTCTTTATTGTTGCCATTTTGGGCTAAATTTCTACTTCATGATCAACATCAAAACTAAATTTTACCGATGGGTTCCTGGAAAAACAGTCTCTGCAGAGTATTCAACCTCACAGCATTCTTTAACTCTTTAGCTTCCAGTTCAATGTATAGTCTGGTTTACCTGATAGTCAAATACCTAGGTATTTTAAACTGGAGCAAATGTTTCATTTACAAACTTTACCAAAATGCATCAGGCATTCAATTCTAGACATGGAGAAAATGACAAATCAGACTAATACGTCTGAAAATTATTTTGATTGTAAGCAGAAGAAACTTACTGAAAACTTACTTCAATTGTTTTACATAAACCATGTAGAGAATTCTACATTAAAACAAATAAAAACAATGCTTCTTTTTGGCTTCTCCAATTACCGGGATCTTTAAAGGATTCTTTGGTAGGTCTATTGCTGCAGACAGAGCATTCTAAGGAGGTAACTGCGTAAGTTGCCACTGTGTAATTCAGTGAGACGCTTAATCTTAATGTAAGTCAATGCATACGGCGCAAGCTGGGGAGAAAGAGTAGCACCTTGGTGCTTTGCTGCTGCAGGAGAATCTATTTATCAACACCCTGAATAAACATTATCACAAATCCAATAAAGCTTTGAAAATGGTTTTCTGCCAAGGTATGACAGTTGTCTAGGTGGTATTATTGGGAATACACGGGGCTCAGCCTCTGGGAAGCCTGGACATGACCCACCTGTCAAAGCTGTTTGTCCCAAAGGTCCCCATACTTCCTGTCTATGCTCCTCTCTGTACAAGCTCAGCCTTGGGGAATAGGTTGCCCTTTCTCTGTTGCTCTTGGAGACCCCTTTGGTGCTGGAGTGTGGAAATCGAATGCAATCTTGCCAGCTAAACAGGACCATAATTCATTTATTCCAGTGACTCCTGGCAGCTGTTGCCACTAAATACTGACTTGGATTTAGAATACAAGTATTAAATATGACACAAGTTTGGTAAAAATAAACTTTCAGAGAGAAAATCTATGTCATAATGAGAGACTTAGATTAAAAAAAAGATGAAAGGCATTTTCAAATGAATTATATAAGCAGCCTCCTTTAAGAACAGCAAAAAAAAAAAAAAAAACTGTGAGAGTGTAGCTAAAGCTATGGGCTTCCCAGGTGGCTCAGTGGTAAAGAATCTGCCTGTCAATGCGGGAGAAGATTCCCTGGAGAAGGAAATGGCAATGCACTCCAGTATTATTGCCTGGAAAACCCCGTGAATAGAGAGGAGCCTGCTGGGCTACAGTCCCTGGAGTCACAAGAGTCAGACATGACTTAGCGACTAAAGAATAACACCAGTGTAAAGCTATGTGCTGTGAGCTTCAGCCTCATCTTTGTACTAACCTCCACTATTGTTTAGGGGTATTGAAATGCCAATGATCACTCACTCCCATTATTATACTTCAGGTTATAATTGCAAAGACTCCTATTAAATTTTACCTAGCAAATTCAGGTTATTAAAAACACGTGAAGGAAAAGGAGAGCCATGTTTGTTCACGTTGGCTTTGAACCCAGTCATGATTTAATCCAAAGCTTAGTTTGTTTGAAGCTCTTTCCTTCCTGCGACAGTACTGCCTACTCTGTGCTAAGCATGAATAGCATCATTCAGTGTTAGAGACACAACAGTTTACAAAGCAGATTCCTGTCCTCACTGAGCTTACAGTCTACGGACAAGCCACGAATGCGCTGCTTAGGATACTCCTCTTGCTGCTTTGCTCCTCAGAACAGCAGTGAGAGGAAAAGCATTGTCATCGTCCTACTCAGACAAATCAGGAAAGAACACAGAATGAGATGAAGCAACTCAACCAGGGTGATGCAACAAGAACAGGGGTTGGGACTTGAACCCAGTCAGTTTGGCTTGAATCCTTACAGTAAAAATTTGCCAGTCTCTGCCTTACAGAATTCTGTATTCTATTGAATCAAGGGGTTTCTGTGGTGGGTCAGTGGCAAAGCATCTGCCTGCTGATGCAAGAGACACAGCTTTGATCCTGGTTCTGGAGCAATCCCCTGGAGAAGGAAATGGCAGCTCACTCCAGTATTCTTGCCTGGGAAATCCCATGGACAGAGGAGCCTAGCAGGCTACGGTCCGGGAGGTCATAAGCATAGGACATGACTTAGCAACTAAAGCACCACCAGTGTCTAAGACTTGGGACTAAGAAGAAAATACCATCGCCTTGTTTTTCCTTCAAAGAGAAATATGTTATCAAACCAGGAACAAACATCTATACTGCGATTGGGTCAGCATTTCATTTCGTTAGAACCTCCTAGTTAAATTCCTCAGTCTCAGAGTGTTGAAGACATAGGAAGTTGGTTATAACTTTTTATTGGGTTCACTGGACTCAGCTAAAATGTTCAATTTCAGTTTTGTAAAAGGTGTTGAGTGTTGCCAAGGCACTTCACATAGAGATGGAAATAATGTGATAGAAATGAAGCTTTATTTCCTGGAGTCCCTATGAGGAAATTTTTACAGATGGGCAACTGAGGTCCCATGAGGTTATCACGCACAAGACCTTTGTATCACCAGGCAGAGGTGGACACGGGGCACGGACTGAGATCTGTGGGCTGAGAAGTCCATTCTCTTTTCTCTGCAGGCCGCTGCTTCTGTGGAGGTGGTGGGGAGGGTGCTGGAGGGATTAAGATGAAGGAAGCCAAGAGAAGAGTAAAACTGGAAGATCTGAAGGGACGGGAGGCGGAAGGGCAGCCGGGGGTGCGCCGTGGTGGACTGCAGGGACGGGAGGCGGAAGTGTTAATTTAAGGGCTTAGTAACTGGTGGCGAGAGAGAAGACCTGGTAGAGGGGGGCTTCCGAAAAGGGTCTCTGGGCTGCAGCGGACGTGGCTTTAGGAGGTTTCTAAGGGGACGTCAGTGGCAGAAGGAAGAAAGGAGACGTGTGAGGAGCTCTGCAACTCAGGTCAAGCCGGGTGGCGCCAGACCAGCACGTGGAGACACATGGGGAACAGCAAGCAATTTCATTCATTCCAAAGGGAGAAGAAAGAACCCTGATTTGCAGGCCTTTTCACATGCACTGCATGCGAAAGCTGATTATTCATGTAAGACCTGGCTTGTCGATAGTACCGCAGGGTCTTGTCGGCTGCTCCCTTATACCATGTTTAATTCTGAGCGTAATGATTTCAGTGACAGCGCTGGGGAAGAATTTTCCATGATTGAACCGCGAGCGAGGAAGTTGTGACAGAGCAGTATTTCATTTCGCTAAATAGCCCTCTCACCTCCAGGAGGTAGCACGTTTAAGAGACCACAATCAGCCTACGCTCCTGAACACCCATCCGTCAACACCCCTGACTGCCCACCAGGCTCCCTTGGCCAAATCTGGGTGCGAAATTCAGCTTCCAAAGGTGACCACCATACACACGTTAGCTAAAAGTGAATAATGCCTGGATAGATGTTTTGTTTTTACAAATCTGTGTAACTTTTGTGTTAAAAAAGAATCTAAGCAAGAAAAATAGAAGCAGGAAATATAATATCCCAGAAAGGATTCTCATTTTGTTTTTAATAACACAGTCTTTGCAATTGAACCACTTACTAACCATGAAAAAATATAATTACCAATTGCATTCTTTCACACTTAACTAAAATTGGTGTCAAATTCTCAAGTGATCTAGAAATTAACATATGGTCTTAGTGTAAACGTTTATTTTCACCTGTAAATCATTTTTGAGGCCACACGAATACTACTGGTAAGGCAAAATTGGCCAGAACTATATGCCTGTACTCACATATAACCTGACTCTCTCTTTACGTGTAGCATATACGTGTGAATACAGAGAAACACACCTGCCTTAACACCTCACTGCTTGGAACCAGGAGGAAGAGGATGAAAATATTTCATTCCTTTACAATTTTATTCTTTACCAACTTTGGCTCAAAGTGCCTGAGCTTGTTGCACAGCCTCTTCCTTTTCGTGTCATTCACATGGTGGGCGAGAGAAATCCACCCCCAGCTCAAACTCAGCCCTCTTTGACTTTGGGGGAGATTTTGTCTCAATTATTCATTTTATAGATCTGGGAACACACTGCATGCAGAGCCCTGCATAGGTAGTACCCCACAGAGGAATGTGCTGCATTAAAAAAAGCAATGGTTTAGAAAGTGGATGGCTTGGAATATATTTACATTTAAATAAAACATCCTATGTGGTGATGAGTCCCAGGTAGTTGAGGAAGCCCACTAATTCACCTACAGCATGGCTGGTGTAGTTGAATGAGGTTGCTAATATAATTATTCTGGCTTCACCTCACTCTGACCTAGGGCCTGGGAGGAAGCAGCAGGGGGGAGGAGGCAGTACCTGTCACTGAAGCAGGCACATGTCAGTCACTTTCCCTGGTGCTCTGAGATGAAGAATCGTGAGCACCCCTGTTTCTCATCTCTTGGGCACATCATCTGTAGGTCAAGTGGCCACAGTTGACGGTTCTTCCTGTGTTGTATTTAATAAGAATACTTCTGATTATGAGAGTTTTAATTCATCCCAGGAAATCCCAAATAAAATTTTTCCTCCTTATGAACTTAAATACCTATTTTTCTTATTAAATTGAGCTGAAGAAGTTATTTTATTGTCTTTATAACTCCATAGACTATCCCGGTGCCTTGTACTGAGTAGGTGCTCAGTAAATGTCACTGGACAGAATTGAGTATTTTGCAGATACCAAGTCCCATTAAGAACATCACACAGGCTTTAGAAGCCCTCGAACAAGATGCCTGTGGCAACCACTTGTCAAGTCCATGAGGCCCTCACAAGAAACAAACATTCATAGTTCTAAACTTTTTCCTTCAAGGGATGTTTTCCTTTTGTGTATAAATACATTGCAGGCTGAGCTCCGACTCCACATCACTGCAGACATTTTTAATAGTGAATTCTTATGAGAGGATTGTCTCTAAGGAACTCATGCATATATCATATCGCCAGCTGGGAAGGTAAATTTCATGATGTTAATTCATTTTTCCATTTGATTCATTTGTTTTTCCCAGGAAACACCTTTCGTGTTCAAAATCATCCATCTCTTTCCAAACGGGCCCTGAAGTATTACCGCGACAGCGTGATGCGTGCGGCAAGGCTGGCGGCATGAGCACAGCAGCCTGGGAGAGGGAAGCGAGCCTCGTGTCAACAGTCTTAGAGTGGAATGAGAAGGCATGGGGGCAAGGCCGAAGAAGTCCCTGAGCAACTTTTAGAAACACCAGGTTGCTAACTACAAAAACAAAGCAACAGCACCAGAAAAGAAGCAATCAAAAAGGCAAAGAAATAATGATAATCTTGGATGATGACAATTAAAACGAGAGAAACACAAACGTTCAACAGAGAATCATTCATTAAGGACCTTGGAACCTATGCTTTCTATTTAATACCTTGCCAGAGGGGTGAGAGTGTGTATGTGTGTGTATGTGTGTGTGTATGTATTCACGTATATATGTTGTTATTTAGTTGCTTAGTCGTGCCTGGCTCTTTGTGACCCCATGGACTGCAGCACACCAGGCCTCCCTGTCCATCACCAGCTCCCAGAGTTTGCTCAAACTCATGTCCATTGCCAGTGATGCCATCCAACCATCTCTGTCGCCCCTTTCTGCTCCTGCCTTTGATCTTTCCCAGCATCAGGGTCTTTTCTAATGAGTCAGCTCTTTGCATGAGGTGATCAAAGTATTGGAGTTTTAGCTTCAGCATCAGTCCTTCTAATGAATATTCAGGAGTGATTTCCTTAGGATTGACTGGTTTGATTTCCTTGCAGTCCAAGGGACTCTCCACAGTTGGAAAGCATCAGTTCTTCAGTGCTCAGCCTTCTTTACGGTCCAATTCTCACATATATATAATTCACCTATCTGTACTTATTTATTTGGATGTTTCCTAAAGGAAGAAAGCAGCCTGGCGGTGCTAATTCTGGGGCTCTCAGTTCAGTTCAGTTGCTCAGTCCTCTGTGACTCTTTGCCACCCCATGGACTGCAGCAAACCAGAGAGGCAAGGGGAATCTTCTTGAGGACACGAACTGACTTCTGTTCTAACTTTGTACATCCAGTGCCTTGCATCATCTTGGAACATAGCAACCTTAATAAGTCTGGCAACTTCTTGATAGTTATATTCTTTAAAGTGTCTTATCTACCTCATTCCACTTTCAGTCCTTACTAAGACTCTTAAACTATTTTTGGAGTAAGGTGTAATTCTGTGAAATATACATGAAACCAGCACTGGGCAAGGCTCTTGGAGTGATTCAGAAAAATAACAAGGCCATGCCCAATGAGGACCAGCATTACGAAGCACACACCACAGATGACCCACCAAGGTAATGATCTGGACATAAGAAGGCAGAGCCTGGCCCAGGGTGTTGCCAACAGCACAGAGAGGAACAAAGGACATGGGGAAAAATTCAGAGGGAACGTCAACAACATGGAGAGAGGGTCATCTCTTTGTTGGTGAAATAGGACTGACTCCTTCAACAAAATTGCTTACATTTTAAGTGTGCCCCCAGCACGCTAAGCTGTAGTTGGGATCACCCACCACAAGGAAGCGGGTGTGGCGAGGACTTCTATAAGACAGATCTTCACAGCTGTCGGCTGTGACAGAGACCCAGAGGTGGTGGTGGTGGGTTAGTCCTTAAGTCGTATCTGACGTTTGCAACCCCATGGACTGTAGCCCGCGTGGCTCCTCTGCTCATGGGATTTCCCAGGCAAGAATACTAGAGCGGGTTGGCATTTCCTACTCCAGAAGATCTTCCCAACCCAGGGATTGAACCTGGGTCTCCTGCACTGCAGGCAGGTTCTTTACCAACTGGGCCCCCGGGAAGCCCTGAACTCTGAGAAGGAAGCAGCTAAAGGTGCTATAGAGTCGCCCCTCACTCCAACTGTTATGGAACAATTTCAGCTCATCTCTCTGGTTCTGCCATCCTCAAGCTGGGCTCTGGAAGCCGAAGGAAGGTTTGGATGGGGGGTTGTGCTGGGAAACACACATTGGAGTGAAGGTAAGAATCACTGACGAGATGCACGGCCAGGCATAAGCTCGGGTCTTATCAGCTTCTCAGTCAGCTTCAGGAAGCAAGCCATAAGGAAGTCTCTCTGATGGGAACCGAATATCCTCAGCAAACCCCAGTTCTGTGAAGCTAAAGTTCTGTTTGTTTGCACTATATCCATCACGCAGGCAGCCTGAGGCTTAAGGGTCTTAGCAGATTTAAGAAGCAATGTCATTAGCCAACAAAGACAAGATCAAAAGTTTAGCTGAAACACCAAACAGAACTCTGATAAAGTTTTCACTAAAACAGTTGGTTCTTGTTAATAATTTAATGGCAACAATAATAGGAATAAGAACAAATCATTGATAATTCTAAAAAAAAATTCGTGCCTGTCTTTGGAATGCAAATATGAATGTGATACGTAACAGGAAGTGTTAAATGATGTCACATCTCCAGAGGGTAAACCAACGCTTGGTAGAGCTTAGAGGCAAAAGGCTTCTAAGAAATAAGAGGCAGTCTTATTATTGCTATTAGTCTTCAGGAGGATATAGACAACACAAGCTCAATAAACACTTATTTAAAAGGATATTTACTAATTCTTAGTATAAGCAAAGTCATGTCACTTAACTTGATGGTGACGAGGGTGAGTATATAAGGTGTATATGATATACTCTCTGTCCTCAGTGAGTTCATAACCAAATATCCAAGTTGAGGCTGTAATTCAAGTCAGAAGACTAATGTGAGACTAATAAACCAAGAGCAGTGGACTGCTACTGAAGCCAAGGATGATTTTATTAAAGACATAACAGCAAAGAAAGAACCTAAAGGCTGAAAGAGTGCCGTGTCTGTGGTATCTTATTAGTTTATGCATATATTTATGTGTGGATGTTCATTTGCTTACAATAGATGTTTGTAGTTGCTTTCTGAACTGATCCCTGATGACATGGAAAGGCATCATGAAATGTCTTGTACTCAAGCCAAGTTTCCACAATGCTTGCTTGTGTGTGTTCACACTCAGTCACTCAGTCGTGTCTGACTCTTTGTGACCACATAGACTGCAGTCCACCAGGCACCTCTGTCCCTGGGATTTTCCAGGCAAGAATACTGGAGTGGGTTTCCATTTTCTCCCCCAAGGGATCTTCCCAACCCAGAGATCTAACCTGAGTCTCCTGCGTTTCCTGCTTTGGCAGGCAGATTTTTCACCACTGAGCTGCCTAGGAAACCCCAGTGGATACACAACTACCTAAGTGACCACGTAGAAGACCTGGTTTCAACACACAGACATGAGGAATCACACCCACTTGCCCCAGCCAGGGGCTCCTTGTGGGCAAGGGAGATTGTTCTTGATATTTCCCCAAGTCTTTAAGGAATATTTTGAGTTTCCTTGATTTCCTCCAGTAAACTGTTTTAAATCAGTAAAACTCCACCGATTTGCCTAACGTCTTTTTAAATAGAGGTAATTGTAGGGCACCTCTTTATTTGTGGACTGAAGTTGTACAATTTGGTCTTCCATGAATGACACCAAGCCCAGTCCTATGGGAAATGGCACAGTGAGGGAATTTTGTCTTAAACATCTCTCACTGCTCTAAGACTCCAAATTCAGAGCATGTACTCTGCAGTTTCACACTGCTTGCTGTGTGACCAAGGATCCTCACTTTGGGCTTCCCTTCCCTGGCTGCACATTAGCCATGTGGCACCCCCTAAAAAAGCCATTTGGCTGCTCATTCTAAGGGAACTGATATCCGCTAACAGGTAATAGCAAGAGTCTAATAATCCATTCTTCTTAAAATTTTAATAAATGATAAGACATTGTACTTCCTCTCATGTCCATACTTACTCCTTATAGGAAATAATTCCCTAGCATCTTACATGAATAAGTAGCCATAGTTGAATTCTGTTCGTTGCATCAGTGTGGAGAGGGGATGGATGCCTCTCTTCACTTCTCATTCAATGGTCAGCTGAGGCCTTTACTGGTACTACTTGAAGCTCAGCTTCTTCCTCGGCCCAGTTCTGCTCCCTTCACAAAAGTTAATCCCAAGATGACTCCCTAGTCGACTTCTTGCCTGCTAATTTCAAAATCTTCTGTCTAGGGGAACCCAGCTATTATAGACAGAATATTTGTATTAACCCCACGAAATTTATATGTTGTAGATACAAAGACTTCACTTATACACACTCCTAGAACACTGTGCTAAATACAGCTTCATGGGAGCTTATAGAAACTCAATACTAGTATTACAGCATTTAAACAGCTTGCTACGAGTCCCACATATTTGGAGGTGGGGCCTTTGAGGGGTGACTAGGTTATGAGGGTGGAGTTCTCATGAGTGGGACTGGTGTGCCTATAAAGGAGACCCTGGAGAGACCTCCCCTGTCCTTTCTCATGTCAGTACACAGTGAGAAGACAGCTGGCAGTGAACCCGTAAGCAGGTCCTCAACCACACACGAAATCTGTCAGGGCCTCAATTTTGACTTCCCAGACTCCAGAACTGTGAGAGGCTTGTTTATAAGGACCTCGTCTGTGGCATTTTGCTCCAGCAGCCAGAACAGACTAGGACACTGACCTAGAACTCTGCCACAAACAAGTAACCAACATTAATGCCATCAGGAAGGAGATCTGCAAAATAATACGTGCAACTGGGTAGGATTCACCAAGAAGATCGCGACACGACTTCTGTGGCATCACTGTCCAAGACACATAACCTGACTGCAGTCACAAGGAAGCATCGGGTGAACAGACCCCAACTGGGAGTAGCTGTACAGAATTAACGCATTGCCATCTTCAAAGGTGTCAAGGAACTGAAGTCAAAGAAAGACTACGGAAGTGTTCCAAATTGAAGGAAACTAGTGACTTCACTTTCACTTTTCACTTTCATGCATTGGAGAAGGAAATGGCAACCACTCCACTGTTCTTGCCTGGAGAATCCCAGGGATGGTGGAGCCTGGTGGGCTGCCGTCTATGGGGTCACACAGAGTCAGACATGACTGAACATAGTCGGACGTGACTTAGCAGCAGCAGCTGCAGCAGCAGAGATAAGACATGATGACGAAGTGCAACATATGGTTTTGGACTGGATGCCCTTGCTATAAAGGGTGCTACTGGGACAACTGGTGACACCCAAACGGGGTCTGAAGACTAGATGATCCTAACACATCAATTATAATGTCTTGATTTTGGTGGTTATACAGGAGAATGTCTTTGCCCCAAAGAAATACACATTGAAGTATTCAAAGAATTCAATGATGATGGAACATTGGGTTGAAAACTCTTAAGTGGCTCTGGAAGAAAAACAGGAATTCTCTGTATCACTTTTGTAAATTTTTTGTAAAATGGAGTTTTTTCTGAAATTTAAAAAAAAAATGTTTTAAACAGCAAACAACAGGACAACATGGGTAGCCATCATTTGTACAATTATCTTGTATATATACATTCTCCTTTTAAAATTTTATATTAGAGCTTAGTTCCCCTTTAAAAAACAAGAAAAGAAAACGTCACTGATGTAGGTCTTTAAGTTTCTTAAGATGAGCAGTGCTTTTTGAGCTTTCTGTTTTTGGAACACCAGTATCAACTCTTCAAAAGTATGTGCTAAAGGGAGGCCTTCTAGGTGCCTTGCAGTAGGCAACCTCCTGTCTCTCCAAGGGCAAAATACAACCTGACCTTTCAAGAAGCAACAGGTGCAAGAGAATTTAGGACTGATATGGGGCAAAATGTCGAGGAACTCAACTCCTTGCCTGCTAATGGAAACGGAACCCAAGTTTGAAGAAATCAATATGGCGGTGACTACTCAGTAAATCCTTGAAGCGGGGACTACTGCGCTCCCCCAAGGCCAGGTTCCCTGTGCCGTAAAAATCTAGGGACATGAGGCAGAATAGAAAGAGACTGCCTTCTAGCCTCTGAAGATGACTACCTTATGTTGTGCCCTAAATTATCAGGACTGTGATTTCTTTCTTGAAATTTTACCATGATGGTGATAAACACAAATGCTGTCTTTGTGAATCATCTTTATTTTTAAAATTTGGCTAACACTCCACTCAAGTGTCTTTGACATGTTTAAAGCAATTTGTTTCACAAATATGAAAGTTAGAAGAGATTGAGATGATGGGAAGGAAGTAATGGAGACAGTGTGTCATTTCCTATCACTTGGAAATATGCTGCACAAATAAAAAAAAAAGTTGTTTGATGGAAAATGCCACCCTCGCTGTCTCTCCACTGCTTCACTGCCATCATTTTAGTGAGAGAAGGGCTGTTTTTGTCTTGTTAATTGCTTCAGAATATCAGGGGCTCTTGTCTATTCTGTGCACTAATTTTTCCAAACTTACAGCATATACAGCAACCTAACTTTGAGATGCTGGACCTCAAACATGGCTTGTCCCTTTGGGAGCAGGTTACGGGGTTGAGAGGGAAAGCTAGTTTGTCTCTGTATTTTCCTGGTCAAGGAAATATAACAGTAGTTATTGCAAGTCCAGATGGAAAGCATGGCACCTTCACTGGAAGAGCTGAGAGCCTTGAGCTAACGGCTGCTTCCCCAAAGAATCCTGCACACGTGTTTCTCCCCAGGTCAAGCCACAGCATGAAGCGCTGCACACACTCCCTTTAGCTGCTTGACTGCTTAAGCGTCAGGCCCCAAAGATCGCCCTTCTCCGAGGTCTGCCTTAGTCTGTGGGCGATGCTGTAACAAAATGCCACTGACTGGGTGGCTTAAGTAACAGACATTTGTCTCTCACAGCTCGGAGGCTGGGAAGTACAAGATCAGCGTGTGGGCAGGCTGGCTTCCTGGGGAGAGCTCTCTTTCCGGCTGGCCTCCTGCTTGCTGGTCCCCACACGGTGGGCAGAGCAAGCTCCAATCTCGCTCCCTCCTCTTAGTGTGTGCGGGCTCCATCCTGTCCGACTCTTTGCAAGCGCATAGACTGTAGCCCGCCAGGCTCCTCTGCACATGGGATCTCTCAGGCACAAATACTGGGGTGGGCTTCCATTTCCTCCTCTAGGGGATCTTCCCAACCCAGGGATTGAACCTCCATCTCCTGCATTGGCAGGTGGGTTCTTTACCACTGAGCCACCTGGGAAGCCCCCTTCCTCCTCTTAAAAGCATACAAATCCCATCATGGAGCCATACCCTCATGACCTCATCTAAACCCAATTATTCTCCAAAGGTGCCACCTCCAAATACCAACACATGTGAATTTGGTGGGGGGCGGGGAAGACAAAAACATTCAATCCATATCAGTGTCTCCCTCTTCTTCTCCATCCCCTCTCCCTTATTAAAGGCCTTTCAGTTGTCCTGCCCAGGTCACACCTTAACCCAGCCGCTCCTGTTTCCCCAGGGAGGAACCAGTGGAATTCAGATCCTAATCACTGGCTGGTCCTAATATCCTCGACTAGATGCTGGACCTGAGCTCTTAAAAGGTCTCAGAAGAATACAGGGCCCACTGAATGGGAAACGAACCCATCCCCTCTCCAAACTGTAGGTAATGAATGGAATTTAACTATGGCAATTTATTAATTTGAGGTGTTAGGGAATTATTTCCATAAGGAGTAATTGTGGAGGTAAAAGGAAATGCAATTAGTCATATCAGATATTAAAATTTAAGCAACAATGAATTAATTAGAATCTTGTCATTCGCTGTTAGCCCTGGAGAAGGGAATGGCAACCCTCTTCAGTATTCCTGCCTGGAGAATACTCGGAGGAGGCTGGTGGGCAACAGTCCCTGGGGTCGCAAGGAGTCGGACACAACTGGAGTGACAGTGTGCACGCGTTAGCTGTTAGCTAAGACCAGTTCCCTGAATAAGTTGTCAAAGGCTTTTACAGGGTGCAGTGTGGAGATGCTCACTGTCACCAAGGAAGGCAGGTCCGGAGGATGTCCCAGGATCAGTGTTTCTGAGCCCCTCAGTGGGAGATGCAAAATTCTTGATACATTTGAAGACCACTGTGTCAGTTTCCTCATCTGATGACGTCGATTATGACTGTAACTATTGCCTACGTCTGAGAACGACCTCGGACCTGGCTTCCAGGTTGGTCCAGCCACTCTGATGGGGATTCTGGCCCATTTATTCCCCCATTTGCTCCAAGTTTCTTTTAGTGCCCACCCTGTCACCCAGGGGATCTGATTGAACACTCAGCTAATTCCATCCATCTTATTAACAGTCTACACATTACTTCCCTGAACTGTGAAGCTGGTTTCACGGTTCAAAGTGTGAGAGTCTCTAGATTAGCAGGAAAGCAGGGTAACACATCTCTGCTCTCCGCTCTCCCCAGAGGCATTTTTGGTGGGTAGATAAAGGGGGTGGGTATCATTTCTTGATCTCTAGAGTGCCGAGACATGTACCATTTGTCGAGCCCCCTTTAAACTGTTCTCGAAAACTAGTGGTGACTTAGTTGCATTTGATCATGTTAATGAGGTTCTGATCTTTGACAAAAGCTAGGTTTTCAGGGCTGAACGTGATGAAATGGGCTGTTGAGGAAGGAGGGTGACTCCGCTGTGGAGAGATTCAGAGGCCGCCTCCACAGCCACAGAGGACCTGAGGGCTGAATCCCAGCTAGCGAAGACTGGTTCCATAAGGCAGGAGCATCCCTCGCAGGCCTGCCAGCATGGGTCTCCCACACCGCTGCTGTCTCCATATCACTTCAGGAACCTCAGGAGTGAGCAGGGCTCAAACCCCAACATAACTGGCAGGTCTGACTCAGTTAAGGATTCCTTTTCATTAGAAACACGTGGGGACATCCCCCGGCAATGCCGTAGTTAAGACTCCTCCTTCCAGGGCAGGGGGTGCAGGTTCTGTCCCAGTCAGGGAGCTGAGATCTGACATGCCTCGTGGCCAAAAGTCCAAGACATAAAATAGAAGCAGAATTGTAACAAATTCAATAAAGGCTTTAAAAAATGGTCCACATTAAACATTTTTCAAAATAAAAAAAAGAACATGCGTATATCAGCAGAACACTAAGCTCTGTGCACACTCCCAGGCCCTCTCGTGAAGCTGCCAATGCCTCAGGACCCCCTCCTCAGGGACTCTTGCCTGGTCCTGAGACCTTCCTTTTCTGCTGCATCCTGGGTCCCTCCTGACTGTCCAGCCGACCAGCATCTACGACATACTTCTGGGTAGATAACGGAACAGCCCAGCTCTAGAACATGTACTGGACAGTTATATTCCTTAACTCTTGGTAGAATTCTCATCCCAACTCCAGCCAGCTCTTTACAGATGGGAATAGCATCCTAAATCCTGCTTCTCATGGCGCCAGATACAGCAGAGGTTTCTGCATCAGAAACTCACTGGACCAGACATGAGATGAGGCCTTATAAAGGCACTTTAACAGACTCGGAGAGGAGGTTGACACAAAACTGAAGAAGCTCCCACAGGACAGCAAAGACCCAGGGCTACGGCAAGCTTCAGCCAGAGACGGGACCGTGCGTGTAGAGCATCAGCCCAGCTCCCTGAAGCGTGAAGAAACATCCAGACAGACAGAGATTGCTGCTCCCACCTCCTGGGGGCCATAGCTCCCGTTCCTCTCCTAACTAAAGGAGAAATACCGAAACGTTCACCCCCAGGACACTGTCCGTGTGTACAGAGAGACAGCAAGAGAGAAACGGAAATGGAAGTGAGAGAAATGATAAGAAAGGGTAGAAAAGATCGGAGAGGCTGAGACGACGAGAAGAAAGCTTTTCTTATCTAAAGAATAACAAACAGAGGTGCAGCTGTTTATGGGTTGTCTTATGGTCCCCTGATGCCTGTTTGGCTCTGGCTGCTGCTAAGCAAGACTTTATAAAGGTTATACTTGCTTAAGGGCTGCTGTAAAGACTGAGCTTTCCTATGCAGACTGGGCTCCCCTGGTGGCCCAGGTGGTAAAGACTCTGCCTGCAGTGCAGGTGGCTCAGGTCTGATCCTTAGGTTGGAAAGACCCCCTGGAGAAGGAAACGGCAACCCACTCCAGTATTCTTGCCTGGAGAATTCCCTGGACAGAGGAGACTGGCGGGCTCCAGTCCATGGAGGCGCAAAAAGTCAGACACGACTGAGCAACTAACACTTTCACTTTTCCTATAGAGCTGCAATATCCAAAATAAGGCTGGTAACTGGGTCACCTTATTAGCAACCAACTATCACTACAGAGCTCCGAGAGCTTTCCAGTTATTCCCTCATCAGCTCTTACAACACGCTCGAGGAGTAACGAGAGGGTGCGGGTTATGAATAATTAGTCCACTTTCATCCTTTTTTCAGTGGGTTTAATTCCTCTTGGTTGCTCTCTCTTTTCACAGGCTGGAAACTGAAGAGCAAGGTATGACAGTCGGCACATTCGTTTTCGTTACTTTTTTTCTTCCCCCCATGCACTTTCGTCAGCCCCAACTTGACAAACTACAAGAGTGTCTTAGAATTTTTGTGGAAAACCAGGGATGCCCACGCTGTTCAATCCCTGAGTTCAGATCACCAGTGCTGGAAGAGGACAGTTTCAATGATGTGAGTGCTAATTAGCCAAGATTGTGAATTCTCATAAGTGAGAGAGGTTAATGTTAAGACACAAGTACGGAGAGAGAAACAGAGGAGCAAAGGGGAAGGCAAAGTAGGGGAATGAAAAGGAGACGGGGGAAGGAGGGAGGGAGGGAGGGAGGGAGTCAGGCGTCTGTGAGGTTTCCCATCTCAGCATCCATGGTCCTTTGTATGTGCGGCCCTGGGGACCCTGGATGCCACGAGACATACAGACAGTGCTGGTTCCCTCCGGGCACGAAGGTTTGCTGAGAACCTCAAGCTCTGTACGATGGGGCTGGGTCACAGCACTGGGAAAGGGGGCTCCCTGTAGGTCTCTGGCACCAGAATGCAGATGGCAATCCATCCTACTTTGAGACTGAACAGCCTCTGTCACTACAGCGAGAACTGCGGGCAAATGGTTCTCGGTGGAACTTGGTCTGTGGTTTGTCAGGGTTCCCATTTGACTAATTAAGCTGTCAGCATGGATGTGCAGACACTGGAGAGTTTTGTTTAGAGGTTCAGTGACTCTTCCCTTTCCTCTGCTATCAGGAGAGAGAAGACAGAGCCCAGTAGCCTTCTCTTGGCCTTTCTGACAGCCTTTCCCCATTTTGTTATAGCGTTTCATCAGAGAACCTAGCCCAAGGCGGCTGGTTCTGCCTAAGGTCATGAAGGGCTCACCCGAAAGGGGAGAGGTGGGAGCCTTCTCTTCCATTGTCCTCCCTTCAGACCCCAAATCGGGTGGGGCATTACAGAGGGCATATTTAGAGTTAAAACAGAGAAGTGGATCTCACAGAAAACGGCTAAAAGAGTCAGGCCAGCCCGATGTCTCAGCAAACGTCTCCACTTACAGGCAGACAGTCAAGGAGATTAGAGCAAGATAAATGGATTAATCTACCAAACAGCATAACTAGGATTAACTTTACCCCTTTCTTGCAAGCTTGGCACAGTGTGTCTGGCCTCTTTTAGAGGGCCAAGGTGGACAGCCCACTGGACTAAGTTTCTGATGGTCTTGCAGGGAGTAGGGGCGCAGGGGCACTCCCCACCACTGTGCCGCCCCACATAAATCCTTCACTCCTTGTGAACTCCGGTTTCCAGACGTCCAGCCAGGTTTGCTCCTATCCACCCTGCTTTTCAGTTGTGTTGTGAGAATGAAAATGTGCTTTCATGGACATTATCTCCCACAGTCCATGAGGAACTGTTTCAAGTATTATAATCCCTGTTTGCCTTGAGGAATTGGTTACCCGGGGGGTCAAGTGAGACCATCACGGCTCCACGTGGCGTAACTAGGATTCTGACTCCAAGACTCTCCCCGTCCTCTGCGCTACTTCCCAGCCCTTTCATTGCAGAACTGTCACCGCTGAACTGACTCTGAAGGGCCAGGCTCTGCAGTGCACTCTGCCTCCTCTGACCAAAGGGCATCACTGTACTATTGTTGTTTCTAAGTCGCTCAGTCGTGGCCCACTCTGTGACCCCATGGACTAGCCCGCCAGGCTCCTCTGTCCGTGGAATTTCCCAGGCAAGAATACTGGAGTAGGTTGCCAATCCCTTCTTGAGGAGATCTTCCCAACCCAGGGATCAAACCCTCATCTCCTGCATTGGCAGGGGGATTCCTGATCGCTCAGCCACCTAGACTTCACTATCAAAGATTTGAGTGTGCAAAGAAAAAAAAACACACACCAACTTACTGGGGGAAAAGTCACACAGACTGGCGCATCACACATTCACCTTGGCATCTGTCAGTAAGACTGTCCCCTTGAGTCTCTTACTTACGTCCCTGACAATGACCTCACATCTCCAATTTATCTTCCTTACCCTGCCACAGTAATCCAGAAATTAGAAACTTAGATTTTTTAATACTCAGCTTAATACTCTTCTGCAGAGATTTATCTGGGTATACAAGGTTGTCAATATGCTTCCAAGGTTTTCTTCTCCACTGACCTTTCCCATTCCACTGGGTCAGCCACTACTTATCCTCTGATTGCTGCTGTTCAGTCACTGAGTCGTGTCTGACTCTTTGTGACCTGATGGACTGTAGCACACCAAGCTTCCCTGTCCTTCGCTACCTCCCAGAGTTCACTCAAACTCATGTCCATTGAGTCGGTGATACCATCCAACCATCTCATCCTCTGTTGTCCCCTTCTCCTCCTGCCTTCAATCTTTCCCAGCATCAGGATCTTTTCCAATGAGTCAGCTCTTCATGTCAGGTGGCCAAAGTTTTGGAGCTTCAGCTTCAGCATCAGTCCTTCCATGAATATTCAGGGTTGATTTCCTTTAAGATTGACTGGTTGAATCTCCTTGCAGTCCAAAGGACTCTCAAGGGTCTTACCCAACACACTTCAAAAGCATCTCAGCCTTCTCTATGGTCCAATTCTCATATCCATATATGACTACTAGAAAAACCATATCATTGACAATACAAACCCTTGTCAGCAATGTGATGTCTCTGTTTTTAAATACTCTGTGTTTGTCATAGCTCTTCTTTCAACGAGTAAGCATCTTTTAATTTCCTTTCATTTCCTTTGATATCCAGCTCAAATAGCACTTCCAGGGCATCTCCTCCAACTAGCCACACAATCTCTCTCCCAAGGTGCTTTCCAGGCATCTTGCCCTAGAGGCTGGCATTGAACTCAACCTCTAGTGTTCAGGCTGTCCTCTCCAGACTCTTCAAGGGCAAAGTATAAACATATCTTACTACTCTAATCCCAGCGTAGTGCTTTGCACATACAAAGTTATCAATAAGGGTTCAATAAACACATTCAAAAGGAAAGCAAATTGGCTTCATGATAAAAGAAGCCAAATAAAAGCATGGAAAGTAAATATATAAATATCAAAAAGGAAAGTAATCATTTTTGAAAAGTTACTGAATATTAATGCCAAATTGATAGAGTTATTTTAATGTTGGCACAAAATCTAAAGTGTCAAAAAGAAAAAGAAACAGATATTCTGCTAAGTTGCCAGAGCATACTGACTACAAACCCATCTATCCGTCTTCCTCAGTATTCTACGGAATAAAGGTTATTTTTACCGTAGTACACCATTTCCTGGAGTGAGTTCTGCATTTTACTAAATAAAAATTAAAATATGATGGAGTAGTGCTTGGAGTCAAACAATGTTGGGAAAGTCAGGCTAAAGAAGATGCTTGCTTTCTTTGACTATGTGTCTCCTCAGAGCCTGTAATACACTAACGTGTGTTGGAGCTCTCCAAGAAGAGGCATGAGATACAGCACGGCCCAAATGCGTTTGACCACAGAACCTTTTTTTTTTCCAAGGAACATCTCACATGAGAGGTATTCACAGAGAGCACGCTCTGGGAAATAGTGTCCTAGATTCTCAGCTGCCATTATTAGTCACTTCACAGAGGTGCTTGAGAAAGAACATGCTGACCGTCCAAGCAGTAACATACGGCAGCAAAAATCTGAAATGACATCCCATATCAGTGTGGCTTTAACATGATGGAACAGGTAACCCATTCTCATCAAAAATGCCTCATAAAATATTGGGAAAAGCATAGGCTAGGGAACTTTTCTCTACATCCTACCAGCTGTCTGACTGGGGGCAAAACATTTCTCAGCAGAGAAACTGAGTATGTTCATCCCCACCAAAGCTGGTGATATCTCCTAAACTGTCTGAACTCCAAATCCATGGGGACATCTAGTCTTAAAGGACTTGGGTGATGCTCTCTGATATAAGAAATGGTCCTTTGCCTCCCTAGGTTCCTGCAGCACCTGCTCACCTCCTAGGTCTTTGAGAAAGATGAGGTCATCAGGCATGATAATCAGCTTCCTGTCTCTCTACCAAACATAGTAGCACCCACCCCCAATCCCCTTCCCAACATCCTCAGAAGATAAGGAATTCTTCTGCCAATCAACACTTCAACCAGGCCACTTTAAGATGTTTCTACTTTTTCCGGCATTCTCCAGAATCTTCTGGACTCTTTCTCTACTGGCTCCGCCTCCTCTGCCCACATGCAAGTTCAAGTACCTTCAATCCTAAGACAGACACCCAAGACAAAATACCCCGCCTCTTACCCACAGTCTTCTCTAAATATTATCTAAATTATCTTCTCTTCTAAAAACTTCAAACAATTTCCTCTTTAAGCACCCGATTTTTTTTTTTTCCAGGTTTAGTAACACTGCACTTCCTTGGTGTCCCTTCATCTTATCTAATCACATGGTCTCTGTCTCCTCCAGGGGTGCCAGCTCCTGGACTGACTCCTTAAAAATTATTTTCCCCCAGAATTTGTGCCTCCATCCATTTCTCCCTTGATTTACTTTTTCTGAATGATCTATGTATGAATGATATCCACGTTTCCATATGTCAACCCAAGCTCTTCCCCTAAGCTTCCGATTCATATATGGGATCATCCATTGGACATATTTTACCTGGAAGTCTCTGTAGTATTACCACTTCAAACTCAGCAGGAACAAACAGAATCCCTTACACGTCTACTGTCTTGGAGGCACAGGTCCTGTGCATTGTGATTAGGGGAGAATGCCTGGGTTTGCATTACAGCCCAGCGCTTTCCAGGTGATGAGCACCACCCAGGGCAGCGCCCTTGCCCAGTCCCTGAGCCTGTAAGCGCGTTGTCAGTGGGAGTCACTAGCATCAGTATTATTTCCCACTCAGGTTTTCTCCCCTGAATTTCCTCCATCCCTTATCTCATTTGGGCTTCCCACGTGGCAGTAATAACAAAGAGCCTGCCTGCCAGTGCAGGAGATGTAAGAGGCTTTGGTCCATAGGATCACAAAGAGTCAGACACGACTGAAGCGACTTAGCATGCAAGCACTTGTCTCCTTTGAGGATGCCAGCATCTATCGTCAGCAGCACACAGGCCAGCAACACAGGAGGCTATCTGACTACCTCCCTCTCACTCCACCCAGACTGCCAATTACAAGCCCAGTAGGCTTCCGTCTCCAACACGTCTCCCAAGTCCCACCCTCCTCTCCAACTCTTCAACCGGTGCCCGAATTCAGGCTCTCGCCCTCTCTCCTTTGAACACCTCCTCTCCAGTCTCAAATCCCCTAAGAATCGTTCAAGTCGCTCCCATCCTGAATACACAACAGTCTGACACCCTTGATGACTTAAGATAAAACTCATGGGCTTCCCGGGTGGCTCAGTGGTAAAGAATCTGCCTGCCAAGCAGGAGGAGACACAGGTTCAGTTCCCAGGTTGGGAATATCCCCTGGAGAAGGAAACAGCACCCCACTCCAGTACTCTTGCCTGGAAAATCCCATGGACAGAGGAGCCTGGTGGGCTACAGTCCATGCGGTTGCAAAGAATCGGATATGACTGAGCAGGCACAAATTCCTGGTGGCCCAGTGGCTAAGACTCTACACTGCCAATGCAGGGGGCCCAGGTTTAACCCCTGGCCGTGGACAGAGGAGCCTGGAGGGCTACAGTCCATGGGGTCACAAAGAGCTGGACAGGACTGAAATGACTGAGCATGCACACACAGGGAACTGGATTCCATATGCAGTCAAATAAAGAAATTTATTTTTTAATAAAAAAGAAATAGATAAAATAGAAATATTGAAGTGTAGAGATTATTTCAGGGTTTGAATGGGATTAATAACACAGAATATATGCAGTGCCTAGGGTCCCGTTCTTGCTCGGGCACGTGATGACCGTGATCATGAATGACCTCTGTCATTGTTCTCAGGAAAGGCTGCACTTTTGGACTCTTGGGCTGAAGGGACTTCCAGCAAACACCCCTGGGCATCTACAGCAGCCAAGCTTAGTTGTCTTTGAGACTAGCTTCACAGCTCTTCTTACAGGGGAGGGTAGTACATGAGCCATAAAAAGCTTGCTGGGGCTTCGGGGGAAACTGCTGTTCTGACAAAAGGAATAGGCTTTTTGGACACCATCCTTCCCCTCTTCTTTCTGCGGGGCCCAGAAATATGAAGCCTGGAGCTGTGAGAGCCGTGGAGGGGCTAAAAAGGTCAAGAGAGCATCCGAGGTGCTGGCCTCAATGCCCCTGTGTGCCTGTGACTGGACTCCAGGGAGAAAGAAATGTGCCTGAGGACCTCGCAGTCAATCTTTTTGTTTTGAGGAGGGAGAGCTGGAGAGGAAGAGAGCTGCAAATTCTCTCCTCAAAAAACACCGATACAGTATACTAACACATATATATGAAATTCAGAAAGATGGTAACGATGACCCTACATGTGAGACAGCAAAAGAGACACAGATGAATAGAACAGTCTCTTGGACTCTGTGGGAGTGGGCGAGTGTGGGATGATTTGAGAGAATAGCATTGAAACATGTATATTATCATATGTGAAACAGATCACTAGTCCAGGTTCGATGCATGAGACAGGGTGCTCAGGGCTGGTGCACTGGGATGACCCTGAGGGATGGGATGGGGAGGGAGATGGGAGGGGGTTCAGGATGGGGAACACATGTACACCCGTGGCTGATTCATGTCCATGTATGGCAAAAGCTACCACAGTATTGTAAAGTAATTATCCTCCAATTAAAATAAATAAATTTAAAAAAAATTCTCTCCTCGGAATGACTCTGTCTCAAAGAAGTCTCAAACAAGTAGGGAGCCCGGGCTAAAGTCACAGCATATTAACACCACAGGCTCTTCCCAGGTTTTCACAGCTCCAGCTCCAGACTAACAAAGCCTATAATTAGTGCTCTGCCCCATCAGTCCCGGGTGTTCATTGGAAGGACTGATGTTGAGACTGAAACTTTGACCACCTGATGCAAAGAGCTGACTCATTGGAAAAGATCCTGATGCTGGGAAAGAATGAGGGCAGGAGGAGAAGGGGACGGCAGAGGATGAGATGGTTGGATGGCATCACTGACTTGATGGACGTGAATTTGGGTGAACTCCGGGAGTTGGTGATGGACAGGGGGGCCTGGCATGCTGCGGTTCATGGGGTCGCAGAGTCAGACATGACTGAGTGACTGAACTGAACTGAACTGAACTGAACCCCTGCCTTCCATGATGTGTGGTGGCTGCAGGCTAGAGGTGGAGAGAGGGAAAAGGCCCCATAGACGACCGGGCACATGTTCCACATATACCCGCCTCCTCCAAGTCATTAACACCTCCCACGTGACTCTCAGAGACGGCTGTGCACCGCCAGCCACTAATGAATGAGCTATCAAAGCTCTGAGCACAAGAGAGGGGAGCGCTGGCCCAGGAAAAGCAGCAGCTCTGTGCTCACCTTCTTTCTCTGCCTGGGGAAGCCCGCATGCAATGGGTTAAATCTGGGACCATCTGAGAGGCTATTTACTTAAATATTTAAAAAGAAAGAAACTCAATTTGAAGGCAAAATCACTTATAAATAAATCCCATGACCCTAGGTTCTGAGGATAGCCACAGAAGAAATCTCCAGGGTATTAAGGCAACCCAGCTCAGCTTATATAAAGTCACAGGGAAAGAAAAGAGCAATAACAAAGAAGCGCAAACTGGAAGCACATATGTGTGGTTATTTTCTCTGTGTTTTTAATAAGACAATAGGTCTCTCTATGCAACAGTTACACTCTTTGAAATAGTATATAAATTGATTTTTGTTGATAAATCTGCTTTAAACACCCTAAGATAAATATCTGAAGACTCTTATGAGTCCCATATTTTTTACAAAGTATTCTCTTTTCTGTTTTTTAAATCACTTCGTCACATTCCAGGTTTCTTGAAGCTGAAGTACACTTGCATACACACGTCTGAGCACTGAATTGCATTTCTGATTCACATTCAATACTCGTCTCTTCTTATTATGGCAATAATTTTTTTAATTGAAGTAGAGTTGATTTACAACACGGTGTGAGTTACAGGAATACTGTGTAGGGACTCACTGTTTTTGCAGAATATACTCTATCAAATATTATTACAAGATTGTGGGTATAATCCCCTCGGCTATGCAGCAAGACCTCGCTGCTTGCCTAGTTTAAATGTAGCAGTTTGTTAATCACCTGCCCTTTGTTTGTCTCTCTTCCCTCTTCTCTCTCCTCTTTGGTGACCACAAGGCTTGCTTTTTTCGCATGACGCTGCTTCTGCTTTGCATATACACTTATTTGTCTTATTTTCTAGATTCTGCATATAAGTAATATTACACAGGATTTGTCTTTGTCTCACATTTAACTAAGCATAATATTCTCTAGGTCCGTCTACGGTGCTTCCCTGGTGGCTCAGAGGGTAAAGCGTCTGCTTGCATTGCAGGAGACCTGGGTTCGATCCCTGGGTCGGGAAGATCCCCTGGAGAAGGAAATGGCACCCCAACTCCAGCACTCTTGCCTGGAAAATCCCATGGACGGAGAAGCCTGGTGGGCTATAGTCCATGGGGTCGCAAAGAGTTGGACACGACTGAGTGACTTCACTTCCACTTTCAAATGGTAGTATTTCACTCTCTTTTATGGCTGAGTAGTATTCCACCATCACACACACACACACACACACACACACACACACACACACACATACACATCCCATCATCTTAATTCAGTCATTTGTCCACGGGGATTTGGGTTGCTTCCACATCTTGCCTATTGTATACAAATAGTGCTGCTGTGAGCACTGGGGAGTGTGTATCTTTTCAGGTTAGTGTTCTCCAGTGTTTGGGGGTTGCATATTCAGGAGTTGAATTGCTAGATCGTTTGGCAGTATTCATTTTAAAAATCTTTCTAAGGAAGCTCCATACTGTTTTCCACCGTGGGTGCACCGACATACGTTCTCACCGACAGTGTCGGGGGGCTCCCTTCTCTCCACATCCTCTTCAACACTTATTTGCAGACTTCCAGTGACGGCCACTGTGTTCGGTGTAGGACAGTACTTCACTGCGGTTCTGATTTGCATTTCTCTAATAAGCAGGGGTGCTGAGCTTCCTTTCATGTGCCTGTTGACCATCTCTTATGTTTTCTCTGGAAAATGTCTGTTCAAGTCTTTTTGCCCATTTTGGATTGAATTCAGTGCTTTTTCTTGCCATTGAGTTATGTGAGATGTACTGTTCTTTAAAACACGCAGATGTTTATCTCAAAGGTAAATCTGCTATGCTTCCCCCCTCCCCTTTTGCTGAAGGAACACATGTAGTACTCTTTTTATTTTTAAATAAAAAGGCAAGACTAAGTGCTTACTAGAGTGGATGCTGTGATCTTCTGTCCAGACTGCGTTTAGGACGGAGGCATCCTTGTCCCCGATGCTGGGAGCGCTGGCGGCTCAAGGCCCTCAGGGGTTTACCCACTGCCATAGAGCCCCAGCTAACTAAGTACCCCCTCCCTGGGAGTAGCTTATGGTCAATGACAGTCCATGCTAGAATATAAAGGGCCTATGCCCTTGCCTCAAGACTGGCCAACCCTGAAGACACAGTCCAGCTCCAGCAGGCATGGTGGGACCCCCTGACGCCTTCGCCCAGCAGAGCTCAGCTCCTCCCTCTGTCCGGCACTGACCCCTGCACTCCTGCTCAGATGGTGACCCCGAGATCGCACCCCAGAAATCTCGTTTCACACAGCTCTCCTTCTCAGAGTCTGTGTCTTAGAAACCTGATCTAAGATGGTCATCTTATTCTTCCTGAGACTTTCATTATTATAATTCTTTTATGAGTGATTGTGGGAGATCTGAGACTTCAGACACCTCCAGTTTAGGGACCAAGCTTCCCTATTCTCCCCTCACTGCCTGAAATATTTGGTTATAAAGATGAAGGCAAAAAAAAAAAAATCCCTATTAAGGTGAAACAAAACTGGGTATTTATTGACATGTGTGGAGTGATCCTTTTATTATAAATGTGTCGAGGAGGTTTTAATCATATCTAGTCCACACAAGCTTGCACACCTATACACAGAAGAAAACTGAATGACCTTAGGGAAAGAAACAAAAATAAATTTTCTCTGTATTTCAAAATACTGTTTAAAAATCAGCTGTGGATTCTTCTCTCACCTGAAGTAGCCATTATTAAAAAATATTAACAATAAGAGTCTACTCCCTAAGTGTAATTAAACTGTTATTTCACTTTGCCTAACACGCCAGAATGGTTAATTTAGTTCTTCCTTTTCTCATTGCACAATTGGGATAACAAACAAGTCTGTGTAGAACTCAATCGCCGCACTGATATTTTTTATTCTGATTCAGGGATCTCTTTTCTCCTCTCCCCCTTCTCTTCTCTCTTCAAACAATTTCCCCACATTTATGTGCAAATTCACATTGTAAGCTCAAGTGAGCACAAACCATATTCCTCAAGTGATCAGCAGTCTTAGATTTTTTCCCTAGGGCAGCATGCATTTTTAGTTGTGATTTAATACTCTTACTTATAGTTATTCCTACAGATCAGTGATTTTACATCGACGTCTCCATATAGTCACATTGTGCTCACTTTTTTCCCCTCCTTTTCCTACTTGGCTCCCTTCCCTTTTGCTTCACTCGCCTTCATTTTGGCCGTATTTCCACCATGGAGCCCACATCAACACCAATGTGTGTGCTTCATAATTTTTCCCTGAACTCACAATGCTTTACTGATCTGTGCACTTGCACATTTACACACACACACATAGGCTTGGCATACACGCCTCTGTGTTTCGTTTCCTCACCACCTCTCTTGACATCTTCTGGTTTAGGTCGAATTCACACTGCATTATGTGACTATGCCACGGTATTGCCAGCCCTTCCGCTGTGGAAAGTTGCTCACTCTGAGGATGTTTTTGTCACCATACACAGCGCTGCAGTAAATAATGCCCACTTTTTAAAAGTGGATTTGAAGATTTTAAATATCACTGGCATAGATTTCTAAGGGTGAAATTGTGGGGTCAAAGGACATACATCTTTTTAATATGAACAGATATGCCAAATTGTTTCCCAGGTTATTAAATTGCATATATATCAGCACTGCGTGCTTTTCTCTACATACATTAGCATTTTATGCCAACTGAGCTCACTTCTACTATACCAGCTCTTTGCCTGACTAGGCAAATGATTTATTGATGTTTGGCATTGTGTCAGACCCACCCTAGAATGTAGAGTGGTACAGGGACTGTATGTGATTAACCCCAGTTCCAGCCAACTGTTAAAGTGTGATTCCAGGAAATACACCTGTACCACTTTGCAATTATGAGCCATGGTATCATGACTGTTTTGAGCAGAGCTTGCACAAGGCACTCACCAATGACATACTCCACCCTGAAGAAATCCCTTCTGGGGTCATAGGGACGATTGAAGTCGATCTGAACGTAGAAAGACTGTCCTCTACGTACAATCAGCTGGTTGTTGCTGTATTTGTCGGTGTGGTGGTCCACTTTGTTGCTATCCCACCTCTCCTTGAACAGGTGAACATTCATAACATTAAGGTAGTCTATAGACAAAGAAAACAATCAAGGAAAACATTGAGTAATTTTGGTTTAAACACACACTCAGAAAAACAAGATTATTTTTCCCGAAGATGCGAGGTAATAGGTTTATTACATAAAACTCTATACAGGGGGTGGGTAGATTTCCGAATCGGTCTCTTGTGACATCCTTGCATTGAAAGAAGATTTTTAAAAAGCCTTTTCCCCTTCTGACCCCACTTCAGATCCCACTTCGGGTGTAAGAGGGCAGTGATGGTGATGCCTAGCGTACAGGTCTAGATACAGAGAAACCAGGACTCAAGTCAAAGCTTCATGTCCATGTCTCACACTGGTGTTCAAACAGTCAGCTGCTTCCCACAGTGACTATAGCGTCTCTACGGTGGAAAAAGCAGGGAATAACAGGTTTCAATTTTTTATCTTTAAAAGGGGAGGGATCAAATCTGACAAAGTTTCCAAGGGATGTTCTAAGGACAGAGTAGACCATTAATCCAAAATTCTCCTCTTATTCAGGAAGGGTAAACCTCCCCTTCCATAATTCTAAAAGGAGCTCTTGCCCTTCGAAAGCAGGGATCAGAGGGAACAGGTGTGGGGGAAGCGTGTCGGTGTTTCTGTGAGGGAGGCAGGATTGTTTCCACATTGAACAGGCAGAAACAAGCTTCGCGTTTGCCTGGCTACCAACCGACCAGTCTGGAAGCAAACCCTGGTGTGATGCCAAAATCTTCAGGTTTTTCCTCTGATGTGCGGAATCGGGAGTGTAAATGTCAGTTATATATTTATCTGAGACATGATAACACTGGATGAAAGTTAGATCTCTTTTAGGTTTTTTCCCCATTTGTCTGCAACGATTACTGATGTGACGGTAACTCTAGTTACCCATCTTCAGTGCAGTTTAGAAGATCTGGTCTAAAGATGGGCGTCCCTCGTGGCTCAGTGGTAAAGAATCTGCCTGCAAAGCAGAAGAGCTGGGTCCAGTCCCTGGGTTGGGAAGATCCCCCTGGAGAAGGGAATGGATACCCACTCCAGTGTTCTTGCCTGGAGAATTCCATGGACAGAGGAGCCTCACAGGCTCCCATGGGATCTAAAAATAGAGCTCTGTGTATGCATTTAGGGTTCTAAAGGGCCACGCGGGAGAGAAAATTGGGCGAGGGGTGGGGGAGGGCATCCTGACATCCTGACTTCCCTCTCTTTTCCTGACCATCAGGGGAGGGAGTCCTGCCATCCTGACTTCCCTCTCTTTTCCTGACTGTGCCAGCTGTGGTTTGTGCTCACACAGTGTAGATGGGGTGCTGGGGCTTCACCCTGTGAGACTCAGTGGCTTCTTTTGCTTTTACACAGGAGTCTTGAGCAGGATGTCTGGTCCCCTCCGAGCTCATTTTGTCTCATAGGCAAAATAGAGAAATTGGGTTCACTAAGATTCTCTATAGTTCTGAAGTCTAGGAGTCCCGGAAACACCTGGAATTAATTCAAAGTCCAGGTAATCCCGAGTTTGATCTCAGCTCTCACCATTACTTAGGTCAGGGAGGTTGCCTCCCAGAAGCTGAGTTTTCTCACCTTTAAAACAAAGACACTAATTTCTTGGGAAGGTCTACAAAGAGTCAACGTCCTCACGGGAGAATGGGTCTGACGTTCTGCCTGGGACCAGAGGCTTCTTTGTGGCTCACTGACTACGAGCTGTGATGGGGTTACTTTGTGTTTCGCGTGGTGCGGTCCTCAGCGAGCTGTTCTGACTGTGACACGGAGGCGCACGGAGAGCCCAAGATGCAGCTTTGCATTTGCAGCATCTCAGAGCCCTGCTGAGTGCCTGGTCCCCGGAGGTGCAGTTTCATTCCTTTAGGAGGCTGTGGGCCGAAGACGTTTATTTCTACACCTCTCTCTTCCAAGCTGCCTGCCCCCTAAGTTCTCTGGTCTTATTAAGGTCACAATCCCCAGGGTAAAACGAGCTTCAGAAAGAGCTGAAGAATCATGAATGTCCCACTTGAGAAGGACCTCAGGAATCAACTCATTCGGCCCTCTTTCTTAACATCTTGACTTTTAATAATGTTTTATTTTTTTTTAATGTCTAAAACCTAATTCCTCAAAGAAGAGTTTAACCGCTCTCCATTCATCAGCACCAGTGGAAGGAATATACTGATATTACAGCATCACAGACTCTCAGAGGGCAGAGGTATTGATAGGCCATCTGGTAGACCTGCCGTACGAAACACCTCCATGAAAATCCTCGTACTTAAGCCTTTAGTCTCCATCTGAACAGGGAACCCATTGTCATATAAAGCAAACTGTTCATTTTTATATAATCCAATTATTTGAAAAATCCTTATAAGATGAACAGACATCTGCTTCCCTATAATTTTTCTAACCATAGATTCTGGTTCTAACTTCTGCATAAACATAGACTATGTTCTATTCATTTCATCTGGTGCTGTTTCTGTATATAAAGATGACTGTGAGTGTTCCTCTGAGTAAAGCATTCTCTAAGCCGTCAGCGTTCTTTAAGAAATTATTTCTAGACCTTTTACCTGCTCTGAAATATATATGCTCCATTTTATGAAATTCTCTCTTGTAGTGTTTTTCCTAGAATTAAATACATCTTTAGTTATGATTTTTCCAGTGAAAACCAATGAGACCACTGCATCTTCCAAAATAAATTTCTGTGATTTCAGTCCAAAATACCATTAGTGTTTTGGATACGCTTATTGTTCATTTACATTAAGCATGTGGTGAAGCAAAACTTTTAAAACTACATTCTGATGTCACTTCTGTCAGCAGTGGATTAAAACTCAGATCCCTATAAGTCAGATCCCTGTAAGTCACTTACTCATGTTGTCATCTAACCATTTCTATCAATGCAATTCTTTTTTCTTTTTAGCCTAATTTTAGGGCCTTACTAGTTTCAATTTAATTTTATCTTATCGTATTAGGTTAATTGTTCCAAATTCTTAAGATAATTTTAGACCCTAAGTGTATATTCAATTCTTTACCATCTTAGCCACCCAGAAGGCAGCCAGTGTAGGCGACGTAAGAGACGCAGGTTCTTCCCTGGGTCGGGAAGATCCCCTGGAGGAGGGGACGCAACCCACTCCAGTACTCTTGCCTGGAGAGTCCCATGGACAGAGCAGAGGAGCCTGGCTGGCTGCAGTCCGTGGGTAGCAAAGAGTCAGGCACAACTGAAGTGACTTAGCATGCAGGCACATATATTCAATACATTTAATGTCCTTCCTAACTTCCTGTCCTCCAGGAAGTATGCAATTTTATGCTGTCATTCAAGACATGGATATAGATACATTAGGTCACTGCCAAATAAATACAAATGCACAGTGGTAGATATGGAAAAGTGAACAGGTAATTATGATACAGTGTCATGAAAAAGTAAAACACTCTGATAAATGAAATGAATGATGAGTGGGGGAGGGTTTCTGGCAAGGGGCCCCTAACCCAGACTAGGGCGGACTAAGGAAGCTTTCCAGAGGAACTGAGGTGTGAACAGGGGTCTGAAAGCCAAGCAAGTTTTCCAGGTAGAAAGAAGGGTGGGAGAGAAAGGAGGATGAGCGGAGACTGAGGGGAGAGAGCGCATGGGTCACTTTGAAAGTGGAAAGGTGGGGACGTCCCAGATGGTCCAGCGGCTGACTCCACGCTCCCAATGCAGGGCCCCAGGTGAAATCCCTGGTCCAGGCAACTAGATACCGCATGCGGCAACGGAGATCTTGCACCGTCAAAATCAATCAATGTTTTTTTGAAACAAAGCTGAAGCGATTGGTTGACTGGAGGGTTGCAATGCGACCACCGTGGAAGAGAAAGCAGAAAGCCTTGAAGTCCCTGTCAGGGAGTTTGGACTCTTAACTGCACTGGGAACCCAGTGAAGAACCTGAACTAGCAAATGAATATGGTTAGATGGGTGCAGAGACAAACTGAAACTGCCTCTCCTGGTGACAGAGAGGAAAACAGATTGGAGGGTGGTGGTGCTGGCGGCAGAAAGGTCAGCTGGCAGGCTGTCGGGGTGGCCTTCCAGGTGAGGGGGGGAGAGTCCAGTCTGCCTGTAGAGCGATACCTGATCCCAGGGCACCGCCAGGATCTGCCTCAGCTCTTGCCACCCCTCCCTGCATGATGACCTGCCCCTAAAAATAAGTGATTTCCCGAGCAGGTCTGCCTGTGTGGAAGAACAAAGCTAGAGAGAGAGAAGCAAGTCCTTCTTTGCTATCAGGCTCTCAGTGGCTCTCGTTCCCATTGCAAATGAAAACCCTGGCTTTCCAGTTCCACACCCCAGTCTGGTGAACCTGGTTAGTGTCTAGTGTGTCTGACTGAAGTCAGTTCATCCTTATGTGGTGCCATGAAGTTCTAGTTCTATGGGATGTACATGGGGGATTGAAGGAATAGCCAGGGTTAAATCCGTTTGGGAAGTGCTGGTTTAACCAGAGTTGATCAGGATTCCTGAGCTTCCCCGGTGGCTCAGTGGTAAACAATTTGCCTGCCAATGCAGGAGACATGTGTTCAGTTCTTAGGTTGGGAAGATCCCCTGGAGGAGGACATGGGAACCCACTCCAGTATTCTTGCGTGGAGAATCCCAGGGACAGAGGAGCCTGGCGGGCTACCATCCGTAGGGTCATAAAGAGTCAGACAAGACTGAAACGACTTAGCATGCACACACACAATCAGGGTTCTTGCAAAATTTATGCGGGACTGTCATATGCTGCTGTGCACTGCAAATCTCCTATAGTAGACTGCTTTCCAAAGTCGAATGGCCATGAGAAGTATTTTCGTGTGTGTGGAGGATTTTTCAGAATATGTTTTGGGAGATACATCACTAATTGTAGAACTCTGCGAAGTTATTTAATCTGAGTCCAGTTTTCTTATTTTTAGAAAGGCAATGAAATGCCTCATAGGGTTGGTGTAAGCGTTAAATGAAAAAGAAAAAGTATATATAAAACACTTTAGCACAGTATCTGGCACATAGTAAAATCTAAAAATTATTATTATATTGTTATTTGTATGCTAGGAGAAGTAGAATAGCACAATGGATAAGAGTATGGATTCTGGAACCAGACTGCCTGGACCCAGATCTCAGTTCCGACACTGACTATCTTTGTGACTTTGGACAAGTTACAGAAACTGGTGCCTCAGTTTTCCCATCTGCAGAATGACGACAGTGTGCATATTCAGTAAGACAATGCTTCTCAGCAGACAGGCCTGTCTTTCTTTTCTTGAATTTCTACAGGTGGAGGGAGTCATTTTCTCGTCCAGATTTTCAGAATATGTTTTTCTTTTTAAAAATGTCTATTATCACAGCCACTTAGTATCATCCTAATACAGGTGATTTTATCTAGGGGTCTGTAAACCCCTTAAGGACCGGACTTTGTCTTAATCATCTTGTTACTGAGCCTGAAGACCTGAAGTCACTCAGTCCTGTCCAACTCTTTGCAACCCCATGGACTATAGAGTCCGTGGAATTCTCCAGGCCAGAATACTGGAGTGGGTAGCCTTTCCCTTCTCCAGGGGATCTTCCCAACCCAGGGATCGAACCTAGGTCTCCCGCATCGCAGGCGGATTCTCTTCCAGCTGAGCCACAGGGGAAGCCCTACTGAGCCTGGGGTAATACTTTAAAATTTCCTAGCAAATATGCCACTTTTCACTTCAAACTAATGTAATAAAACCTGAAAATCTGAAACGAGGAGCTGGCTGCTCATTCTAAAATAGAGCATTCCATTTATCATAGTATTAACCATACGAGTGCTTTAAATGTTATTTATCAGACAATTGCATTCTCAAAATATTCAGGGTAGTATATAAATAGTGCCAAAGATAATGCAGGGGTTTTAAAACAGGAAGCTCCAGACCAGCAGTTTTGTTTCAGACTGGAATAAAAATGCCCTGCCTTCACAGCTCACTTGGACCACTCATTGCAAAGGGTAAAAAAAAGTGCTAACGAACTCATTTGCATCTGCAAAACTTCAGCTCCCACCCCCACCGATCGTAGTTTTACACCTTTTTCATAGTGAAAACAAGCATATGTACTAAATATATGCTAAGAGATACATGAAGAGTTTGTTTTAAAATAATGTAGCCTACATTGTTGTGTATTTGACAATGCTTAATTCAAAACATGTCGTTTTTAAAAAACATTGTTCTTTCTAAGTGATCTTTATCTTTTCTATTGCAATATCATTCTAAGTCAATGCCTTCAGAAAGAAAGAAAAAAATTATAGGGAATCACAGTGGTACCCTAAGTGGGAAAAAATTAAGTCAATGGTAAGTAAAATTTTCCTATACAATTTTAAAATTAAAAAAAATAAAAAACTAATAACATGTAAAAAAAAAAAAAGTTCATGCTAAAATCATCGAAACTAAGAGAAATCTTCCATTTAAAAAATAAAATGACTAAGATATGGAAGATTAAATGCTCCACTGAAAAGTTGAGAGTTTAAAGAAATAATTTTCTAGACTGCAGTTAGATGGGTATGACCTGCAGAAGGGCAATGAGCAGGAGAGTTTTGTTTAGAAGGAGAAGGAAGTGGTAGACATGTTGCTCTCTCGCCAATGTAATCTCCTAATCAGTGGCAGATTTCAGTTTCTTGGGCTCAAAAATCACCATGGATGGTGACATTAAAAGCTGCTTGCTCCTTGGAAGAAAAGCTATGACCAACCAAGAAAGCATATTAAAAGATAGAGACATCACTTTGCCAACAAAGGTCCCTATAGTCAAAGCTATGGTTTTTCCAATAGTCATGTGTGGATGTGAGAGCTGGACCATAAAGAAGGTTGAGCATCAAAGAATTGATGCTTTTGAATTATGGTGCTGGAAAAGACTCATGAGAGTCCCTTGGACAGCAAGGAGATCCAACCAGTCAATCCTAAAGGAAAGCAGTCCTGAATATTCATTGGAAGGACTGATTCTGAAGCTCCAATCCTTTGGCCATCTGATGCGAAGAGCTGACTCACTGGAAAACATCCTGATGCAAAGAGCCGACTCATTGGGAAAGATCCTGATGCTGGGAAAGATTGAGGGCAGGAAGAGAAGGAGATGACAGAGAATAAGATGGTTGGATGGCATCACCGATTCAGGACATGAGTTTGAACAAATTCCAGGAGATAGTGAAGGACAGGGGAGCCTGGCACGCTGCAGTCCATGGGTTGCAAAGAGTTGGACATGACTTAGCAACTGAACTACAACAACAATCTATAGATTTACTAAGAGTTACCCCAAGTCTTGGAGAAGGAGATGAGGTCCCCAGCACCACTGAAGGAACCCCTTTTCCTTTACTGCTCACAGCTCGTCACTCCCAGATCAATCAAGTATTTTTTTCTTTTAATACCTCATAATTGCAAGGACTCTGCAGATGGTTGTCTGCAGATATGAGCACAGGTTGTCATAAGATATCAAGAAAGTGGTATATTTTTCTTGAACCTTTTGCTTGGTATTGCTCCTTCGCATGTAGCAGGGCCTCCGTAAACACTTATTAAGCTGGCATATTGATTCGTCCTTTGTTTACTGGCTTAACAAGACACGGTTTAGATTGAAGGAAACTTCTCATCACCTAGGCTCCATTCGCCACAAACAGGAAATGAATTTGCTTCTCCCTGGCCAAGCCCACTTACTGGCAGAATGGAGCAACTCATTGCTAAGCCACGTTCTTTTTTTTTATTTTTATTTTTTGTCTTTTAGAGAGATATTGTAGCTGGAAACTTGGCAGCTTTCTCTTTCAAAGTGACAGCTTTCAAAAAGTCTACCTAACACAATTTAGCCTAATTCCAAAACATCAGAAAATGGACTGCTAAAAAAAAAAAACTCTCCTCATGAGCCAGCTGCCTCCCTGTCCTCCTACCCTTCTCCTAATAGGAAAAAATTGGATTAAAAGTAGATTATTTTCTCCTTAGTTTGTAAAAATATTCTTCAGAGAATGATTATACCTGTCACAGATGGAACCCTTAAATAAGTTAAGTGTTTAGGTTCATATTCTAGGAATTCCCTAGTGAACTGAGTTCTCCATGCAATCTCTGATAATATTATTACCAAACGATAGGTATAAATACTGTCTATGGGGAGCTAGGTCTCTTTATTGTGAAAACAACAGGATAAAGTTTCCTTCCTCATATTCCTTTTGAATACCCAGAATTTTAAACCATCATTCATTAGAATCATTAACAACATTTTTTTAAACAGCTTATTGTTTTTTAACTGTGGCTATTAATATTAAAATGTCCTGTACTCTGAGGGACTTCCCCAGTGGTTAAGACTGCGTGCTTCCAATGTAGGGGACATGGGTTCAATCCCTGGTTGGGGAACTAAGATCTCACATGCCGTGTGGCATGGCCAAGAAAAAAAGAAAAAAGAAGAAAGATGCCCTGTATCCTGAATGCGTAAGATATGCTCAGCAAAAGCTAGAATGAGAAAACTGAGTCTAATGCTCTCTCCAGGGGCTAAACCCCTCTCGTCTGTTTCTCTTCTGGCCTGAGGTATCTCAACAGCCCCCAAATGTGCCTCTTTCTCCCCATTTTCTCAACATTAGCATTTTTTTAATAAACATAATTCTGATCATGTCACTTGCTAATTAGAATCCTTGACAAGTGTCCTGTGTCTGGAGAAGGAAAGGTAAGGTCTTCAAAGCCTGTTAGAATGAGACTTCGGCTACCTTTCCCAGGCGCCTCTTCCCTCTCTTGTCCTCACTACTTAACATACGCTGTTCCCTCCGCTAGAAATGCCCTTCCACACACTCGTCTGCCTGGAACACTCTTACTCATCTTCTATGCCCTAACTCAGGCGTCCTTCCATCAGGAAGCGCTCCTCAACCTCTTCCCCAGTCCACTGACACCACTGGTCACTCCTCTCACTTATTTGTTCCAACCACACGATGGACAGTTGCTTGAGGCCAGGGGTTGACTTGTTCATTTGTGTGCCCCCAGAGAGATCTTGGCATAGTTCCTGACACAATCATTGAACATTTTCCCACAAATCAAGAGGAGACGTGTGAACTGGTTCTACACAGCATCATCTCTTAATCGTACACTGAGGGTCTTTTTTATTCTTTCAGTAATCTTGAACCCAGAGAGGTTTCCTCTGCACAAAGGAGAGACGACCTACTAGTCAATTAGTTGATTTAGTTCTGACATGGAGGGAGGGACAGGGAGGGGGGAGATGATCAGAAAGGCACAGACCACGTTAGCCTGAAAATACTAGATCCTGCCTGCATTTGATTATCTTTTTTTTATAGATTGAGCTTGCTTTCCAGTTTGAATTCAAATTGCGTTAGACCTGTCAAATGAGAATTATAATTACTGCTGCAAATGATCCCTATTGTTGCCAACAGAGAGTCGAACCAGAGCAAGAATACAAGCTTATCTTCCGGAACATTACATCTCCTGCTGAAATAACCTTTGAGACCGGGAAGGCTGTGGAGCGATTTTCAAAAACACCAAATGAGCACGCAGCACAGCCTATTAGAAAGAGATGCAAATCCAAACAAGCTGAGGGGATTTCCAGATATTTCTCTCAGCTACAGTTGAGTTCAAAGGGGAGCCACGAAGGATCCCTAAAAATACAGGAGAACATCAAACACCACCACGGCCTGGGCTCCACCGTCAGCTCAAACATCTCAATGTTTCTTACAGCGCGTGCTGCCATATGGGAGGAACCTTATGTTTGTTTGTACATTTTGAAATACAGGCAAAAATCATTCTTAACCAAATGTGCACTGAAGCCCTGCATTAAAAGCGTTGTTGTTTAGTAGCTTGGCCGTGCCCGACTGTTTTTGCAGCCCCATGGACTGTAGCCCACCGGGCTCCTCTTTTCAGGGGACTTCCCAGGCATGAATACTGGAGTGGGTTGTCATTTCCTTCTCCAGGGATCTTCCCGACCCAGGGACTGAACTCACATCTTCTGCACTGGCAGATGGATGCTTTACTGCTGAGCTACCTGGGAATCCCTAGTAAAGGTATTACATACACTCAATAGATATTGTCTACATCCGCTGCCACAAGAGTATGCAAAGGGGAAAATCTGGCATTTCCCCCCTCTTCCTCCTCTTGCCTCTCCACCCTTCTCAATCCATCTCACAAGAGCAGCTTGCTAAAGGGACACTTTGGAAAACTACCATGAGGCCAATGAAGAGAGTGTGGCTTAGGACTTTGTTATCCTGGAAGCAGACCCTGATGCTGGGAAAGATTGAGGGCAGGAGGAGAAAGGGTCAGCAGAGCACGAGACGGTTGGATGGCATCACTGATTCAATGCACGTGAGTTTGAGCAAACTCCGGGAGATAGCGAAGGACAGAGAAGCGGGGCGTGCTGCAGACCATGGGGTCACAAAGAGTCAGACACGACTGAGCGCCTGAACAACAGTCCTAGAAGCAGTCATCTTCAGATGGGATCGAGAAGATACAAGTCCTCCACTGGTGGCCGAGAAAGCTACAAGAAGCTGGCACTTAAACCCACGTGACCAGGTCTTAGCAGGGACTTGGGGTAAAGAAGACATATTTAGTCCCAGAAAACTCACTTTTAGTACAATTAAACAGACTTTTGAAATATGAAGGATATTGGGAACTGGCCCTCCTTGATCAGATGATATATATATATATATATATATATATATATATATATATAAATTTTTTTTTTTTTTCTGTTCGACTCATCTGGAACTTATTTCTATGCCTCCTGGGCTCACAGGTCCTTCCTCGGTGCATGCGGCACTTAGCTCATCTGTAGAACTACTAAATGGATACATGTTTTGAAATCAGAAACCTGTTATTAATAAGAAGGTTACAATGACTCTAGGACTGATGAGTCATTCAGTTCTCAAGGGACTGACTGTTCACTGGACACACACACCCCCATACCAGGGCCTGTCATAAGTATCCCAGAATGTCACTCGGGCTGTGAACACATCTGACTGCCAAGCAAATAATGACTGATACTTCCAAATAAGTCAGTTCAAAATAACTCCCCACCCTTGCCTCCAAAAATAAGCAACCAAAAAATTAGTATTTCTAGATTTTTAAAAACTGAACTAACCACTCAGGTTCTCTGGCAATTTTCTTATTGGCAACATTTTGTTGCATTTTTTATATCTGAAGGTTGCAGGCTACACACATTAGCCTTAGATCAAGGTTCCCATGTGTGGGTTCCAGACTTTGCAGAGGTGTGATAATCTATATCGTCTGAATCAGTGAGCACATATTAATCAAGATTCCCACAGCCACTGGTCATTGAGCCTCATGACGACTGTGAAGTGGATATTGCTCCATTTTGCTGATGGGAAAACTGAGGTTCTGGTCATTTTCATGATGTGCCCCCATGGCCCAAAAGTGAGCAAGTGGAAGATGTTGGACAGGACCCTGGGTCTTCTGAGTCCTGGACCAGGGGACACTTTGTGACACCTCACTGCCTCTGTGGCATCTCCCACTTCTGTACCCCTTTCACTTTCTGCTCCCCCAGCCCACTTCTTAGCACCTTGCCCCCCTCTCCTGGGTCCCAGAGTCTTCTCTGCAGGAGGGGAATTTTGCTAGAAAACTGAAACAAGATAACTTGTTTGGTTACACCAAGGTACCTTGGTTGGTAACTTAACATCTGCACGCTTTCCAATTGTATCTGCTTTTAAAAAGAAGAAAGAAGGCAGGCGGGCTCCCAGACTAAGCAGTGAAGATGTGAACACCAAGCGCTTGCTTTGGCCTCAATCTCCCAACCTGTAACACGGCGATTCAGGCGAGCGGATTAGCAAGTCCTTTTAAACTCAGTTCTGTGGCTCTAACGGTACAGTGTGCAGAAGCTGGAAGGGAGACAGGGCTCAGAACTCCACGTTAACACCGTGTCTCAGCCCCAGAACTCAGCCGAAGACGCCCTTCAGTTCTGTGAGCCCAAGCTCCCAGTCTGGATGGAGCCCCACGGGTGGTCCTGGGGTTTCTCTCCGTCTTCACAATTAGATATCACGTCATCTGGACATGATACTAACACAATCGAACCTGCCATCATGCCCAGCTGTTCTCCAACTTGCTGGGTTTGCTCATAACCAGCATTGTCCTTGCCATTCTCTTTCAAGCTCTGGTCTCTTTCGGGCTGAGCAGGTTAACCACACCCCACAGGGTGATCGTGAACACCTCCCCTAGAAGGGGGTGTTCACTCCCGGGAGAAACCAACACAGAGCCCCTCAGGAGCAGAATCGGGTTTGGGTCCCTGGGTGTTCCCTGCAGGTTTCTGCTCAGGGACATGAGTCTGAGTGTCCCTGCCGTTCCCAAGGGAATGGTGTCTGTGTCACCAAGCCACCGCTGGCACTTGGGCCCCCTGACAGCAGCCAGGGCTGGGAGGGGATCAGCACGGCCGACTGTTCCCAGAGCAGGTCCCTCTGGACGGGTAGAGGTGAGAGCAGGGGGCACAGTCACAGCGCCTGTGCCCGGGGCCCCTGTCCCTGTTACAGCAGACCCCAGCCTCTCTCTCCAGCACAGCGGTGGACACGCGGCCCAGGGTAGGAAGGAGGTGGGAGCCAAACAATCGAAACGGCCACGGGGTTTCGGAAGTGGAAACTTCCAGCGAGAGAACATTCTTAGAAACAGACCAGTAGGGCAGCAAGAGGCCTCCGCTAATGGCCTTGCTTCGAAGAGGTGACCTCCTTGGCATTGCTGTTCTGGTGGTTTAGTCACTTCGTCATGACTGGCTCTTTTGCGACCCCGTGGACTGTAGCCCGCCAGGCTCCTTTGTCCATGGGATTCTCCAGGCAAGAATACTGCAGTGGGTTGCCATTTCCTTCCCCAGGGGATCTTCCTGACCCAGGGATCGAACCCTCCTCCCTTGCATTAGCAGGTGGATTCATTACCACTGAGCCACCAGGGAAGCTCTTGACATCACAAAGCGATGAAGTAGCAGAACTGGGATACAAATCCTGATCTTTGGTGCTTTTACCACTAAGAGAGGGTTTTGGAGGCCCTTCTTTAAACAAGAGACTGGCAGGGGGCCAGCTTTGGTGGGAGCTCGGCAGAGACGGAGGGGGCTGACCCAGCACTCTGGGGGCCGAGGGAGGGGCCCGTACCTTGCGGGTTGAAGCCCCGGGGCACCAGGCCCTGCAGCTCCACGGTGGGGGGGTCGTTCTCTGCTGCATTGGAGGTGTTGCGGGGGATGGCTCTCCTGCCTCCGAAAGCGGTCTCGGAGGACTCCGACATCCTCAGCCTCACAGGTTCCTTGGGGGGAGCAATGGAGACACAGACAGGAACATGAAGCCAGTTACTTTTGCGACAAGGATTCAAAAGGGGAGAAACAGATATATCTGTCCGTGACGGCTCTTGAGCAACTCATTTTGAGTTTCGCATAAATAAACCCTGAGACGTGGCAGGAAGGGTCAGTCTAATGACAGAGAACAGCTCCCCAGAGGCCTCGGGGGGATTTCGTGTTTGTGAAAACACGGAAAGCAGAAGAAAGAGGGCTTATTTGGAGCAATGAAAGCTGTAAAAGATTTTGGAGAGCGGGGTCTTTTTCTCATTCCCCCAAAGGGTATCTCTTGGAAGAAACATTTATGCAGGTACCTCTGCCCATTTTCTGTAGACTGGTGAGGTGTCCTCACTGGAAGAATAAACTCACACACTCACGCCAGATAAGTGGCATTCTTTCAAACATTCATGCCTGCAAGTTAATGCAGCCAGTATTTATCGAGAGTCCCCTCTGTGCCAGGCTGCGGTTTGGCCAGTTGGGATGCGCAGAGAACCATAGAGAAGGATGCTTGCCCTCAAAGCTTCCAGTCTAGGGATGCTTACACTCGAGCCTGACATGGTGCAGCAGTGAAGCCGGGAGGGTGTGCGAACGTGGTGGTCACTGCTTTGGAGCCGGGACCCCAGGGAGCAGGACTAGGGAGAGGAGAGTTTGGGCAGGTAACCCGGAGGCGCCTGCAATATTAGAGAGCCCGTTTTAAAAGGACTCCCTCCACGGGGCTACACTGCCCTTGCCCCAAGACTGCTTCCCTTTCCTTCTGAGTCTGGGCAGACAAACGACCAGTTTAAACGCCACACCTCCCCGTCGGGGTCCAGTCGGCACTTGTTGACTGAGGGGCCAAATGAAGGGAGACTTTGTCTCCAGCTTTTGGGTTATCCAGTCAGGACTCCGGGTTCTCTGGCTGTTTCCAAAAGCCAGGCACACCCTCTGAAGATGAAGCGCAGCCTTATGGAGGCTCCAGGGAAGGGTGTGAGAAGGTGGGAGGGGAGGGGAGGACCGGGGTTGGGGGTAAGCTGCCCAGGGGCTAGCGGAGCAAAGACTGCGGCACTGGAGGCCCCGAGCCCCTTCCCCGGGCGCGGGGGTTTGGAAGGAGACAGCAGTGTTTGGAAGTGCCAAGTCTGAGCGGAGGGGCCGTAAATACCTGCAGCCCTATTTACAGTATCTTGTGGGTTATGCGGTGGGGGAGAGAAGAAGAATTAACAGACCAGGCAGGACAGAGGCGTCCTCTGGTGAGGAGCAGCCAGGGGGCTGCAAGGTGGCTATGGGCCGGTGCGGGCGGGGGTGGGGTGGGGGCTCCAGGAGAGGGGTGCTGAGCAGTAGTTTCTGGGGAGGGAGGACTGGAGGCTGGGGACCCCCAAGTGCCTGCCAGGTGAGAGAGAGAGGCCAGTGCAGGCCGGGCTGGGTGGGTGCAGGTGGGCACAGGCCCTGCCCCCTTGCCAGGTCCGGGGGGCGGGGGAGGTGCTCAAGGTCGGCTCTGCCTGCCGCCTGGGAGGGGCTTCCGGAGACGGAGAGCTAAGCCTTGGACCCCAGTTGCAGCAGGAAGCTGTTCTTACCTGGGTCTCCTCCACCCTCCCCGCCCCCTCCGCCTCCCTGCCCTTTGCATCCTCTTTCCTTAGTCTGCTCCCCTGTGTGTTGAGGGGGAGACCCCAGCTGCCCTTTAGGAGCCGCTTAGGGGTCAGCCAGCAGCGCCTTTAGGAAAGCTTCCCAGGACGGGTACCTGAGGGAAGCCCCAGCTCAGAAGCCGGCGGGGCTGAGTGGATGCACAGTTAGGGGTGAAGAACCAAGTGGAGTAGCCGGGCTGCCTCCGTCCCGGCCCCTGCTCTCCGAGCACCACCGGAGCACTGGCCCGGAGACCCAGGGGCGGGGGCGGACCGAGGAGGCGGCGGCCCGGGACCCCCGCGTGCGGGCAGGAGGGGCGGCGGCGGGCGGCCTACCTGCGCTCCCTCCGAGGTGCCCCAGCGCGGGCCGGCTCTGGGCGTCTCTGGGGTACTTCCTCAAAAGGACACAGGACCGACCAGAAAGTTGGTTCTTAAATAACTTCCTAAGAACGCCCCCCCTCCCGTCCCACAGCGATTTCTCCTCCCACTGCCTGACAGCTGGAGCCAGCGGCGCTCTCTGAGACTTTCTCTTTACCCCGCCGTCCTGGTCCTGCCGTCTCTCCCCTGCATTGCCTCCCTGCGCCCCTTCCCTCCAGTCCTGCTTCTCACCTCGCCCACCTGCAATCTGCCGCCCCTCCCCGGCCACTGGGAGACCGCACCGGCCCTTAGGTCAGAGGGTTGGGGGGGAAGGGTCTCCGCACTCAAGGGGACAGTTTTGCCCTCCAGAGTTCCAAGCTTGGCTGGCCAGGAGGAGGGGTCTGGTCACAGACAGCAGTGACCACGCAGCATGTGTAAAACTGAAGGGACAAACATTGGCGCCCCCGGCCCACCACCTGCCACCCAGCACCCAGCACCCAGCACCCAGCACCCAGCACCCAGCACCCAGCACCCACCACCCAGCACCCAGCACCCGCCACAAGCTTTGCTGGCGGCACGGGGGTGGGGGAGGGGGGCTGCCGGGCAGAAGGAAGGTGAGAATACCCTGAACGCTGCGCAAAGATGAGAAAATAACACTTGTTGGTTTGTTTTTTAAATTTTTTCCCCCTGAAAACTATTTTGGTTTCTTTTGAAATGATGGGAGAAAAAAGAAAAGACACATTTCCCTCTAAAACTTTCCATGTATTCTCCCTCCCGAGTCTTCCTGTCTTGAGCCACGCTTTCTTTCAGCCATGGCTCTTTCTGACTGCCCTTACTGTCTTCCAGTTTCTGACCCTGCTGCTTGATCTGATTTAATAGAAAACTGAAAAGGTGCCATCGTGAGAACGCTTCAAGTTTCGAGTCTGTGAGCTCGCCTGCAGACTCCCGTCCTTTCTGTCTCTCCCTGTTACTGCCCCGCCCACCCCTTGCCTGTGGCCAAGCGCGCTGTGTCCCCTGACGCCCGCCCTGGGTTCCCGTCACCGTCTTTAGGCCCCTGTAGGGCTTCTCCACTCTTTCTCCTGGGCCTTGTGCTCCATGCCTCGAACAACTGCTTCCCATGGGCATTGTCCTCAACGTCACTTCTCTCCAGGGTTTTTAAAATCCTTTCCTCAACCCATACCCCCCCGCTACTGCCCTTTCTCTTCCCTTCTTCACTGCAAGCTTCTGTTCACCTCATTCCACTGAAACTGTAGTTCAAGGTCACCAGGAAAGTGAAAGAAAGAAAGTGAAGTCGCTCAGTCGTGCCTGACCCTTTGCGACCCCATGGACAGTAGCCTGCACCAAGCTCCTCCATCCATGGGATTTTCCAGGCAAGAGTACTGGAGTGGGTTGCCATTTCCTTCTCCAGGGAATCTTCCCAAGCCAGGGATCGAACCCAGGTCTCCCGCATTATAGACAGACGCTTTACCTTCTGAGCCACCACCGGGGGCCTGTGCTAAACCCAAAGGGCAGGATTCAGTTCCCGTTTATCTAACCTTTGGAGGCATTGAGCTCTGTTGCCCGCTCCTGCCTGGGAGGCCTTTGCCCTCGCCTCTGCAAAGTGCACTGCCAGGACTCTGCTCTGAGCTACCCAGGCTCCCTCAATCATTTCAGCAACCCCTGTGCTGCCAGGTTCCGTCCTGACTCCTCCCACTTCTCGGTCTTTAGCCATGGACTTCAGCCTGCCCTCTCTAACCGCCCACCAGCCGTCTTCACTTGGCATGCCCCAGTGATAACTTGCACTCGTGTCTAAGATGAGATAAGAACCCTGGACCAGAAATGTCCTGGTTCCTAGATACCCCTGCCCATGTGGGGTCTATAGAAGAGCGGTCGGCCTTGTACCCTCCAGACTAGGTTCCACAGTCGCCAGACCCCCTGGGACTCCTGGCTGTGCTGTGCATCTGAGACCAGCCCACCACCCTCACAACTACCATCCCAGTGATGCTTTTGGCCCGAGATTCACTGAGTATTGTGCGAACATGCGTGCGTGCTGCTTAACGTTCTGACTCTACCAGACCACCAACCCAGAAGCACTGAACATGCGATGGCTTTCCCTGTGCCCAACAGTTAGTGCCAATAGGAGAGTGTCCGAGGGCACCAAGCCCTGGCATGTGGTCGAAGCCCATCCATGTCATAGACCTTTCCCCACAGTCCTGTGGCTTAGAAATCAGCCCAAGGTTTTCTGACTGCAGGGCAAACCCTTGCTGGACTTCTACAGGAGCAACTGGACGCAGAGATTCAGGTCTAGAGTGTCTGGGCTTCCCAGTGGCCCAAGTGGTAAAGAACCCACCTGCCAATGCAGAAGACAAGGGACATGGGTTCGATCCCCAGGTCAGGAAGACTGCCTGAAGAAGGAAATGGAACCCCACTCCCATCTTCTTGCCTAGAAAATCCCATGGACAGAGGAGCCTGGCGGGCTACAGTCCACGGGGTCCCAAAGAGTCGGTCACAACTGAACACACCCTCCTTCTATAGCGTCTTGTCTCTGAATGTCCCTTGCTTGGCTTGAAAGTGGCACAGTGTATGTATTTAAGGAACTTAGCATTTGGGATTCAGCCAGAAAAACAAAAATGCCTTGAGGTGTTTCTAAAGAGGGAACTTAACACAGAAGATTGGTTACACAGGTGAAGGAAGATACAAGGTGCTGAACAAGGCAAGGTGAGCCAGCAGGAGCAAGGGGGGAGCTGGGGTCCTCACAGTACATGAGCCAGGTTACGTGGCGGAAACTGGAGCCACCTGAGCTGCACCAGAAACACTGAGGTCCAGTGGGACTGAAGGGCCGCTCTAGCTTGTCTCTTTTTTCCTCATCCTCACTCCCTCCATTGTCTGCCATTTGCTAAAGTCAACTAAAATCAGTTAACAGAGGAGTCAGGGAAACACAGCCTGCAAAGATGGCCTTACCATGCCAGTGTTGCGGGAAGTGTCCCAAGACCACCCAAGATTCAGTGAATCGCAAGGTGGACCCACCAGACTGCCAGCCTCATAGTCATGACTCATGGCAGTGAAAAGATACAAATCAGAATCAGCGAAGGGAAAAAGCAAAGGTCAAAGGAAGCCAGGTGCAAAGGTGCAATGGCGGCGTCACAGTCCAGCTGGACTCCCAGCCATGGGCTATGGCCGCATATGTGAGGTGCTGCCACCATAGAGGCCGTCAGAGACCCAGAGCCCGGGAATGGTATTGGAGCTGGTCGCACGGCCCCCTCTGCCTGGCAGGACCAGTGCCCAGGTTCTCAGGAGGAAGAGCGGCTGGACATAAGCTCATCTGACTGTACCCTACAGGCCCTGACAGCCGCGCCTGTAGGTCAAGGAATGGGGAGAGGATGACTCCTGAAATCCAAGGTCCAGGATGCAGCCAGCTCAGCCTCACAGGGGTGTCTTCCTAAAGAGAGCGGTCGGTGCTGCTGGGCTGGCCCATTTCTGCTCAGCCTCCTCCATCCGGATCCAGGCAGTTTCAAGCAGAGACAAGGTGGCCTCAGGGCAGACAGTCAGGACTGGCGCACCCAGCAGTGGTCCTTTCGTCACAGCATGGCCAGGCCCTCTCTCCCGCTTCCCAGCCTTGCTGCAGGGCCATGATGATGGCCTGGAGACAGAGGAAGCTCCAGCAGGAAGGTCTCTGGGGAATGGTGGTCCTCCATGGGCCCTGGCCTCACGGGCTCAGGCTGGGACCTCTGGGGAGATGGACATCCTCTCTGGGGCAGAAGCCCTGGCACAGCTCACTGTCTGCAGCTGAAGGGGCCATGGCCCCAATGTCCTGTGACCTGAACCTTGAGGAAAGCTGCAATCTACACCTTGTTGGGGCTTCCCTGGTGGCTCAGATGGTAAGGAACCTTCCTGCAATGCAGGAGACCCAGATTCAATTCTTGGGTTGGGAATATCCCCTGAGGAGAGCATGGCAACCCACTGCAGTATTCTTGCTTGGAGAATCCCATGGACAGAGGAGCCTGGCTGGCCACAGTCCACGGGGTCACAGAGTCAGACGCGACTGAAGCGACTTGGCACATGTGCGCATACCTCTCTCTTCAAGGGGCAGGGCAAGAAAGCCAGAACGCATCACCCAGGGGTCCTGGCTTCTGTCAGAAAATACACTGCAGCCTTTGGGAGTTTAAGTAAACAGAAGGTGCGTGAGTGAAGGGTTTCCATGCTCCCTTCATTTGATTCTTTGATTCTGAATTTTCATTTATATGATACCAACCCTCTTCTCTCCAAATGAATAGCCGTCTTCTCCTACTTGGTGATACACAGAAAGCAGACTGTTCGCGCAGGGGGTGACTTTTCCAGCAAACTCTATTTGATTTACATGCAAAGCTTCACAACCCAAACAAACAAAAATCTCAGTCACATCTGGACCCTGCTGGTTTTTTCCAGCTGAAACAGGATCTGGATTTTTTTGGCTTTTATGGATGTAGTGGCAGGGGGAGGTGAGTGGATGTAAATAACAGTCAACTTTCAAAGAGGCCAAACCAAAGTCCAGTGCCCTTGAGCTGCAGGTGTTGGGGGGAGAAACTTTCCACTCCGGAAGGAGATGGGGTTGGGGACAGTGTGAGATGAGGCTGGGCATAAAGTTTACAATCACGCTGAAGCACGGTCGTGAGCAGCTGGCGCAGGAGTGGCCCTCCGCCTCTGTTCTTGTCTTCCTAGGAGCCTCAGGGGAGTTTTCATGATGCTGACAACAACGTCTGAAGCCCCGAGAAGGAATCTATAAAGCACAGTCCCAGCCGCTGCCACGATAGAGCTCAGGCTCTGAGAAAGGACCATTTTTCTGACAGCTCTTTTCCTCCTTCTTGGGGAGATGTCCATGCCGGTGACAGCTCCAGACGACAGAATTTCCCCTGCGTCTGCGTTCCTGGGTGTGGTCCTCTCTGCCCAAGGCTCCGCGTCGCCCTCAGCTTACCTTCCCTAGGTTCAGCGCGTGGCAGGAGGGCAAACACAGGAAAGCCGTTTCCTCCTTAAGAGTGAAAGATGGGACCAACGCACCTGCAGTCACATCACTGGCGCAAATATCTCTGTCTCGGTTGGTATTGGTAGTTTTAATTGTGGCAAGGAACTCATAACATGAAGTTTGCCATCTGAATTATTTTCCGCTGTGGAACTCGGTAGCGGCAAGCACACCACATTGTTGGCAACCAACCTACAGAATTTCTTCATCTTGCAAAGTTGAAATTCCACTCATTGAACAACTCACATGAGCATGTGCGTGTGTGTGTATAAGGTATTTGCGAATGTGTGCCAGTCGGTGTGAGTGTGTGATGTGTGTGTGCCCCGGGGGTGACAGGAGGGCTGCAGGACCACCCAGAAGATGTTTCAGCCCTGCGTTGGCTTCCAAGCATCTCCAGAGTTCTAACCAGACTTGTTTAAAGAGACTTCAAGATGTTTTTAAACTTTGAAAGACTTTACAAGGAAAGTCAAGTAGGACTGGATAGCTTACAAATAAAGGCTTTCAAGTTTGCAGGGGGGAGATCTTCTTGTGAAATGTTGATGACTTAAAGATCAAGATTGGAGAGGAATGCCCACACAAAGCTATAACCAGCTTTACCAGCACAAACACACAGCAAAGCCTCCTTGTGTTGTTCAGTACCATCTCTTTCTCTGGTGGTACCCAGATTCCACGACCACAGAAGAAAATAAGGGACCTCATGTCCACCCTTCCCACTCAGCTTGCTTCTTGGGATAAAAAGCATTCACTGGTAACAGTGCACTGTGGAAAAATAGCAAATAAAATGGTAACACAGCAATGCATAGGCGCATAATGACCCACAGAAGTGAAACCCAAGAGTAATGCCACACACGTACCACAAAGGTTTCAATTGAAAGAACAGTAGCCATGGAAAAACGCAACCCGGATGCGCTGCAAACAAGGCTCGCTTCACTACAATTACCAGAATGCCAGCTACCTGTGTGTGTGCATGCGTACACCTTCACGCGCTCACACGTCTGTGTGGGGGGCTCCAGTTCAACAGGAACTCTGCAGGTTCCCACAGAGACTCTGACAGCTGGAGTTAGAGTTCTGGCTTCTGCATACGCTCCTGTGCGGCCTGTTTTCTGTAGGGAGGCGAGTTATTTGATGCGTCTGCCCCTCAGTTCCCTCACCTGTGGAGCAGTGATCATCAGAGTGTCTACCTCACATGTTATGAAGATCAAAAAAGAGGATACATGCAAAACACTTTGTGTAGCCCCTGGCTTGAAGCTAATGCTAACTATTGCCCATAATGGCAGGTGTGAACTGAACAACCTCAACTCATGAATATTTTAACTTTTCCTAAAAATTGGTGTCATCTTTACCTCATTAGCAGGGAAGTGAATATTTAACTTGCCAATAATTAAGATATCAGTCCTGAATATTCACTGGAAGGACTGATGTTGAAGCTGAAACTCCAATACTTTGGCCATCTGATGCGAAGAACAAACTCATTGGAAAAGACCCTGATGCTGGGAAAGATTGAAGGTGGGAGGAGAAGGTGACAACAGAGGATGAGATGGTTGGATGACATCACTGACTCAGTGGACATGAGTCTCAGTAAACTCCGGGAGTTGGTGATGGACAGGAAGGCCTGGCATGCTGCAGTCCATGGGCTCGAAAAGAGTTGGACACGACTGAGCGACTAAACTGAATTGTGTATGTGAACATATATATATGGGTGTCTTTCTTTTTTTAAAAAAAAATTACTTTGTATTGGGGTATTCTAATTGTTTTTTATTCTGTATTGGAGCTATCGTTATGTCTGATAAACAATGTTGGGATAGTTTCAAGTGGACAGCAAAGAGAGTCAGCTATACACACACATGTATTCTTTCTTCACCCCCACCCCCAATCGAGGCTGCCACACGACACTGAGCAGAGTTCCCTGTGCTGTGCATGAGGGTGCTCATCCATTTTAAATATAGCAGTGTGTACCTGTCCATCCCGAACTCCCCAGCTATCATATGGGTGCCTTTCTAAACGAAGCAAATGAAAACCCTGCTGACACAAGGGAGCTGTCAGGGGAGTGGGTCAGAGAAGGATCTGAGATGAAGTGAGACAGTGGATGGACAGTGAATGCCCGCTCTCTTTGGAAGCCTGCATCCAGCCGGTAGGTCAAAGGGCCCACTTCCCTGGGCACCTCACTGGCCTCTCCTGATGAGGCCTGAGGATGCCAGCCTGTGTGAGCCGGCTCACAGCAGTCACTTGGCCAAGGGCCCCACCGCTTCCTGATGTGGATGTCGATGAGGGCACACGCCAACATCTGCCTGGGCATGAAGCAAAGCACCAGAACCAAGCCTGAGGGCAATTCTGAAGGGAGCAACGAAGAGACAAACTAACCGTAGAGACTGGAAGAAGAGCTTCCGACGAGGTCAGGCCGGAAGTGGAGATGGATGTGACATCCTGCAGGTCCGCGCTGTAGCAGAGTTTCTGGATCAGCTCGATGAATCTCTAAAGTGGGCCAGAGGCCAGCACATCACCGCACGTGTGGGCGCTAAGACAAAACCCGCGAATGGAGCACGTTCTCCTTTCTCCAATGCTCATTCTGCAATTTCTGCAGTGAGGCTTGCAGGTAACTGCGCCAGAGTCCTCCCTGTGAACGCGTATCTTTTCGGTGTGGCTTTCCTATCACGATGGCAACTAGAAGTTGTGAAAGTAGCATCTGAAACAGTAGCTGTACCATATGGACCCATATCATGATCCGCCAGAAATAGTTCCCAAAAAAAACACTTTATATGTATGTATTTATGTATGTATGTGTTTATATATATATATATATATACACACACACACAAATATATATGATTCACTTGCAATAAATTCAAATATTGTGACTTAGAACATTAGAGGTCTTGAGTGGTCCTCCCTACCTCCTGTACTCTGTGTACAATGTTCATAATAATCTAGAATCACTCTGAAAAGAAGCCCTCTAGCCGTTGGAATCTAACAGCCGTGATGTATTTTACAGTCCTGGAGTCGCGGCTCCCAGGTTCTAGAGCTCAGGCTCAGTAGTTGTGGGGCCCGGGCTTAGCTGCTCTGCAGTATGTGGGGTCTTCCTGGACCAGGGATCAAGCCTACGTCTCCTGCATTGGCAAGTGGATTCTTTACCCCTGAGCCAGCAGCGAAGCCCCAGCCTCACCTTTTCTAAGGTCCCTCGAGCATGGGTCCCATCCCGCTCCTGGAAGGCACGGCCGCCAGTGTCCACATCCTCTGAGCGGTGACAGTCGCCTGCCCAGGCTTCGGGGCAGCAAGTAAGGGACACATGGTGAGCTGGCCAGCCTGCACCTGGGGGAGGCTGTCCTGGGGTGGGGGACCTCGACCCACCCTTGTCAGCTGATAAGCTAGTTTTTATTGGGTGCCCATATGGGCCAGGGGTTTGCTCAGTGCCACAGGGGATTCTGAGGGGAGCCGGAGCGGGACTGCCATTCCCTCAAGGGCTCCTGAAGTGAAAAAGGGAAAGTCACTCAGTCGTGTGTGACTCTTTGTGACCCTGTGGACTATACAGTCCATGGACTTCTCCAGGCCAGAATACTGGAGTGGGTTGCCTTTCCCTTCTCCAGGGGATCTTCCCAACCCAGAGAATGAACCCCAGTCTCCTGCATTGCAGATGGATTCTTTACCAGCTGAGACACAAGGGAAGCCCAAGAATACTGGAGTGTGTAACCAATTCCTTCTCCAGTGGATCTTCCCAACCCAGGAATCGAACCGGGGTCTCCTGCATTGCAGGCAGATTCTTTACCAACTGAGCTATGAGAGAGGTCAAGGCTCATACTCAGCCCCTAAACTCACCAGTGAAGGGAAAGAGCAGCATTTACCCCAAGTCCTGGACCCTTCAACCCGGATACTCCCTCCCCCAAGAGCTCTTTCCCATGGCTCAGCCTCATGGAATCTGGCTCATTTCTGCTCATCTTCTGGACCCTTAGGCACACAGAGTAGGTTAGAACAGCCTCTTATGCTGAGCACCCTGGGCCAACTACCATCTTGCCTCCAATCTTTCTTCCCATCTCTTCTTTTCTAACTTAAAAATGCCTTTCAGCACAGGCAAGAAGCATGACAGAAGAACATTCCAGCCTAACAAATGCTAACGGAAAATGTTCTTTGCCGCCGGGTCTCAGCGATCAAAGTGCACGGCACGTGTTGACCAGCTGCAGTTTAGATGCTCTCTATTTTACCCTGCATTAAATTTTTATGAACCCTCTCTGGGGCCCAGGGGACCCGTAATTGGCTTTTAGTTCTTTATTCTGCACTGTCCTGTCTAATTGCTGAGATGGTTTCTTGATAAGACTCACATTTTAAGGCGGTTCTGGTGTATTTACTAGCCGTCTCATCTGGAGGCCGCCTCACATCTGTGTGCGGAATTTTAATGTTTTCCCTTTGGAGGGGAGAAGAAGGAATTATTGGGCAATTAATATATTTGCTTTTTTAAAAAATCAGTTTTCCACACCAATATCCTAACATAGAAAGTGCTGCCAATAACAGACCTCAGACTCTAGTCTCTGATTTCAATGTGATTCTTAAGATGAGCAGGAAATCTGTGCACAGAGGCCAGGCCTGTTTAAAATGCAGTCTGCTTGGGACTTCCCTGGTTAACACTCTGGGCTCCCAATACAGGGGGCGCAGGTGTAATCCCCTGCTCCAGGGAACCAAGGTCCCCGCAAGCTGAATGGCGTGTGGCCGAAAACAAACAAACAAATTAAATAATAAATAAACTGAGGCCTGGGAATGAACCGTGCTTCTGTGGGCGGGTGTGACCTGAAGTCTGTTGACCCGACGGACACCTTTGGTTCCCTCAGCGGCAGCTTCGATTGTCTCTGGATCCTTTCAAGCAACCAGCCAGCAGCTCTCAGAGTCTGGCCCTGAATCCTGTCTGTTGTTCCCCTCTCCCCCCACCAAAGCTCCCCATGGGCAATACAGAATACACCATCATGAAAAAGGGGCTTCCTAGATGGCACCGTGGTAAAGAATCCACTTGCCAGTGCAGGAGACTCAGGTTCGATTTCTGGGCTGGGAAGGTCCCCAGTAGTAGGAAATGACACCCCACTCCAGTATTCCTGCCTGGAAAATCCCATGGACAGAGGAGCCTGGTGGGCTACAGTCCACAGGGTCGCAAAGAGTCGGACACAACTGGGCAACTGATCCCTCACATGCACGCACTTGATGTAAAAAGGAGAGACTTTGGAGTCACTAGTTACCAAGGGTCTACACACTGGCTAGCGCTACCATCTCTTTCTCTAATTTCAGATGTCCTTTTTCTTACCCCCTTCATACACTTTCTGAAAGGTAAGGCGGAAAAGCCCTGGTCGTCTGGCCTGCCTTCCTTTCGGTGAAGCTCCGAGGCACACGGGGACCTGCCTCTGCAGCTGGTTCTCTCCTGATGGTGATTGTAGCTGCAGACTCTGCGCAGCCTGCAGGCAAGGTCCTCGTGGAAGAGAACTTCACATCCTTGGCGTCTCCAGTTGGTTTCAACTATGTATAGAGTCCAGATTCGGCATAAGTGGGTATTGTGGGGAGAAAGACCTCATTTGGGGCAGTTTTGCCTTGCTGACACAACTCCCTCATTTCCTGACTGCTCCCCGGAGTGAGTGGACCTTAGGTGTCTGGAGATTCCCCTTCTCAGGCAGTGACAGCTCAAAGGCACAGGGACTTCATCCCCTTGAGTCTTTTGATCCAGTCTCTGGTGAGGACCAGTCCTGTCCATGGTCATTAGCCTGCTTTCTCTGCAAGCACCTCCCATCCAGTGGGCAGCCTCAGCACCACTAAGTCCGAATTTGCTGGTATTTAACTCGTTTATCACAGATCAGGAAAGCTTCTGCTGCATGAAGACTCTCAAGTGTGTGAAGGTGGGATGCATACGGAAGGACTGCCCCCAAACGTGTGTTCTCAGGGCAAGGAGCTGTGGTTCAGCTGCATTTGTTCCGTCCTTGAAGGTGAAAGGCAGAGCTTCTATTTGAACCCTTGGTTCATTCAGAAGGAAGCGGTCAATTCGGTTCTGCAAGTATTCACTGAACACTCCCTGTGACCTGTGAGCAGCGCCAGAAGCTGAAGAGCAGTGCCTCCCAGACTGCCGTGTGCATGAGAGAGGCCCGGAGGGGCTCTGAATGGACAGGTAGGGGCAGGTCCGATCTGTTTGCATTTCTCCAAGCTGCCGGTATGGTCTGCAGACCCTGTTAGAGAGGCGCTGCTGTAAGAGACCATTCGATGAACGTGCAGGGTTCTGGGGGAAGACATTCAAACACATTCGAATCAGAAAACAAGAACAACCAATTATACAGACTCGAACAACCCAAGACCCCAAAGGCACTCTAGAGACGGGATGCCAAGCGCCTCCCGGAGGTGAGAGAATACTGTGGCCTAAAGGTGTCAGAGGGAGAAGACGATGGCACCCCACTCCAGTGCTCTCACCTGGGAAATCCCATGGACAGAGGAGCCTGGTGGGCTGCAGTCCGTGGGATTGAACAGAGTCGGACACAACTGAGCGACTTCACTTTCACTTTTCACTTTCATGCATTGGAGAAGGAAATGGCAACCCACTCCAGTGTTCTTGTCTGGAGAATCCCAGGGATGGGGGAACCTGGTGGGCTTCCGCCTATGGGGTCGCACAGAGTTGGACACGACTGAAATGACTTAGCAGCAGCAGCAGCAGCAGCAGCAGCAAAGGTCTCAGACAAAGGGCCTCTAGTCTTAGAGGTGGCAGGGTTTTGAGAAAGGGCATGATATGGATGGATGGAGAAGAGAGGGAAAGGCTTTCCAGAAGAGGAGGATGGAGGTGATAATTAATGATAATAAAGGTGATGATTTAATGGGGAGTTTGCACAGAGAGCTGATGAGGTTAGTTTTGCAGGGTACACAGTTTCTGCGGAAATAAATGAAGACCAACCAAATGAGAGCAGACGCAGGTCATTTGTTCTGAGCTTGCGCTGGCAAGGGAGTCAGCCCCCATCACTTGGGCTTTTCCAGAGCCTCAGAGGCAGGTGGAGGAGTGAGACAGCTGTGGAGTGGAGGCTTCAGGCGAGCCCTGATGGGGGGCTATGGGCATGAGGGAGCCGCAGATGGCCAGTTAGAAGCGTGGCATCCTAGGTGACTCACTAGGGATGCATATCCGTTTTTCCCTGTTTATTCCTAAGCTGGTGAGTCTAACACTCAGTCATGTTTGGCTCTTCACAGCCCCACGGACTGTAGCCCGGCAGTCTCCTCTGTCCATTGGATTTTTCAGGCAAGAATACTGGACTGGGTTGCCATTCCCTCCTCAAGAGGAATCTTCCCAACCCAGGAATCAAACCCAAGTCTCCTGCACTGGCAGGTGGATTCTTTACCACTGAGCCACCACGGCAGCCCCCTAAGCTGGAAGTGGAGACAAAAACTAGCGACGCTAAGACTTCCCTGGTGGTCCATTGGTTAAGAATCTGCCTTCTAACACAGGGGATGCAGGTTCGATCCCTGGTCAGGGAACTAAGATCCCACATGGTGCAGAGCGACTAAGCCTGAGTTCTAGACCCCACAGACCACGACGAAAGAGTCCGTAGGCCCAACTACTGAGGCCATGTGCTTACATACTGCAGCTAAGACCCGATGCAGTCAAATAAAGTACTTGAGTGTTTTTGACAAAGAAACATTATTAAAAATTAGAGAAGCTGCCTCTAATTAAGCCCTGACCACTTGGGGCTGATAGTCACAGAGGCCCCTGTTTGACTTCCTGGATTGCTCCTCAAGATGGCCTTCAGACTTCCCGCAGGTCTACTTCCAGCCACTGCCTTCCTGGGAAGGTCCCTGCAGATAAGGGGCTGGTTTCCTGGGCAGTTTGCTGCTGGTCGTGGCTCAGAGCTCTATTTTTACGTGTGGTCTGGCCATTGCCTGTTCACATATTCAGTCTCTCATTTCTGTTTTAGACTCTAGGGCTTTGTGGATGGTCCTGATGTCATCCACCCCTTCATTTTTATTTTCCTGTTCCTATTTTATGAATACAGGCTTCTACCTTCAATCCACTTTGGTGGTGACTTTTGGGAGCCCCTTTCCTTTTTGTTCTGAGTACTGAGGAGCCCTCTCTATGTTCTGTTCATGCTATAATCCCCAAGGCTGATTGCCCCCAAGTAAAGCCCAATTCTTGGGCTGCATTGCTACTCATAGAGTGAAAGCTATGGGCTTCCCAGGTGATGCTAGTGGTAAAGAACCCACCTGCTAATGCAGGAGCGTAATAGATGTGGGTTCGATCCCTGGGACAGGAAGATCCACTGGAGAAGGAAATGGCAAGGAAATTCCCGGTATTCTTGCCTGGGAAATCCCACGGACAAGGGAGCCTGGTGGGCGACAGTCCGTGGGGTTGCAAAGAGAGTTGGACACAACTGTAGCGACTTAGAGCACGCACACATGTGGCTTCTCTCTGCAGAGATGACTGGGCTGCTGGGGTGGCATCAGGGACTAAAGGTCACGGTTCTCTCCTTGATCTTGTGGGAAAAGACATACAAGTTCTCTCTGCAGAAGCTCTTCGGCCTCCAGACAGAGGGGAGTCCCATGGATTCCTGTAGGGTGGTTGTGGCCACAGGCCCCATGCCTCTGCTGATGGCAGGAAATGGCAATCCCGCAGGTCTCATCCTCTGCCACCCAAGCCGACATCCTACAGTTCTGCAGGCCCCAGACGATGACGAGGCCACCTGCTTTCCTGGTAGCCCTGGCAGTGCCCCGCAGACGCCACAGTGGGGCTCTCGGGGAGTTCCCTCTGCTCTCGCCGTCTGCCGGCAGATGCTTTGGCCTCAGGGTTAGGCGGTCACTTTATATCTTGCATCAGAGATGCCCTTCCTTCAGGTTTCTTGACCAGCTCTTTGATGATGGCACACAACAGCTTAACTCTGGGAGATAATGGAAGACAGAGGAGCCTGGCAGGCTACAGTCAATGGGGTCTCAGAGTCAGACACGACTTAGGAACTCAACAACAACAGCAGCATAACACGTTAGCCACCCGCCTGCTTCTGTGGGCAGTTCCATCATCTTTCTTTATCCCATTGCCTTTTGCTCTCTGAAACCCCCGCTGTGGCTCCAGGCTCTCCAGTGGACTGTAAGCCCCTAACTCAATTCGCTAAGTGAGAGTCATGTGTTGGTGCCTCCTTTCTTTTTTCTCTCTCAGTTGCTTATTTGCAGCACTTAGACTCAGTTTCATGGAAAAATTCAACAGGTAAATCCATCAGATATTAGATTAATCCAGTAAAGAAAAATGGCCCTAGGCACTCACCACAAAGTACTTTAGCATTTAGAAAATCCATAGCAAAGATTTATTCTTTACTATGAACATAGATATTTTCAAAATAAATAATACAGCTGGAAACTAGGGCTTTTCAGCTTTGACTTCAGATGTGTTGAGTATGTTTGGACATAGGTTTTTTGTTTTTTTTTTCAGGGAAAAACTATTTTTGCGTTTGTTCCATAAGAGATGAAAAGGTACGGTATGGAAGTAGTGATTCTGTGGTATATATTGAAATGGAGATTCCTAGCTGTTCCTGAATACCCATGTTCCCTTTCTTCTGCAGTAATTAAATCTCCAATTTTTATCTAAAGCATCCTATTTCCCAACTTTTCTTGCAGCTGGTTATGTCCAGGTGGTTGAACCTTGGCCCATGAGAAATAAATGCAGATGTGTGTGAAGTATTTTTGCGTGAGTCCTTAAAGGTGCAATGCACCCTTTCTTGCTCTAGCTTCCCTTTTGCTGGATGGAATGTGAAGGTGATGGCTGGAGCCAGAGAAGCCTCATGAATCACAAAGTGGAAGCCTTCAAGGTGGCGAATGAAGCTGCCAAATTAGAAAGAGTCTGAGCGCCCGTGGCTCCTGCTCCAACCCTGGAGCGCCCAGTCAGACACTTAAAGTAAGACTGAAATGAACAAGTGTCCAGTTAAAATGCTGTTATCATTATTATTTTTTAAAATCACTTGCAGCCAAACCTAATCCTAGCTAATACGTACACTGAAATAATAAAAAGGCAAGAAACAAATCGGCATTTTCCTTAGAAGGATGGCAGGAGCATTTATGCTATGTAAGACTGTTCTTGCCTTTGTCAGACTAAATTAACCCAGAAACGTATTCACTGGAGTTGCAGATAGTAAGTCCTCATGCTGCTGCTGCTGCTGCGTCCAGCCGTGTCAGACTCTTTGGGACCCCATGGACTCTAGCCTAACAGGCTTATCTGTCCATGGGATTTCCCAGGCAAGAATACTGGAGTGGGTTGCCATTTCCTTCTCTGGAGGAAGCCATCACACTCATAGGCTTTAGGGGTAGACACCCACAGGATGATACAGGTATTTTCCAAGAATAAAGTCAAGTCATATTAAATATGTCAGCCATGATGTGGTCACAGCACCAAGAAAACCTCAGGTTATGGGGAGGGAGGTGGGAGGGGGGGTTAAAAATAAATAAATAAATAAATAAAGTTATAGTAAAAAAAAAAAGAAATAATAGAAGGATGAGTTCTCTTTAAAACAAACAACAGCAAAAACAGAAGAGGGTTAACATAAAATACTTGGATGGTAAATGCCAGGCTTTACCATTTCCATCTCAAATACCTTCAGGGACAAGCAGGTAATATAAATGTGCTGTGATCTGAGACTACTGGAGTGGAGGAATTCATGCTCAAAGCGTGAGAATCCACGCTCTGCCTAAAGGCACTCAGGTTTCTCTAAAACATGCTTTTGTTTAGTTGCTAAGTTGAGTCCGAGTCTTTTGCGACCCCATGGACTGTGGCCCACCAGGCTCCTCTGCTGAGGACATTTATGAGGCAAAAATGTTGGAGTGGGTTGCCATTTCCTCCTCCATGGGATCTTCCCGAGCCAGCAACAGAGCTCTCGTCTCCTGCATTGTAGGTGGATTCTTTACCACTGAGCCACCAGGGAGGCCCTCTCTAAAACATGCTGCTGCTGCTGCTGCTAAGTCGCTTCAGTCGTGTCCGACTCTGTGCGACCCCATAGACCGCAGCCTAACAGGCTCCCCCATCCCTGGGATTCTCCAGGCGAGAACACTGGAGTGGGTTGCCATTTCCTTCTCCATGTTTCCTTCTCGAAAACATGCTTCTGGTCAAATAAACAGGTCTGTAGGTTGATCCTACAGCTGAGCCAACAGGCGCACGCTTGCGTGCCAGGTCACTTCAGTCATGTCCGACTCTTCACGACCCTGCGAGCCGTAGCCCACCAGGTTCCTCTGCCTGTGGGATCCTCCAGGCAAGAATACTGGAGTGAGTGGTCGTGCCCTCCTCCAGGGAATCTTCCCGGTCCAGGGATTGAACCCGTGTCCCTTGTGTCTCCTGAGTTGACAGGCGAGTTCTTTACCACTAGTGCCCCCAGGGAAGCCCCAGATGTGCGCTGGTGAATTGTGATCATCATTTGCATCTGGATATGGTAGATTCTGGACGTCCCTGGTGGCTCAGGTAGCATAGAATCTGCCTGCAATGAAGGAAACCCAGGTTCGATCCCTGGGTCTGGAAGATCCCTTGGAGAAGGGAATGGCAACCCCCTCCAGTATTCTTGCCTGAGAATTCCATGGACAGAGGGTCCATGAGGTTGCAAAGAGTCAGACGCGACTGAGTGGCTAACACATTATTCTCACGGTAGATTTCATTCTTGGGGCAAGACACGATCTTAGGCTTCAAGAAGTTTGTAGTTGAGGGGAAGAAAGCAAGATTTCCACCTGTACGATGACTTTGAAAACCTGAAATGTCTCCCTAGAATGAGGAGCTATCATTTGGGAAGGTTATCTTTGAGATTAACCTGAGACGTGGAGGCTAAAGGAGTGACCACATCAGAAACCAAACCCCGAGTTCCAGACAAACAAGACAGGCACAGTCAGGGATGAAACCGGGGATAGATACCTAATTTCAAGAACTAAAGTTTCAAATTCAAACAGCAAGCCATCAGGTTTTCCCCTCCCTTCCCAGCTTTACTGAAATATAATTGACGTACAATATTATGTAAGTTCTGATGCTGGGAGGGGATTGGGGGCAGGAGGAGAAGGGGACGACCGAGGATGAGATGGCTGGATGGCATCACGGACTCGATGGACGTGAGTCTGAGTGAACTCCGGGAGATAGTGATGGACAGGGAGGCCTGGCATGCTGTGATTCACGGGGTCGCAAAGAGTCGGACACGACTGAGCGACTGAACTGAACTGAAGGTATACAAAGTGATAAGTCATCAGTCTTTGAAGCATAGGACAAGGAGTAACCTGAATAAGAAACAGAATTAAATTTTTTTAAGTGAGGTGAAGTGAAATTAATGTCTGGTGTGTTATATACCAAAATCCGGAAGGATAATAGCTAGAAATGATATGGTGATTTTCATTCCTCCCATCCATCTACTCAAAAATAGAAGGCTCAAAATAATGACATAAAATCAGGACTTATAATAAAGCCTCATGCTGATGATCTTCTTGGTTCAAGTCCCCTTTAATTTAAATCAGTGATGTGTGTGGGTTTGATCCCTTCGTCAGGGAGTTAAGGTCCCACATGTCTCAAAGCCAAGAAACCGAAACTTAAAACAGAAGCAATATTGTAACAAATTCAATAAAGACTTTAAATATGATCCGCATCAAAAAATCTGTAAAAAAGTAAAAAGAAATCAGTGATGTGATCTTGGAAATTATTAGCAATGCATCCGGTCCCTTCAATCCTCAACTATTGGCCAGTAAACAGCATTATGGCCTACACTGTTGTTAAGACAGTCTAGCGCCAACTCCTCACATGACAAACGGACAACAGTTTAGAAAATTAAAACACTTTTTCCTTTGACATTATTCCTTTTTCTAGTCGTAGTACGCAAATTAACATTACCTAGCTAGAAAAAAAAATAGTTTGGTTTAGGCTAGTTAAGAGCTAGAGGATAGGAAGAGACTACGAGAGAGGCCATGTACTGAAAAGGAGGAATGGGTCACACATCTTAGGCTCCATCCTCACGAGCCCTCTTCACTAGCGGTCCATCTTTGCTCAGGTGAAGGGAAAGAGCATGTCTGAAAAACTGCCAAAGCTCATACACAGGACTCAGCATGCTGACACCTAAAAGGCAGAAACATGGCTCCACGGCATCAGTCTGATTTCCCACATCGACATCGTGAGCCAGATGGAGTAACAAACTGACTTCTGAAAGGTCACTGATTTCGAAATTCCTAGGACAGAAATGCTTCCAACTGGGAGTAAATCCACCAGTCACTGATGTGTGGCAGGCTAATCCACTTTATGGCCTTCATCAAATATTTAGAGATGGTACGGTATGCAGTGGAAAAACATAGAGGATAAGAAAGGAATATTTAGTGCCTTCGGTTTAAATATGAACAAGCTAGACACTTTATTAAAACATCAGAGCTATTTTTCTTTGAAAACAAGAACCTCTTAGTGGGATGTGAGAAACAGAATTGATGAGACTGTATATCCAGTCCATCCTAAAGGAAATCAGTCCTGAATATTCACTGGAAGGACTGATGCTGAAGCTGAAGCTCCAATACTTTGGGCACCTGATGCGAATAACTGACTCAGAAAGACCCTGATGCTGGGAAAGATTGAAGGCGGGAGGAGAAGGGGATGACAGAGGATGAGATGGTTGGATGGCATCACCGACTCGATGGACATGAGTTTGAGCAAGCTCCGGGAGTTGGTGATGGACAGGGAGGCCTGGCGAGCTGCAGTCCATGCGGTCACAAAGAGTCAGACATGACTGAGCAACTGAACAACAACAACTCTTTTTGAGATTCTTTTCCAATAACGGTCATTACAGTGTATTGAGTAGAGTTCCTCGGGCTCTACAGGCAGTTATCTACTTTATATATAGTAGCGTGGGGGATAAATTGGGAGACTGACATACACACTTTCCTGATTCTTCAGGGTTTCTTACTCTGAGGTCACCTGCGATCTGGTGGATTCACAAGTGGAATAAAACTGTTAAATATTTGTACAATTTTCTGGAGAGAGAGTCTGACTCTAGAGGGGCTGTTGACACCCCTGTGACCTGATTGCCCATGCAGAGAGAGCAGCCCACTATGCAGTTTGCATATTGAACCTCTTCCACACATGGGTTTATGAAGGCATGTATATTTAATGACACTTTTATGAAAATAAGACAAATGAATAAACCAGGGTTCCATAACCACAAAATTCTATGCCATGGCTTCAGAGTGTGCCCATGCCTTTTCCATTCACCTTGCAAATACAGGGGGGACTGGGCACAAGATTTGGGAACTTCATAGCAAAACTTTCACCTTCATGGGAGAAAAAAGTAAACTCGTGCCACTCAAGGAAGATGGCAGTTTTGAATTTCACGTGGAGACAGCTAAGCGAAGAGGGTTTATGACTTACAAGCTTGGAAGAGCCAACATGTCAACTGGGAATTTAGCTCCTTCTATCATGAAACACTTCGGGGTTCTGTGCAAGATACGTTGTGTGTGTGTGTGTGGTTTTTTTTGTTTTCTTACAGGCTGAAAGAAAACTCTTAATTTTTCAGTGATGATGGACATGATGTCATCTCTGTTCCTTCTTCAACCTTTCCTTTGCAAACTAGGTCACTTGTAAAAATATAGTGGGATAGACCCGCATCTGTGCTTTGCGAGCAAATAAGGAAATTAGCTTGTTTTATATCAACTGTACTTTTGAAGAGAGAAGCTGTACATTAAATAACAAATCTTAACAGAATTTTAAAAAAAACACATAATTTTTGTAGAGGTAAATTTAGATAATTATCCATTAAGGATTCATTTGGAAAGTCTTATATCTTGATAGAGGAGTTTCCAAATAAGCACAGTGTGTTAGCATCAATAAATTACGCACTAAACAGTTAGAACCATCTTCCTTCTTCACCGTAATTAGCTACCAAGTCATTAGCTACCAAGAGCTTTGCGAGGTCACTCCGAGTGCCTCTCCGTGGTTACCCCTGACGTTTTCTGACTTGCTTCCCAGACCTCAGGACCAAGGAGCATCTGGTGCCACATTCATGATTTATCATCACACAAACCAAAGCCGCTGAGAGTGCCCACGTGAAAGAAGCACGTTGTGAACACGTTTAGTTTCAATAATGATCAGTGTTTGATCTCTGCTGTTAACCTTTCAAAGAGTTTCCACCAGTGAATAGTATGAAATCACATTTAAGTAGCACTTTTTCATCTACAGAATCCCTTTTCAACTCTTTATTTTATATTGGAGAATAGCCGATTAACAATGTTGTGATGGTTTCAGGTGGACAGCAAAGGGCCTCAGCCATATATATACATGTATCCATTATCCCCTAAACTCCCCTCCCATCCAGGTTGCCCCATAACGTTGATCAGAGTTCCCTCGGCTGTACAGTAGGTCCTTGTTGGTTATATATATTTAAATATAGCAGCGTGTACATGTCCATCCCTTACTCCCTACTATCCCTTCCCTCTATCCTTCTTCCTGGAAACCATAAATCTGTTCTCTAAGTCTGTGGGTACTGAACACCTTTTCCTATGTATTATTTGTCATTGTAAAGAATTCTGCAAGATAGAAAGGACAAAGACTCACATACACATTTTTTCAGATGAGAAAATCTAAGCTCAGAAAGTTAAAGGGATCTGACTAGGTACCGCACAGCTAATAATGGGTAACACTAGCAGGTTTTCAGTTCTCTTTTCACCATACCTCAATGTAACTTCTATTTAATGCGTGTTATTGATCTTACAACCATCTTGTCATGTAATTAGGTAAGATATTACAATGAATTTCATAATTAGACCAATTCTGTAGTTAGAATGTAGTCTCTGGTTAGGTAGTAATTTCTTCAAGAAGCACTTCTGAATTCTAAAAATAATAGAAATGGTGTCTTATTTGAGTTCTCTGTAGAGAGTATGTTTGCAGACTGCAAGGCCAAAAAAAGAAAAAAGAAAGCCAACAATGTAGGAGAATATCCAGATAATCCTTAGGCTGCATTTTGTGCTCAGTAACTATGAGAAATTAAACTTTTAAATGGTCCTAATGACAAGACTCTAAAGAAATGAAGTACACACTGCTCCTTAGCATATATTTTCAAAGATTTTGATCAAGAGTCTATATTGATTTTGTTCGATTATTCCAGGGAAATACATTTTGGATAGAGATAGCTAAATATGTTCTCAAAATGGCTCAAATGCTACCTCTTTAATGGCTCAGTGGTAAAGGATCCACCTGCCATGCAGGGGATGCGAGCTTGATCCCTGGGTCGGGATGATTCCTTGGAGAAGGGAATGACAGTTCACTCCAGTATTCCTCCCTGGGAAATCCACAGGCAGAGGAGCCTCACGGGCTACTGTGTAGGGAGCCCTGAAAGACTGGATGCAGCTTAGCAACTAAACAACACAATGAACACTGCAAAGTGTGTTTAAACAGTCACTCTTCTGATCTGGTGGTCGCTGTACTTGGAATACAGAACTCTCTGACAACGTATTCTTTGCATTTGTATCCATTAAGTTTATGAAATTTGAGAATTTCATATTTGCTGAACTTTTAACTTCTCATCTTCAAACCACTGGCTTGGCTAAAAATTGCTGCAGATAATTAAGTGTCCTGTGCAGCGCAGTGCTGGAGGAGGTCTGCTAAACCCATTTGCCAGACGCATTTCGCCATTTCACCTCCTGCTCTACCACGGAGTTATAAATGGACAAATAATATTTCTCCCTTTCTTCTGTCTCTACTCTGACTTAGATGAAGACTGAAAACAAAAACGCCTTCAGGCACTGCTTTCTGCATGGGCTCTGCCAATCTTAATCACAATTTTTAGCAATTTTTTAGAAATTGAGAGTCATATTGATACGGGTTCTTTCACCCTCATAAGGTTTGTGTCTTAAAGGAATCAGAGGTGATGGGGGCAGAATTTAAGAAGCAATAGTTTGCTACTGATTGTTGTCGTTTATTTGCCTAGTGGGGTTCAGTTCTTTGCAACCCCATGGACTGTAGCCCATCAGACTCCTCTGTCCATAGGATTTCCCAAGCAAGAATACTGGAGTGGACTGCCATTCCCTTCTCCAGAGGATCTTCCTGACCCAAGGATTGAACCCGCGTTTCCTTATTGGCAGTTGAATTCTTTACCACTGAGCCCAGACAGTAAAAAATCTGTCTGCAGTGCAGGAGACCCGGGTTCTATCCCTGGTCCAGGAAGATCCTCTGGAGAAGGGAGTGCCAGTCCAGTCCAGTATTCTTGCCTGGAAAATACCATGGACAGAGAAACCAGGTGGGCTACATTCTGGGGGGGGGGGGGTCACAAAGAGACAGACAAGGCTGAGTGACTAACAGTACGCTACTCAAGGGAAGCCCTTTATTACGAACATAGTAATAATCTTTACGTGTCTGTACATCCACTTGTGGTGCAGACAAACGTCCATCTAGTACCTCCTTGATGGTTAAAGGACCCTGGAAGCTAAGTGCAGTCCTCATCAGCATTTCTGACCCTTTGAGTCATTGGAGAATCCTCTCCTCATTGTTTCTCTTCTATTTCTGCATATGTATGTGATAACGAGCAGGACCCTGTGGGGTGTCCTGGGAACAAAAGCCTTTGTGTGTACTCCATTTCTTGATTATAGCAAATGGGATTCACTCAGACTCCACTGACTTTCCCTGAGTCCAAGGAGCAAGTTCAAACGGATGCTAAGTAGGGAAGGGAGAGGATGTGGGGACTAGGGGGAGCAGTGAAAAGAAATACTAGTGCAGCTTTGGGAAGGGTCTCATTCCCCTTCAAGGGATACGCGAAACAATATCTTCGAGCTGTTTTTAGATGCTGACCCCACATCAGGTGGGAGAAGTTAGCTGTGTGCTGTTCACAAGCCTGTAGACCCCGGACCAGTGGAACCAGAAGGTTGAGGATGCTGATTTCTACTTACCTCTCCACCAACCCATCAGAAGAATGTCCGTGAGCTGATCACGCCCTCTCTGAACTATTCCTATAGACCTCCTCACTGCCTCCTCCAGGCTGGGACACACAGCTCTGATGGCATTACTTGCTGTGCCCCCCTTTATTGCAAAGCAATAAAGCTATTCTTTTCTGCTTCACCCCCAAACTCTGTTTCTGAGAATTCAGTGTTGGGGTACTAAGGCTGGATTCGGCCGCAAATGCTGCATTCACCAAATATACAGTTGGCCCAGAGTAGCTTTTGTGAAAATAAAGAGTTGTTTAGTGAGGGTCTCTTGGCCTCTTGCTTATTTCATTGCTGCCAGCATAGCACTAAAACAAACTGTTTAACAAAGCAGTCACGGACTTTAAGTGATTTAAGGATTTAAATGATTGCTCAACCAGCTCATTGAAATGATCTAACAGAGCCTCACAGAGCAAACTACCCTTGCACAATCCTTTATTACTAGCTGGCCATTAAAAAAGGAACAGCCGCACAGACAAGCCCCCAGTAGCAATAGCTCTCGAATGATGAAAGTGGAAAATCAGTAACTTTACAGTGGAGAAATCTGGTGGACACCCCCTTCATCAAGGGATCAAAGTCCAGAAATAGAACAAATCAACACCATACACCTCCTAATATGATACTCTGAGAACACGTCAGCTTTGGGGTATTGCTGCCAAAATAGACCTCATTGTGAGGCAACTTGAAACAAGCTCAAACTGAAGGACACGGCCCGTCTTTCAGAACTGTCAAGGTCCTGTTTCCCATACATCCCTGCCCCGCAGATGAGTGCACACAGCGTCCCCGATTACCAAGCCTCTGTAGCAGAGCCAGCATGCCATGGGCTCCTTCGATCTGTGCTCACGTCTGACTGGTCCCACTCATACTTTTAGGAAAGGACTTAAGTTGACTGCAGTTATGTACAGAAGTGCTTGAGGACACTTGTCCCCTCCTGGTCAAATCACATGTGGCCTAAGCGAGAAGAGGCAATCACCTGGTCTCTGGACTCTTAAAAGAGGGTTGCAGTCTGAGATTCTCCTGGAATAATAAGTAGGGTGAGAAGCGACTGTAATTTCTAGTATAGTACTTCAGATAGGCCGAAAACAGGAAGATACTTCAGAATACGTTTCCCTTGAAAGAAAATCCCAAAATGGAGATGAGTTGGCCCATTCATTTCCAGAAGTAAAAAAAAAAAAGTGCTAGGATTCACCTTGGGAACAGCAAATCAAATAGAATGAAATGCCTCGACGGCCCTTTTGCAAAGCCCTTTCCCCAAGAGCGTTTGGATAGGAATGGGTGGAGCCACAGGCCCTTAGTCCAGGCATCTGCAGTGAAATTAAAAGAGAACTGAAACCTGCGAGGTCTCCCCTCCCTAGTCAGCTTTCTGCCTTTCCTTGAATCTTTTTTATAGACTCAGAAGGTCTTGTAAATCTGGCAGCTGTCACAAAATACCATCTGTCCTAAGAAAATGGTGCAGAGGTGGCTGTAACTCAGGGGATTTTTCCAAACGCTGTCAGCACGCATTTCCACAAGTACAGGAGCACACTGATGTTGCTGACAGCAAAGCAAAAATCCTACGCAGTAAATCCCGAAGGCTGCACTTATGAGGGAACAGGTGCAGTTTCGCGTATGGCTGGGGTGACGGCTACCAGCCTGCGAGGAGGGCAGGGTCCACACAGTCCATCAGGCAGGAGAGAAGAGGAGCGAGAGGCGTGTGTGTTGCATAAGGTGGGCAAAGAGTTGGCCCTGTGAGAATCCACCTATGCCTGTTTTATGTAAGGACTAGTCGTACTGGGCAACTGGTCTACCAGCTGAGAGCTGCTCCCACCCCCAGCTGGGCTGACATTTAAATACGAATTCAGTGGCAGATTCCAAACTGTCCTCATAAGCCCTCTTTAAAGTCAGCCAAGCATAAGAGGGAACCCTTTTAGCCTCATTCTGCCATCATCCATCCATAAGAGGCTTTCTCCAAGTTGCAAAGGAAGCCATCTACCCACACTTAGGGAAAACCTCAAGGGGCTGATTCTTTCAGGTGGGCAGGCAGGACTTGGGCCTGCAGCCTCGATTCTGCAAGAGTCAGAGCGCTGTGACTGCTCATATTCTCCCTGCAGAGCTGTGTCCGCGAGGACTGCCCCTTTGAGATCAGCCCCAGCGCTTCTGTAGCCAAGCCCCTGAACGCTGCTCAGAGCTGGTATCAGGACCACCACAGACTGGCTGGTGAGTAATTCAAACCTGCTGCGCGTGCTGTGGACGTGCCCCCAAAGTGCAGCACGAGCCCTCGATTCTACCAGGGGTTTCAGAGAAGCTGGGGCGATGCCTCTGGAAACGAAACCTCAGCCTGGCAAGGCCAACTGCTCACAGATGAAAAAAGCACAGATGTACGTGCCGAGGAAACACCCACACACAGTGTACCTACACCACACACGCCACACACGACCTGCACATGTATCGCACACACATCACACACATCACACACACCCCAGACCACATCCACACACCTCCTACACACATTTCACACACCTCCACACACACACACCATACACACACACACCTCCACCTCACATACCTCACACACCCTACAAACACATCACATACATGTACACTCACACCACACACCTCCTACACACATTTCACACACATCCACACACACACACACCATACATCCACCACACACACCACACACATCCTACACACACACCCATATACCCCCACACCTCCACCTCACATGACCTACACACACACACATCACATACATATACACTCACACCACACACATCCCAGACCACATCCACACACCTCCTACACACATTTCACACGCCTCCACACACACACACACCATACACACAGACCATACGTCCACCACACACACCACACACCTCCACCTCACTCACCTCACACACCCTACACACACATTACACACACACACACAACATACCTCCACCACACACACCACACACACCCTACACATACTTCACACACACACACACACCACACCTCCACCTCACACACCACACACACTCTTTTCAGTCCCACAGAGTGCCCCAGGCAGCAGCAGCAGTGCTGAGCCCTTCTCTCTCACACACGAGGCGGCTTGGATCGCACTTCTGGAAAGCTGTCCGAGCTGCGGCTGACCAGCGCTTTCACCGGCCCGCAGGCGTCAGCGTCCCAGGGCCTTTCTGCTCCGAAGGGGCTGCGGCGACCTCCGGGTTGGGAGCAGCGCCGCCTGCAGAAGCTGCCCGCGAACACGTCAGTCTGAGGCTCACTTGGCGCTGTGCGCCGAGCCCTCCCGGGTGTGAGCCCGACTGAAAGGAGGGCAGCGCCCTGCTTGTGGCCAAGCCATATGTTCTGCAGGAGCTGGGGGCATTCGGGCCGTGTGCCTAGGCAAGTGCTTTGTCGCCTAGCTCGGGGTGTGTCCACATGGCTAGAGGTGCTCCTCTGTAAGATAGTAACAACCGCGTCCAACTCTGTGCCACCCTATGAACCATAGCCCGCCAGGCTCCTCTGTCCATGGGATTCTCCAGGCAAGAACACTGGAGAGGGTTGCCATTTCATTCTTCAGGGCATCTTCCCGACCCAGGGATCGAACCAGTGTGTCTTACATCTAACCTGCATTGGCAGATGGGTTCTTTACCACTAGTGCCACCTGGGGTGGGAATGCAGAAATCTCTGTTACACCGGATCCTGTGCTTCATTTAAAAATAAAGTTTATGTATCTATATACGGGTCTATGTATGAGTGTGTAAAGTTCATATATATATGAATAATCAGGGTTGATTTCCTTTAAGATTGACTGGTTTGACCTCTTTGAAGTCCAAGGGACTCTCAAGAGTCTTCTCCAACACTGAAGTTCAAAAGCATCAGTTCTTCCGTGCTCAGCATTCTGTTAATTGTGATGTAATTTATATGAAAGTGTATGGAAAGTCATACGAAATCTACTTCCTCAAGATTTCATTTCAGTTCAGTTCAGTCACTCAGTCATGTCCGGCTCTTTGCAAGCCCATGGGCTGCAGCACACCAGGCTTCCCTGTCCATCATCAGCTCCCAGAGCTTGCTCAAATTCATGTCCATTGAATCGATGATACCACCCAACCATCTCATCCTCTGTCATCCTCTTCTTCTCCTGCCTTTAATCTTTTCTAGGACCAGGGTTTTTCCTATTGAGTCAGCTCTTCGCATCAGGTGGCCAAAGTATTGAAGTTTCAGCTTCAGCATCAGTCCTTCCAATGAATATTCAGGACTGATTTCCTTTAGGACTGACTGGTTTGATCTCCCTGCAGTCCAAGGGACTCTCAAGAATCTTCTCCAACACCACAGTTCAAAAGCAAGTTCAAGTCTTTGGAGCTCAGCTTTCTTTATGGTCCAACTTTCACATCCATACATGACTACTGGAAAAACCATAGCTTTGACTATGCATACATTGTCAGCAAAGTAATGCCTCTGCTTGTTAATATGCTGTCTAGGTTGGTCATAGCTTTTCTTCCAAGGAGTAAGCGTCTTTTAATCTCACGGCTGCAGCACCATCTGCAATGATTTTGGAGCCTAAGAAAATAAAGTGTCTCACTGTTTCCACTGTTTCCCCATCTATTTATCATGAAGTGACGGGACCAGATGCCATGATCTTAGTTTTCTGAATGTTGAGTTTTATGCCAGTTTTTTCACTCTCCTCTTACACTTTCATCAAAAGGCTCTTCAGTTCCTCTTTGCTTTCTGTCATAAGGGTGGTGTCATCTGCATATCTGAGGTTACTGATATTTCTCCCTGCAATCTTTATTCCAGCTTGTGCTTCATCCAGCCTGGCATTTCGCATGATGAATACTGCATATGAATTAAATAAGCAGGATGACAATATACAGCCTTGTCATACTCCTTTCCCAGTTTGGAACCAGTCTGGTATTCCCATCTCTTTAACAATTTTCCACAGTTTGTTGTGCTCCACACAGCCAAAGGCTTTAGTGTAGTTAATGAAGCAGAAGTCAATGTTTTTCTGGAATTCTCTTGCTTTTTGCTATGATCAAATGGATGTTAACAATTTGATTTCTGGTTCCTCTGCCTTTTCTGAATCCAGCTTGAACATCTGGATTTTCTCAGTTCACATACTGTTGAAACTTAGCTTGGAGAATTTTTAGCATTATTTTGCTAGTGTGTGAAGTAAGTGCAATTTTGTGGTAGTTTGAACATTCTTTGGCATTGCCTTTCTTTGGGATTGGAATGAAAACTGACCTTTCCCAGTCTTGTGGCCACTGCTGAGTTTAGAAGATATTAAGAGGTGGCAAGAATACAGAGAAGAACTATACAAAAAATTTCTTTATAACCCATATAATCACAGTAGTGTGATTACTCACCTAGAGTCAGACATTCTGGAGTGCAAAGTAAAGTGGGCCTTAGGAAGTATCACTATGAACAAAGCTAGTGGAGTTGATGGAATTCCAGCTGAGCTATTTCAAATCCTAAAAGATGATGCTGTTAAAGTGCTGCACTTGATGTGCAAGATTTCATTTAAGCTATACATTTATTTGCCTCAGGTAAAAATAGAAATGGTCTAATTCAATTTTAAAATGTTGCCAAATAGTGCAAAGACATCACTTTGCTGACTACGGTTCAAGTAGTCAAAGCTATGGTTTTTCCGGTAGTCATGTACGGTTGTGAGAGTTGGACCATAAGGAAGGCTGAGCGCCAAAGAATTGATGCTTTCATACTGTGATGCTAAGAAGACTCTTGAGAGTCCCTTGGATGGCAAGGAGATCCAACCAGTCCATCCTAAAGGAAATCAACACTGAATACCCGTTGGAAGGACTGATGCTGAAGCTGAAGCTCCAATACTTTGGCCACCTTTGTGAATATCTGGCTCATTGGAAAAGGCCCTGATGCTGGGAAAGACTGAAGGCAGGAGGAGAAGGGGATGACAGAGGATGAGATGGTTGGATGGCATCACCGACTCAACGGATATGAGCTTGAGCAAACTCCAGGAGATGGTGAAGGACAGGGAAGCCTGGTGTGCTGTAGTCCATGGGGTCACAAAGAGTTGGACACAACTTAGTGACTGAACAAGGACAGCAGCAACAATAGCACTTTGGAGAGTGTAATATGCAGTGTAAATAAAGTTGCATTTGTGACATCATAACTGAAAGAAAAATACCCCAAGTGTCAAAATCATGGCATTATTTTTGTCATCTATTTCCTACAGAGCGTTTTCTGACTGTATACCTCTCTGAAATAAAATTTCCCCTGCTTTCTTTCAACTAAAATTCAAAGTGTCGGAGAATCTTATATGCAGTGTAGTTTAGCAGTTTGGAAGGACGTTTGATATTTAAAACGTGTCTTTTCTTCGGAAGCTGTGAGCTCCTCGAGATGACGTTGGTGTGTGCAGATCCACCCTCTGATAACTCAGAACCAGCTTTGTGAAGCTCTTCATCTTTCACATGCAGACCAGCTTGTTAACAGTGCCGACAAGTGACAATTTCAGTGCAATTCAGACAAAGAGATGTCATAAGTCAGAGGAAAAGTGCTTTGGCGAGAATCACTTAGTGGAAGCAATCAAGACCGCTCTGAGCCGCAAATGTCCCTCCCCACCTCGAATCGGTCTCCGCTGAGCAGGTAGGGGTCCTCCTTACCTTGAACCTCTGAGCAATTGGAAGCCTGACTAATATTTATTATTCATGAGACGTGGAGTCAGTGCATCTCAGACACTTGCGAGCTTTGCGGTGGTTAATGAGGTGGGGGAAGTGATCTGTTCCCTGGTGCTCCCCCCGTTCCCCACCGTGTTTATTTGAATGTGTGATCATTAGACGACACCAGTCTCTCTGGCGCTCGGTGCCCACAGTGCATTATACCCTGGAGAATGTGAAAACACTTTAATTAACCACAGGAGTGGGCAGGCCTGCTGGGCGCCTTCTGTTACCATCTTCGGGCCTGGAAAGTCAGCACTCAGTCGTCACCCCCACCATTGTTATTACCAATGTAAAAGAAAGCAGTAGGCAACAATTTCATTTAAAATTGATTTGGCGAGACCACTAAATATAAGATATTTCTCTTTATTGCTTCCTCTGGGAAGATTTGTTAGTAATCAACATCACGTCAACGCATACATGGATTCACTAGCACACTTACACACGCATACACACACGTGCTTGATATTCTTCTGTATTTCACGTCCTCTGCAAACAGTACAACGCTCTGGGCAGATGGATAATACGGCAAACTGGCTTAGACTATGCATTCATCCGAAGGCGCCAATTTCTATTAGTCAGTTAGATACATGATTTGATTCACTAATTTAAATAAAATGCTGACAAATTCCTAGCACACCATGTAGCTGAGAGAAGATAGACTTCTGCTATTGACTTGCTGGTTTTAAATGTTGGGTTTGTGATTTCTGCCTGAACTGGTTATATTTAAGGTGGTGTCATACCCGACCAAGATTCCCCGCCATGTCCACGGTTCAAAGCCAAGCTTGGTGGATTGTTGACTCTTCCAGGACTGGTTGGCTGCCGTGTGTGGACGCGGATGTGAGCAGAGCTGGCTGTGGGCAGATGTGCAGGCTGACCCCGGGTGTTGACCCCACGGCTCAGTCTCTAGGCTGGCTTCTTAGAAAATTGTTATTCTATGGCAGGAGCTCTGGTTTGACCCGGATTCAGAATTCACTTAAAGAAGGCTTAAGTATCATATCACTCTATCAATTAAGTATTTATTGAGCATCCACTGATGTCCCTCATCCACACCAGCTCACAAAGCAGTGAGCAACCCAGACGGAGCAGAGAGCCTGAGATGCATTCAGAGAGGATCAAACACTCGTATGTGGGGCTGGGACGCTAACCTTCTCAAAAGCATACTGTTCTTTCAGGCATATTGGGGAAGTTTCATTTTTGCTTTTTAGGGTAGCTAGTAGGAGAAGGCAATGGCACCCCACTCCAGTACTCTTGCCTGGAAAATCCCATGGACGGAGGAGCCTAGTGGGCTGCTGTCCATGGGGTTGCAAAGAGTCGGACACGACTGAGCGACTTCACTTTCACTTTTCACTTTCATGCATTGGAGAAGGAAATGGCAGCTCACTCCAGTGTTCTTGCCTGGAGAATCCCAGGGGCGGCGGAGCCTGGTGGGCTGCCGTCTATGGAGTCGCACAGTGTCGGACACGACAGAAGCGACTTAGCAGCAGGAGTAGAATGGATGGTGATCTAAGAAGCCTTCCTTATTAAAAAAAAAAGAATAAACAATATTTTAGAACAACTTCAGATTTACAGAAAAAGTGTGAAAGTACAGAGAATTCCCATATGCCTTGTATCTAGCTTCCTCTATTATTAACATCTTACACCGGGGTAGTACATGTGCTACAATTGATGAATCAAGCTTGATACATCATTATTCATCAGAATCAACATTTTATTTGAGTTTCCTTAGTTTTTGCCTCTGGTCCTTTTCGTGTGCCAGGATTCTACTCGAGACACCGCATTGCATTTAGGCCTCCTGTCTCCTTAGTTTCCTCTGACAGTTTCTCAGACTTGGCTTATTTTTGCTGGCCTCAACAATCAGGAATACCGATCAGGTATTTGATAAAATTAAATTGGGATTTGTCTGATGATTTTCTCATGATCAGACAGGGATTACGTGTTTTGGGGCGGAAGATCACAGAGGTCAAGTGTCATCTCCACTATATATCAGCACAACTTCTCATATAAGCAATTTGTTTTCCTCCACCAGTAGGCTATGGCCTAAAAATATATGAGCCCCTTCTGGCAAAAGTAGTTCTACAAGGGGTCTGTCACTGCCACAAGCTCCCCGATCCACTTCTTGGACTAAAGCTGGAGTCTTATTTCACTTCATTTGTTCATGAATCCTAATATGTATCCTGCAGCCTGCTCTTTTCCTAGAAAACATCTTTCATTACAAACCTTAAGTATTTAGGATGCACAGAGGTTGTTTACTCTTGTACAAAGAATATAGTTTCAAACTCATTCTAGAAAATCAAGTACATGTTCACATACTTATGTCAACTAAAAAAAAGAGGCACAACATGAGTGTTGCAAGTTATGCTATATTGGGGGCAAAATGAAGGCTGCAGCCCCGGAGACAGCGCCTCAGGTATTTCTGAGAAACTGCTCCAAAGAGGTACTGGGGGAAGGTCAACACATAGATTTTGGTGAAGGGGGAATTCAGCACAATCAAGCACTTGGTTTATAAGAGGTTTTCTGCTAGACATGAGGAGATATCATGGTTGCTTTTCTGGATATGAGGAGATGCAAGGATTGGGATCATGAAGTCAGTTCCTGAAAATTTCCATCTAAAGACCTGTCCCACCAGTTTCCCTGGAGCACAGGGTGCCTCACTCTCCACCCTGAACTGCCTTCAGCCCACGTCAAAGGTCAACCGCCTCAGCAGCACGGGATCCAGTCTCTGCAGAGGCTGAAGGCAGATGCCCTCGGCAAGCACCTATTGAAGTTGACTCTTGATACCAAGCAGGACCCTGTGGGGCTCCTGGACACAAAAGCAGGTCTGCATCCCCCATTTCTTGTTTATAGGAAACAGCCTCCTTAACCTTCCCTGAGTTCCATCAGACAGGTTCAAACAGTTGCTAATTAGACAAGGAAGGGGGCTCTAGACAACCGAGGAAGAGTCAGGAGAAGCAATAGTGAAACCCTGGGGTAGAGTCCTGGTTCCTCCTGAGGGACACATGCAACAATCTCTTTGAGCTGTTTTGCAGACTCTGACACCCCCATCAGGTGGGAGAAGTTAGCTGTATGCTGCCCACGAGCCTGTAGACCCCAGACCGGTGGAACCAGAAGAGTGGTGATGCTGACTCCCACTTATGTCATCACCAACCAATCAGAAGAGTGTCCACAAGCTGATCACGCCCTCTTTGAACCGTTACTGTAGAACACTTCTCTGCCTCCTCCACGCTGGGACACAGTTTTGAGGGCATTCGCTGCTGCGGCCCCCTTGGCCTTGCAAAGCAATAAAGCTGTTCTTTTCTACTTCACCCAAAACTCTGCCTTTGAGAATTAATTTGGTGTTGGGGTACAGAGGCCAGATTTGGCTTCATACTTATGTGTGAAGATTCTTGACATTTCCATGTTTTAATAAAAAGCTGCTGAACATTGACATTTGACTTGTTAGTGATCTTACATTTTCAGATGTCTCTGTCACAGCTGAGTAGTTATAGGTACAATTTTTCTTGAACAAAACTCCTGGGGCTGGGTGGGAACACAAGTATTTAATGAGCATCTCCTCTGCATATTGTAGCCAATTTAATAAACACAGTAGCCCCACAAGTCAGGTATAATCATATGCATTTTACGCATGAGGAAGCATTCTAGGACACCAGGTCACAAGACTGACAAATGATGAGCCAGAAAGCTTGAATGGCCCATGTTATCTCTGTGATATGACCCACACCTGCTGGAGTTGAGAAGTCTATGTACTCAGGGGAGGTGTTCCCCTTAGAGGTGCAAGACTTCTGCCTTGGAGAATTTCCAGGCTTCAAGAATCTTCTAGAAAAATGTATGTGTTTTATTCTTTCTGGCATTGTCATAGCCTTTGCACACTTGATTTAAAAAAAAAAAACTTACACTTCCTCACTTGATTTATGTTTATACAATCATTCTTGCTCCTTTTTTGATAATAATGTTAAAATAAATGTCTTTATTATATTTTCTCACAAAAATATACAGGGCATTCCCAGAAAGCCAGGTGAGGGTGACTTTGATAAGAAAGTGGACTAGAAAAATACTTCATTTAGTCAACAACTGATCAATATGAAAATAGTTACAACAGTGTGACAAAGCAGTTTCTTTCTCTAAAACATTAAGGAGCTCAAATGACTTTATGAGAAAAAGAGCAATCCAATGGAATCCTCAGCAAAGCTCATGAGTAGACAGTTTTCAAATGAAGCAAAAGTGGCTAGTAAATATATGGAAAGACATTCAGCCTCTTTACTAATCAAATAAATGCAAATTTAAACAACAGTATGGTTTTGACATATCAAATTGGCAAAGATTTAATATGCTAATACCCAGAGTTGGCAAGAATGTGAAAAGGAACAACTTTTTAGTGATACCTATTATAGCTTTAATGTATGTTTTCTTCAAGCCAAAAATTCCACTTACAGGAATTTTTCCTGTAGAAATATTTGTCTGAGTGTGCAAAGATATGTTTCCCAGGATGTTAAATGTCATTGTTTACAAATTACATAAAAGAGAAAGCAACTGAAATGTTAATTAACCGAGAGGTTTGTTGAAATAAATTACAGCACACACAACAGTGGAAAGCTATGCAATCATTAAAAAGGATAAAATGGGGTCCTGTACATCCACATTAGACGCTTTACTACACATTTTCACACCTCTTTTGAATGTAGCCTTGGAGGAGCTTTGTAAGAAAGAGAATCTTAAACTCAGCATGCTGTCGACAAAGGAAAAAAAAAGCACAACCTTAAAGTTGAGTTGTGTTTTAATCTGGCAGAAGTTTTTTCGGACTTCAAGCCCAGAGGCAGCATCTCAACTAACCCTCAGAAAACTGCTCCAGGGAGGTGCAGGGGGTGGGGCGAGACACAGAGAAGTTTTGTAAGAAAGGGCAGGTGGTCTCACAGTCAAAAGGTTATTGGTAATTACAGAAAACTAGAAATCAGAAGTTAGGGAATTTAGCACTTTGCTGTGTATGGGAAGATGCAAAAGTCTGGCTACCTGACATCATTTCTTTGATATGCATTTCAGCTCTGGGGCCAGGAACCCGTGTTTTTACATCCTGAGTTCCCTCAGGACTCACCAGCTCACCTTTGGAGGTGGCTGCAGTCGTTGATGACCCTGACATCCTTTGTCTACTGATAAGGCAGGAACTATTCCATTTCTCTCTGCGCTTAGTTCTTCTTTGGGTAAAGTTGTGCAGTCATCTGTGCGCAGATTATTTGTCAATAGAGTGAGGGTGTCACGACCAGAAAGCTCAGAAATTCATTGAAAACACATTGGATTGAAGTCATTTTGTATTAACTGTCTGTGGTGATTCCAGGAAACATCAAAAGCAGAGAAGTTATATGAAATAGGTCTTTAAACATAGAGATTGCATTAATTGAATGGTTTACTAACCTGATTTCTTTATCACATACTGAATACTATAGAATAAAAATATGCAAATATTCTATAAAATGTTTCTGTATGATTCAACTTTAAATAATTGCTCTTCAACTCTAACCCATTTGAAAAAAACGTTGGTCTATAGTGTTTCCTGAGGCTCTGTCCTTAGATAGTCAAAGCATTTCACATAAGTTCCTGTGCCTGATACAGAGGGAGGCTGGACAAAATGAGAAGTTGGAGTTTGGAGCAGAGAAAGGGTTATTACTGGGTCATGGAATTAGACAGGGGGCTCAGGCCCTAAAAAACCTCAAGCTCCCCAGTGGGTTTTGGTAAAGCACCTTTAAAAGCCAGAGGAGGGAGAGCTGGTCGCTGGGTCTGTGATCAGCTCCTGCGCCATTCTCTGATTGGCTGATGGTAAGGTAGTGGGTGGTGTCACAGGGTGAACTGAATCAGCACTTAGGCTCCAGGAGACCTGGGGCTCTGTGCTCAAGGTCATCAAGTAGTTAACATCTTCCCTTTGGTGGGACTTTTTTTACGTCTGCAAAACAGCTCAGAAAATGCGCATCAAGCATTATTATCTAGGTACTTCAGAGAGGAGCTAAAGCAGCGGATCTTGGAGGAAGGTCTGTTCCAGGAAAGCCGCTTAGGGTCCTGAAAGTGTTAGTCGCTCAGTTGTGTAAGACTGTTTGCAACCCATGGATGGTAGCCCGCCAGGCTCCTCCGTCCAAGGAATTCTCCAGGCAAGAACATTGGAGTGGGTTGCCATTTCCTTCTCCAGGGGATCTTCCCGACCCAGGGCTCAAACCTAGATCTCCTTCATTGCAGGCAGATTCTTTACCATCTGAGCCACCAGTTAGGTGACCATAGGGTCCTGCTCTGTTACAAAAGCTTGTTTAAAGACAGGCTTATCACAGCTTCGCTCAAGTAATTTGCTCCTCTAGAAATATTTTGGTCATGTCGCACTGATGAAAGTAGAGAGCTGAAAGCAGCGACTGCAGTCAGTCTAAGAGGTAAACGTGTCATCTGGAAAAGCACTGGATGACAGAACACGAGAATTCAGGCGTGTGGGGAGTGTTGGGCTGACCCGGACTCTCAGCAGAAAAAGAAACTTCTGGCGTCCAGAGTGGAGGTTGTCCTCTTGATGTCTGTGACGCTTCTGTTATGCCCAGAGTCAGAGTCTCCAAAACTGAGAGAATAAGACGTCCACAGCAATGCAAACGCATGAAGAGGTTTATTGCTAGCTAGGGCTCAAGTCTCATTCAGCGCAGTGGAGTCTCCAGGAGAGCCCTGAGCACTGAATCACATCTACTTTTATACAGATGGTTCTTTGTTCTTGTAACAGCATAGCTGATTGGTTAAACCATACGCACGCGCGGAACTTTTAACCTCGCATCCCTATCCCGATTGGCTCAGGTCTGGCGCCGGGGAGGGGGGAGGGGGGGCTACCTGGGTTTTTTCTGATTGGTCGAGCTACACTGCCTACGGGAGTTACCAGTGCCTCAGCTTTCCTAGAGACTAAACCTCAGGCCTAGCCTGCCCCTTAGAGCCTGTCCTGGCTTCAGTTTGGTCCTAACAGTTTCAACATCCTTGCTTTTACCTCAAATCTTCTGAACTAAACCTAGAGCAGTAATACCCCTGGATTTTCTCACATAGGTCTAGGGCTTTGAGTATACCACGCATCTTACTGATGCTCAGCCTAATTTGGGTTCAGAAAAGCGTGACTCCAGTCACTTCTAATGTGAAAGACTAAGAGCTCAGTTCAGTTCAGTCGCTCAGTCACGTCTGACTCTTTGCTATCCCATGACTACAGCATGCCAGGCTTCCCTGTCCATCACCAACTCCTGGAGCTTACTCAAATTCATGTCCATCACTTCGGTGATGCCATCCAACCATCTCATCCTCTGTCATCCCATTCTCCTCCCACCTTCAAACTTTCCCAGCATCAGGGTCTTTTCTAGTGAGCTGGGTCTTCACATCAGGTGGCCAGAGTATTGGAGCTTCAGCTTCAGCATCCATCCTTCCAATGAATATTCAAGACTGATTTCCTTTAGAATGGACTGGTTGGATCTCCTTGCAGTCCAAGGGACTCTCAAGAGTCTTCTCCAACACCACAATTCAAAAGCATCAATTCTTCAGCATTCAGCTTTCTTTATGGTACAATTCTCATATCTGTAAGTGACTACCGGAAAAACCAAAGCTTTCACTAGATGGACTTTTGTTGACAAAGTAATGTCTCTGCTTTTTAATATACTGTCTAGGTTGGTCATAGCTTTTCTTCCAAGGAACAAGCATCTTTTAATTTCATGGCTGCAGTCACCATCTGCAGTGATTCTGGAGCCCTCCAAAATAAAGTCTCTCACTGTTTCCAATGTTTCCCCATCTATTTGCCATGAAGAGATGGGACTGGATGCCATGATCTTAGTTTTCTGAATGTTGAGTTTTAAGCCAACTTTTTCACTCTCCTCTTTCATTTTCATCAAGAGGCTCTTTAGTTCTTCTTCACTTTCTGCCATAAGGGTGGGGTCATCTGCATATCCGAGGTTATTGATATTTCTCCCGGCAATCTTGATTCCAGCTTGTGCTTCATCCAGCCCAGCATCTTGCATGATACACTCTGCATATAAGTTAAATAAGCAGGGTGACAATATATAGTCTTGACATACTCCTTTCCTGATTTGGAACCAATCTGTTGTTCCATGTCCAATTCTAACTATTGCTTCTTGACCTGCATACGTATTTCTCAGGAGGCAGGTCATGTGGTCTGGTATTCCCATCTCTTGAAGAATTTTCCACAGTTTGTTGTGATCCACACAGTCAAAGGCTTTGGCATAGTCAATAAAGCAGAAGTAGATGTTTTTCTAGAACTCTTGCTTTTTCAATGATCCAGCAGATGTTGGCAATTTGATCTCTGCTTCCTCTACCTTTTCCAAATCCAGCTTAAACAGCTGAAATTTCATGGTTCACATACTGTTGAAGCCTGGCTTGGAGAATTTTGAGCATTACTTTAATAGCTTGTGAGATGAGTGCAATTGTGCAGTAGTTTGAACATTATTTGGCATTGCCTTTCTTTGGGATTAGAAGGAAGTCTGAGTTTTTCTAGTCCTGTGGCCACTGCTGAGTTTTCTGGATTTGCTGGCATAGTGAGTACAGCACTTTCACAGTATCATCTTTTAGGATTTGAAATAGCTCAACTGGAATTCAATCACCTCCACTAGCTTTGTTCAAAGTGATGCTTCCTAAGGTCCACTTGACTTTGCATTCCAGGATGTCTGGCTCTAGGTGAGTGATCACACCATTGTGATTATCTGGGTCATGAAGATCTTTTTTGTATAGTTCTTCTGTGTATTCTTGCCACCTCTTCTTAATATCTTCTGCTTCTGTTAGATCCATACCATTTCTGTCCTTCATTGAGCCCATCTTTGCATGAAACGTTCCCTTGGTATCTCTAATTTTCTTGAAGAGATCTCTAGTCTTTCCCATTCTATTGTGTTCCTCTATTTCTTTGCACTGATCACTGAGGAAGGCTTTCTTATCTCTCCTTGCTAATACTCGGAACTCTGCATTCAAATGGGTATATCTTTCTTTTTCTCCTTTGCCTTGAGCTTCTCTTCTTTTCTAAGGTATTTGTAAGGCCTCCTCAGACAGCCATCTTGCCTTTTTGCATTTCTTTTTCTTGGGGCTAAGAACTGGCTCATAATTATACAGGTCTGGGAAGACATCAGTAGGATACCTGATCGTCATCATAAGGACTGGTATTTTGAGTAGAAAATGTGGGCACAGAAATACTTTAATGGGGGCACACAGAAATGCTACCTCAGACAGAAGTCAGTAAAGAGAAATGGACAAGGAATGAAGCAGCGGTAAGTAATAAATCAGGGAAATACCGCAGTCTGGTCGCACCCAGGGAGTGCTCTAACTAGCAGCCAACTCTGGGAATAATGGCAGGATTTAGCCCTGTTATACTCGCAGTCTGGCCTGTGGGCTGCTGTTTATTCAGCCTGGTCTTTTGGGTAACCTCTACTTACAAAGGTGGAGCTCAGTGGGACAAGCCATTTTGAGTACATCTCTCAATCTGGTATTCATTTTCAAATCATTGCATAATATTTACACGGAACGAGCCACGCACGTTATAAATGGTAACAAGCAAACCCTCAAAGTCACCAAGACTTGGCTCAGCCTTCAGAAGCTCCCAGTTGAATGAATCACAGTCTCTTTGATCTAACATCTAGATGGCAATCTCATTAAGGATCTTATCCCATGTACATTCATTTCTCTTTCTCACTTCACAAAATCTAGCTTTTGACACACAGGCCAAATCCAGGGGAGAATTTCAGAGTCTAAACTGACAATTTGTGTTTTCTTTCCAAGCACCTTGCGTGATTCAGCCTTTTGTTTTTACTCAGCAAGAGAAAATTTGTTAAAAAATTAGATATCTTTTATCACTGTAGTCCTAGTGTATCATGTATTGCTTGGGACATGTTGACAATAAACAGTTAAGGAAGGAATAAGGGAAAGCGGGGAAGTTGTTTATTTGACAGATTTCCGACTTAGTTATCTGTTCATATCTTTAATCCTCAGATTTCCAGTAGCATGAGTCAACTAGTTGCCCAGCAAACACCAAAAGTTTCACAGTATTTAAAGAAAGGAAATGGAGTAGTCTTATTTCAACTCAGTAAAACCAACAGTGTCAGACTTTATTTTGGGGGAGCTCCAAAATCACTGCAGGTGGTGATTGCAGCCATGAAATTAAAAGACGCTTACTCCTTGGAAGAAAAGTTATGATCACCCTAGACAGCATATTGAAAAGCAGAGACATTACTTTGCCAACAACTGTCCATCTAGTCAGGCTATGGTTTTTCCAGTGGTTATGTATGGATGTGAGAGTTGGACTGTGAAGAAGGCTGAGCGCCGAAGAACTGGTGCTTTTGAACTGTGGTGTTGGAGAAGACTCTTGAGAGTCCCTTGGACTGTGGGGAGATCCAACCAGTCCATTCTAAAGGAGATCAGTCCTGGGTGTTCTTTGAAGGACTGATGCTAAAGCTGAAGCTCCAGTACTTTGGCAACCTCATGTGAAGAGTTGACTCATTGGAAAAGACCCTGATGCTGGGAGGGATTGGGGGCAGGAGGAGAAGGGGACGACAGATGAGATGGCTGGATGGCATCACGGACTCGATGGACGTGAATCTGAGTGAACTCCGGGAGTTGGTGATAGACAGGGAGGGCTGGCATGCTGCAATTCATGGGGTTGCAAAGAGTTGGACACGGCTGAGTGACTGAACTGAACTGAACTGAACTGAACTGAAAACCAAGGGATAGCCACAGTATAAAGAGGAGTAGAACACAACTTCAAGGCTAAGGGTGCAGCTTCCCCAGTGGCTCGGTGGGTAAAGCGTCTGCCCGCAATGCAGGAGACCTGGGTTCAATCCCTGGGTCAGGAAGATCCCCTGGAGAAGGCAATGGCACCCCACTCCAGTACTCTTGCCTGGAAAATCCCATGGATGGAGGAGCCTGGTAGACTACAGTCCATGGGATCGCAAAGAGTCAGACACGACTGAGCGACTTCACTTTCACTTTCAAGGCTAAAGGTAATGAACTACAACTCCTTGTTTATGAATCCACAAGGGGAGAGATTTTAAATAGAAAGGACTTTTCATAATTATCTTTCCAGCATACCTGTATGTTTCTGAGCAAATCTATCTGGGCGTGAGAGTGGGATGTAAGCAACAATTTGTGATATTTTAAAGAATATTTCTGGGTCCCCACCTCTCCATTCTCTAGTGGACTTCTGGCTGCCCTCAAGCTCTTCATGGAGAGCTATTGATCATTTTCAATAAGTATCTATTGAGACTCAGGACTAAGTATCTATTGAGTCCTGCCCCAGGGCCACAGACACAGAATCCAGAACCATGATCAGCTCAGAATTAAGCCCGTTTGGAGTCGTTGTCCCAAATCCCCTGACCATCACCAGCCCACCTTCCTGATGCCAAATTAAGCAAAAATGCCCAACCAGAAGTCACCCTACAGTGCCCTAACCAATCACCTAATGCCAACCTTCCAGCAGAAATTTTCTTTGTCTTGAGGCTATAAAAATTGGCTACTAACCCATGGAAAGCACTGACTCTCCCTGCTGCGTCAGGGTTCCCCGCTGTTCTTGCAATGCCCACATCATCTCTGCTGCTTGTTCCTGATAAGCTCACTCCCTTCTGAAATGCTCTGTGCGTGGAACTTGTTTTCCAACCTGTTCTTAGACTGTCTCCGCAACTAGAAAGCACCTATCATGGTGTGAACATTCAGTTCATGGTGTGAACTCACGGGGTGAGCAGGATCATCAGCAGTCTGCCCCAAGGAGCTAACACCCTAGTGCAGGGTTCTGGGTTCTCCTAGGGCTTGGCTTGGCTTGCCCACCTGAGGGTCGGTTCTGCTGGCTGCCAGGACAGCAACTGTTCTCCCCTTCCCGTCCTGTTTGCCTTGGAGATGAGGGCTACCAACACCTACACAACCAGCTCTGCTGACAGCACCTGGAAAGTGTACTGCTGCTCTGCAGGCGCTGAGCAAACTGCCCCCAGGCTGGAGGCACACCTGTCAAAATGGCAAAGGGCCTTGCCCAGGCTGCCATCATCTGAGGATGCTGGCCCTACTGCTGTTCATATGGCCCCTTCCTCACTTTATTCTGTCTCAGTTCAAAGGTCACCTTGTCATAGCAGCCCTTGCTGACAACCCTATTTAGAGGACTGTTTCTACCATTACTCTCTGGCTGTTTACAGAAGAGGGTGTAATTAGTATTTATGCCCAGACAACTAATATAAACAAAGGACCGTCTCAGGCAAACAGAGATCTATGTTCATCCTCATCTGGTGACTGAGTGGAACAGTTTCAAGAGAGTGGAGTGATAGAGATGAGAACTATACCTGTGAAGTTCAATCCCCAAACTCTTGCTCAAATGCTGAAAGAAAAATGATGTCTTTTTCCACCTCTTTCTGCTAGGCTTGTAGCTGCTAGAATTGTGAATATGACTGACAAATACTTTGCCATTAACTTGAGGTCAAGCAATGAAGGCAACAGAGAACACTCTATCAAGAGATGGAAATTCCTGATGGTAACATTGAGCACTTGGATCCAGATAAGCCTAAAGCTCATGTTAACTGGAACATCATGATATTTTCCCCATACCCGCTTTAAAAAACTTCAGTTCAGTTCAGTTACTCAGTCGTGTCCAACTCTCTACAACCCCATGAATCACACCATGCCAGGCCTCCCTGTCCATCACCAACTCCCAGAGTTCACTCAAACTCATGTCCATCAAGTCAGTGATGCCATCCAGCCATCTCATCCTCTGTCGTCCTCTTCTCCTCCTGCCCCCAATCCCTCCCAGCATCAGAGTCTTTTCAAATGAGTCAACTCTTCGCATGAAGTGGCCAAAGTACTGAAGTTTCAGCTTCAGCATCATTCCTTCCAAAGAACACCCAGGACTGATCTCCTTTAGGATGGACTGGTTGGATCTCCCCACAGTTCAAGGGACTCTCAAGAGTCTTCTCCAACACCACAGTTCAAAAGCATCAATTCTTCAGCGCTCAGCTTTCTTCACAGTCTGACTCTCATATTCATACATGACCACTGGAAAAACCATAGCCTTGACTAGACAGACCTTTGTTGGCAAAGTTATGTCTCTGCTTTTTAATATGCTATCTAGGTTGATCATAACTTTCCCTCCAAGAAGTAAGCGTCTTTTAATTTCATGGCTGCAGTCACCATCTGCAGTGATTTTGGAGCCCCAAAATATAAAGTCTGACACTGTTTCCACCTTAAAAAACTTAAATTAGTTTTCTCAAATTTACAATCCCCAAATAATCCAGATCAATCTTTCCCTTATGTAAGTAGATCCTTGTGGACTATAATCCACCAGTGTCCTGGATACACCCAGACATGTCTGGGTGAGGGGTAACCTAGACAGCATATTAAAAAGCAGAGCCTTTACTTTGCTGACAAAGGGCTGTCTAGTCAAAGCTATGGTTTTTCCAGTGGTTATGTATGGATGTGAGAGTTGGACCATAAAGAAAACTGCACACTGAAGAACTGATGCTTTTGAACTGCAGTGTTGGAGAAGACTCTTGAGAGTCCCCTGGACTGCAAGGAGATCCAACCAGTCCATCCTAAAGGAAATCAGTCCCGAATACTCATTGGAAGGACTGATGCTGAAGCTGAAGCTCCAATACTTTGGCCCCTTGATGGACTGACTCAATGGATAAGACCCTGATGCTGGGAAAGATTGAAGGCAGGAGGAGAAGGGGATGACAGAGGATGAGATGGTTGTATGGCACCACCGACTCTATGGACATGAGTTTGAGCAAGCTCCGGGAGCTGGTGATGGACAGGGAGGCCTGGCGTGCTGCAGGATCACAAAGAGTTGAACACACTGAGCGACTGAACTGAACTGAACGGAAAGATAGATTAAACTCAGTCTGCTCTCCCTGCCACACTGGAAGGCTGTTCAAGTCAATGCCTTGCAGAGCATTTACTTGTACTAGCATTTCAACTGGTGACTAGGATCACATGGTGGATTTTTTATGTGTTGACAATGAGTTGGTATTGATATCTGAGCAACCCGTAAAAATCAATCTGCAAGAAAAGCAATGCCGTAGCTACTTCTTTAGAAATTAGCTTTGCTTCTATGAAACACTGGGGCGGGTGGCGGGGGGGGGGGGGGTCTTCTTGAAATCAATCCAACAACAAAATATTTGCTTGGGGACTTCCCTGGTGGTCCAGTGGTCCACTGGTTAAGAATTCACCTGCCAATGTAGGGGGCATGGGTTCAATCCTTGGTCTGGGGATGAAGAACCTGCACGCTGCAGGGCAGCTAAGCGCATGCGCTGTAACTGCCGGCACCTGTGCACCTTGGGCCCACAGCTTGAGAGGACACCACAGCAAGAGGCCTGTGCGCCACACCTGGGGAGCAGCTCCCCTTGCCACCACCAGAGAAAGCCTGCGCGCCACAGTGAGGACCCAGGGCAGCCAGAAACAAACAGGTGAAAAACGAACCGAAGCAAAATGAAAAGCAAAGGTCTTGCCTGGTCAAGTGCTGTCAGCAGAATGGCTGGACTATCCACCCAGAACCAAGCTGAGGGCCATCTCTGTAAAGGAAATGAGATGTTTTCAAATTCCACACTAGCTGCTTTCTCTTCTCTTTTTTTCCCTAACCTTCCATCAAGTTCTTGTTTCCTTCCATCAGCAGGCAAGAAGAGAACTGGATTTTCACATAGCCTCTCAGGAGTTATCCTACTTAGAGTAAACTTATTTTAAATCTGGGGGAAAAAAAAAACTCTGTAGCTAGAAGGATACAGATGAGAAGTTAGAAGTGAATAGGAAAAAAAATGGCAAGGGCTGAAACCAGCCTGTGGGCTCTCTGTGGCAGAAGGAACATCCCACACAGGTGCCCTGACCGAGTGCCTCTTCAGAACACACATCCAGAGGCAGGACCAGAACTGAGCTGTGTCCACAGAAGATTGAATGTGTCCATCCACCCAGCAAGTCTGGGTAAAGTCTCATTCTTGTTAGCAAAGCAATTAGTCCTCACGGTCACTGGAGCATTGAAACAAGGCAGTTTGGGTGTTACTTGTCTTACTCCCCCATAGTAACCAAGCATGAAACCCATCCCAACTGAGACAGAACAAACGTCCTTAACTTTCAGGGACCACCTGCTTTCATTCTGGAGACAGGCTGAGGAGACAGAGCAACGTGGAGGTGGCATTTAATTTCAAGATCTCCCTGCCACTGCCACTCAGCATCGGCAGGCTCCTTTCAAAGAGTACAAATATCTTCTTAGCATCTACCAGACACGAGCTGATTTCTGACACATGACCTCATTGAAACCTCCCACGTAGGATTTGTACCAGCCTATCTTGAGGAGACACAGCGTATAAGGAACACGCGCATATGCTAGAAACACTGGCGATGGGTAAGAGGTGCAAATGGGTCCACCTGGAGCCAAGAACCAACAGAGCCAATTCCCAATCCCAGGTCCACCACCGCCTTTGTGATGCGACCTCAGCAATACCGTCTGTCCTTCAGTTCCCCTTAAAATACAACGTGGAGCGCTAAGATGATCAGAGCAGTGGTGTTCCTGCCATAAAAGTAGCACTCTGATCTTCTTCATAGAAACGTGTTTCAAAAGACTCGGCCTGATAACCTTAGAGGAGGCATTTCACACTCAGACTTACCCAGTGGGGGTGTGGAGGAGGATGTAAATTGGTCCCACTGCTCTCACCATGGAGTTCAATGTTTCCAGATGGTACATTCAGTCAGAGCTCTTCTCAGCATCTTAAATGAAACCTATTGAGAAATGATAGTTCGTTTTAACAGTGTACACTCTCCACGGGGGGACGAGCATATCAACGTGCTACCCGTGACATGCTGGTACTCCTCCGTATATCATGGCGTGGGACCCGCCATAACTTCCCCCAGTCAGGCTTATACAAGGAAAGGGCAGAGTCATTCTCTGTGGAGTACTGGTTTCCCCCCCTTGAACAGGGTTTCTCTTTCTTGGCCATGCTGACATTGGAGCTGGATAGTTCTTTATCGTGGGGGCTGTCTTGCTCACGGAAGGCTGTTTATTAGCATTCATGGCCTCTACCTGCTAGATTCCGTGGCAACCCCTCCCCCAGGTTGAACAACCAAAACCATCTCAAGACATTGCCAGCTGTTTCCTGGGAGTAAAATCACCCCTGAATTGAGAATCATTGCCTTAGCAGATGGATGAAAGTGGCCTACAGAATGTCTGATGTATAGGGTCTAGAGGGCTGAGTGATCGTGTGTGTAATTATCCACTTCACAGATGAAGACACGCCAGAGAAACCCGGCGACTTGCTTCAGGTAACACAGGTAACCAGCACAGCCAGCATTAGGAACCTGGTCTTGTAACAACTCCCTGGTTACCTTATCTAGTTCTTGGGAGTGGTAAAAGAATTCTATTCCCCTCGACTGGGTCCTATTAAGAAATAGAAACTGGGCCTTCGTTGGTGGCTTAGTGAAAAATCCACCTGCCAATGTTGGAGACAGAGACGTGGGTTTGATCCCTGGATCGAGAAGATCCCCTGGAGAAGGAAATGGCAACCCACTCCAGTATTCTTACCTGGAGAATCCCATGGACAGAGGAACCTGGAGGGCTATAGTCCATGGGGTTGCAAAGAATAGGACATGACTGAGCGACTAAAGAACAGTACTATTTTACCACAATTTAAAATGAAAATAAAGGGAAATAAAAAAGCAGGCTCCTGTTCTCAGAAACTGACTTTATTGGCATATCTCCTATAGTCTCATCAGGAGACAGAATTCAACTCAGATGGCTCCAAAGAAGGAACTAAAATGAGGGACTGCATCCCTAGCTGTGGACAGGGCTGTTGAGGCATGCAGAGACCAGCGACAGCAGAGGGATGTGACTGCTCCAAGGGCTGGTGAGACAGAGGATGGGGATTGCGCTATTCAAGCTGGTGTGAGCTGGAGCTGTGATGAAGCCCAGCTCAAGATGGTCGATGTCCACACCTACTACTGCAAGAATGCGAGGACCGATGGCTTTGGGGCCACCCTAAACCTGAGATTACGGCTTTCCTCAAGGCAGAAGCAAAGCGAAAGTGAAAGTACCTCCGCCATGGCTGACTCTTGGCGACCCCATGGACTATACAGTCCATGGAATTCTCCAGGCCAGAACACTGCAGTGGGTAGCCTTTCCCTCCTCCAGGGGATCCTCCCAATTCAGGGATAGAACCCAGGTCTCGGCAGAGTCTTTACCATCTGAGCCACCTGGGAAGCCCAAGAATACTGGAGTGGGTAACCTATGCCTTCTCCAGCAGATCTATCCGACCCAGGAATCAAACTGGGGTGTCCTGCATTGCAGGCTGATTCTTTACCAAGTGAGCTCTCAGAGAAGCAAGGAGACATGTGTAAATGTTGTTGGCTTCAACTTCTCCCCTTGACAAATGTCCAAAAAGAGCCGAGTTAGATAGATAACGTCCCCTTAACGTGAGCCAAAGATCCCAGACAAGTTCTCTCGTGTTTCATCACCAGAGGCGGCCACTGTCTCATGACCTGTGCTGAGCAAGCCGTCACAGGTGCCGTGACCTCCATGGTCTCAGGCGCTTCCCAGCCCAGCACATCAGGAGAGGGCTGGCTGCTGCTTCGTCTCTCCCTCTCCAGAGCTTTAGGAGCCATTATCCTTCGTGACTTCAAGGTGAGATCTCAGCGTGCCGTAAAAACTGCTCATTTTCCACTGTTTCTCACATAACAGGAAAATTTATTTCCCTTATAAAACAGGAATTGCAGGTGTAAATGCCACCTACACAGCTATTCCACCGCAGGGGCCACCCCTTGAAAAAGGTGTATCTTATCTGTGGGACAAGTCTTCTGTGGGTTAAACCAAGTTCAGAGAGAAACAGCCACAAATTTCGTTTCCTCTTTCTTTCTTCATTCTTTTTTACTCCATTCGTTAAATATGTTTTATATTTAAGTCAGCTGTTATGGAGCACGATGTTATTTTTTTCAGCTTTATTGAGTTATAATGCACAAATAAAATTGTACATACCCTTAAATGTACAATTTGATGATTTGCTATATGTACACATTATGCAAGGATTCTCAACATTTCAACATTTCATAAACACATCCATCACCTCACATATTTAACTTTGTGTGTATGAGGGAACACATAAGTTCCACTCTTTTAGCAAATTTTCATTTTACATTACAGTCTATAGTTAGAGTATCCATGCTAATACTTTGGATTCTCAGAACTTACTCTTTTTTTTTTTTTAGTTTGTGTTTTTTCATTTTTACGATGTGTTGGTTTCTGCCCTACGGCAACGCAAATCATCCGTAGTCATCCATACACCCCTGCCTCTAGGGCCGCCCTCCTCTCCCCCCATATGACTTAGCAACCTTGCTACCGGGCATGTGCCCAGAGAAAGCCACAATCCTAAAAGACGCATGTACCCGGATGTTCATTGCAGCGTTATTTACAATGGCCAGGACATGGAAGCAACCTAGATGTCCATCAACAGACGAGGGCATCAAGAACTTGATGCCTTAAGGGAAAGCCTGGTCCCTTTTACCAACCCCGCCACTGCTCCCACTCCCAGCCCCAGCTCCGCCATCCCACTCTTTGCCACTTTATGTCAGACTTCATATTAGGGTCCACGTGTAACAGTATTTGTCTTTGTCTGGCTTATTTCACTTAGCACAATACTTTCCAGGTTCACCCACGTTGTTGCCCGAAACAAAATCTACTAGCACATACACTACCTTGTGTAACACAGGGAACTAGCTGGAATCTGCCTGTGCACCACGGGGAGCTCTGCCCGGCGAGCTGCCGTGACCTGGGGAGGTGGGTGGGGTGGGCGGGAGGCCCCCGAGGGAGGGGACACATGTACACACATGACTGCTTCACGCTGTCCTACAGCAGAAAACCAGCACAGTGTTGTAAAGCGACTATATTCCAGTTTAAGAAGCTGAATACTATTCCCTCGTGTACTCACACCACGTTTTATCCATTCATTTGTTAACAGAGCCTTAGGTGGCTCCTAAACCTTTGTGAATAGTGCTGTAATGAACGTGGGACGGCCGCTATCTCTTTGAAACAGTGACTCTTATTCTCTCTGGATACATGCCAGGAATGGGATTGATAGATCACATATTTGTTCTATTTTTAATTTATTGAGGGATTTCCATCCGGTTTTCCAAAATGGTTGTACCAGTTTACCTTCTTACTTTCAGGGTACAAGGATTCCGTCTTTCTTCACATCTTCCCCAGAATGTGTTATTGCCTGTCTTTTTGATGATAGCATTCTAGCAGGTGAAAAGTGACACCTCACTGTGGTTTGGTTTGCAGTTCTCTGATGGTTAGCGACGTCTTGCACCTTTTCTTATACTTGTCGGTTGTCCGTACGACTTCTCTAGAAATATGTCCAGTCAGTTCTTCGCCCATTTTTAAATTGGATTGTTGATGTTTGCGGGTGTTGTGTTTTGGGGTTTTTTCTCTTCTTTTGCTGTTGAGTTCCTTCTGTATTCTGGGCACCGGCTTCTTACCAGATACGTGCTTTGCAAACATTATGTTCCATTCCGTAGGTTCCCTTTTCATTTTGCGGATGGCTTTCTTCACTGTGCAGAGCTTTTTAGTTTGAGGTAGTCCCATCTCTTCATTTTTGCTTTTGTTGCCTTTGCTTTTGGTGTCATTTGCAAAAAACCACCGAGAAAGGACACAGCAAGAGGGACCCTTTGGCAGGCCGCACAGAGAGGCCTCGGGAGACCCCAACCCTGCCCACACCTTGGTCTCAGGCTTGTGACCCCCAGCACATACGCTCCATTTTGGCTGCTGTTGCTATAGCCCATTTTAGGGCTTTCTTCTTGAATGCCACCCAACAACTTCCACTAGCATCTCACCGGCCAGTGCCACATGACCACCTGTTGAGAGAGAGGCTGAGAAGTGAATATTTTACCGAGGTGCTGGGCTGCTCACCCCTCCAACAGAGTTGAGAAGGAGAGGTGGAAAGGAGACTGGATTTGGAGCAGGAGGATCAAATGCAGGGCAGAGAGCAAGTGTTCATCCAGGATGCATTATGAGTTGGTTACAGGGGTGGGACACGAACTGCATCCTGGGACAAGGGTGGAGGGAAGGAAAATTTATGTAGAGGGGTCCTCAGAGCCAGGACAGAAAGTCAGAGACCATGAATCCTGCAGGAGCCAGTGAGGTCAGGGCTGAGGACCTGTGGGCAGGTGAGGCGAGGTGCTAGAAGGTCAGCAAGAACACACAGGTTGGGGGCGAGCTGGGAGTGTATTGGTTGGCTAGGGTAGTCATAATAAACACGGAGGGCCTTAAACAACAGAATGCATCTTTTCACAGTTCTGGACGCTAGGAGCTTGAGATCAAGCTGTCTGCAGGGATGGTTTCTTCTGAGGCTTCTCTCCTGGGCTTATAGACGGTCGTCTCCCTGTCTTCTCATGTGATCTTTCCTCTTCTTATAGGAGTGTGTGTGCTTGTCACTCAGTCATGTCTGATCTTTGTGACCCCCGGACTGTAGCCTGCCCGGCTCCTCTGTCCATGGGATTTCTCAGTCTAGAATACTGGAATGGGTTGCCATTTCCTCCTGGAGGGGATTTTTCCAGCCCAGCCATCAAACCCACATCTCTGATGTCTCCTGCACTGGGGTTTTGACCACTGCACCACTTGGGAAGCCCACAATGATACCAAATACCGGCTTAATTCTGGGTCGTGATTCCCACCTGGCTTCCAGGACTGTCTCCCTAATAAGCCAATTCAGGGTCTTAATTCTGCCCTTTTCCAGACTTCAGATGATGTTTGAATAGCTTGCAATCGTTGCTTTCCCCCTTTCCACTCAGGTTTCAGTTGGGCATTTGTGTACAGGCAGCCCTACCTCTTTTAGTGGGAGTGAGAGAATTCTGGGATTGTCAAGCTCAGATTTGGTGCTAAATTAATTCATCAAGTTTTTCGTCGTTGTTAAATGGACAACATGGCTCTACAAAACGATAATTGCATTCTCAATTTCTGCACAGTGTAGTATAATAGCAGTTATCCTCGTGTGACAATTTAAATTTAAATTAATTAAAATTCATAAAATTGAAATTCAGTTCTTCAGTCACAGTAGCCACGTTGTCAGCCACACGTGGTTAGTAGCTACCATGCTGAACAAGCAAACATGGAATATTTCCAGTTTTGTAAAAAATTTTTTACCAGTTAGCTCTTAAGGAATCACCGATTCAGTTGTTGCGTTTCTGCACTTTGATCGTAAAACGTGTTTTTCCCCTGTGGTCCTCCCACCACACTCACGAAGTTGGTCTAATAATGAAAGATCTCTGGCTACAAGGCTTGTTTAATTTGCATTAGTGTTTTGGATGCTCTTATCAAGTTGATTCACAAAATAATACCCCTGCCAGGTTTTTGACTGGTGTCTTTATTATTTCACCAATATGATTTGCTTGCGTGGTTAACAGAACTTAATGTTTAAGCTTTGTTCTATATCCAGCTGCTTGCCTCTTCTTGACATTCATCCATTTCAGTTCATTTCAGTCGCTCAGTCATGTCTGACTCTTTGCGACCCCATGAACTACAGCACGCCAGGCCTCCCTGTCCATCACCAGCTCCTGGAGCTTGTTCAAGCTCATGTCCATCAAGTTGGTGATGCCATCCAACCATCTTATCCTCTGTCATCCCCTTCTCCCAACTCCGATCTTTCCCAGCATCGGGGTCTTTTCAAATGAGTCGGTCCTTTGCATCTGGTGGCCAAAGTATTGAAGCTTCAATTTCAGCAACAGTCCTTCCAATGAATATTCAGGACTGATTTCCTTTAGCATTTACTGGATGGATCTCCTTGCAGCCCAAGGGACTCTCAAGAGTCTTCTCCAACACCACAGTTCAAAAGCATCAATTCTTCGCAGCTTTCTTTATAGTCCAACTCTCACGTCCATACCAGGACTACTGGAAAAACCTTAGCTTTGACTAGTTGGACCACTCTTCCTTTGTTCAGCAGGCACTCATGGAGGGTGTGTACTCCATGCTTACGGAGTGTGATATACAGACAACCTAACGTGATGTTGAGGATCTGGACCCCAGTGTCCTCTGTCTGGTTCCGTCACTTTCCTGCCTGGTCTCTCATATTCTCATCTGCAAGGTGAGAATAACAACATAGACCTCATGGGGTTGTGAAACTTAAATAAGCACCTGCTGTAGAGCACAGGGAGCTCTACTAAATGCTCCGTGGTGGCCTGAATGGGAAGGAAATCCAAACAGAGGGGCTACATGTATACCTAGAGCTGATTCACTGCCCTGTACAGCACGAACTAATACAACAATGTAAAGCAACTGCGCCCCAATAAAAAATAATGCAAAAAGATAGAAAGTGAAATGAGCTAACATGCGCAGTTCCTAACACAAAGGCTATCATACATTAAACAGTCAAAAACGTTATTTTAATAATCAGCCTATTTATGTTCAGTATCATTACTAAGGGTGGTATTTAGGGTCCAAAAACATGAAAGAATTCCTTTCTGCCTTTATTCTCAGCGTCGTCTTTTCTTTTCTGGCCAATCATTCTGCAGAGGAAGTGAAACGGCAGGACCAGGGCTGTGGTTGTGTGAAGATGCAGCTTCTTGCTTGGATAACCAGTGTGACAGTTTCTGCCACGTGGTGAAACTTCCTGTTCTTTGCTTCACTGCTTTTCCTCCATAGCTAAAGACTAGGAGTAAGCTGAATAGCAGCGCACAAGCAAGTAAGTAATTAGATTCAGACAACTCTTGCTCTTCTTTTATGAAAGAACAGAGCCTGTTTTAGGACACCAATCTGAGATAGAAGTAATTGAATTTACGTTGCTCCCTCTGTCTCATCCCTTTCTTTTTAAAACGGCTTTCCTTTAGCAAGAATCAAATTGGTGATGAAAAGCAACACCCCCTTTATTATCTGGAAGCACTATGGATCTCATCCAAACTCTTTCAAGAATTCCAAGCGCATGAAGGACCAGCTTCTTGCTGAAGTCTGTACTCATATGTGGCTGGAAATCAGAGCTGATGGAGTGGGTTCACAATGAAGGAATCCCAGTGCACTCAGGGGCTTCCCAGGCGGCGCAGTGGGAAAGAATCTGCCTGCCAGCACAGGAGATCCAAGAGATTTGGGTTCCATCCCTGAGTCAGGAAGATCCCCTGGAGGAGGAAATGGCAACCCACTCTGGTATTCTTGCCTGGAAAATTCCATGGACAGAGGAGCCTGGCAGACGGTAGTCCATGGAGTCATGGACGGTTGACCACGATGGCTGAGCTCGCATGCACACAGTGGGCTCAGGGGGCCGTCTCTCTCCACCTGTTCGTGCCTTCACCCCCCGGTAGTGCAGCTTCTGCTCCACCCATCCTGATGAAATTACTCTTTGGACCTTCCCAGGAATACTACAGTTTGACTTCTCTGTTACGGTTGCCATTGCTAACCAACTTGAAAATTCATCTTCTGAATTCACAGCTTTGTTTCTGCTCCTGGCCTTTAGAACTTTCTAGATTGGGTTACAAAGGGATGTTGTCCTGTTAAAATTTAATAGTATTTCAGATACAAGATGTTGATAGTAGGCTAGTCACGTTTTTGGTTGCTGTAAAGCTAAGGAGGTTCCCTAAAGCGATGGATTACACAATAAGGACAATGAGGAATCAGAAGATTGGAACAATAAACCAATTGCAAAATCTTCATCTTCCCTGCCTCCAAAACAAGGTCCACATTAAGGGTGGGGAAAAGAGAAGTGGGTAAAAGCAGTGTAAGACGGTAGTGAGTTTAATGAGGAAAATGATGTGAGTGAAACTGGGGGTTTGCTAAGAGACGTTTGGGATATAGAACAAGGGAGTCTAACTCTTCTCATCAGTTGAGATAATGATTGATTCAGTGGCTGGGAAGCAGCCGGTAAATCAGTGGAGTGCCTGCCTGGCACGTGCATCCAATGCCAGGCAGTTCTCTCTTTCCTCACTGGCCAGACCAGAGCCACAGCTCCATGGACTCCTCCTGGGCGAGCACTTTGAGATGGACAGTGGCGGAACTTCCCTCGCCATTAGCGAGGAAGGGTCAAGACTGCCCTCTCCAATGCAGGGCATGCAGGTTCGCTCCCTGGTTGGGGAAGTAAGATCCCACATACTTGGTGGCCAAAAAACAAAACATTAAAAAAAAAAAACCAGCAGCAATATTCAATAAAGACTTTAAAAATGGCCCACGTTAAAAATAAATAAATAAAAAAGATGAATGGGCAAGCAGAGGTCTCAGAGGGAAGCAGCAGGATGGAGAGGATCAGGAAACCCGTGGCGTGGAACGTGTGGGGCGTGCCGTCTGTCTGTCCTCGCGCCTCCCAGGGCTGTCAGAGGGCCGGGTTTAGTTCCTCCCCGGAGTGGGAAGGCCTGCTGCCCCCCTGGAGGGGTCAGGCTGGAACAGAGGCTCCACTAAGCCGTCAGACAAAGGTTGAAATGAACAGCCTGTGGACTGGCTTCCACCTCTGGCATGTCTGGATCTTTGATATTTTCAATGAGTTTAGACCATAAGTTCCACGAAAGCAGAGCCCGTAACTGTCCCTGAGCTGGCTGTGTCTGTGCCCGCATCTAACGTGGCGCCTGGCACATAGTAAGCACTTGTGTACCGGTGTGTTCAGTTGAACTGAAAGCTATTTCTCCCCATAAATATGTGTGTTCCTATGCTGAAGCTCTGGAGCCCCTGAGCTTCTCTCTGAGTGCTCCCTCTTTCCGATATTTTGTTCACTGACGATTTCAACCTTCGCTTCCGCACAGGGAAACTGCCTCCAGGACGGACTCTTCCTGCCAAGCCCGTATTTCCAATTCCAGGCTGGAACTTCTAACTGGAAAGTTCAGTGTCTTTCAACTGTGAAATCGCTAAGCCCAAGCCCCCCACCGCACCCCGCCCATCTTACCTTCCAGACCAGCCTTCCCTCCAATTTCTCTGTTTCAGTGGTTTGACAACCACTGCTGCAGTCTCCCGGCTTCTCGATGATCACGCATAAGCTGGCACTTGGGATTCTGAACGTGAGATGAACAGGATAGGTTGTGATCAGCCAAAAAAATAAAGCCTTAACCCAAGCTGGTCAGGGAGGCTTATAAAGACTGGATGCACAGCCCGGTGTGTGTACCCCACAGGGGAGGGAGAAGTCAGTTTGGGTCAAATGCAAATTTCTATGTCCATTTAATGAATACATGCATGATCGTCACCTTCTCCTCATCAATAACAAAGAAGTGAGATGAAGGCATGCCAGCTCGCTCCATCCAGTGTGGGCTTTTACCCCCCAGTCACTGAGACATTCTTAAATGTCAGTTCAGTCACTGCTGTTGAAGTGACTAGTCCATCCGGGCACCTAAATGGACTAGCTGATTAATAACTACGTGTTGCATAGATGGAAATAAATTTATTTTCAGGGAGAGTGACGTAATGTTGCTGCTGCTGTTGTTGACTCTTTATGACCCATGAGCTATAGCCCACCAGGCTCTCTGTCCATGGGAATTTTCAGGCAAGAAGACTGGAGTGGGCTGTCATTTCCTTCTCCAGAGGATCTTCCTGACCTGGGGATTGAACCTGTGTCTCTTATGTCTCCTGCATTGACAGGTGGGTTCTTTACCACTAGCACCACCTGGGAAGCCCATTTAAAAGGATATTAAGCCTCAATTAGCTTATCTATCATTTTCAACCTACAGTGTCAGACAAGCCCTCCAGCCCAGTACCTTCATCGGTCCAGAGAGGCCATTGGATGAGATGCTCCTGAGGTCCTCTCCCTACCTCTCCTACCTAACTATCTAGGAATCCTCGATTCCTGCCCTGCTCCTGCTTTTGCACAACAACCCTCCAAACTCCTGCAGGCAGGCCCCGGATCTCCCCTTAGCTTCTTTACCAGCTTTTTCCAGCTCCTTGGCACCTCTGAGAGTTTCGCAAAGCACTCTCTTCACAACATAGTCACAAAATATCTGGTCGGAGTCAGTTTGAGGGGGAGGCGGCTCACGAGGCTCCAGGGGAAGCAGATGCTCCCTCCCGCTTTGGGACACGTCCGTACCACCTCGTGCACGAGGGAGTCCCCAGGAGGAGCTCCAGGGAGTCTTAGCAGAGAGAATGCTCTGGCTCAAAGAAAGGAGGTGCACCCATGGCTTCAGAGAGGGGAGATGAGCATCTTGCTATGACATCCCTGGGAGCCTTACCTGAGCAGCCCCTTTGGCAGAATGGCTTTAGGGAGTATTCCCCACCTAAAACGTCACACATTGTTTGATGGTGCTGTTAGCTGCTCAGTCATGTAGCCCACCAAGCTCCTCTGTCCCTGGGGTTCTCCAGGCAAGAATACTGGAGTTGGTTGCCATTTCCTCCTCCAGGGGATCTTCCCGAGCCAGGGATCGAACCCGCGTCTCCTGTATTAGCAGGGGGATTCTTTACCACTGAGCCTTCAGAGAAGCCCCCAGAATGTCAGTTACACAGCCTATAATTACACGGCCTATAATTACACGGCCATGGCTTCATTCCTTGGCTCCTAAAGACTGTTTTCTTCAATTTTTTGAGGGATCTTTAAAAATAAAAAGATATCCCTTAAAAGGATCTGGCTGTACGCCAGCATCAGTGAACTCCTTCATCACCAGGGTGTCTCTCTTTTAGGAGTTAGCCAGTGCTCAGCTTGGCAGTACTGCATCTGTGTTCAGCTGTACATTGAGGACAGTTATCTGCTGTAGATGTGTCCTGTTGCCGTGAAAGATCACATTTCCTTATTTTCCAGTCGCTTAAGGAAAAGGGCAACACCCAGCAACCAGTGGTTTGTAAACCTGTTCAGCTGGTGTAGACTCTCTGGTCCAGACGATCTCATCAGATGCTCTGTGCAGTCAGGGACCGTGTGTCCACTCTTCTGAGTTCTAAACACCACCAATCTGCTGATACGTGTTTATTAAGTAGAATCAATATATGAACCTGGACTCCACTGTTTCCATATCTTAGCCAGGGGTAAAATTCAACATGATCTGTGTGCCTCTTAGTAATTAGCTTAACATTTGTGATGCGCTCAGTCGTGTCCAACTGACCCTATGGACTGCAGCCAGCCAGGCTCTGCTATCCATGGGATTTTTCCAGCATGAATACTAGAGTGGGTCACCATTTCCTCCTCCAGGGCATCTTCCCAATCCAGGGATTGAACATGAGTCTCCTGCATTGGCAGGCAGATTCTTTACCACTGAGCCACTTGGGAAGCCTAATTTAATATTCATTTGCCCACAATATACCAACTGCTAGCACTGGAGAGCTCGAGCAGTGAAGACAAGTAGCAGGCAATCACAGCCCTGCGTGGCGCATGCTGCGTTGGGACGGCACGTGCAGGGCACCCAGCACCTCAGCACCATCACTGCCACTCTGATCCTTTACAGCTGAGGTTCATTCTGACTGACCTAGCTGGTGGGGAGGGGGCAGCTGGCCTGTGAGCCAACAGGAGCAATGAGCGCACACTTTGAGCACTGGACTTAAAGCTACACAACCCTGCCTGGATGACTCAGACTGTAAAGAATTTGCCTACAATGCAGGAGACCCAGGTTCAATCCCTGGGCTGGGAAGATCCCTTGGAGACATGAACAGCTACCCACTCAAGTATTCTTCCCTGGAAAATCCCATGGACAGAGGAGCCTGGCGGGCTACAGTCCACCAGGTGGCAAAGAATCAGACACGACTGAGCGACTTGCACTCACTCACTCAGTCCTGCCCTCCTGCCTTCTGATTGCCCCTCTGCCCTCCGAGTCATGGGGTCCATCTCTGTCTTCTTTCCCCTGACACTGCTGGCCTCCTCACCAGGCCCTTCCGGCTTGTCCTCCACCGTCATCCCAGCTCCTCCCGCCCAGCAGCCATGCATGCCCATCCAGCATCTCTTTTCCTCTGGGCTTGTTTCAGGAGCCCGGAACTTCTTGGCAGACTCATGTTCCAGTTGGAGGGAGACCATGTGGTTCAGAGAAGGAGCCCTGGGCAGTGGTGGGGGGCGGGTGAGATCTGAATCACAGCCCCACCTATCAGAGCTGTGGGAACTCGGGCAATTCATTCATTGTCTTCAGCCAGAAAATGAGGATAATAGTGTCTGTCTCAAAAGGGACAGAATGAGATGATGGTACGAAAGCATCGTGTAAACAGGAAAAATGTTACCCAGACATAAGGGCCCCCACGTGGCCCTTGCGAGGACCTGAATAAAGAGAAACTCCGCACTGGTGCAGCAGTCCTATTTCAATTCTGCTCATCAAATGACTGAAAGATTTTGAAACTGGAAAGCTCCCATCACCTATTAAACATCTCCAGGGGAATGTTCCGCAGACACCCCTTGCATCTTTCTAGCTCACTTTTGCTTGTTCCTCAAGACACGACCGAAGCACTAGCCAACCTCTTGGAAGCATGTCCAATATTCCCCCTCGCTTCTCTGAGGTTCAAGGTTGAATTCCTTGTTCCTCTTGGTGTGTTGATGACACCAGGAAACAGCCCACATGCGAGGCTGACTTTCAGGTCTGTTCCCCTCTACAAACCCCTTGATGGTGGAGGCCACACCTTTTATTTCTAGACCTCCAGTACACGGTAAGTCCTTGGTGAACATTTCTTGAACAAATGAATGAGTGGAATTCCGGCCTCACCTCTAACATGAACATTTTCTGCTTTCTCTGAGTGGCCTGTCAACACAATACAACCACAATAATTCCATTCGCCAGTGGGATTGTGCATTCTGTTGCTAGATGCTGACGTGATGATGGTACAATACAATAAGATGCAGAGAAGGATCCCAGGCACCTGTGGTTCCCCTCACATACTCCTTTATTGCAATATTCCTTTATTACTCCCTTGGAGTCTGTGTTCAGAGATGCTGTCAGATGGACTGCATTAAAAAACTCATAAATGAATAGGCGACATGATGCCTTAAAGAACCCATTTCGGGAACTTCCCTGGTGGTCCTGGTTAAGACTCCACGCTCCCAATGCAGGGGGCCCTGGGTTCAATCCCTAGTCAGGGAACTATATCCCACATGCTACAGCTAAAGATCCCTAGTTTCACAACGAAGACCTGGAGCAGCCCAATAAATAAATAAATATTTTTAAAAAATTTTGGAATGGCTGGAGGGTCATGACCTTACAGAATATAACATAATGATTAAATCCTTTGACTTCAAGTTCGATAGACCCAGGCTCCAATCTCTGTTCTGCTTCTCATTAACTATGTGATACTGTTCATACTGTTCGTGGGGTTCTCAAGGCAAGAATACTGAAGTGGTTGCCAGTCCCTTCTCCAGTGGACCACGGCTTGTCAATTCTCTGCCACAACGGCTCACAGTTTCATTGAGTTAGACGAGGCGTCGGTAGTTGCGGAATATCCTACTGGAGAAGAGTGGGGAAATAACTCCAGAAAAAGTAAAAGATGGAGCCAGAGCAAAACCAGCTGTGGGTGGGACTGGTGATAGAAGCGAGGGCTGATGCTGTGAAGAGCAACACTGCATAGGAACCTGGAATGTCAGGTCCATGTATCAAGGCAAATTGGAAGTGGTCAAACGGGAGAGGGCGAGAGTGAACATCGACATTTTAGAAATCAGTGAACTAAGATGGACTGGAATGGGTGAATTTAATTCAGATTACCATTATATCTACTACTGTGGACAAGAATCCCTCAGAAGAAATGGAGTAGCCATCATAGTCAAAAAAAGAGTCCGAATTGCAGTACTTGGATGCAATCTCAAAAATGACAGAATGATCTCTGTTGGTTTCCAAGGCAAACCATTCAATATCACAGTAATCCAAGTCTATGCCCTGACCAGTAATGCTGAAGAAGCTGAAGTTGAATGGTTCTATGAAGACCTACAAGATCTTCTAGAACTAACACCAAAAAAGATGTCCTTTTCATTATAGGGGACTGGAATGCAAAAGTAGGAAGTCAAGAAACACCTGGAGTAACAGGTAAATTTGGCCTTGGAGTACAAAATGAAGCAGGTCAAAGGCTAACAGAGTTTTGCCAAGAGAATTCACTGGTCATAGCAAACACCTGCTTCCAACAATACAAGAGAAAACTCTACACATGGATGCCACCAGATGTGCAATGCCAAAATCAGATTGATTATATTCTTTGCAGCCAAAGATGGAGAAACTCTATACAATCAGCAAAATCAAGACTGGGAGTTGACTGTGGCTCAGATCATGAACTCCATATTGCCAAATTCAGACTTAAATTGAAGAAACTAGGAAAAACCACTAGACCACTCAGGTATGTTCAGTTCAATTCAGTTCAGTCACTCAGTTGTGTCCGACTCTTTGTGACCCCATGGACCACTGCATGCCAGGCCTCCCTGTCCATCACCAACTTCTGGAGTTTACCCAAACTCATGTCCATTGAGTCAGTGATGACATCCAGCCATCTCATCCTCTGTCATCCCCTTTTCCTCCTGCCTTCAATCTTTCCCAGCATCAGGGTCTTTTTAAATGAGTCAGCTCTTCACATGAGGTGGCCAAAGCATTGGAGTTTCAGCTTCAACATCAGTCCAGACTTAAATCCATCATGATTACACAGTGGAAGAGATAAATAGATTCAAGGGATTAGATTTGATGGACAGAGTGCCGGAAGAACTATGGACAGAGGTTCGTGACGTTGTACATGAGGCAGTGACCAAGACCATCCCCAAGAAAAAGAAACACAAAAAGGCAAAATGGTTGTCTGAGGAGGCCTTACAAATAGCTGAGAAAAGAAGAGAAACAACGCAAAGGAGAAAAGGAAAGATATACCCATTTGAATGCAGAGTTCCAAAAACTAGCAAGGAGAGATAAGAAAGCCTTCCTCGGCGATCAATGCAAAGAAATAGAGGAAAACAATAGAATAGGAAAGACTAGAGATTTCTTCAAGAAAATCAGACATACCAAGGGAACATTTCATGCAAAGATGGGCTCGATAAAGGACAGAAATGGTATGGACCTAACAGAAGCAGAAGATATTAAGAAGAGGTGGCAAGAATACACAGAACTGTACAAAAAATATCTTCATAACCAAGATAATCACGATGGTGTGATCACTCATCTAGAGCCAGACATCCTGGAATCTGAAGTCAAGTGGGCCTTAGGAAGCATCACTACGAACAAAGCTAGTGGAGGTGATGGAATTCCAGTGGAGCTCTTTCAAATCTGGGAAGATGATGCTGTGAAAGTGCTGCACTCAATATGCCAGCAAATTTGGAAAACTCAGCAGTGGCCACAGGACTGGAAAAGGTCAGTTTTCATTCCAATCCCAAAGAAAGGCAATGCCAAAGAATGTTAAAACTACCACACAATTGCACTCATCTCACACGCTAAGTAAGTAATGCTTAAAATTCTCCAAGCCAGGCTTCAACAGTACTTGAACTGTGAACTTCCAGATGTTCAAGCTGGATTTAGAAAAGGCAGAGGAACCAGAGATCAAATTGATAACATCTGCTGGATCATCGAAAAAGCAAGAGTGTTCCAGAAGAACATCCTCTTTTACTTTATTGACTATGCCAAAGCCTTTGACTGTGTGGATCACAACAAACTGTGGCAATCTTAAACAGATGGGAATACCAGACCACCTGACCCACCTCCTGAGAAATCTGTATGCAGGTCAGGAAGCAACAGCTAGAACTGGACATGGAACAACAGACTATTCCAAACAGGAAAAGGAGTACATCAAGGCTGTGTATTGTCACCCTGCTTATTTTGCTTACATGCAGAGTACATCATGAGGAATGCTGGACTGGATGAAGCACGAGCTGAAATCAAGATTCCCAGGAGAAATATCAATAACCTCAGATATGCAAATGACACCACACTTAACGGCAGAAAGCAAAGAACTAAAGAACGTTTCATGAAAGTGAAAGAGGAGTGTGAAAAAGTTGGCTTAAAACTCAACTTTCAGAAAACTAAGATCCTGGCATCTGGTCCCATCACTTCATGGGAAATAGATGGCGAAACAATGGGAACAGTGACAGGCTTTACTTTCTTGGGCTCCAAAATTACTGCAGATGGTGACTGCAACCATGAAATTAAAAGATGCTTGCTTCTTGGAAGAAAAGCTATGACCAACATAGATGGCATATTAAAAAGCAGAGACAGTACTTTGTCAACAAAGATCTGACTAGTCAAAGCTATGGTTTTTCCAGTAGTCATGTATGGATCTAAGAGTTGGACTGTGAAGGAAGCTGAGCACCGAAGAATTGATGCTTTTGAACTGTAGTGTTGGAGAAGACTGTTGAGAGGCCCTTGGACTGCAAGGAGATCCAACCAGTCAATCCTAAAGGAAATCAGTCCTGAATATTCATGGGAAGGACTGATGCTGAAGCTGAAACTCCAACAGTTTGGCTACCTGATGCAAAGAACTGACTCACTGGAAAAGACCCTGGTGCTGGGAAAGATTGAAGGAGGAGAAGGGGTCGACAGAGGATCAGATGGCATCACTATGAGTTTGGGTGGGCTCTGGGAGTTGATGATGGACAGGGAGGCCTGGTGTGCTGCAGTCCATGGGGTTTCAAAGAGTTGGACATGACTGAGCAACTGAATTGAACTGAACTGAACTGAACTCTGTGCTATCAGGTGATTTTCTTAAACTTGCTGGGCTTTACTTTCCTCATCTTTGTAAGCCTTGTGCTCCTCACAAATTTGTTTTGAAGGTTAGACGAGGCACATACAGCAATTAGCACAGTCCTGAGCAACTAGGAAATCTCAATCCCCACCAGTTCTGCTTCGTGGTATTCATAAAATTCATCACTGGGCTTCCCTGGTGGCTCAGCTGGTAAAGAATCTGCCTGCAAGGCAGGAGACCCCAGTTCAATTCCTGGGTTGGGAAGATCCCCTGGAAAAGGGAACCCCCTCCAGGATTCTGGCCTGGAGAATGCCATGGTCTGTATAGTCCATGGGGTCACAAAGAGTTGGACACGATTGAGTGACTTTGTTTATCACTTATCACACCTTCATCACTAGGAGGTCGTCCCTTCCCCCTTTTCGGCATTTTCGTCAATCTCTCCCATTCTAAAGATCCTACAGGCCGTGCACTCTGCAAAGTACCCTTTAGTATCTCCTTTAGCGTCTCCAATAACATTGTGGATTGTGTCAGTTTATGGATGGAGAGAGCTGCAAAAAATACCAAAATGCTTTACCCCTCATCAAACCAAGTGTTTCTTCAAGGATTCAATCACATCAGTGTCTTATGAACAAAATGATTTCAAACACTTACTCTTATCCTCTCCTTGGTGTCTAGCCACCTGGCTGGTGCCCCTTGCCCTCCCTGCAGCGGAACCGTATTCCACCTTCCAGGTAGTTGCTTTGCATATTTCTTGCCTTTCTGATCAGGTTTGTTTCCATGGAAACGGGAGAATTTGCTCCCTTCTCCTGACTTCCTCCCACTGCAGGATGTGTGGGTCAGCAGAATGAATGCCTGTTTCACTTTGTCTTGATGAGATTAGGCAGCGGGACTGCGCTGCATTTCCCAAGCTAAGTCGTTCTCCTCTCTCTGTCTCCAAAACAAGCCTGTTTGTAGCTGAGGCCCAGTTATGGTCTCGCGACACAGCCATAAAGCCACTCTATACCCCGGAGTGCTCAGAAACGTACGGTGAGTTAATGAATGAGCAGATGAATAAACAATTAAGAAAGCCAACTGAGGGAACTGAATTAACCATGAGCTGCACTGACACTACATATCTGGGAAGAAATCCCTTACACTGTCCTGGGAAAGCCCTCTTTTATTCTTTCTATAAAAGATACAGAGCTGTTCTTCATGCTCTAACGTGAAGATGAGGTGAAGGAGGAGGAGGAGGAGAAAGAGGGATTTAGACAATTACAAATTTTATGCAGTTCCATTGTGTATATTGTTTTACAAATTGCCAAGTATCTTCTTGTTCATTTAATCCTCAGTATATTTTTAGTAAACAACTACCTTCTGTGGCTATACATTGGATAGACACAGTTATTGCTCTTTCTTCGTAATAATCCTGAAAAGTATAAAGGGCATAGAATTAAACTTTGCCCACGTAATGATCAGCAACTGAAACTTGCTCAGAATTGGTCAGCAGGGGATTTGGGACTTCAGTCCAAGGTGGTGCTCTCTGTCTGTACCAACCTATCTCCTTTATACTCTGATGAGATCAAGCAGATCAGCATCACAGCATTCAAGCTACTTGTGAACCGTAATAAATGACCCCCTTCATAAAATATATATATACTGGGCAAAAGGCTTTATGCATATTCAGGAACTCAACGTATATGAACATTACTTTCCTAATATAGTTTAGGCCCAGAATCTCAGAAAGGAAGATTAGATGACCTTCATAATCCACATCTAGACAGTCAAGAATTAACAGCACTAACCTCCAGGATGTAGTAAATGCTATACCAAGCTCTTTTTAGCTATCACATAATTAAGCAAACTAATTTCAATGCTAATATTTGGATTTGAACTGTGAACCCTGATCAAATTAAAAAGCAATGCTTTGCTAAATCTTTAATGGCAAATACTGTTTACTACACCAAAACCAGAAGCTAAATTCCAAGGAACCACAAGTGAACCATTTCAAATGTGGGCTACACTGGAAAATATTGGGCTTGAAAATCAAAGTAACGTCTAGAAGTAAATGTCAATCATTCCCACATCTTTTTCATTTTAGCCTCTGCAGTTAATTGCCCAGGCATTCAACGGAAGGGGGAAGGTCCTGCTCTCATGCTAATAAAGACTGGCCAACATGGCAGCCAAGTTCACGGAAGCCAGCACAACTGAGCTTGTCATTTGGAAACCAATAGTATGGATTGGGGAGGAAAAACAGAAGTGTAGAAAGCACAAACTCTCCCTATTAAGCGGGAGCTGGTTTGCAAAGGACAGCTGCAAAAGCAAAGCTCACGTTTCTCTCTGTTGCAATCCCGAGGAACTGAGAGCGTGGCTCTTCCCCATCTATTTTTGTAACATCACACGCCCACAGAGAGTTCAGAGGCAAGCTAGCTGGAAGAAAGGCTGGTTCTCCCCTGTTGTACCCTTGAGAGCCAGGCACTCCGAATGCTGCTAAGGAAAGCTAATAAACATGGTAACCAGGGAAAAGAACCAGAGGCAATCAACCGATCGATGGACCAGATTACTGAATTCATTTCCAATTATGTCAGAATTTGAACTGTTGGCTGAGGTCATGGTGGGGAGAGCAAGGAATTAGAACAAGAAACAGGTGGAATTAAAGACGGAAGGTGACACTGGATGGGGTTAATGGAATGACCTGCTGTAGCAGTTGGCAAAATCCCCATGGTCACTTCCTTTCTCCCGTTTCAAATAGGCGGCAGTCGCCCCCCCCCCCCACTGAAATTGCTTTTGCCAGGATCCCAACTTGAAAAGGTAAATTTCCCACTTACCAGAAGTGGTTGACCCTATAGGGTACATACAAATTTGATTCATCATCACTTAGGCATCCAGGGAGGCCCTCCTAACTTGAGCAGATACCAAGGCTCACGGAATTGAACCTTGCCTATCACATGGAAAAAATACTCGAAAGTCCTTTTCATTTGTTTACTCATTCAACAAATACTTATTTTCTCCTCTGTGTCTGACCTAGTTTTAAGCACTGGGGATGTGGCTAAGCATTTGAATAATAATGATACTTTATTGTTATTTCTTTCATCATAATAGCATATAAACTTTCTTTTCAAAGCAGACCCTAAGTTGAAAGCACTATGAAGTCTCCAGCAAAAGCCACAGATAATATGCTCAAGCGCTCCTTTTCTGTTGACTTAAGGCTTTTCTCTGTTTCAGACTTCTCAAATCATGAAGAAAAAAATGTTTTCTTAACAAAATCACTCAATTTTAAAACCGTAAATACATGAGCTAAACAGAAGGAACCTCCAAGTGATAACTGAAACATACGCTTCCGCATGAAAGGAGGAGTTTTTCATTCTATTTCTGAAGGTGACTCTGGAGAAGGCAATGGCACCCCACTCCAGTACTCTTGCCTGGAAAATCCCATGTACGGAGGAGCCTGGTGGGCTGCAGTCCATGGGGTCGCTAAGAGTCGAGCACAACTGAGCGACTTCACTTTCACTTTTCACTTTCATGCACTGGAGAAGGAAATGGCAAGCCTCTCCAGTGTTCTTGCCTGGAGAATCCCAGGGATGGAGGAACCTGGTGGGCTGCCATCTATGGGGTTGCACAGAGTCGGACACGACTGAAGTGACTTAGCAGCAGCAGCATGAGGGTGACTCAGACTTCATTTTAATTTTACCTTTCTTAAAAATGAAAGCAAGTCCAGCGGAATTCCAGAGTTGCAACAATATCCGACAGTCTTGAAATTACTCCAAAAGTCAGTACACGTGTGTTCAGCTGCTTCAGTCCGGTCCAAATCCATGTGACCCTATGGATGGTGGCCCAACAGGCTCCTCTGTCCATGGGATTCTCCAGGCAAGAATACTGGAGTGGGTTGCCACGCCCTTCTCTAGGAGATCTTCCCAACCCAAGGATCAGACCTGTGTCTCCTGCATTGCAGGAAGATTCTTTATCCACTAAGCCACCTAGGAAACCCGACAAAAGCTAGTAAGTCCACGAAAATAAGCTCAGCCTGAAAACTCTGAAAATAGTTCTGCTTATTCCCAAAGTCTGTCTAGGAAGGATCTGTTTAATTTTGAAGTTAAAAAATAACCAATTTTACTGAGTTTATTGCAGCAGCACGGCTACAGTTTGAAGGGGCCGAAATAAACAAAATTATGAACTGTGCCTTGTATGTCAAGGCGGATGCCTGCTCAGCCACTCAGTCATGTCCGACTCTTCGGGACCCCATGGACTGTAGCCCTCCAGGCTCCTCTCCATGGGATTCTCCAGGCAAGAATACTGGAGTGGGGTACCATTCCCTTCTCCAGGGGATCTTCCCGACCCAGGGATCGAACCTGGGTCTCCTGCATCGGCAGGCGGATTCCTTACCACTGGCTAAGCAGGGAAACAAAAAGCAGTTTTACATTATAGTTGAATCCCCCAGCGTCCCCCCTGCATTGCATCTCCCTCCATCACTCCTGGTGCACCAAGCATAACCACAATTTCCAATTTTATGTTTATCATCCCCATTATTTTGTGACTCTCATATCTCTCCTTTCACCTGATCCATGAACATGTTATGCTCCCCTTCCACCCCCAGGGACTTGGAACGTGCTGTTCCCTTTCACAGACTCTCTCCTCTTCCTAGCTGCCCCACCCCTAGTCACCCCCTGCCTCCTATCAGATCAGAACGACATCATCACTTTCTCTAGGAAGCGCCCTTCGCCCTCTCTCACTCGGTCAGGTCCTGCGTTGCCAGTTCTCAGAGCTCCTGACACGTCTCTGGGCACCTCAGGTGTTACATTTATTTGTGTGATTCTCCTATTAGCAGGTGTCTCCACTGCCATCTGTCTCACTCAGCATCCCATCACTGGCACGAAGCTCAGTGCCTCGGGTGTGGAAGACCCTCGAGCATGATTAAAGGACTGTGGACCAGGCTTTCCTGAATGTCAGCCACTTTGGAAATCTCTTAGGAGTATCTAAAAGATCAGAGCCCTCCAGCCCAAATTGCAGAAGCAAATAAATAAATAAGAATCTCTGTAAAACCAACTACCAGCAATGACCGATGAAAAAATACGCTCACATACCCCCAGTGGCGACTCGATTTGTTTCACAGTGCCTCACGCTGCTGTATTCAGAATGGATGACAGCAAGGACCTGCTGTACAGCACAGGGGACTCTGCTCAAAGCCTGAATGGGCGTGGGGTTTGGAGGAGAATGGGTATGTGTATGTGCTTGGCTGAATCCCTTTGCTGTCCACCTGCAACTACCACAGCATTGTTAACCAGCAATACTCCAACATAAAATAAAAAGTTCAAGAAATAAAAGAAAACTGGGAGCTGAGGCGGCTTCTAAAACAAATGTTCTTGCTTCTGAGGCCAAATTTATGGATGGAGAAAAGTTTGTTTCTATAAAAATGGCACAGGCAGCCCGGCATGACCCAGGGGTGATGATGTTTTCAGCAGAACTTAAGAGACGTGGAAGCGGCACTCAGCAGAGAAGAGGAAAGTGGCCTCGTGGGCTCACAGAGGCCCTTTGGATTAGGAATGTTTAGGAGGGAGCACAGAATGAGGCCAGGGAATGGCTGTTTGCTGGAGAACATGCATTTTTAATGAGACAGCTTTATACTTCCTAGCCCTTCTCACCCGAGGACCTCATCTCCCAGCCCCTCGCTTCCTCTCCCTGCTTTTTCCTGCTCCTGTCACTTCTACACGCAGCAGCTCATTAATCAGCAGTAACCCTTGTGCAAGAAGCAGCTCCAAAATACTGCTCCCTCTGTTCATGCGCATTATTCGGACCCTTCCGCAGAGTTCCCGGGGGCCAGAGTCCCCCATGCATCCAAGTGCCTCTGCAGAGACGAATGTTAAGATTTTTTTAGAAAGAAGAAACACTTTTTGAGATCTGATATGCTTGGTCTGATCAAATCTTTTTTTTTTTAATTGGAGTATGATTATTTTAAAATGCGTTGGCTTCTGTGGTATGATGAAGTGAGTCAGCTACATGTACGCAGAAGTTCCCTCCTCTTGAGTCTCCCTCCCACTCTCCCTATCACCCCCTTCCCCTACTGCTAGGTCATCACAGAGCCCCAAACTGAGCTTCCTCTGCTGTCCTGCAACCTTACTGCTATGTATACACTCTAACCATACTACACTACATAGCATAGTACTCTATAACTATACGGGCTTCCCTTGTCAACATTCAGAAAACTGAGATCATGGCATTCAGTCCCATCACTTCATGGCAAATAGATGGGGAAACAGTGGAAACCGTGGCTGACTTTATTTTGGGGGGCTCCAAAATCACTGCAGATGGCGATTGCATCCATGAAATTAAAAGATGCTTGCTCCTTGGAAGAAAAGCTATGACCAACCTAGACAGCATATTAAAAAGCAGAGACATTACTTCTATCTATCAAGGCTATGGTTTTTCCAGTAGTCATGTATGGATGTGAGAGTTGGACTATAAAGAAAGCTGAGCCCTGAAGAATTGATGCTTTTGAACAATGGTGTTGGAGAAGACTCTTGAGGGTCCCTTGGACTGCAAGGAGATCCAACAAGCCCGTCCTAAAGGAAATCAGTCTTGGGTGTTCATTGGAAAGACTGCTGTTGAAGCTGAAGCTCCAATACTTTGGCCACCTGATTCGAAGAACTGACTTATTTGAAAAAACCCTGATGCTGGGAAAGATTGAAAGCAGGATGAGAAGGGAACGGCAGAGGATGAGATGGTTAGATGGCATCAGCGACTCAATGGACATCAGTTTGGGTGGGCTCTGAGAGTTGGTGATGGGCAGGGAGGCCTGGCGTGCTGTGATTCATGGGGTCGCAAAGAGTCGGACACAACTGAGCAACTGAACTGAACTGAACTGTGGCTCAGCTGGTAAAGAATTCACCTACAGTGCAGGAGACCTGGGTTTGATCCCTGGGTTGGGAAGATCCCTTGGAGAAGGGAAAGGCTGCCCCTCCAGTCTTCTGGCCTGGCAAATTCCATGGATAGTCCATGGGGTCGCAAAGAGTCGGACGCGGCTGAGGTACTTCCACTTTGACTGCAAAGCGATGCTGCTAGGCTGACTTGCTGCTAGGCTGACTTCCCGCTAGCCGTCTGTTACACACCTGGTAGTGGGTACTGGTCAGGCCCACTGTCCCAGTTCATCCCCTGCCCCTTCCCACCCCTGTGGCCACACGTCCGTTCTCTGCATCTGCATCTCTACTCCTGCCCCGGAAATAGCTTCATCTGCACCATAGTCTGGTTGAATCTTGAAAAGAACATACAGGATGACTGCATTTCCTATACAACCTTCTCTTGGGCTCTCCTGCTTTAGTTTAGCGACCTTTTAGGTTAGAAAAAAGACTTACTATAGAGTCACTGTAAAGCAGGTGTTCTTAGGGTTTATGAATGAACTAGGATGGGAGAGGGGAGACATGATCTCCAGGAAATTGTGGGCATCCTTGTAAGTGTTGGATGCATACATTTTCTGCAGCAAGGATGACAGCCTCTGTTAGATACTTAAAGCTGGTCATGGCTCTGAAAACGACCTTACGATTGGGCTGATGACTTAACCACTGGACTAATCACTAGACTGGATTGGCAAAATGCTTTAGGTATTGCTGAAAAGCTAGAGTGTTAGTCGCGCAGTCATCTCTGGCTCTTTGCAACCCCGTGGACTATACCCCACCAGGCTGCTCTGTCCGTGGGATTCTCCAGGCAAGAATACTGGAGAGGGTTGCCATTCCCTTCTCCAGGATATCCTCTTGACCCAGGGACTGAAGCCGGGTCTCCTGCATTGCAGGCAGACTCTTTACCTTCTGAGACACGTGGGAAGGCCTTAGACACTGGTACCCACCAACAGTGAGCTGACTTCCTCGTGGCAGAGGAGCAAGATTAGAATTCTGAGGATACCAGTGCTACGGCTGCCTCTCGAGTCCCTAGTGGTACTGAACACTTTATTGTGATGTCCCTAGATGTTTTACACCAGGAAATAGAATATATATATATATATATTTTTAAATTATTTATTTGGCTGTGCCAAGTCTTAGATGTGGCACTCGGGAGCTTCAATCTCCTTTGTGGCATGAGAGATCTTTTTTTTTTTTTCTTTTTTCTTTTTAGCTGTGGCATGTGAACTCTTATTTGCGGCATGTGGGATCTAGTTCCCTGAGCAGGGATCAAGTCCGGGCCCCCTGCCTTGGAAGGGTGAAGTCTTAGCCACTAAACCACCAGGGAAGCCCCAGGAAGTAGAATATATTATTTACAGAAATTCCAGAGAAACCTGGGCCTTACCCTTTTCTCCAGAGATCCAGTTATTCAACACTGACCAGCACAACCACTGCTGGGGACCCATTCATGAGAGGAGACAGGAACTGGCTGTCCGAGGGCCATGCCTGCGGACTAGATGGAGACCTTTAGGGACGCTGCGTGTGCAAAATAGTATCAAGTTTCTTTTCATAAGTAATTACAAAATTAAAATCATGCTAAATTATAAAATGAAGGTAAATACATATACACCAGATTCAAAGCCTTTTATTTTGTTAACCATTTTGAGTGTAGCATGCTGAGTAGATTTATGGAAATAGGACTCTTCACGGGTACCTGCCACCTGTGTGCACATGGGCTCTGAAGCCCGTGCTCCGTCTGTGCCCTGAGTGTCCAGAGCAGCTGAGGACACAGGTGGAATTTTATTTTGCTCTCTCAAACAAGCAGCATATTCTTTCCTGGGCCAATAGCCACATTTTAAGGTTTCCCAAACCAGGTGGGTTTTGTTGTTGCTGTTGTTTGTTTGTGTGTTCGATACTGCCAGAAGCTCCTGACCACTTAGGTTAGCAAGCAGTAACCAAATGGCTTGGCTCCCGAAACCTGGACAGGCACCTTGGCTGAACTCCTACAGCATCGGACTCCCAGTCTGGAACAGCTATGCGCTCATGTCTCCTTTTGTGGTTACAGCTGCCCTAGAAAACAGAGGGGGAAACCCAGTGAGAAGAAACAAGGTTTCACCTGGTTCTGCTTCACTAGCTCACCCAGAGCTCCCAGCTTCCAGGGGAGCCCAGCGCCTAGCAGGTGTCTGGAGGAATGAAACACGTAAGCCTCCAAATTAACACAGGTTACGTCAGCAAACACAGCTCAGATCTGAAACCAAACATCTCCTTGGTTACTGCTTGTGTCAATGTGTGTCCACTGAGAAGCAAAGGCCAGGACAGGATGCTGTGTCTCAGATGTTTATCGAGAGAGGCCTCCCCAGAAGTCAGGTGGCATCTTCAGACCTCACGGCGGGTCTGCGAATGTGGGAGGGGTGAGGGGGGAGAAGAGTTGGGCAGGCGGAGTCCTGGAGGTGGCAGCTGTCCAGGTCAGGGCCTGCCAGGCTGAGGGCAGGGCCTCTGGTCCACTCCTGCAGAGCAGGCTGTGTCTCACGGGAGCAGGCATGCACGGGCCCCTCGCCCTGCTCAGGTTGGCTCAGAGCAGCCCGCACACAGGGAGAGGGGTCCCCGGGGAAGACGAGGGTCCAGAGGGCAGTGGCCAGGCTACGGGCCACGGAGGCCTCTGCAGCAGGTCTGAGCGGCCAGCACGCTGGTCACGGTCAACTTGCACGGGTGGGTTAATTGCTGAATTTGCCTGCTCGTTTTCATAGAAAGTCTCGTGAGGGAGACACAGCGGCTCACACAGAAGTGTGAGAACTACGTGATTGTTCAGTCATCGTGAATATCCTCAGGAACCTGCCAGTCACCTGGGGAAAGGCCCATGTCTCCAACCAGAAACGAGAACCAGGAAAAGGGTCGCCACAGGCTGTCTCTTTGTGGACCCTGGCTTGGACTCAGTATGTCCTAAGTGTCTGAGACACGACCTACAGGGACAGGAAACCCAGAGAAGGTGAGGAGCTGGGAAGTCGGCCGGGAGCTTGAGCAAAATGCTGACTCATGCTTGAGATAAAGACTATATTCCTCTCTGCTCATATCGGAGGGGCTGATGACAGCTTTGCCCATCACTCGCCTGGGCTCTGCATTTTACGTTTTCCTTGTCTACTCCCTCCTTATTCTTTAGGGCATTAAATAGAGTCCTTTAGGAGATTCTAGTCCTCAAAATGTACGAGCTTAGAAGAATGATTTTGTTTACCTTTGGGACAGAGTTTTAGAAACGAAGTCGATGCAGTGGTGGCCACAGTAATTAAAGACAGCGAACCCGTGGGGTAGATAAAATTTAAGACCAATAGAGGCGGATGCACTTGGCCCAAATACCTTGTCTTACCTGGGCAGTCCCCTGCAAGGCCCAGAGCTTTGGAGAGTCTGCACTTTGTTTTAATAAGGGAGTTCAATTCCCTTAGATAGATTATAAAAACATGGGCATGTTAGTGAACCGAAGGCTTGTTATGCAACGCTTTCGACACAGTGCTCCGCAACCGCTCTCATAGATGAAGGAGGTCGGCCAACCATTAACCTTTCCAAGCGCTCTTATGAACAGAATCTGTGACGCCTACTGGAGCCCAGCCCTGCAGTCCTCGGAGGCAGCAATGAGGGTCTGAGATCTGAGGTCTGGGGTCACTTGTGTGACCCAGACGTCTCTGGGGCAAGTGCACCACCCCACCTTGCTCTGCTCTTAGAGATGCTCTTGGTTTGAGACTCAGAAGAATCAGAAGCTCAGCAGAATAGTCTCTCTTTCTCCCTCCTGCCTCCACCCCTCTCATCTACCAAGAAATAAAGTTTGAATGAATGAACAAGCAGAGGTGAGAATTTAGTCCAATCTCAACCTTAGCTTCTAACATCCCATATACCCCATCAAACCAAGAACTAAGGGTTCGCCTCTGGCAGTGGACAGTCCAGCAGAGATGCTCAAAAGGCCTCTCCCAAGCCTCCTGCAGCTAATAGGAGGCACGACAGGAGCAGGCGACTCTTCCACTCACTGGGGGCCGAGCTCTCATTCCTCTAACAGCCAAGCGAGGCTCCCCTGCGTTTGCTTAGGGTGTCAGAGCTTTCAAAGTGAGGCTACAGATATTTCCTTGGCTAAGACTCACAGCCAACTTGTAAAGTGGGTGCTACACCTATTTATTATCTCCGTTCTCCTAAAGAGGAAAGTGAATGAAGTACAAGGAAACATTAACTTGTTCAAAGTCAAACAGACAGAGCGCCTTTGAGCTGGAATAATGATAGTGCAACACCATTCACTTTCCTCTTTAGGAGAATGCAGACTGAGTTTTTGGAAGAGATGATAGATAATCTGCTGGCTAAGTCCAAATCCATTAAACTTCAAGTAAGTGATTCAGAATTTTAAAGAATTGTATTTGAGTGGTAAACAGGAAATGGAGGGAATATTAACCTAACTCAGGAACGTTCGTTTTCTAGTTTCCTGAGCTATTGCATTCAAGAATAAATATTTGCCTTAATTTTCACTTTTTTCATTTTTGATTAAATCCCTCTCTGTCAAGCTTGACCTAATCTTTAGGTAGAGTTGGGTATGCCATAGTTAGTATTCCTCAGGATCCGCAGAGGCTTAACAATCCTTCCTAAACAATCATTCTATAATTGATACTTCACGATTTAGCACTAAGTTCCAGAATGCGGGAGACCTGGGTTAGATCCCTGGGTTGGGAAGATCCCCTAGAGAAGGGAAAGGCAACCCACTCCAGTATTCTGGCCTGGAGAATTCCATGGACTCTATAGTCCATGGGGTTGCAAAGAGTTGGACACGACTCAGTGACTTTCATTTTCACTTATAGTCTAAATATTATCTAATTAAAAGAGGAAATAATTTAAAAATGATTCTCATTTGACGGGCTGTCTATTATCCTAAAGGAAATCAACCCTGAATATTCACTGGAAGGACTGATGCTGAAGCTGAAGCTCCAATATTTTGGCCATGTGACGTGAAGAGCTGACTCACTGGAAAAGACCCTGATGCTGGGAAAGACTGAGGGCGGGAGGAGAAGGGGGCAGCAGAGAATGGGATGGTTGGATGGCTTCGCTGACTCAATGGACATGAGTTTGAGCAAACTCCGGGAGATAGTGGAGGACAGAGAAGACTGGTTTGCTGCAGTTCATGGGGTCACAAAGAATCGGGCATGATTTAGCAACAATAACACCTATTATTTGCACCTTAGTGTGAATATTTATTTTGAGCATAGGCTTTGACTGGGGAGGCAAGCAGAAAAATAATCTGAGATGGGATGAGAGAGAGGGGGAAACAGGCAGAAAGGAAGTAGGGTTCATAGCAAATTGAAGCCACACCTTTGACTGAGCCTGCCTTGTTCACCAGGAGCAAATCAACGCGCCGCCACCCTTGTAGTCATCTCAGCCATCATTCCTCAATTGCCTCCCGGTTTCTCGTCCTTCCAGCAGCGTCCGCAGCCCCACAGACTCACACTCGTGCACGCACATGAAGAAACACTTGCCCAGCTTATTCTCAGGATGTGACTCAGTCACTCAGGGAACTATGTCTCTAGCCCGATCCCTTCTACAATTTAATAAACGGAAAAAAACAGCAGGCATGATGACAGCGATGAAGCAAAGCCCACTAACAATGCAGGGACAATAAAAGAAAAAATAAACTGAGTGAGCAGATGTTTTATCACCAGAACAGTTGACTGGAGTCCCTGCTGGTGTTGGGTGCTTAAATGCCTTAAATGTATTTTATTGTAGAATAGTTGTAGACACTTCCTGCAGGGGGTTCGGAAGGATCCTGCAACATCAGTGTGTGACCACGGGACACTTTCCGCAGACAATTTCACATCAGGAAATGGATGAGAAAGTAACGGGAAGTGAGCCAGGTCCACAGATCAGAGGTACCTAAACACCCGTCATTAGTGACTCAGCGTAGAAGCATCTTCCCCACACCCCGGGCTGCTAACCAACTGACAGTGCCTCTGGCTTCAGCGGGGAAATGCCTACAACGTAGGGCTCAGTAGCGTTTGGACGGTCCCTGCAATGGACTAAACGTGAGCCCCTCTAAAATTCAGATGCTGAAATCCTAACGTCCATAATGAGAGGGACCTTCAAGGGCGGCTATGTCATAAGGGCGAGGGCCTCGCAAATGAGACCCCAGACAGCCTGTTCGTCACTTCTGCCACAATGGAGCAGGTCCTTTCCACCGCCACCCCCCACCCTGCCATGTACTCTGACTGCCTTTTGTCTGTGGAAAATTTTAGCCAAAGAATAAGTTTAATCAGAGAAATGAAGACATGCAGAAACAAAGGAAAACAGGCAAAAGACACTAAATAATAATAACACAGTCACTAAGCATCATCAAGAACATTCAGCTCCCCTCTCAAGAGCTATAGATAATATTCTGAGCCATATCCTGTGAAGGTGAAAGTCTCTCAGTCATATCCAATTTTTTGCGACCGCAAAAAATTCTGTACAGTCCATGGAATTCTCCAGGCCAGAATGCTGGTGTGGGTAACCTTTCCCTTCTCCAGGGGATCTTCCCAACCCAGGGATCAAACCAGGTTTCCTGTTTTGCAGGCGGATTCTTTACCAGCTGAGCCACCAGGGAAGCCCAAGAATACTGGAGTGGATAGCCTATGCCTTCTCCAGGGGATCTTCCCAACCAGGAATTGAACTGGAGTCTCCTGCCTTGCAGATGGATTTTTTACCAACTGAGCTATCATATCCCCTGGACTGTCTTATAAATCCCAAAAGCCACACCAGGTGGAGAAGTTAACATGATGCCCAGACTATAACCATGATATAAGCTGTCACAGTTCTGAGAACTGTCCTCAAAGAAATGGAAACAAATCAACCCTAAAACTAAAAATTTACTGTGCCTAAAAAGGAGATTCAACCAGTCCATTCTGAAGGAGATCAGCCCTGGGATTTCTCTGGAAGGAATGATGCTAAAGTTGAAACTCCAGTACTTTGGCCATCTCATGCGAAGAGTTGCCTCATTGGAAAAGACTCTGATGCTAGGAGGGATTGGGGGAAGGAGGAGAAGGGGACGACAGAGGATGAGATGGTTGGATGGCATCATTGACTCGATGGACTTGAGTCTGAGTGAACTCCGGGAGTTGGTGCTTTGATTCATGGGGTCGCAAAGAGTCAGACACGACTGAGCGACTGAACTGAACTGAAAGCAATCAAGATGATGCAGGTCAGACCGCTGATGGCTGCTGTGAAGATGACTGTCAGAGCCGAGGGTGCTGTTTCTGCATGTAGCCCCCTCCTCAACCTATGGAGCTCTCATCACCTGCCTGTTCGTGGAGGAGTTGACTTTGGAGAGATGTCTGCCCTTCCCCTCTCAGTCGCCGGCATCGGAAATAAAGCCAACCTTCCTTTCCACCAACCTAGTCTGCTTATTGGCTTTGGGGCTGCGAGCGGTCAAACCCCACGCCTTTTGGTAACACTATCATGGGAGGAGGTGGGAGAAGACAGCCATTAGTGAGCCAAGGAGCAGACCATGACGGCTCCTTGACCTTGGACGAGTCTGCAGGACCATGAGGAATAAGCGTCTGCTGTTTCTGAGCCACCTGGTCTAAGGTACTTTTGGTATAGCAGCCTGAACCAACTAAGTCAGTCCCTGATGAACATCTTTCCCCAGGGGGAACGCTGCTGGTCACATGACCGAACACTGTAGCTGGATTTCTTTCTAGGTAAGACTCTGTTTTAGGCCATAGGATCATCATTTCTGCCAGTGGGGACAGCGGAATATCCTAGGGAGAGATGTTCCAGGGCATTATCCCCTTCCAAGTGCAACAACTTCGGTTGGCATCTAAAGGCCCCTGGGCGGTAAGCAGCCACACACATGCTTTTCACTCCCTGGATAGAAGCCTCAAAGGCCCGGGGCGATGAAATCAGCTCGCAAAGTCTCCCAGGCCTAATATTAACAATTCATCAAAATGAAAATGAAAAAAAATCCTGGTCCCAGAGGAATCAGACTATAGATTTCTTACATTCAGGAGCCTTTCCAGAGGTGGGAGGGACCAGACTTATAACATCCTTGCATTGATGGCTCAGCTGTGGGTCTTAAAAGCCCCCAGACCGATGGTGAGAGGCACAGTTCTAAAATCAGTTCTAAGTCTTCCCCACACTGGGAATCTTGCCACACCCCAGGGGCAGGGCCCAACAGCCTCTGGATACAGGAGCCAACTGCACAAGGTCATTGTCAGAAGCTCGGTCTGGCGGATAGATCCTGCAAGCAATGTGCTTTCTGAAAATTCTGGGCGTTCACACACATACTCTAAACACACGTACTCTTTCTGGATTTTCACTGCAAGTCAGTGACATCTTCAATGGTGCTGGGTAATTGGAAAATGGATTTAAATAGGTCTGGAAGTTTTCCAGCACCGTAGAATTTGCAAACATTGTGCAGAGTCCATAAGCAAACAGAAGTCACAAAGAAACCCTCCCCTCCAGAATTACTCGGGGATCCAACAGGAAGAGAGTTTAGTTTGTTTTGAGGTAATGCCAGGAGGGCGTGCAAATAAGGACAAAGCAGAGAGGAGTAAGGTGGGAGGGAACGTCACTTTCTGGTAGAGAAGAAAGACGAGTGTGATCACCCGTGTGTGATGGTGAGTGTGTGCGGCATGCAGAGCCCTCCAGCGAGGCAGCTTAAAAGAAAAGCTCTAGAGACACGGGGTTGCATCCTGGCGCTGTTGGGCACCTCACCCCGGGAGCTCCGGACTCACCTTCAAAAACGTCTGCCTCCAGGGAACCAGGACATCTGCTCTAAGTCATATCTGATAGTGTGTGTGCGTGTGTGTGTGAGAGAGCATCTGCAGGTCTTCCCACGTGGCTCAGGGGTAAAGGATCCGCCCGCCAATCCAGGAGACACAGGAGACCTGGGTCCGATCCCTGGGCTGGGAAGATCCCCTGGAGGAGGAAACGGCAACCCACTCCAGTATTCTTGCCTGGAGAGTCCCATGGACCGAGGAGCCTGGCGGGCTACAGTCCACGGGGTTGCAGGGTCGAACATGACTGAAGCGACTTAGCACGCACGCATGCACAAGCATGTGTGTGTTTGCTGTGCAAGCGTGTACCCTGTGCAGATTGTCATCTACTTTGTGAAGCAAGCAAATACTCCGACTTTAATTCAACTGCCCATTCTCCTGCGTAGCAGATGTTACCAGCACACAGAGCCCTGCACACCTGTGCACACACAGAAGAGAGGCGTGTGCCTCCTTCTGGGGGTTTACATTCTTAAAAGTGTTGAGCAAAGGCCACCTTCCTTCTCAGTCCCTTTCTGCTCTTTTTTAGATTTAAAACTCTTCCATATTGGATTAACAATGTTGTGTTAGTTTCGAGTGTACAGTAATGTGATTCAGTCACACATCTACGCGCATCTATCATCTGTCAAATTCTTTTCACATTTAAGTCATTACAGAATATTGAGCAGAGTCTCCTGGACTGTACAGCAAGCCCTTGTTGGTTATCCATCTCGAGTGTCACGGTGTGCCCATTTCACTCCCAAATTCCTAAAATGTCCCTTTCGTTCACTGCCGCTCCACTGCCTCGCGATGCCCCAGGAAACTCCCTGTCTGCCTCTACCCACCCAGGATGCCACAGCTCACTCAGAACTCTCTGTGAAGACTCTAGAGGGGTTTTTTAGATCGAGTATTGTATTTCAAAACAGTTTTATATTTAAAAAAAAAAAGACAGTACAGAGAATTCCCCTACCCATCAAGCACACACCCAGTCTTTCTTTGTTCGTGACATCTTCCATTAAGATGATACAATTGTCAGAATTAACAAACCAGTGCAGATAGCGTACTATGAATTGCGGTCCCTCCAGTGTTCACCTAACGTCCTGTTTTGGTCCATGACCCCACCTGCGCTCACGTGACATCCAGTTTCCGTGTCTGTTTAGGCTTCTCTTGACTGTGACCATCTCTCTGACGCTCTCTCTCTCTCTCTTTTTTTTTTTTTGTAACAGTGACAGTTTCAAGGTACACTGGTCCAGTATTTTGTATCATGTCCCACAACTGAGGCCCCTTGGCTGCTCATCTCATGAATAGTCGGGCTGCAGGCGGGGCAGGAGGCCGCAGAGGCCAAGCGCCTTGGGCATCACATCCTGTAAAGGGTTGTAGCTGCTGTTCACCCTCTCAGCTGTGCCCTGCTCTTTGCCGCCCTGTGGACTATAGCCTTCCAGTCGCCTCTGTCCATGGGATTTTCCAGGTAATAAAACTGGAGTGGGTTCCCTTTTCCTTCTCCAGGGGCATCTTCCCGACCCAGGGATGGGACCTGCGTCTCCTGCACTGGCAGGTGGATTCTTTACCACTGAGCCTCCTGGGAAGCCCTTCCTACAAAGGGTACCCACTCTCAATATAGCATCACTGTTAACGCCGACCCTGACGGCCTGCCTGAGGTTGTGTCCGTTGGGTTTCTCCATTGTAAAGTGACTCTGTTTCCCGGTCCACACAGTGCCCTTTGGGAGGAAATTTCTATCTGTAGCCCACACTAGAAGAGTGGACAGTTCTACTCCACTTCCCAGAGGACAGAGCATCTGCTCAAATTACTAGGAATTACTCTGTGTCAGAGATGGGTCTATTCGCCTCCATTTATTGATTTATTCAATCATTTATACCAGTAAGGACTTTATTGATATTTGCTATATTTGGAGTGTTAAACGCTAGAGAAAGAATGATTTGGGTTATTTTCTATATAAACACAGAGAGTTGCAGCTTTGACTAGTACAGGGACCAGGAAGATACATAGTGCAAAAACCAATTACATTTCTCCCTATTAATGGCTAAGGTAACAACTATGATTTTTAAAGCCCAAAGACAAGAGATCTGATCCAAGCAGCTGGTGTAGTGTGCTGAAGTCATTTTGAGGGGTGAAATATATAAAGAGAATTCCAAATGTTAAAGGCTTCAAGCATGGAGAAACTAAAATTTCCCTTTAAGACTAAGAACAAATATGCATTCCCAATTGCCACCAGTATTTCAGTATAGTATCGGTTAATGATATTGGGAAAGGAAAGGAAATAGCTTTAAAGATTGTAAAGAAAGAGATTAAAAGTGCCTTTGTTTACAGATAATATTATCATCTATCTAGAAAGATAAATCGAATCAACAAACTTCTAATAGAAAAAGATTAAAAGTAAAAAGAGAGTTCAGCAGTTATCTGGATAGACGATCAATCTAGAAAAATCAATAGTATTTCTCCATCCCGGTAGAGATGGACTCAAAATAAAATTTAAAATGATATTTTTCAAAATAACAAATATTATAAGGACCTAGGAATTAACTAAATTAAGAATGCATGAGATTTCTACAGAGAAAAAATTAAAACTTTGATGAGGAACATAAAAAACTTATTTGAATAACTGAAGACATGCCATGCTATTAAATGAGCTGGCTTGATATAAAAGTATTGATTTTCCCTACATTGATCTAAAATTCAATGACATTCAATCAAAATAGTTGTCAGATATTTACAAGAAATTCATTAAACTTAATCTGGAATTTATAAAGCAGAACCATGTGTATAAAGAGACAAATCAAGTTTACATAAAAAAAAAAAAAGAAGAGAGATCTTGGAGAATTTTCCACATTCGAGTTAAAACATACTGTCAGGTGCAGCTATAAGAAATTACCATTTTTGTAAGTCAAAATGATTAAATATTAGAAATTTTAGATCATAGTATATAAAAATCATGATTAAAAACTACAGGGTCATTGTTGAACAAACAGATTAATAGAGCATCGAAAGAGCATGGAGGGTCAGGAAGAGACCTGTCTGTATCCAGGAACAGGATATTTGACGAGGAGGACAACGAAATTGATGAAGAAAGGACAACGTGATCCAACATAAGGCACATGAGGTACATTCCACATAAGGTACAGAAAATTATGTGAAGAAAATACGTGGAAAATTCATCTCATTTCATGGAGAAAAAACAATCTCTTCCCAATAACACTATATAGCAAGGTAGATGAAAGCTTAAATAGGGAAGGCGAGACACTGAAGTTCATAGAGTAAGAGGTAGAAGAAATAGATGAGTGAACTAAGGGCAGGGAAGGACTGGTTTGAATAAAATAATGTACAGGTTTAAAAAATGTCAAATTAGAGTATATCAAAATTAAGAGCTTCTGTTTGATGAACACACATTGGACAAATTAATAAATACATGATAGAGTTGAAGAACAAGCCATGTCTTTCAAAAATGGTGCCTAACTTCCAGAATATGAAAGGTAATCTGCCAGTCAAAAAACAAACAAAACCCCCCAAAAAAAACAAAAAGAAAAGCTACACCAACAAAAAACTCAAAATGAGTATAAGATATCAGCAAGGAAGTTTTAACACAGAAAGCTCAAAAAGTTATTAGTCATAGGAAGAAATGCTCAAAATAATTTGAAGTTAGACAAATACTAATTAAGTCAGGCATATAAGACTGCATATAATAGGAAGTATATACAATGCTTTCTTTTTCTAATTATTTTGACCTCGTGGCATATGGGATCCTAGTTCTCCAGCCAGGGCTCAAACCTGTGCCCCTGTCTTGGAAGGTGAATTCTTAGCCACTGGACTGCCAGGGAAGTCCTCATCATGCTAATTTTGATCAAAGATTTTTGAACTACAGAATCCTCATACATTGTTGGTAGGAATGTAGTGTAAACCTGTGTAGCCATTCCAGAGAGCAATCTGGCTTTACTTAAGACTGTTTAGTCAAATAAAAAGTACACAAATTCTAATACACTGAGATGCAGCAAGTCCATCCCTGGGTATATATGCCCAGACTGATTTTACACAGAGTCACAAACGGACATGAGCAAATACGCTTTATTTAGACCGGGAGGCGCTGTCCACCCTGGGAGAGAATATGAACTAACACGTAGCCTCATGAGCGGAACAGATGCGGCAGCAGGAGGAAGCACGTATGGCTCTGGAAAACATCAGACCTATTGCCATGGCTGCTATTTAATACACAAAACCTGGAAACATCAAGCACTAGTGAGGGCGCGAAGAAACTGCAATTTCCGGCAGCTGGCAGTAACGTAAAATGACAGTGGCTCTGGGAAACAGGACGATGGTTACTCCAAGATTAAATCTAGAATTACCGTACGATCTGGTAACTCTACTTCCGGATGCACATTCAAAAGAATTGAAAACGGGGACTTTAAGCAGATATTTATACACCCCTGTTCGCAGCAGCATGAATCACAATAGCCAAAAGCAACCAAAATGTCCATCAGTGGATGGATGGATGGATAAGCAATGTGTGGTATATTTGTTCAATGAAACATTATTCAGCCTTCAAAAAGAGGGAAATTCTGATGCATGGGTGTACCTGGAGGCTATTGTGCTAAGTGAAATGAGTCAGTCACAAAAGGATGAACAGTAGGTCCACTTAATGAAGAATTTAGATTGGTCAGATTCACAGAGACAAATAGTAGGATGGCTGTCACCAGGGTCTGTGGGGAGGGTGGAAAGGGGAGTCTTTACTCAGTGGGTACAGAGTTTCAGTATTTTGCAAGATGAACAGAATTCTGCGAGTGGATGGAGGTGATGTTAGTTGGACAGTGTGGATATACTTAACACCTTTGAACTATATGCTTAAAAGTGGTTAAGATGGTAAATACTGTGTTATGTGTATTTCAATACAATTTTTTAAAAACGGTTGATGAAAAAGTAAGAAATGGAGATTTAGATAGATAACATTTACATGAATTTCACAATACATTCATACAAGGGACTTCGTGCAAAATGTGGAGTAGGAAGATCTTGGAGTTGCTCCCGCCAACAAAGCAGCCATTCAACTGGTGAAACCATTTGGAGTCCACAGTTTCAGAACTCTGGAACCCAACTGGAGCCTATAACCACGAGGGGAGCCCTGGACGAAGGCTGCTGTTCTTGGGTAAGGGAGTTCCGTGCGTGATCTAGCCACCAGTCCCCAGCTGACAGCCCCGCCAAGGCTGTGGGGCTAGTGCCTGAGAAAGTCTTTGATATTAATATTATATATGTAATATTTGGCAATAAATATAAATATCTCCAAGCAGAGAGCGCTTTCTTAAATTCCCCATTAAAAAATCATTCACTCCTTGTCAAGGGAGCTGAGAGCAGAGACTCTGGAACTGAGTATGTCAGGACCACTGCCAGCTGACGATCACTCAGGAAGGAGAACAAATCTTGACAATATTATGTCAGTAAAGGACTATGTTTCAATTTACTAAAGGGCTATCCAGCTATGCAAGTGTGCATTTCTGCAGAAAAGGTACACCACCCCTCACCACACCATCTCTCACTTTCAGGGGCTGGAGAAAGGAGGTGATGAGCTAGTCAGTCCTCAAGTCACAAAGTGATGATGCGAGGGGAGGAGCCAAGTGCCTGCCGAAACTCAGCCCGGAGCAGCCTGCAGCCCCAGGTCTGGCCACATGCGCGTCTCACTGCTGCCTCCAGGTCTCTGAAGCCTCAGCGTTCACCCCTGCCCTCCCTTGGAGCACCTTGCCTCCTGGCACCGTCCGCAAGAACACAACCTCAGTTCTTCCCTCTGCCAGGATGACTTGGCCCATCTGCACCGTATTGATTGAAATTCAAGTGGAAACTTTTGAGTCATTTTTTTTAAAAGAAAGAAAAACATCAGACACAACTGAAAAAAAAACTCAAATGCTGTTCAGTTCTCTGGGTTTGTGCCACACTGGAGGGAACAACGTGTAGATTCTTCTTCAAAAGCTGTCAGAATATTTGCCTTCAGTTTGCTCTGACTCAGCTCTCTGCAAGAAAGACATGTTGCTCCAGCTGATTCATCAATAACCACCTCTGGTTCAAGAGCAGTCACCAGTCACCTTTGAGGCCACTTGACCCACTTCAAGAAGGGGGTGCTTGTGGTCAGAACGGAACACACTTATCTCCCAGAGTGAGCATACCTTGAACCGCCCAGAGCAGGACAGCTGGATTTATCTTCTTCACTCTTGGGTTCATCCCAAAGGCTTTGAGCAGAAATAAGTGTTTGGGGGAAAAGACACTATTTAGAAAATGTCAAATCACCAAGTGTTTATATTATCATGATGAGTCAACAAAAGTTCTTTTAAAAAGAATGTCAGCTGTACCAGTCCCAAATATCTAAGGATTAAGAAGGCCATGCACATATCCGGGACTGTGTGTATTTCTAAAAACATCTGAGAGGGCCCCAGTCTCTCATCCTAGGCTGAACTTTAGGTCCTGTACAAGAGTAAGTGAAGGTTAAGACAGAGTTGTAAGCTACCCAAGCACTGAAAGCCTTCCCAACACACAGAGCCCTTTAAGCAAAGGGTGGAAATATTATTAGCTGAAAGCACAGAAGGAACTCTGATCAATCATCAGCTGATTGCTAGGAATGGTGTCTTCACAGTACAGGGAACACATACCTTTCAGACTTGGTTAAGGAATGTCACTAAGCGAAGAGACAGCAGCAACAACAAAAGACCAACAGAAACAGATTTGCACCTGTGAGAACTCAGTGTCTGGAGATGAGGAGCCTATCCTAGATTATCTGTGCGTCCAATGTAACCACAAGGGTCCTTGCAAGACCGCGGCAGGATGGTCTGAGTCAAAGAAAGCCATGTGACAAGGAAAGCCGAGAAAGTCAGAGATGTCACAACAAGAGAGGACGAAAAGGAGGCAGGGTGATGAAAGGGAAGTGGGAGGGATGCCAGGGCTGGCGGGAGGCAGAGGACGCAGGTGACCTCTGGAAGCTGGAAAGGTCCCCCTGGAGTCTTCAGAGGGATGACAGCCCCGCCAGAACCTTAGCTTTAGCCAGTGAAATGGATTTAGAATTAAGACTGCAGAGATAGAAGATAATAAATCCATGTTGCTTTAAGCCCCTAAATGCGTGGTAATTTGCTACAGCCACTCTAGGAAATTAATCCAATATACACGAGAAATAAAAACATATGTCCACACAAGAACTGTACACAAATGTTCTTACAGCAACATTTAACAATAACCATACCACGAAAACAAATGTCCATCAACTGATGAATGGATAAACAAAACGTGGTATTTCCAAATAATGGAATGTTACTTGCCATAAAATACTGATACCAGCTACCATGTGAATAAACTTTGAAAACATGCTCAGTGGAAGAAGTCAGATATTTGCATGAAGTATTCAGAACGAGCAAAGCTATAGCAGCTCGTGTAAATTACTAGGAGGATGGGAAGTGACCATTAAATGGAGATTTCATTTGGGGATTAAACTGCTCTAAATTACTAGGTGGTGATAGTCACACAACTCTGTATATGCTAAAATCCACTGAATTATATACTTTAAATGGAATAATTATATGTTGTGAGTTACATGTTAATAAAGGTGTTAATGATCTGAAACAAACTACAGCTGCTCAGCTCACTCTTGTTGTATTAGTAGCTCAGTTGTGTTAACTCTTTATGACCCCAAGGATTGTGGCCCACCAGGCTCCTCAGTCCATGCAATTCTCCAGGCAAGAATGCTGAAGTGGGTAGCCATTCTCTTCTCCTGGGGACTCTTCCTAACCCAAGGATCAAACCCTTGTGTCCTGCACTGCAGGCAGATTCTTTACTGTCTGAGCCACCAGGGAAGCCCTCACTTCACTCTACTTAACAGCAAATTATTTGAAACATACAGCAAGCAATAAGGTATTGATTTTTATTTCTCATCTGAGTTTTTAGTTTTGTTCTAAGTATTAGCTACCTGACAGTGAATGCTAAGTGAATTTGCTTAAAATGAATTCCTGCTCTATACCATACCCTGGTTGGGCTCTGAACCATAAGGACCAATGGAATAGGCTAATGGCTTCACCGATTTTCAAGATTCTACTCGGGAACTTCCCTGGCAGCCCAGTGGTTAGGACTCCATGCGTCCACTGCAGGGGGCTTGGGTTCGATCCTGGGGCAGGGAGCTATGATTCTGCATGCCACAAAGAGCAGACAAATAAATGAATAAAATCCTGCTCATAGACGGGTAATGGTTCTGCTACCTTCCTCCCCACCAGTCATGTATCTTAAATATGTACGTTTCATCACTTCTATCCCTCCTTGTGTAGTAAGGCAACTCTATGCTGTTGAAATAGGTTCATTTAAACTTGCTTACTTTAGAGGGCTTCCCAGGTGGCACTGGTGGTAATGAAACCAACTGCCAACGCAGGAGACGTAAAATGACGCAGGTTCGATCCCTGGGTTGGGAAGATCTGCTGGAGGAGGGCATGGCAATCCACTCCAGCATTCTTGCTTTGAGAATCCCTTGGATAGTGGAGCCTGGTGGGCTACAGCCCATAACGTCGCAGAGTCGGAAATGACTGAAGTGCCTTAGCAAGCATGCTTCCAAGATTACTGTCCATCTCTAAGTGGTAGATTCGGATTAGCTTTAACCTGTTTCACACACGCACATGCCTCACTACACATGCTGGAGCATTTAAAATTAATCAAATGCCTGATGCTTTTGAACTGTGGTGCTGGAGAAGACTCTTAAGAGTCCCTTGGACAGCAAGGAAATCCAACCAGTCCATCCTAAAGGAAATCAGTCCTGGGTGTTCATTGGAAGGACTGATGCTGAAACTGAAACTTCAATACTCTGGCCACCTGATTCAAAGAACTGACTCATTGGAAAAGACCCTGATGCTGGGAAAGATTGAAGGTGGGAGAAGAAGGGGACGACAGAGGATGAGATGGTTGGATGGCATCACCGACTCAATGCACATGAGTTTGAGTAAACTCTGGGAGATGGTGATGGACAGGGAGGCCTGGTGTGCTGCAGTCCATGGGGTCGCAAAGAGTCAGACACGACTGAACGACTGAACTGGACTGAACTGAAGTGCTTGCATAAAGAAACAGGTAGCTGAAGTAAGGCTATATACGGGATTTTCAGGGAGTTAAGACTGATTATTGCCTTGTTTCTTAGGTCAAAGAAGTTCTTTCCAAGGAAGCGGGCAGGAAAGTATTTCGGGAAGGCATCCAGATAAGAGGATGCTTGCTCACTGAAGGAAGAAGCCCAGTGCAGTGGAGCTTTTGAGCAAAGAGACGATGGCAGGGCCAAAGCTAGCAGGACCTTAAAGACCATATTGGCAGAGACTGCTCATATACCTCAAGATTTATTTTCAAAACCTTTATTGTGAGTGCTCAGTTATTAATACCCACTTGTTACATGCATGTTGTCCACATGGAGAAAAGGCTATACCCTACTTCCTTCACAGCCATGTGGTTGTGTGATAAACATGTAGATAACAAGGTAAGCTGAATGGGCTCTTATAAGAGTAAGTTTTTCTATATCACGGCCTCCTTCCAGTTACATGGAAGGTAGATATGATGACTGAAGGTTAGGTGGCCAGCTTGACCAGGAGTGAAAGCCACGTGCCTGAATAAGATAGAAGGGGTGTCTTGGATGGCCTGTTATATATGAAGTCAACCCCGATCTACCTACACTCATTTCTCTCACATGATCGACAAGACATTTCTATCCTGTTAACCCACTGTTGTCTCAGGTTTTCTGTCCTTCATGGTCAAATACAATCTGAATTAGTGTGTTGTTAAAGATGGCACAGTGGTTAAAAAAAAGAAAAAAAGAAAAATCCTTCTTCCAATGCAGGAGATGCGAGTTCAGTCCCTAGATCAGGAAGAGCCGCTGGAGAAGGAAATGGCAACTCACTCCAGGATTCTTGCCTGGAAAACTCCATGGACACAGGCGCCTAGTGGCTACAGTCCACGGTGTCGCTACAAGTTGAACATGACTGAGCAACTGAGCACGCACACACACAAAGATGCATCAGTCTCTCCTACAAGCACTGGGACGATCATAAAGGTTATGACGTGGTTACCTTTCACTTTAAAAGTCTGCTTTGCAATAAATGCTGGAGAGGGTGTGGAGAAAAGGGAACCCTCCTACACTGTTGGTGGGAATGCAAACTAGTACAGCCACTATGGAGAACAGTGTGGAGATTCCTTTAAAAATTGCAAATAGAACTACCTTATGACCCAGCAATCCCACTGCTGGGCATACACACCGAGGAAACCAGAATTGAAAGAGACGCATGTACCCCAATGTTCATCGCAGCACTGTTTATAATAGCCAGGACATGGAAACAACCTAGATGTCCATCAGCAGATGAATGGATAAGAAAGCTGTGGTACATATACACAATGGAGTATTACTCAGCCATTGAAAAGAATTCATTTGAATCAGTTCTGATGAGATGGATGAAACTGGAGCCAATTATACAGAGTGAAGTAAGCCAGAAAGAAAAACACCAATACAGTATACTAACACATATATATGGAATTTAGGAAGATGGCAATGATGACCCTGTATGCAAGACAGGAAAAAAGACACAGATGTGTATAACGGACTTTTGGACTCAGAGGGAGAGGGAGAGGGTGGGATGATTTGGGAGAATGGGAATTCTAACATGTATACTATCATGTAAGAATTGAATCGCCAGTCCATGTCTGATGTAGGGTGCAGCATGCTTGGGGCTGGTGCATGGGGATGACCCAGAGAGATGTTGTGGGGAGGGAGGTGGGAGGGAGGGGTCATGTTTGGGAATGCATGTAAGAATTAAAGATTTTAAAATTTAAAAAATAAAATAAAATAAAATAAAAGTCTGCTTTGGTTGTTGCATGGAAGATTTAAGTGGGAAAATTTGGGAATGCCAGGAGGCCAAGTGGGAAACCATCACAATAATTCCTGTTAAAGATGTTGGTGGATTTAGACTAAAACAGTGTCAGACAAAAAGAAAAATGAATTTGAGATATATTTAGTGTAGATAATCAAGGGAGCTTGGTGGCTGATCCCTGTAGGGAGTGAAAGGAAGGGAGGTGTCAAGAATGACTCCAGTCTTTCTAAGCTGAGCAACGGGTGGGTTGAGGTGCTGTTTCCTGAAATGGGAAACACTGGCGGAAGAATGCTCTTAAGGGAAAGATCAAGAGTTTAATTTGGGACTGAGAAAATCTGAAATGGCTGTGGCTATGACAAGTTTTCAACTGGAAATGAAGACATGGAGATCTTGGATTCCAAAAATTTTTGTTATGGTATGTCATTGATAAAAATTTCAGTGGGGGGCCTTTGGGCTACTGCTTTCTTTCCCCCTAATTTAGGATTTTGCTTCGTTAACTGAAGATTACTGTCAGCCACTTAGTGGTTCACAAAATCAATTTATTCTTTCCTTCACTGGCTTCATTTTAAAAATAAGACAGAATTTTAAGTCGTGATGCACCATTGAGAGGTTAAGTGTGATTCAAATAGAACTTGTGTTCCCACTTTTATGGACGTGCACGCAAACACACAGGCACATACACGTTTGCACGCATACATACAGTAGCACAGGGGGGTAGATGTATATGTACACCAATAGATGAACAGGTAGGCTTTGTGAGAAGACATTTTTTTCTGCTTCGGTCACTGCTTTGCGTCTGTTGCCTAGAATGGCATATGGCGGGCGTTTGTAAGCATTAGCTGAGTGAATAATATGTGGACATGTACGTGAGTGTACCTTCACTGGGTTATGATGTAAATTTTATTTTTACTGTATTTATCTTGACATAATTTCAGATTTCAAGAAAATTTGCAGGGGATCTTCCATGGAGGTCCAGTGGTTAAGAATCCGCCTTGCAATGCGGGGGACACAGGCTCAATCCCTGCTACGGGAGGATCCTACATGCCATGGGGCAAATAAGCCAGAATGCCACAACCACTGAGCCTGTGAGTCACAACTAGAGCGTCCAAGCGCCGCAAGGAAAGATCCCATGTGCCGCAACCAAGGCCCAACGCAGCCAAATAAGCAAATATTATAAAAATCTTCTCCCCAGATCTCCCTAGTTACCTCCCCAAACACCTAACGTGTTGTATAATGTGAGTGAGAGGTGTATGAGTTGTGTAACTGTTACCCAACCATCTTCTCTGGACAGGCTCTCCCTTGCCATTCAAATCTCCCATCTCTGCCTCAAATAACATTTCCATCTCAATCTTCAGGTAAAGATACAGGTTGTTGTGGAGTCCAATCTAGGAAGTTGCCTTTGAGGAGCGGGGGTTAATTTTTCTTTTTGCAGTTAGGTTTACTCACAAGCTTAATGGTTCCTGCCACAGTAATCATTTAATAAACATTAGCCCTAGGAAAAAATGTAATTGTCCCATGTTCCAGTTTATAATCCCTGTCAACAATGTTTCCTTTCATTAATTTATTGCCAAAATAATTAAATGTGGATATTTTTAAGGCTGACTTTCCTACAAGAAACTGTCAAGAACTAAGAGGTATTGAAAAGACACAATGAGCAATAACTTCCATAAAATAATGATTCACTGCAAATTTTCTGCAATAGGGATGAGAAGGAAGCAGCTGACCGCTGACTTGAGGGTCTCCAACATAATCATACTTCACGTGTGTGTGTGCACACGAACATTAAGTCACTTCAGCTGCCTCTGTCTCTTTGCAACTCTATTGCCTGTAGCCTACCAGGCTCCTCTGTCCATGGGATTCTCCAGGTAAAAATTCCGGAGGGTGTTGCCAGGCCCTCCTCCAGGGGATCTTCCCGACCCAGGGATTGAACCCACATCTCTTGCATCTCCTGCATTGGCAAGTGGGTTCTTTACCACTAGCGCCACCTGGCAAGTCCCTCTTGTATGCAGCAATTTAAATAAAATCAAGTTTTCATCTGAGAGAGATTTCTCACATCACTATTATTTGCAATAAAATCTTTCAATCAAAAATATCAAAATTAATGTATTTTATAGTAACATAATATTTTTGCAATATATATAATTCCCTAATGGCAAAAAGGCATGCTAACTTACCCCCACCCCCACCAGCGCCTATCTTTACATGACTGGGCATACAGTAGGTGCTCAGCAAACACTACAGGGTTTTTCAAAGAGGACTTTGCCACAGGCTCTGAGATTGTCCTTCTGGTGGCATCCATCAGAGAAACATTGGGATTTCTGCTCTGTCTGCTCCATGGGCTGGTCAGCAGAGAACTTTTCCAGCCTGGATTCACAGGGAGCAATCCTACTAAGGATAAGTAGTCATCGCCACTTTCCATTTTCTGGCTTTGAAAAGGGGAGTTACTTCCTGTCCTCTTTCTATATAAATGGGAGAAGAAATGTGGAGACCAGACACATTTTTTTTTCATAGTATTTGAGAACAAGGGGGAAAAAAAAGCCTCCCCCTCAATTAGAGTCCTAAGAACTGATTCACTGAGTATGGTGAGCCTCAGTGACTTCATAGAGCAATTATAGGATCACCAGGAACCAGAAAATATAGCCTTAACCACCTCCCACAGAATTCCAACGACCCAGGTGGTATTTTAGCACACACCCGGGACTCCAGCTGTAACACCCGTCTTGGGCGGGGTGACAAATGTCTGCTAAAACCACAAGGCTGTGAGTGAAGCTGTCTGCCTCCTGCTCCGGTGACTCTCGACCCACCCCGGTAATGATGACCCCGTCAGACGGGGGCTGAAGGGGCGCTTGTTGAGATGGAACCAACTCCCGAGCACACCCAGCAATGACTCCCAGCTCTGGGGACAAACTCCTGACAGGCTTCCGGATGGAGCCTCAGACCACGACAGAGCCTGGAGGGGGGACGGGGGCCGTGAGAGCGGAGCCTCCAAGGACGGGGTTCATCTGCATCAGGACAGATGCTCACGTGTTCCAGAAGGAGCCAAGTGCTTGGAGAGACGAGCATGGGCAGGGGGGAGATGGTGCATGAGGGGACTGTTCTCTTTAACGCCAAGCGTAGGAACACATGGAGAGCTGATACTCTGTACTGCTCAGCCATCCCTGAGGGTCAAACAGAGAGAGTGCTCCTCAGCGGTCTTGGAATAATCTGGACCTTTAGGTGGGCTGCTCTGGTGGCTTAGCAGTAAAGAATCTGCCTGCAAGGCAGGAGACACAGGAGACTCGGGTTTGATCTGTGGGTCAGGAAAGTCCCCTGGAGGAGGGCATGGCAACCCACTCCAGGATTCTTGCCTGGAGAATCCCATGGACAGAGGAGCCTGGTGGGCTACAGTCCATGGTGCCACACACAGCCGGACATGGTTTAGCAACTGAGCATGCACGCACGCAGACTCCTCGGTATTGGGTGCTATCTTAGGTCAAGATCCCAGAAGCAGACCCCCAAGATGAAGCTTCATAATGTTTATCAGGAAGTGTATTTAGGACACCCAGTAGAGGCACACAGCAAAGGAAAGGCGAGGAAGTCATCCCACAGAGGGTGAATTTGGCTCATTTTTGCAGGGGGAGCTGTCGAGATGCCACAAGCACACCTCCAAGTTCAGGGACGACAGAGCTGGAGTGTTGAGGCAGCTGCACCCATCAGTCACCAGCAAGGCTGCCCTGGGGGCTGGGGCAGGGGGGTAGGCTCCCAGGCTCGTCCCGCTCTCAGAGTGTGCAGAGGAAGCCAAGTCCAGGATCCTCACATCCATGCTGGATGTCCGGAGTGAAAGCATACGGGGGCCACCGTGCGAGAAAATGGCAACAGAACCAAAGGGGTTTGCATGGGGCAGCAGCAGCCTCAGCTGCAGAGGGGCTGCTCCCAGTGGCTGCTGGGGAAGGAGGTCTACCTCTGGTCACAAAAGCAGAGGCTGCCTGTGCTCCAGTTTCTAACAAAGAGCCCCGGGCTGCTCATCAGAGTGGGTTTTGATGAAACTACCCTGTTCCTGCAGGCTCAGAGACATGTCCCCCCTCAGCCCTCTTCTCCTGTCCTTCCTCAGTGTTACTTATTTTTTAAAAGCACTGATTTTTTTACAAGTTGATTAATTTATTGTGTGGCTGTGTCTGGTCCTAGTTGCAGCACTCAGGACCCTCACTGTGTCACGCGGGATCTTGCGAGGCAGTGATCGGACTCCAGCGGTGGCCCCAGGGCTCTGTAGCTGTGGTGTGGGCTTAGCCACCCCCCCCCCCAGGCATCTAACCAGCATCCTTTTCTTTGCAAGGCGGATTCCCATCCCCTGGGTGCCCAGCGAAGCCCCTTCCTTGGAGTTTTTTCATCCCCCCATCTCCCGCCCGCTGTTACCAGCCCCCGCCCTTCACCCTCTTCCCTCCTTTCTTCCCTTTCCATTCTCCGCCTCTCTCTTCTTCCCCTCCTGCTCTCTTCATTCCAACACCATTTTCTCGCCTCAGGCTGTCGATGAATCTCTGTAAAGACAATGGTTCCGAAACCAAAAACTAATCGACACACAAGAAAGGCCACCAAAATAAGTTTGGACAGTTTTTTCAGCTGTCGGTGTTCAGGCGCTAAGTCATGTCCAGCTCTTTGCAACCCCATGGATTACAACATGCCAGGCTTTCCGGTCTTTTACTCTCTCCTTCCCTATCTTTCAGCTTGCTCAAATTCGTGTCCGTTGAATCGGTGATGCTATCTAACCATCCCATCCTCTACTACCCTCTTCTCCTTCTGCCTTCAATCTTTCCCAGCATCAGGGTTTTTATTTCCAATGAGTCTTTTTTTCACTATCTTTTTTCAGCCAAACCAAACTTATTCAAGGTGGGCACATCCCTGGGTAACTGATAGAGTAATGTTTGATTCCAAAGTGTCAATTAAACTCTTTAAGGTTTAATAAGGTGGTTGTTCACTATGGGTATAACATGCATTTGAAAAACAAAAATGCTGGTAAAGTGCTTTGTGGTCTCCTTCTAGAGCTTTCTGTTTATTTAGTAGCGGCTCTCTCTTTCAGTTAGAGATACCACCACGTGAAAACATCTGACGAGCCTGTCTTCCCAGCCAAAGTAAAACCTGACAGTGTCCAACATATTTGAAAGCCTAATGGACTCTAGCTGAAGATCAGAGACACTTTTTCCTATCTGTACTCACTTGGGAAGAGGTAGTCATAACTATTTCTTGTTCTCGTTGTCCCTCAGCAAAACCTTGTCCCTTAGCAAAAGCTACTTCTTCCGGAACGACAGTGGCATGTACGCACCCAATCAAGGGCACAATGCTTGTGGGAGACAAAATGTTTTGAGGTTCACTTCACCTACAGCCTTTGTGAGCTCTGCTCCCCAACACCTTTCTCTGTATTTTTCAGATGAATCCAAAAAGGCGGCCATCAGCTCTCACAATATATTTTGGTCAACTACAATAATATTGCACCTCTCATCCATTAATTAATATAACATCACCTGTGAACTTGTCAAGTAAACCAGTCATCACGTGGTTCAGCCACCCCTGCAGGTGCTTCACGTATGAACAGGTACCTGGAGTCAAGAGAGACCATAGAGCTCTGGGAAATTTGGCCCATTCAGCAGAAATCACTTTGAACTCATCTCCTCCCCCATCCCCTCCCATACACACACTCTCAAAAAGATGATGTCTGAGGAACAGCAGTTTTCTTTGACTGATTCAAGTGCTGTGAATAATCTCGAAGCGCCGGAAAACACGTTGGGACGGTAGGAGGAAAAATGAGCTTCCTTTATCTTTGACTCCTCCTCTCATCAATCAGACAAGCAAGCTCCTTCGGAAGCAAGCTCCCTGTGCGCCCAAGAGAGCTCTGGGTGATGCATATTTAACACACAAGTCAGTGGTGAACAGCTGTAACTTCTGGGTGCAGACACCCAACCAACACCAGCTTGGAGGGCCTGCCCCCGGGTCTCAGGGCTCACCCTCCCCACCTTCCAGCGCCACCCTGCTGGTCCACAGCCTCCTTAGTGTTGCGACTCTTTGCCCACGTACCTTGGAGGGTAATAGATGGCATTCGATCACGTTTGCCTCTGTGGATCCGATTCGTCCCCATTCGTGCTCCCTCGTTTGGATTTATCTCAGGCTTGACTTTTGTCTGCTCCTCATTCACTGCTGAGAACAGCACCATTTTCTGGTTTTCTTGCTGGTCTGAGTGCCCCACCCCCGGTTCTATCAAGCATGGACCTCAGTGTGTCTTCTGAACAAGAAAATGGGACCATATTTCCTGCTTGCGTCAGATTTTGCTTCCAGCACGTGTAACTCAGGGCACCTGGGGCAGACCTCCCTCAAGTTTATGGCCCCGCGTGACACAGCTCCCCCCCCCCCCCGGGGCTGGCTTGTGACATTTTGGCAAAGTGATAGGTAAGCAGCAAACCCACATCGCACATGAGCTGCGTCAGGACCAAGGCTACGTCTAATGGACAGCTGCAGAGAAACACACACGCATTTTGTCAGGGCCAGGGGCTTCCCAGGTGGCGTTAGTGGTAAGGAACCCACCTGCCAGTGAGGGAGACAAGAGAGATGCAGGTTTAATCCCTGGGTCTGGAAGATCCCTGGAGGAGGGCATGGCAACCCACTCCAGTGTTCTTGCCTGGAGAACCCCATGGACAGAGGAGCTGTAGGGCTACAGTCCATGGGGTTACAGAGAGTCAGACACAACTGAGTGCACACACACACACGCACGCACACACACACACGCACATGCACACACGCACACACACGCACACATGCACACGCACACACACACGCACACACACACACGGTTAGATGCCCATGTGTGTGCCCTCTGCCCCTACAAAACAACAACAAAAAAATCCACAAAGGCCAAATGAATACCATGATTGAAATAACTTGTTGACTGGCTTTTGAAAACTGGGGAATCCTTCAAGATTAAAACTAAGAATGATTGCCTAAGTCATGAAACACAATAGTCTAAAAACCTCGGAGACCCATAAAAACATGTTAGGATTCAATTCACAGTACGGGAATGAAACTCAAGAAGCCCGCTAATCCTGTCTGGACTCTACTCCAGAGGCGTTATCTCGTTTTAAAGACCGTTCCCCTCACCGTCCCAGCAGAAGGAATTTCATAGTTCCTTACACAGTAGCTGCACAATTAACGTTTGTACTAAACAACTTATTATTGACATGCTAGACTGATTCTCACAGTCAATCTATTTTCCTCTGAGAACTAATCCTGTCATACTTTAAAAAAGTCACTTAGCAAGTTCTTCCATTAAATATAACCTTGAGACGTCCCTGGTGGTCCAGTTGTTAAGACTCTAGGCTCCCAATGCAGGGGCCTTGGGTTCGATCCCTGGTCTGGGAACTAAGATCCAGCATGGCAGGATCACCCATCACTTTGCCAAAGAGAAAGTAAAGAAAATTGATTAAATAAGTAAACAAACAAATCTAAACTTAATATCATGTGTTGCAGCGTCACTCTGCCTTCCTCTTATTTTCTCCAAAAATGGCGGGGCCCATTTAATCACGACTAATGCCATTTCTTATACCAGAAAGCATAACCTTGGTCCCTCTCCAATCTTTTATTCTGTTAGTTTAGCGGCTCAGACCCTTGGCTCTTCTCTTGCAAGCCTTTGTTTCAAACTTCATTCCCACCTCCACTTCCTGGGTTCTGCACAGTCGCTGTGATGCTCTTGCGCAATGACCAGAGGACAACAGAACATTCTGGTAAGTTCTGGCCTCTTTGGAAATAACACGTCTCTCCTGGGTTGCTAAACTCTCCACTCCTATTCGTCCTTCCTCAGACACTCCCTGGTTTTTCTCAAAGTTGCACAACGTGGCTGATTCACACTCGGCTCAGTGTGCAAACACCACACAGCCTATGACATTTCTACTGGCTCCACATGAGAAATGTGAGCTTCTTGGCAAAACATGGATGGGCGAGGTTTTACTTCCAGTCTCTGCCGCCGAATGCCAACTGTCCTCTCATTCTCTCCTGAAAAGATTTGAGACTCATTCACAAATTCACAGCTCACTCTTGGAGAAAGTCTCATTTCAACAGGGTCCTAAGCTTTTGACCAAATCCATGTGGCCCCTCCATGGAAGTGCTTCCTCCAAGATCATGCCAACTCTACCTTCACGTCATGCTACTTCTAACCACACGTTCACTCAGTTCCAGTCCCTTCACGTGAACTAGGTCCAGGCCTCCCAGACTGCGCTGGATCTTGCATGAGGCCACTGTGAGTGGCAACTTTCTCCCTGTTCTATACCCAATCTTCTCAGCTTTCCCGGTTTTAGGATTTCATATGCTGAGTGTGTGCTAAATCGCTTCAGTCATATCTGACTTTGTGCAACCTTAGGGACTGTAGCCTGCCAGGCTCCTCTGTTCATGGGACTCTGCAAGAATACTAGAGTGGGTTGCCATGCTCTCTTCCAGGAGATCTTCTTGACCCAGGGATCAAACCCCCATCTCTTGTGTCTCCTACAATGGCAGGTGGGTTCTTGACCACTAGCTCTGCCTGGGAAGACCAAAGATTCCTTGGTCTTTCTAACTTTTTTGGGGTCTTTCTAAAGACCCAAATTTAGAAGTGGGTCTTTCTAGATCTCTCACTGCTAGGAGCATCATCTCTAACTTCATAGAAATCATGAAAACCAAAACCTGGGCATAACACAGGCCCCTTCCTGCATCCCCTTGGTTTCGTCCCCTCATCACCTCTTACTACCAGCCATGCCCTCCTCCTCTCCCCAGTCCCAGGAGGGCTCCAGCCTCCAGCACTCAGTACCCACACAGCAAGTTCTCAATGAATATTTGCTGAGTGACTCTCAGGGACGACGGTTGCATCAACTCACATCTTTCTCTGTAAGTAATTAAATCATCAAAAAATAATCTTGTGATGTGTAATTGTTTTGTACCCCCTCTTGCATTCTCTCAAATCAACCACTTTGGTGGAATCATCTTTTATCGGCATCGGATGCTTTCTAAGTAGTGGGTCACATGAAGAAAAGCACACAGGCTTCATCAATTTTTACGGCAAATAATGAGTCGGGCAAACTTGAGTTCGTTGTGAAGGTCATACAGACACAAACGGAAGGCAAAAGCACAAAGAGAGAGTTCCGATCTTTCTATCCGTAATCCTAGATTCATAAACTTTTTGTGTTTGCCTTAAACAGGTCGTAGTCATGTCATTAAAGCCATTTGGCTTCACACACATTACCTGCCCCCACCCCTGCCCTGGTCTCAACCTCACACACGCGTGATGAAGGTGGCTGAACGTGCTCACGGGGAAGAAGACACTGTAGGTGAGTGGACAGCACCCTGGGTGTAAAACACGGCTGCCCCTGACCCTTCCAACCATCCCATATGCATACGTAACAAGCAGGACTCCAGGAGGTCGTCTGGGTGCTGGAGACTAAGGGCTACCTGCTCCCTCCCCTGCCCAGGGCTCACTGACTGCTACCATCAGGCCCTGGATCAGACTGCTACCGCCAGGCCTTTGTCTTGGACACAGACAACAAGAGTGAAGCCGTAGTTGGGACGCAAACACTGATGGCCCCTTGCTGGCTCCATGGGACGCGCTGAAACCCTGACAGGCGTGATTTTGTTGCGGTAAACATCTGAATCATCTTGGCATTCAGGAAGAAATGACCCAAGCCAGCGGGTAACCAGGATGAAGACAAATGGCCATGAGGCTCCGGGAGAGCCCTAGGCTCACGGCCTCAGGCCTTCAAGACCCGTTGTCATCCCTCATCTGCCCACACTCAGCGGTGAGCACTACACCTCTCACTCCTGACTATTTGATGATGCTGCACAAATTACTCAGTGCTCCCACATATATTTGTCAATAATCTTTATGGTAATATTGCAACTTGAATATGATCATTATTTTTTCCAGTTTCTAGCTGAAGATAGGACTACGATAGGATAATGGATTGTCTAATATTACATGATAGTAGTAAGGATGGTTACTAATCTATTGGCTACTTTTTATCTCATATTCATTTTCTTCTGGCCTGATAAACACCTGGCTAAGTAGGCTGGAGAAGATTCTTGAGAGTACCTTGTTCAGCAAGGAGATCAAACCAGTCAGTCCTAAAGGAAATCAACCCTGGCCACCTGATGTGAAGAACCGACTCATTGGAAAAGACCCTGATGCTGGGAAAGATGGACGGCAGAAGGATAAGGGGGCAACAGAGGATGAGATGGTTGGATGGTGTTACCGACTCAATGGACATGAGTTTGAGCAAGCTCTGGGAGACAGTGGAGGACAGGGAAGCCAGGCAATGGGGTCTCAAAGAGTCAGACATGACTTAGTGACTGAACAAGTCAGCTGCCATGATATCATTTTATAGAGCAGGAAAGAGACACGAGGAGGTCAAGGTCAAGTGACTGGTTCAAGGTCGAATAGCTAAGGAGTGTCAGAGCCAGGATTTGTGCTCAGAGCCCATGTTGGTTTGATTTTAGCTCACTTCCTCCAAGTTTATTTAGCCCAATCTCCTTTGTAGCCTTTGGGAACCTGAGAATTTAGAGATTGATTATATCCTTTGCAGCCAAAGATGGAGAAGCTCTATACAGTCAACAAAAACAAGACCAGGAGCTGACTGTGGCTCAGATCATGAACTCCTTATTGCTAAATTCAGACTTAAATTGAAGAAAGTAGGGAAAACCACTAAGCCATTCAGGTATGACCTAAATCAAATCCCTTATGATTATATAGTGGAAGTGAGAAAGAGATTTAAGGGACTAGATCTGATAGATAGAGTGCCTGATGAACTGTGGACAGAGGTTCATGACATTGTGCAGGAGGCAGTGATCAAGACCATCCCCATGGAAAACAAATGCAGAAAAGCAAAATGGCTGTCTGAGGAGGCCTTACAAATAGCTGTGAAAAGAAGAGAGGCGAAAAGCAAAGGAGAAAAGGAAAGATATACCCATTTGAATGCAGAGTTCCAAGAACTAGCAAGGAGAGATAAGAAAGTCTTCCTCACTGATCAATGCAAAGAAATAGAGGAAAACAACAGAATGGGAAAGACTAGAGATCTCTTTAAGAAAATTAGAGATACCAAGGGAACATTTCATGCAAAGATGGGCTCGATAAAGGACAGAAATGGTATGGACCTAACAGAAGCAGAAGATATTAAGAAGAGGTGGCAAAAATACACAGAAGAACTGTACAAAAAAGATCTTTATGACCCAGATAATCATGATGGTGTGATCACTCACCTAGAGCCAGACATCCTGGAATGTGAAGTCAAGTGGGCCTTAGAAAGCATCACTACGAACAAAGCTAGTGGAGGTGATGGAATTCCAGTGGAGCTGTTTCAAATCCTGAAAGATGATGCTGTGAAAGTGCTGGACTCAATATGCCAGCAAATTTGGAAAACTCAGCATTGCCTACAGGACTGGAAAAGGTCAGTTTTCATTCCAATCCCAAACAAAGGCAATGTCAAAGAATGCTCAAACTACCATACAATTGCACTCATCTCACATGAGTAAAGTAATGCTCAAAATTCTCCAAGCCAGGCTTCAGCAACACGTGAACCGTGAACTTCCAGATGTTCAAGCTGGTTTTAGAAAAGACAGAGGAACCAGAGATCGAATTGCCATCATCCGCTGGATCATGGGAAAAGCAAGAGAGTTCCAGAAAAACATCTATTTCTGCTTTATTGACTATGCCAAAGCCTTTGACTGTGTGGATCACAATAAACTGCAGAAAATTCTGAAAGAGATGGGAATACCAGGCCACCTGACCTGCCTCTTGAGAAACCTGTATGCAGGTCAGGAAGCAACAGTTAGAACCGGACATGGAACAACAGACTGGTTCCAAATAGGAAAAGGAGTACGTCAAGGCTGTATATTGTCACCCTGCTTATTCAACTTAGATGCAGAGTACATCATGAGAAACGCTGGGCTGGATGAAGCACAAGCTGGGATCAAGATTGCCAGGAGAAATATCAATAACCTCAGATATGCAGATGACACCACCGTTATGGCAGAAAGTGAAGAAGAACTAAAAAGCCTCTTGATGAAAGTGAAAGTGGAGAGTGAAAAAGTTGGCTTAAAACTCAACATTCAGAAAACGAAGATCATGGCATCTGGTCCCATCACTTCATGGCAAATAGATGGGGAAACAGTGGAAACAGTGTCAGACTTTATTTTGGGGGGCTCCAAAATCACTGCAGATGGTGATTGCAGCCATGAAATTCAAAGACACTTACTCCTTGGAAGGAAAGTTATGACCAACCTAGATAGCATGTTGAAAAGCAGAGACATTACTTTGCCAACAAAAGTCCATCTAGTCAAGGCTATGGTTTTTCCAGTAGTCATGTATGGATGTGAGAGTTGGACTGTGAAGAAAGCTGAGTGCTGAAGAATTGATGCTTTTGAACTGCGGTGTTGGAGAAGACTCTTGAGAGTCCCTTGGACTGCAAGGAGATCCAACCAGTCCATTCTAAAGGAGATCGGTCCTGGGTGTTCTTTGGAAGGACTGATGCTAAAGGTGAAACTCCAATACTTTGGCCACCTGATGCAAAGAGTTGACTCATTGGAAAAACCTCTGATGCTGGGAAGGATTGGGGGCAGGAGGAGAAGGGGGCGACAGAGGATGAGATGGCTGGATGGCATCACCGACTTGATGGACATGAGTGAACTCCGGGAGTTGGTGATGGACAGGGAGGCCTGGCATGCTGCGATTCATGGGGTCATAGAGTCGGATATGACTGAGCGACTGAACTGAACTGAACTGAACTGTAGCCAAACCTTTATTCTCTTGAATACCCTATACAACCAGTCTGGCAGCTGGCCTTGTCTGCGGTTGGCCATGGCATTAGGTAAGCTCTAATTTTCTAGTGGCACTGTGACGTACCAAAATATTTCCCATAGGAAGGGACTGACATCATCAAAATGGCACATGTGGACTTTTCAGCATCATGGTTCTGGCAAGGAGAACAACTTTGTCTTGGGTGTTCCATTGAACTTATCTACATACTTGCAGTCTGAAGGATTATTATCTCCATCCCACACCCAGACACTTGTTTGGAAAATAAATATTCTTTGTCTTTCCCTAGAAGATTCTGGGTCTTGGCTTATCAACAATTCAAAGCAACAATAAACTGTTGAGTACCTGCTCATTGTTAGGCATGGTGCTAAGTATTTTAATATTTATTTTATTACATTCTCTTAATAACCTGATAAAGTAGTGTTTGTTCTTATTTCACACATTAAGTGATGAATCTATTTGCAGGGCAGGAATAGAGACTCATATATAGAGAGTAGACTTTGGACACGGAGAGGGAAGGAGAGGGTAGGATGGATTGAGAGAGCAGCATTAAAATGCATACATTACCATGTGTAAAATAGATTAGTGGTGGGAAGTATAACACAGGGCGCCAACCTGGTGCTCTATGACAATCTAGAGGGGTGGGATAGGGCGGGGGTGGGGGAAGGCTCAAGAGGAAGGGGACATATGCACACTCGTGGTTGATTGCTGCTCTTGTATAACAGAAGCCAACTCTAGTGTTTTAAAGCAATTATTGTCCAATTAAAATTTAACTTTAAAAAGGAAACAAAAGAATTTGCATGTTCTCATAAAGCTATTAATAATAAGTATCAATTTAAGATTCAAGCATGGATTTTCTGATTTTAAGCATATACACCTTTCCATTCTTACTCTGATAAGTCATGTAATTTAGCAATATGTACTGTTTAAGATTCTTAAAACTACCATAGTCTTGGATCCCAAATTCTGCTTCCAATTATTCATCATAAAGGAATAATCAGAGATAGTCTTAAATCTGTATGCCCAAGTTATACACAACAGAAGTATTTATAATTGCAAAAATGGAAAATAATGTGTCTAATAGCAAAAATATTTAAACATCTCCTTAATCTGCATTGTTTAATATTATGGAGTCATGTTTCTGAAGATATGACAAGGCATTTAATGACATGAGAAAATACCCAACTACAGCAGGCAGAAAAGCAGAGACCGCAAAGCTCTGTGTGGGTGTCTGTTACGAGGAAGCGAGGTCTGCAGATGCTCCCTTCCCCATAAACATCGATATCCAGCAAAACCGGTCTTTCATTGAAATATGAAATTTCATGGATGAAAAATCCATGCACTGGGTTCAGATGAGGCCAGATGTTGCCTGTCCAGTATCTCAAGCCTAGAAAGATGAGTTAATCCTTGAAGGCAACAACTCCGAACTTGTATCAAATTCAGCTGCTTTGATTCTGTAAATCACAACGGTTAAAACCAAGGAGATGAGAAGAGTCTTGGCCTGGCCCCCATGTCTCTGAAAAAGAAACAGTATGGCAGGCTGACGGATAAGACCTAAGGGTTGCCCAGCTACGGAAAGCACAGAGCACTGGGTGATTCCGAAGACCTGCTTGCAACTTTTCTCAAAGATGCAACAAAAACTCCCAATCGATTTGGGGAGAAACTGTGTATATGCTCGTCAGTTCAGTTCAGTTCCGTCACTCAGTCGTGTCCGACTCCGTGCTCCGTTGCTTGCTTGCTCCCAGCTCTGTGAGACCCCATGGACTGCAAGCCTCCAGGCTCCTCCTCCGTGGGATTCTCCAGGCAAGAATACTGCAGCGGGTTTCCATTTCCTCCTCCAAGGGATATCCCCCACCCAGGGATCAAACCCCAGTCTCCTTCATGGGCAGGCAGATTCTTTACCACTGAGCCCCCTGGGAAGCCCCAGAGATCTACACTGAAACACTGTAAATAAACATGCATGAATAAAACATGCTAGCCTGGTATCTCTTTGTGAAAGAATTATGACTAATTGTTCTTAATTTTTTCTAATTTTTCCTATGTTTTCTAATTTCCATGGAAGACTTTGTAACATTATTATAAAATAGAAACAGTAAATATACTATTTTAAAAGAAAACAACTCCTACTAGTATTTCAGGCAAGCAGATGTCAAGGTGCTTCCACTCCAAAAGGCTTCTGGGAACACCCTTCTCTTTGCTGCTCCCCTACTCAGGGAGCAGGGAGGCAGTGTTAGAATAAAGAGCTTGCTGTGTGACCTTGGAGAAGTCACATTCCCTCTCTGGGCCTCAGCAGGTTTTTCTGCAAAATGAACAGCTTAGATCAGTGAGCTCCATCCCAAGCCTGAGTCCAGAGCCTCCCTCAGTGGCCTCCAGCGAGAACTGTCTTTCAACATGAAATGAGATCCGGCCCTCCCCCATGACTGGAGAGGAAAATATTTATGAATTAGTCTGTAGTTTAGAAATGGATCCCTGTCTGGGAACACAGAACCATAAACCCCACTGGCAAATTAGAGTCCATTATCAGACACTGTAGCAGCAAGCTCAGCCTAGTGGTAATTGTGTCTGCAATAAGAAGGCGGTGAGGGCCACTTTAGGCCATTTGCTACATGAATCAATCATCATTAAAATCTAGCAGCAGAGTAGATGTGGAAAGGAGGCCGCGTTATCAATGGCCGATGCGAGCAAAAATCCATCAAGAGGCTCACAGGGCCGTGACACACGATCGGGGGCTCTGGTCAGCTCACTGATGTCACCTGTCACTCAGGAAGATCCAGCAAGACTGCCTGCAGTTCTGTTTTGGAGTCCCTAGTGGCCTTAAATAACGTCATCCTGCTTGGCCACAGAGTGCCAATTTCATGTAAATACTGAGCCTCCTCCCTGGTTCTTGATGAGGCATTTCAGGGTGCCCTGTGCCTTGGTGTTCTCCAACGAATTTTAGGTGCCTTAAATTAATGTGAATTTATTCTTTAACAGTTCTAGAGGACAGATGTCTGAAAGCAAGGTGTCAATGGGCCACATCCCCTCTGAAGTCTCTAGAAAAAACCCTTGCCTTTTTCTGCGTCCATCACCCCAGGTGTCCCTGGCTGGTGGTGGTTGTTGCTGAGTCGTTCAGTTGTGTCTGACTCTTTTTCAGCTCCATGGACTGCAGCCGCCAGCCTCCTCCATTGCAGAAGCCTGACCCCAACCTCTACCTCTGTCTGCGTACAGCCTTATCCTCTGTGTCTCCTTTCTTACAAGGACACTTGTCTTTGGATTAGGGTCCACCTTAGCCCAGTATGCCTGTACCCTAACTTGCTTACACCTGCAAAGACTCTGTTTTCAGAAAGGTTATATGCTGAGGCTCCCAGTGGACATGAAGTGGAATACACTATTAAACTCACCACTCTGAGATAAGCCAGGGTTCGGTTTTCATTTTGGTCATCCTTCACCCGTCTAACCTGTGATAGTAGACAGGTTAACACCTAGAACTAAAACAGCCCTTACCGTGTGCCAGAGATACATCTGTCTATGTGCATTAACTCATTTATTTATTACCACGAGTAAGTACTCTTTTTATCTTCCTTCTCCAAATGTGGACTAAAGGAACACAGAGGTTAAGTAACGTGCCTAAGGTCACATAGGAAGAGGCAGGGTCAGCACCTGAACCAAGACAGGGTAGTTCTGAAGCCTGTGCTCGTCACCACGCATCTTGCTGCTGAAGAAGTTACAGAATTCACAGAATCCTTTTGTGTAAATACCCAGGAATAGGATTACTGGATCATATGGCAGGAAGATCTGAACCAAGAGGAGACTGGGCACACAATGCCAAATGTGTGTAAGGAGGTAATATGTCTCCATTAAAATAATATTGAGTTTGTAATAACAAGAGAAAATGCATATGCTGTGGGTTTTTTTTATTATTTCCCCATTTTTATGATTCTTTCTCTTTGTTTTCTATGGAAGTATATTTGATCCAAAATATTATATCAGTTTCAGGCATACAACTCAGTGACTTGATATTTTTGTAGAATATACTCCATATGAAGTTGCTGTGGAATATATGTGCTGTACACTACATTCTTGTAACTCACCTATTTCATAGCTATTAGTTTGCGCCTCTGTTAAGAGGATGACCCTTCACTTATTTTGTCCCTCCCTCTACCTTTACGCTCTCTAAGAGCTGAAAGTTAGGATATAAAGTGGCTTAAATAACACGTTAGACTAGATTTGTAAATGACAGAAAAGAGAAAATTTTACATCAAAATGCTCACGGCAGCTCTTTTAGAGGAACTGAGTGTGTTTTTGCTTTCTCTTTTTTCCTACCTTTTTGGATACTGCAACTTCTATAACAAGCATAAGTTACTTTTTAACTGGAGTAAAGATAATATGAGCATCTATAATGCAGACTAGTATTAATAATAATGCAAGCGGTATTCTCATGGAAGGACAGATGGGAAAAGATAAAGATGAGTCGGGGCCCCCCAGGTGCCTTAGCGGTAAAGAACCTGCCTGCCAGTGGAGGAGACCGGGTGCTGTCCCTGCACCAGAGAGATCCCCTGGAGGAGGAAATAGTAACCCATTCCAGTGTTCTTGCCTGGAGAATCCCAAGGACAGAGGAGCCTGGTGGGCTACAATCCATGGGCCACAAAGAGTCAGACACGACTGAGCGACTGAGCGTGCACACACACACACACACACACGCTATTAGCCTATCACCACAGGGAAGACTGAGCTGAAAGATGACCAATGAAAATCAGTCCTGATCTTCATATCAAAGATACCCTAAGATCCAAAATAGAACACACCATGGACTTGCCTTGCATTTAATCACTAAATTCAGGTTTGACTTTGGTACTCACTAGACAAGCATCTGCTAAATGAGTGGACATCTGAGCTAAATAAACACAGGGCGTGAACTCATGGGGAAGTCGGTGTGCAGGGAAATGGAGTGAATGGCTGAACGGAAAATGTCTTTCTCAGGAAATAGTTCAAAGCCCCTTCTCTGTTTCCTAGAAATCCCAAGGGAAGCTGGTGACTTAATATCATTGACTCCACTTTGCAAGGCTGTGGACTAGACTTTACCTTTCAGCTATAGATGATGGAGTCTCAAATGAAAAACAAAAATCATTAGGCTGAGGCTCAAACCAACAGAAATTAGATTGACCTAAATCGATGCCCAGAAAAATGGCTTTCCCTCTGGACAAATGCTGAAATAAGAACCTTGTTGATTTAAAGGACAAACTGTCCTTCAGTTCAGAGAACTGGGAGAGTTTTCATCTAGAAGAAATGCTTTACAAATTAAACCCCCTTCCCCCCCCCCCGCCTTCCTTAAACAGAAAGGCTGATTTGTGTTTATGACTACATAGCATCAGTGACCAGCCAGGATGGCTTTGTGGTTCTGAGTTAGCGTCACAGAGCTCAAAATTTGGGACCCACTGAGCTAGTCAGGTTGCTTTGGCCATGGATACCTTGAAATTTATTACTGGATATAAAGCATACATTCCCATCTTTTGACTTGCAGGACTGGCTATTGAAAGGCGCCCATCCTTGTGAGTGAAGTAAAAGTCTCTCAGTCATGTCCCACTTTGCTGCTGCATGGAGTGTGCAGTCCATGGGATTCTCCAGGCCAGAATACTGGAGTGGGTAGCCATTCCCTTCTCCAGGGGATCTTCCCAACCCAGGGACTGAACCCAGGTCTTCCCCAGGTCTCCCACAGGCAGATTCTTCACCATCTGTATCACCAGGGAAACCCAAGAATACAGGAGTGGGTAGCCTATCCCTTCTCCAGCGGATCTTCCTGAGTACACCCCTTAGTCATACGATTATTCATTCTCCCAGCAACCCAGAGAGGGCTTCCCAAGTGGTACTAGTGGTAAGGAACCAGCCTACCAATACAGGAGACATATGAAGAGATATGGGTTCGATCCCCGGGTCAGGAAGAGCCTCTGGAGGAGGGCATGACACCCCCCTCCAGTATTCTTGCCTGGAGAATCCCCATGGACAGAGGAACCTTGCAGGCTACCGTCTAGAAGTGACTTAACACACCCACATGCGTGCATGCACGCACACACACACAATGACCCAGAGACCAGAGGCCTGCTTCGTTCCCACAACCAGCGCATGTGAAGATGCAACTCTGACTAGGGCCTGATGGCGCCAAGTTGGCCACTGGTGACCAGGAGCAGACTGATCAGCCTCTAGGATCCCCAGGCATGCCTGTTTCCCAAGTGGACCCCCAAGTGATTCTGCTCAAGGTATTACATCAGTGCTCCAGGGTACCATGGAGCACAGACCTGGGCCAGCCTTTATGAACAAACATCACAGGTGTCCCACTGCAGGGAAGCGTCTAATCCCATCAGATGAAATCTTGATCAGAGCCAGGCTTCCCTGGCATAGACATCTGATATGCTTATATTCACTCATTCAACAAAATTTTGGCAGGGACTGTATGTACAAAGCACTGAGTCAGATGTTAAAGACATCAAGATCACAGTGCATAGAAAGAGGCAGAGATCTTTCTCAAGCCTTTCTCAAGCGTAGCAGGAAAGCTTTTGCATGTGTACAGGTGCTAAGCTGTGTCTGACTCTTTCCTACCCCATGGACTGCAGCGCAACAGACCTCCCTGTCCCTCACTACCCTCACTATCTCCTGGACTTTGCCCAGGTTCATGTCCATTGAAGATCTTGACATCCGGTCCCATTGCTTCATGCAGATAGATGGGGAAACAATGGAAACAGTGACAGACTTTATTTTCTTGGGCTCCAAAATCACTGCAGACGGTGACTGCAGCCATGAAATTAAAGATGCTTGCTCCTTGGAAGAAAAGCTATCGCCAAACTAGACAGCATATTAAAAAGCAGAGACATTGCTTTGCAGACAAAGGTCGGTCTAGTCAAAGCTATGGTTTATCCAGTGGTCATGTATGGATGCGAGAATTGGACTATAAAGCAAACTGAGCACCAAAGACTTGATGCTTTTGAAATGTGGTGTTGGACAAGACTCTTGCGAGTCCCTTGGACTGCAAGGAGATCCAACCAGTCCATCCTAAAGGAAAGCAGTTCAGTTCAGTTCAGTTCAGTCGCTCAGCCGTGTCCGACTCTTTGCGACCCCATGAATCGAAGCACGCCAGGCCTCCCTGTCCATCACCAGCTCCCGGAGTTCACCCAGACTCGCGTCCATCGAGTCAGTGATGCCATCCAGCCATCTCATCCTCGGTCATCCCCTTGTCCTCCTGCCCCCAATCCCTCCCTGAGTCAAAGTCTTTTCCAATGAGTCAACTCTTCGCATCAGGTGGCCAAAGTACTGGAGTTTCAGCTTTAGTATCATTCCTTCCAAAGAAATCCCAGGGTTGATCTCCTTCAGAATGGACTGGTTGGATCTCCTTGCAGTCCAAGGGACTCTCAAGAGTCTTCTCCAACACCACAGTTGAAAAGCATCAATTCTTCGGTGCTCAGCCTTCTTCACAGTCTGACTCTCACATCCATACATGACTACTGGAAAAACCATAGCCTTGGCTAGATGCACCTTAGTCAGCAAAGCAATGCCTCTGCTTTTGAATATGCTGTCTAGGGTTGGTCATAACTTTTCTTCCAAGGAGTAAGCGTCTTTTAATTTCATGGCTGCAGTCACCATCTGCAGTGATTTTGGAACAGTCCTGAATATTCATTGGAAGGACTGATGCTGAAGCTGAAGTTCCAATACTTTGGCCACCTAATGAGAAGAACTGACTCACTGGGAAAGACCCTGATCCTGGGAAAGTTTGAAGGCAGGAGAAGAAGGGACGACAGAGGATGAGGTGGTTGGATGGCATCACCAACTCAATGGACATGAGTTTGAATAAGCTCAGGCAGTCAGTGATGGACAGGGAGGCCTGGCATGCTGCAGTCCATGGGGTCGCAAAGAGTCAGACATGACTGAGCATATAACATAATATATACATTTTAGAAAACTTAATGAATTTTTGCTTAGCTAAAAAGCTTATGGCATTTTGGTTCCACTTGTTTGACTAGTTTGACTAAATACAAATAGAATATTAGATTTCCAATTTATATTCACTCAAAACTTTGATATAGTTCCCTTTCTTCTGGCATCTAGTATTACTGCTAAAAGCAAAGAAAGCTTATCATTTTAGTGATTTAAAAAAAATTGAATGAGGTTTGAAACTTCTAATCCAATTCTGAGAATATAAAGAAAAACAAACAAGAGGAAGAGACATAAACTGACATTTACAATATGCCTGTTCTAGACTGGGGGAGGCGCCTAACCCAGATAGGAAAGAGGCTGGGGAAAAAGTGTCTGAGGAGAAGATGGCTAAACTGTGTTCTGAAGCTCAGTGCTCTCCTAGAGGCGAGCTCCAGAGACGGAGGGAAGCTGCCAGGGTAAGTACGGATAAGAGACTACACATCTTCCCAGCACCTCGAGTCTAGAACCATAAGACACAGGGGCTCCAGATAATAGGATTTATGGCACAGAATCAGAGGATTGCTTTCATGTCCACTAGAAGGCAGTGAAAGTGAAAGCCACTCAGTCGTGTCCGACTCTTGGCGACCCCATGGACTATAAAGGCCATGGAATTCTCCAGGCCAGAATTCTGGAGTGGGTAGCCTTTCCCTTCTCTAGGGGATCTTCCCAACCCAGGGATCGAACCCAGGTCTCCCGCATTGCAGGCAGATTCTCTTCCAGCTGAGCCACCAGGGAAGCCCAAGAATCCTGGAGTGGGTAGCCTCTCCCTTCTCCAGCAGATCTTCCTGAGCCAGAAATCAAACCAGGACCTCCTGCACTGCAGGTGGATTCTTTACCACCTGAGCTATGCGAGAAGCCCTGCCATGCCCCTAGGCAGCATTTGCAGGAACTGCAGCTCAATCCTGGGGCAATAATATAACAGAGGCTTGTAAGCTGGGAAGCCACAGTTCAACCGGCGACTTCAGGTACGGGTTTTATCACTCATCCGGTTAGCAATGCCTCCAGTCCTATGCCCCAGTCTGCACTTTCCACTTAATGAATAAAAAGAATGTGGATTCTTCCCTGGCTTAAGAGGATCATTTGGCTTGGCTGATTGCTTGGGTTTTGAACGGAGGAGAGAGGATCATCAGATTTTAGAACTTGCATCAGAGTGCGTGTTCGGGTCTAAGAAAAGCACTTCGCTTGTCTGGTTAAACAAGTTAAGCCGGTTGCACATGTTATATAATTGCACTGAAACAGGCCAAAATTGGCTAGATGTCGGCACTCTTTGAAGAAAAAACTAAGCATTATGAAGGTGGGTAAAAGCAAAGATCTGCGCTGGGTTAGAGAGGTTCATAAATTGGGGATTCCAAGAGAAGTGATGAAGAAATTAATTCTTCAAACAAAGGTCTTCCAAACACGCTGTCTTATAAAGCCAAGGGTGATGGTATATCTTGAAGGATTACAAAGAGAGTGCATTCTAGAAGGAAGTATTCCATTGGGGATCAAGGGGGACCATCTGTCTTTGAAAACTGATAGGTTAATGACTTAGGTGTAGAAGGGGACCAGAGTCCTTTGTTCAGCCAAACAGAATCAAGAGGCTACCTTGACCTTTATTTCTTTTTTTATTTTTCTTTCCCCTCAAACTAGCCCAGCTATACCCCATAGTTAATCTTAGAGTCCACTCCAAATTCACAGACTCAGAACCCCAAATCAGATTGTACCTCCATCTGCCACTAGTTAAAATATTTTTCTTAACATTTTCTTTTTTTAAAAGTGTTCTTGAACAATGATTCTCTTCCAGACATGATACTTAGAAAGCAGCATCTTTACGACTTCAGTTCTGATGAAGCAGAAGCCCAAGCGTTACGTTTCCCTTCAAAATGAAGAGGCAAAAATTAACTGGGAGAAAACGAAGGCTGTGTTTTCTTAAACAGTATTCAAAATGCAACTCTAAGAATCCAACATGTCTGGGTTATCTTGCCCGTCCCCAGCATGGATCTTGCAAAGAAGACAGATGGAAAAGTCTCCTGGGTTTCAGGGACATCCATTTTAAGGGGATTTTACGAAACCGTAAAGTCCAAATCTGCTGACACGCCAAGCGTCATCTCGGAAGGGAGATTCAGAGCCAACAGCGGCCCACGAAACAGCCCCACTCTGCATTCCTGTCGTGTGGTTGGGATGTTTCCTAGGACCTGTTCGTGATGCTCAGCGTCAGTGATGAAGTATTCTGTGGGGGAATCCCAGCTTCACACAGTGGAAACAAAATAAAGGATTCTATCTTTAAAACGCTGGTTTCTGTGGGTTTTTTCTTTTTTAACATCAAAGGAAGAAAACATCAATTATCCAAGGAAGTGAACTGGAAGCTACAGCTTCACAGCTTCCAGGAGCCCAAGCTGTCTCCAAAAGACAAGTCCACCTTGTTTCTCTCCAGCAAAGCAGTGACTGTCCTTCCGTTGCCGTCACACCCAACACACCAGCTTCATTACCCAGAGAATGAGCAGAACCATGAGCCCTGAGCACAGGGCCTTCCCAAGGCAGCCGGCCCCATGGGCCCTGGGTAAGCTCTCCACAGGGACACTAGGAAAAGAATCCTCCATGCAAAACTGCTTCATCAGTCTCACTCATACAAATGAGAAAGATAAAAGTGGAAAGACCTGAGACCTATTTCCTCCCGAGTGCACTAAAGAAAGGTATTCCACTAAAAAGGGTATTTCTGGGTTCCCGTCTACAGGTGACTCTCAGAGCGAGCAGCCAGGGAATGCGAACACACGGGTGTCGGGAGCTGGTTTTGTTTGGTGACTTTGCGCCACGTCTCTTCTGCCTGGGCTGAGTGTAACCTGCAGCCGCCTTGGTGATGGGCTAACACGTGAATCCAGGAAGCCCTCTGTCAGGACAACGGGGACCAGTAAACGACATTCAGAGGGACCTCATTTTAGGGAAGCAGTCAAAGGCCTCCATATCCATCTTTCTGGTCTAAAATATTTTCCTTAGAATGGCTCAGCATAGTGGACCAGTCTGGTTGTGGGGAGCCTCTTTCTCGGTCAGTTGGCAGGGAAGACGCCAGGACCCTGAAGAATAAGGTGGGGCCTCTGATAGGGACCCTCACCAAAGAGTGCGCGGCACTGAACGTCTGACCTCCCCCAGCTTGCTGGGGTCAGGAGAAGGGACTGTACCTTCCAAATTCAGGGGCAGTGGAACAGAGTTGGGGGTGGTCTGGGGGGTGTCTCTGTCGCAAGGAGCAGCAATGGTCGCCACAGGACTGAAACACGGCAAGGGAGGGGCCCCTGTTCCTGGGCGGGTCTGACTGTGGACAGCTCAGCAGTATTGACGAGAGGCAGGCTTGGGTCCACCTTTTACTTTGTCAACTCAGCCTTGATGATAGTTCAGAGGAAACGGGAATTGAAACTGAAATACTCTCTGTTGTTCACCTTCATGGAAAGGAAGGGAGTTACCATTCCTTCCTTCCTCTTAAAACAATCTGAAACAGAGGAAAAAAGCAGCCCCTGGACCAGAGATGGGGCTGAAAAGGATTCAGTGAGGTTGGACTGTGTGAGGAGAGGATTCAAAGTGCTTTCAAATACATGCAACTCTGTTAAAGAACTTCATTAAGACCTCACGATGGAAGAGTGAAAAGGCAAGCCCCAGGCCAGAAGACAGGTGCAATAGATAAGTCCAACAAAAGCCTTAAAAACGAGAGTATATCCCAAAACGCCTTCCAATTGGTAAGGAAAGATTATCAGGTTTTAAAAGATGAACATAAGACTTGAAGCAGCGCTTTATAAGGTATACACATGACCAGCAAGCATATGAAAAGTTATTCAGCATCACAACCTAGGGTGAAGGTGAAGTTGCTCAGTTGTGTCTGACTCTTTGCGACCCCATGGACTGTAGCCTACCAGGCTCCTCTGTCCAGGGGATTCTCCAAGTAAGAATACTGGAGTGGGTTGCCATTTCCTTCTCCAGGGGACCTTCCCTACCCAGGGATCGAACCCAGGTCTCCCGCATTGGAGGCAGATGCTTTAACCTCTGAGCCACCAGGGAATACTCACAACCTAGACAGCATATTAAAAAGTAGAGATATTACTTTGCCAACAAAGGTCCATCTAGTCAAGGCTATGGTTTTTCCAGTAGTCATGTATGGATGTGAGATTTGGACTACAGGAAAAGCTGAGCACCGAAGAATTGATGCTTTCGAAATGTGGTGTTAGGGAAGACTCTTGAGAATCCCTTGGACTGCAAGGAGATCCAACCAGTCCATCCTAAAGGAAATCAGTCCTGAATATTCATTGGAAGGACTGATGCTGAAACTGAAGCTCCAATACTTTGGCCACATGATGCGAAGAACTGACTCATTGGAAAAGACCCTGATGCTGGGAAAGACGGAAAGCAGGAGGAGAAGGGGACAACAGAGGATGAGATGGTTGGATGGCATCACCAACTCAATGGATCACCGACACGATGGACATGAGTTTGAGCAAGCTCTGGCAGTTGGTGATGGACAGGGAGGCCTGGCGTGCTGCAGTCCATGGGGTTGCAAAGAGTCAGACATGACTGAACGACTGAACTGAACTCTTGACAGAAATCCAAGTGAAACCATGACTGAGGCATTATCAAATACTCCTTCATGCATGCATGCACCCACACACATACACACACATACACACACACACACAAGTCTATGATAACAGTGTTAAATGGGCTGCAACCACTTGAATCCAGTGTCACTGAGACTGTCCGTCATGCATACCCTTCCCCTCCAACCTCGTACTTGGGATGTGGAGAGGAAGCATGGAGACAAACCTGGGCCATCTCCCCTCCCCCTCTTCTCAGGTTTCAGCTGATGAGATCTGCGAATTCTCTCCCTTAGGGCGGCCGGTCGCACCAGAGCGTCTCAGGTCGCAGAGCGCACAGCGTGAGCGCTCGGTTCCTTCAGTCCTCTCCGACTCTGTGACCCCGTGGACTGCAGCCCACCAGGCTCCTCTGTCCATGGGATTTCCCAGTCAAGAATACTGGAGTGGGTTGCCATCTCCTCCTCCAGGGGATCTTCCCTACTCAGGGATCGAAGCCATGCCTCCTATGGAAACTGCAATGGCAGGTGGCTTCTTTACCGCTGAGCCACCTGGGAACCCATACTCAAGTATAAAGCTTCTTAGACATGCAGACCCCTGGCCCTGGCCCCAAAGACTCTGGTTTATTCAGTGGGGAAGGAACTCAGGTCTGTAGTTTTACCAAGAACTCCAGAAAGTTCTGATGGCCCACACAGCAAAAAAAAAACACAAGCTTAGACACCGACACTTCTGGCCTTGGACAGGACTCTGAATGCTAACTGGGTATTTCCAGGCAGGCTGACATGGTTTGCCCTCTCATTAAGGAGAGAAACCAGTTCCAGATGGCACCCCCCCGCCAAAGTATGAGATCTCTGGTGAGTTCTTCAAGAGAGGACTATTCTGAAAACACCTGGATTAAGTGGTGTTTAATTCACTGGTGTTTAAACGGATCCCCTAGGATCTTTCTTTTCTGGGGCATGTGGCATGTGGGATCTTAGTTCCCTGACCAGGTTTGAACCTGTGCCCCCTGCAGGAGAAACTCGTTCTTAACAGCTGGACCACCGGGGAAGGTGGCTCAGACAGTAAAGAATCTGCCTGCAAGGGAAGGTGGCTCAGACAGTAAAGAATCTGCCTGCAAGGCAGGAGACGGGGGTTTGATCCCTGGGTCGGGAAGATCCCCTGGAGAAGGGCATGGCAACCCCACTCCACTACTCTTACCTGGGAAATCCCATGGACAGAGGAGCCTGGTGGGCTACAGTCCATGGGGTCACAAAGAGTCAGGCACGACTGAGTGACTCACACTTTTACTTTAGGATCCATTAGATTCCACCTTTCTCTGGAAACCAAGAAACATGTAGGATCCTTAATTCATCTGAGAAAACAGCCGCTGTGGCATAGATTTCACTTCTGAGGTCATGTGCTACTTACCACTGGGAAAATGAGGAAGCTCTGGGAAGTGCAGTGAGAGATTTTCTTTTCTTTTGTTTGTTTAAAGTTTTTGCTTTTTAAAAAATTATTTCTCATTGATGTATAATTGATTTACAACATTGCATTAATTTCTGCTGCACAGCAAAGTGACTCAGTTATACATTCTTTTCATTACAGTTCATCTCAGGATATTTAAATTACGGTTCATCTCAGGATATTTAATATGCAAACTATTGCATACAGAACGGATAGACAATAAGGCCCTCCGGTACAGCACAGGGACTAGATTCAATATTCTGAGAGATTTTCTTCTAGGGAAATGATATTCGGGGAAATGTTTGCCAGTTTCTCTCTAGAGAGAGGTCTTAAGGCCATGACACAGACTGATAAGAAACTGGAAACTCCAAGTCAAAACTGGCACCTTGCCCCCGATTTGCATCAGTAAGCTGAGAAGGAGTTGTCAGATTCAGCTTTCTCCTTGTGTTCAATTATTTTATCAGATAAACGGTGTTCTCTGGGGAAAATAAATAAAAATGAGGGACATCCATCAGTTCACATGTTAAGTTTCTTTTAAATGTTGATACGCACACACACATATATATATAACATGTATAATGTACGTGTATATATATAATGTATATATATAACATGTATAATGTATATGTATATATATAATGTATATATATATAACATGTATTTATGTATGTATTTATACCTGGTGGCTTAGATGGTAAAGTGTCTGCTTGCAATGCAGGAAACCTGGGTTCGATTCCTGGGTTGGGAAGATCCCCTGGAGAAGGAAATGGCAATCCACTCCAGCACTCTTACCTGGAAAATCCCACGGACAGAGGAGCCTGATAGGCTACACCCCATGGGGTCGCAAAGAGTTGGACACGACTGAGCGACTTCACTTATTTATATTTTAGGGACTTCCCAGGTGGCTCAGTGGTAAAGGACCCACCTGCCATTGCAGGAAACATAGGAGACACGCGTTCGATCCCTGAGTAGGGAAGATCCTCTGGAAAAGGAAATGGCAACCCACTCCAGTATTCTTGATGGGGAAGCCTCATGGACAGAGGAGCCTGGAGGGCTACAGTCCATGGGGTTGCAAAGAGGTGGGCACAACTGAGCACAGCACACCTTTATATACATAGAGAGAGAGAGACGCAAGAAACAGAGAGAGCCAGAGAGGTAGGGACGGAGAGGAGAAGCCCTGCCAAGTCCTGGCAGCAGGGGGGTATGCGTGTGCCATGAAGCACGACTCCTGAAGGGACCGTTCAGACTAGGCACTCCCGTAATGTACCTGGGTTGCAGAGTAAAACCAAGAAACCAAAGACAGATACATAAATAAATACATAAATAAACAAACCCCTTGCAAACACATGGATGTATGTCACGTCCAAGCATGTGGCCATCCAGGAACTTTAGTTTAGCCCCTCTGACTGGAATGTAACAAATGGCTTTTTTGTTTTGCTTTGTCATGTCTTTCTTCCTAATGCAGACAAGAAACATATTCTTGAAAAGCAGCTATTAATGGATAGTGACAAGTGGTTTCCTGTGGTCTAAGAAAAAGCCATCAATTACTGCCTTCTGCACTCTTAAATTCCAGGGGCAGAGGAAGCTCAATAATGCGGCACTGGCTTCATGGTTATTGACTGAAGAAAAGGAATCGTAAGATAAAACTTTTTTTTCCATTTTAAATGAAGCTATGAATAATTTTTAAACTTGAATAGTACAAAATTTCAGGGAATCTCCAAGCTCCCACTTGGCTCCCTATATTCCTGTGGACAAAACTGAATGACAGAAATGATAGAACGAGGGTCAAGTGTGGACTTTCCCAGGAGAAGGTCAGTAACCCAGCTCCTTGGAGACCCTTGCTTCCCTGGTGGCTCAGCTGGTAAAGAATCCGCCTGCAATGAGGGAGACCTGGGTTCGATCCCTGGATTGGGAAGATCCCCTGGAGAAGGGGAAGGCTTCCCACTCCAGTATTCTGGCCTGGAGAATTCCATGGGCTGTATAGGCCCTGGGGTCACAAAGAGTCGGACACGACTGAGTGACTTGTTTTAGTTTTCAGGGTGGAGACCCTGGATCGGGCACTTGCACTCCATACCCGACCTCCGGCTCCGTTCCTGCTCTGGAGGCCTCCTGAAGATCCTTTCTGCGGTCCAGACTCTGATTTCATGCAGACAGGGCAGAACCCAGGGGCTACAGTGAGCATCTTGGAGAGAAAGAGCTGGAATTTTAGAAAGTAACATTCAGAGACGGGCATTTAATTCTTCCCCTTCTTTCTTCCCATCACCACTGCTTCCATCGTCAGCTCCCAGGACTTTAGGCCCAACCTCCCACCTCTGTCTACACCTGCCTCTGGGTCTTCTCACAGCCCAAAGCTATCAATAACTGTAACAGCATCAAACATGGCCCCTCGCTGGGAATTTTAACCGTCGCAGGGGAAAGCAAAGGCATTTCTATCTTTGGAATTTAAAGAGAAGGGAGAAGGGCAGAGGGGAGAAGGCTTGCAGGGGAGAGTGAAAAGCTGCAAGGAAGCCGCCAAAGCGGAGGAGAGCGAGCGGGTGTCCACGTGGCTGCAGCTGCTCCCGTTTCCTGTTCAGAAGGAGCCGGGCCTCCCCCTCCAGGGATGTGCTCCCAGGCGCTTCCTGGAGGAGCACTTGCCCACGCGGTCACAGCCTTCACTCTCCACCTTCGAGACTCCAGTTTCATCTTTGTCTTGGCACTATCACCGCCTGAAATTGCGTCTCGTCTTTATTTCCTTGTTTCTTATCTGTCTCCCTCACTGTCCATGAGGTAGCGTGTTTTGCTGGTGTACTGCCGACTCCCCAATGGCTGCACAAGTACCTGGGTGTGGCGTTCAGTAAATACTCACTGAGTTCATGAGTAAATGATGGAGCAGGTGGATGGGTGGAGTCTGGTTTCTGCAAGCCACCTGCCTCAATACCAGCTCCCAGGGAAGCACCTGCTGGGCCCAGAGCCCTGGAGCTGGGATAAGCCATGGATCTGGTGTGCCCAGGGCTGTGGGGCTTCTTGGGAGGCACGACCTTCAGTGCCACAGCTGAGAAAGCCCTAAGCAAACTGGGATACGTTGGTCAGTCTAACTAGAGACTCCTAAAAGCCAGAGCTTACGTGAAAGAGGCGTGAGGTCAGCGTTTACCCTTTCAAGGGCACCTCCGACTGGCTTGTTCCCTGACGGAAGGTCATTGCTCCTTTCAAGGTCTGTGATGCTCACCTCTTTCCTGGTGGTTTTCAGTCATCACTTCTGCTTTCACTGGCGCTGTGATGCTGCTAATCCTGAATAACCTCTAGCCAATATTCTTCCCCCACACCCACCAGCCGCACCTCAACTGTACTTTCAGAAATTAACCCTCCCCAAAGTTGTTGTTGTTCAGTCGCTAAGTCTCGTCTGACTCTTTGCCACACCGTGGACTGCAGCACCCCAGGCTTCCCTGTCCGTCACTATCTCCCAGAGTTTGCTCAAATTCATGTCCCTTTAGTCAGTGATGCTGTCTAACCATCTCAGCCTCTGCCGCCCCCTTCTCCTCCTGCCTTCAGTCTCTCCCAGCATCAGGATCTTTTCCAGTGAGTCGGCTCTTTGCATCAGGGGGCCAAAGTATTGGAGCTTCAGCTTCAGAATCAGTCCTTCCAATGAGTGTTCAGGGTTGATTTCCTTTAGAACTGACTGGTTTGATCTCCTTACAGAGAAGAGAAAGACACTAATTTCCACTGGGACTCTGACAGGAGGGGGGGAAAGGAAAGTATAAAAAATAAGCATTATGAGGAATCACTAATATGCAGAGAAAATGAATACCTTTAAGCCTCAGTTTTCCATCTAAGAAACTGAGGCCACCTCTCAGGGCCGTTATAAGAAGCAACTACGAATGTTTGCTTAAGGCTGTCTGTTAGTACATCAAGAGCACTCAGCATGTTTTTGCCTTGTCATTTTAGGCACTGCTCTTCATAACAGGACCAACCAGGAGGAGGGGGATTTAAACTTCAACCATACACCAATCACTGTTGCCTTATTATTGTACATTAGGGCTTTGAGTAATACCCTTAACAATCTCTATGTTTTCAGATTTAGTGGTTAAGCCTGATGTCTGTTTGGGGATAGGTGAAGTGAAGGGTCTTCCCAGGGGACACTAGTGGGAAAGAATCTGCTTGTCAAGGCAAGAGATGCTAGAAATTGAGGTTCAGTCCCTGGGTCAGGAAGATCCCCTGGAGGAGGGCATGGCAACTCACTCCAGTGTTCTTGCCTGGAAAATCCCATGGGCAGGGGTGCTTGGCGGGCTCCAGTCCACGCGGTCGCGAATGAGTTGGACAAGCCTGAGTGAGTAAACAACCAGGAAAAAGGAACTGGTGGTTATTTCTGCATATCTTTGTAGATACGCAGGAACCACTCCACACACACACACCTGCACGGGAGGGATAAGCCCACCTCCTTTTGGTACTAGGCTGCTGAAATACACAAGAAATCAATCGGCAACAAAATGGAAACAATTTTGAACTCAAGATAAATGTTCTCCTTTTACGGATTTAATGGAGTGTGACCCATCTGCAGACCTTGCATGAAAAGGCACCACCAAGAGCATCCCCAGGGGCTGCAGAAGCAAGCAGCCTGCACACTAAGAGCGAGATTTCTTTTCTCATTAAAAGAAAAAAGGTATATTTAGATTTACAGTACCAAGTGAAGTGCCAGCAAGGAAATGAGAATTCCATAATGAAATAAGACAATTTAGGAAAGACAGAGGGTGGGCAGAGCACTCAGCTTATTCCAAAACATGAGAACACACACACACACACACAAACACATACACATGCGCACACATGCACACACACACAAAATACATGTGCGCACACACACATGCACACATACACACACACAAACCCACACACACACATGCACACACATGCACACACATGCACATACACACATGCACACACATGCACTTACACACAAATACATGAGCACACACGCACATACATGCACACATACATACACACAAACCCACACACATATACACAAACACACATGCACACACACAAACACACACATGCACACATATACACATACACACATATACACACGCACGCACATACACACACGCACACACATACATATACAAACATGGAAATGCTGTGCATATAACTTTCTAAGAAAATTGGGAACAAAGAAGGAATATTCAGGAAAACAATGAGCACTTAGTTTCTAAGAGCAGGACCAAATTAAATCACTTCGAAGTGTATTAAATACAGTGTGTGCATGCATCAGTTCAGTGCAGTCACTCAGTTGTGTCCAACTCTGCAACCCCATGGATCACAGCACGCCAGGCCTCCCTGTCCATCACCAACTCCCAGAGTTCACTCAGACTCACGTCCATCGAGTCCGTGATGCCATCCAGCCATCTCATCCTCTGTCATCCCCTTCTCCTCCTGTCCCCAATCCCTCCCAGAGTCAAAGTCTTTTCCAATGAGTCAACTCTTCGCATCAGGTGGCCAAAGTACTGGAGTTTCAGCTTTAGCATCATTCCTTCCAAAGAAATCCCAGGGTTGATCTCCTTCAGAATGGATTGGTTGGATCTCCTTGCAGTCCAAGGGACTCTCAAGAGTCTTCTCCAACACCACAGTTCAAAAGCATCAATTCTTTAGTGCTCAGCTTTCTTCACATTCCAACTCTCACATCCATACATGACCACTGGAAAAACCATAGCCTTGACTAGACAGCCCTTTGTTGGCAAAGTAATGTCTCTGTTTTTCAATATGCTATCTAGGTTGGTCATAACTTTTTCTTTCAAGGAGCAAGCATCTTTTAATTTCATGGCTGCAGTCACCATCTGCAGTGATTCTGGAGCCCCCAAAAGATAAAGTGTGACACTGTTTCCCCATCTATTTCCCATGAAGTGATGGGACCAGATGCCATGATCTTCGTTTTCTGAATGTTGAGCTTTAAGCCAACTTTTTCACTCTCCTCTTTCACTTTCATCAAAAAGCTTTTTAGTTCCTCTTCACTTTCTGCCATAAGGGTGGTGTCATCTGCATATCTGAGGTTATTGATATTTCTCCCAGCAATCTTAATTTCAGCTTGTGCTTCTTCCAGCCCAGCATTTCTCATGATGTACTCTGCATATAAGTTCAATAAGCAGGGTGACAACATACAGCCTTGAAGTACTCCTTTTCCTATTTGGAACCAGACAGTTGTTCCATGTCCATTTCTAACTGTTGCTTCCAGACCTGCATATTCTTTCAGAATTTTCCACAGTTTATTGTGATCCACACAGTCAGAGGCTTTGACATAGTCAATAAAGCAGAAATAGACGTTTTTCTGGAATTCTCTCGCTTTTTCCATGATCCAGCAGATGTTGGCAATTTGATCTCTGGTTCCTCTGCCTTTTCTAAAACCAGCTTGAACATCTGGAAGTTCACGGTTCACGTATTGCTGAAGACTGGCTTGGAGAATTTTGAGCATCACTTTACTAGTGTGTGAGAGAACAGTGTGTGTGCATAGTCGGGTCCAATTCTTTGCAACCCCATGGACTGTAGCCCACCAGGGTCCTCTGTCCATGGGATTCTCCAGGCAAAAATACTGCAGTGGGTTGCCATTTCCTCCTCCAGGGAATCTTCCCAACCCAGGGATTGAACCCGCGTCTCTTTCATTGGCAAGCAGATTCTTTACCACTGTGCCACCTGGAAAGCCTTGTATTAAATAGGATTTCCCCAAAATTCGTGTCTACTCAGAACCCCAGAACGTGTCCTTATTTGGAAAGGGGGTCTTTGCAGATGTAGTCAGTTCAGCATCCCAAGATGAAATCTTCCTGGATTTAGGTGCCCATACAGGAGAAAGGAGAGGGAGGTTCAGACAGGGGGACACATAGAGACACGCGCTGACACACAGCCGTGGGAAGGTGAAAGCAAGATCGGAGCAGCTTCCAGGGAACAGGGAACTGCAAACCTCTGGAAGAAAAGTAGTGAAAGTGTTAGTCGCTCCTCCACGTCTGAGTCTTCGCCACCCCATGGACCACACCCGCCCGTGTGGCCCTGTCAACAACACCTTGTTCTCAGATTCCTAGCCTCCGGACTTGTGAGGAAACGTTCCCTTTGTTGTAAGCCACCCAGTTTGTAGCGGTTTGTTACAGCAGTTCCCGGAATCTGATACACATGCTCATGTTCTTTACCTAGTTTATACAGCAGGAGCTCAATAAGTACTGCTTGCTGAACAAATCATCTCGATAAATCTGCTCAGCACCACAATACACACACTGTGGTCTTGTCTCAAAGTGAAGACCCAGCACTTCGCGCTTCCTGTTTTAAATTTTGCAGCCGGGGCGTTTCGTGTAGAATGAGCACGGAACTGAGAATCCAAACAGTCAGGCTGAGATTGACGCGCCTGCTAATCAGGCCTGGCACTCTGTTTCTAAATGGCTCATTCCCGCAGAAGTCACTGAATAATTACCCCCAACAGGAGACGGGTACCCAGCACCACAGGGACGCGTGTGTTACCCTCATCTGTGTCAAGCAGGGCCCTGTTAGGGCACGCCATGACTGATCTTGGCCATGGTGTGTGCGCAACCGCAAGCCTTGGGTCATCCATCCATCCACCCAGGGTAGAACCTAACAGCTTGGGACCCGTTCACTGTTCTGTGTCAGAGTGGGGGAGGGCTGCCTGCACAAGGGAGACAGGGGGTCTGCAAGGGGTCTCTATTTCCTGAGGGGCTGGAGAGGGGCAAGGAGGAAGAGGAAGCGTGTGTCACAACACCCAGGGCAAACTGTCCCCTGGAAGGAGTCGGTTAGCCTCGCTCTGCTTCGGGCCCCTGCACGGGGAAGGGTCAGGATATTTTTCACCCCGTGTGTTGAGTGAAATCGCGGAGGTTCCTCTCTTCTGTGTTTACTGCCGGTGATTCTGTGGACTCTGCATCCGGGCTGCTCGTCCTGCCTCCTTTCCGACATCACGCTATTTGCTTCATCGCTCTACAAGTCTGATTTGGGCACAGTTGTAGCTGATTCTTCTTCTTCTCCACTTACCGCTCTGCTCTTGGCCCTCCTCCTGGGCTCCGGGGCATCTCCACCCGTGGGCTGCATCAGCCAAGTTGCTGGAGCTTGTGTTTACGTCGGGGGGAGGATGCAGGGTGGGAGCAGGGAGAAGGCAGCTCAGGGTACTCACCCCCTCCCCGAGGGCCCGCCAGGCCTCTTCTGGGCCACAGCTCAGTGTCTCTGCAGTCACAGTGCCTGCTCGATCACCTCTCCCGAGGCTAGGGCTCTGTGGGTCCTTCAGGCCTGGGGCTGGAAACTGCTTTCCACTCGCATATGAGCCCCTGAGCACTAGCCACTACTTTTGGCTTCCTCAGCTCTGTACCCACATCTGTAAACAGCGCTTCCCTTACACCCCTTTTCATTTAAACCTGGAAACAGGTGCAAATATTAATCTTGCTTTCCGTATTTAATACTTTGCCTAGCTATATGCATTAAACACACACACACACAGAGCATCTCGTGTTACATGCAGAGCACAGGTTCAGAGTAAAACATCCTTAGCGCAGCAGTCACGGCAGTGATCGCTGTCTGTTTGGACCATTTAGTCTCTGTGCTCAATCCCTCAGTTGTGTCCAACTCCCTGAGACCCCATGGACTCTCGCCCACCAGGCTCCTCTGTCCATGGAATTTCCCAGGCAAGAATACTGGAGTGGGTTGCCATGTCCTTCTCCAGGGGGGTTTCCCAACCCAGGGATTGAATCTAGTTCTCTGCATCGCAGGCAGATTCTTTACCATTGTGCCACCTTGAAAGCCTTTAGTCTCTATGAGTCTCAGCTAGTTCATCTGTGAAATGAGACCGTAATAGCTACCTCGTATGGTTATGATGGAGCCGAAATGAACTAACACTGCCCGTTTTTGTGTGTCTTTCCCCATCTCTTCATTTGGCTTCACACAAACCCTCCAGACTCCACCTGGTCATCCTCTCTGCTCTGTCTGACCCTGCCTGGTTGTCTGACTTGTGCCCACAAGCTGTCCTGGGTGTGTGGCCTTCACTGACCAGTCTGTTTTGGAGGCCAGTATTTGGGACTTGACGGGGAGAGGTGGTTCCTGTCAAAGTGTTTTCCCAAGAGTTCACTCAAGCCTTACCACCTCCACATGGATGGACATGTGATCTCCAGGGGGAGTGTCTCAGGCAGAGGGATGGATGAATGACCTGTCCACTTTCCCCGAAATTCCAGGGGCAGGGTCTCATCTCCTAGGCAGAGTCTCCGACTCCCTCACCCACCACGTCATCTCTGTTTGCCCCGCCAGTGTGAGATCAGCCTGAGAAGGTGATGACAATGATGGTTTTTGGTCTCCAGCCACCAGCCAGGGTGGGGGAGTTTGGAAGTGAGACTCTGGAGGAAGTCAGCGTGGGCACAGAACCAGCGCCCTCCACCCCCTGCCTTGCCTGCGGTGACTTGAGCGGAAACAGATCCACTTCTCAAGTTGATGAACTGGCAGCTGGACACCCAGCTGCTGGGTGTTCCCGGCCCGACTGAACACCCTGCGTGACATGTCCGTGCATGGCAGACGGAGGGGAGCACTGCTATGGAAGACCTTGTCAGTCCCCCGGCCCCCAAGGATCACGCCTCGGTGGGCACAGCAATGCACGTGAGGGTCAGATTAGACTCAGCAGAGAGGTCCTAGAGTCAGTACAAAGCTGTCACGGTAAAAGCAAGGGAAAAGTTGCAGACATCTGCAACATTTCCGAATAAAAGAGAAATTAATTCAGGAAATGTGAGCAAAGAAAACAGAAGGGGAAGAATTCTTACTGAGACTTCACTTTTAAGGTTCATTTCAGCAGAACAAAAAGGAAGGGAAACGTTAATATCTCTTTCACAAACTGTATAAACAGATGCATGAAAGGAGGTGAAAGAACGAATCCAAACCACTTTCTCACTAAAGGGTCTGTAAGGAAACGTGTGGCTTTTAACAATCCCAAAATATTCAACAAAAGGTTTAGAAAGAGTTGCTACCCTTATTTTGCTTAGAATTTAATTTTCAAATCAGATCCGTTAATTTAAAAAAAAAAAAAAAAACCCGGAGTTTACAGAAAGCAGATAAAATGGTGAGTAATAAAAACTGCAATTCGTGGAACATTCGGCAAACGGCCCTCCTCCGGTCACTCTGCTCACTTTACGGCTGGTCTTGACAGCTGGTCATTGGTGTTTGTATCATCACCCAGGCTGACAATTAAGAGTCAAAATGACCAGATCCCCTATGCCCTCTCAGCAGACAAATGTGAGGCTCTAGCTCATCAATAAAATCCACCCTGACTTTTTTTTTTCAGTTGTAAAAGCCAACAGACCCACTCCCCAAAATGGAGAAAAAAAATCACAAAGCAAATAAAATTAAAATAGTCAATAATTCCACGTTTCAGAGATATTCTTTGTTAAAATCAGGGAAGTGCCTTTCCATATTTTTCTAGTTCATATATCAATCAAATAAAGAAGTTTTAAATATAAATTATATGTGAATATAAATAAGAAAAAATATAAATAACTATAAAGCTCTACAATATGAACGCATTTTATTTCACGATATGGCAACCATAGTTTATTGGTCTTCTGCGGAGTCTTTTCAAATTTTTCGGTTATAAATCAAAGTGTTCTGTCTAATGTTTAAAATAAAAATTTAGTCTCCTAAATTTAACTAAAAAGGAAAGCCAAAACACTAACCAACCAAATCCCATACCTCACTGCTATTAACTTCCCATGTTATTTTAGCCCCAGGACCTTTGTACATGCCATGCTCCCCATGTGAGATGCTCCCTCCCTTCCATCCATCTTCCTACAAACCTCTGGCTTCTGGTGGAAGATGCTTAACGCCGCAGTCCCATCAGGGAGCCAGGACTTATGCTTCACTCCCAGGAGGGAATAGCGTGGGAAGCATAATTCCAAGACTCTCTCCCTTTGTGCTCAGTGCTCCGAAGAGGTGTCAGGAAAGGCAGGGATACTGTGAGAGTATTAGGAAGCTCATCTTCCCAGTGGAAGGACTTAACACTAAAGCCTCATGCTTTCCTGTGACTTCCCTCTTGTGGAACACCCTAATCTGAACACAGAAAGTCTCACAGTATCACTCTCTCACTCACCAGATATTAATTAGGTTATCTACTAAGTGAAAACCGGGCTTCCCTGGAGGCTCAGCGGTAAAGAATCTGCCTGCAGTGTAGGAGATGGGGTTCGATCTCTGAGTCAGGAAGATTCCCTGGAGAAGGGAATGGCAACCCTCTCCAGTATTCTTGCCTGGGAAATCCCATGGACAGAGGAACCTGGTGGGCTACAGTGCATGGGGCCACAGAGTCGGACACGATTTAGCAACAAAATAACAAGTGAAAACTACGATGGAGGCCCCAAAAGAGAAAAAGAAGCAAAATACCTAGTTGTCATCCAGAGGGATCTTATCAGCTGGTTGGGAACATAAGTAGATATATTTTTAAAAGATAGCTAAAATTTCCAAATAACAAATGAGAATTGTCCAAGGCTGTATAATAGACAGGGGAAGCTGAAGTAACTTGGAGGGTGAGTGGGATGGCTAGACAAAGCTAGAAGAAGTAAAGAGAAATCTGTTTAAGGGCAGCATCTGAAGACAGAATTTAGGGGCCAGACTCTGGCCAGAGTTAAGTTCCAACGAGATCTTGAGACCCAAGCCAATCGTAAAAGGAAAGTCCCGCTCATGAGGTGGAGCGTCTTGACTTCTATAGAGACAGTAAGGGTGCCTTTGTCAGTTAGCTATTGGCTCTCCTCTGTGGATGACATTGCTCTGGAATAGTACAAACGTGACTCCTCACGGCCATCTGGCATTTTCTGGCTCAGAACAGCTCCTGTGCTGAAATGCAAAAACGGCAGCCGTTAAAATAGCACAGAGAAAATGGTGGCCTGTGTTTACTGACGTGTCTCTGCATATAGACTGGAGGAGGAAATGGCAATCCACTCTAGTGTTCTTGCCGGGATAATCTCGTGCACAGAGGGGCCTGGCTGGCTACAGTCCCTAAAGCCTCTGCCAATTAAGGAGATTATTCCAAAGCATCTCAACAGAGTGTTTTAGGGAGAGATGGAAGGTCTGTAGCTCTCTCAAGGAAAAGAAAGCCCGTAGAAGTGCAAGGCAAGGCGTCAAAGAGCTAACTACATCTTGAAGGGAAACAGTACCTGAAGCTCTGAATTTCCTTTCTCAAAATACCCACAGTCAAGTGTGTAGGTTCGATCCTGGTGGGAGAGCTAAGATCCCACATGCCTCAGGGCCAAAAACACAAAACAGGAAACAGAAGCAAAATTGTAAGAAACTTAGTAAAGACTTTAAAAAAGTGGTCCACTTAAAACAAATGTTTAAATTGATTTTTAAAAGAAGGAGAATGTCAACATTTGTATAATGGATACACTGGCTTTTCCTTATATTCTGGGCTCTCCGATTCTGCCACAACCCAGAGAAGAAGGCAACAGTAACAGTGAGGGTCAGTTTCAGTTCAGTTCAGTTTAGTTCAGTCGCTCAGTCGTGTCCAACTCTCTACGACCCCATGAATCGAAGCACGTCAGGCCTCCCTGTCCATCACCAACCCCCGGAGTTCACTCAGATTCACGTCCATCGAGTCAGTGATGCCATCCAGCCATCTCATCCTCTGTCATCCCCTTCTCCTCCTGCCCCTAATCCCTCCCAGCATCAGAGTCTTTTCCAATGAGTCAACTCTTCGCATGAGGTGGCCAAAGTACTGGAGTTTTAGCTTCAGCATCATTCCCTCCAAAGAAATCCCAGGGCTGATCTCCTTTAGGATGGACCGGTTGGATCTCCTTGTAGTCCAAGGGACTCTCAAGAGTCTTCTCCAACACCAAGGTTCAAAAGCATCAATTCTTCAGCGCTCAGCCTTCTTCACAGTTTACTGGATCCTAATTAAAATAAAGTTTTAGGGTCAAAATTTCATTCATGGAAATTAATAAATACAGTAGAAAGTACACTTTCAAAAACTGAACATGGTAAGGTAGTCAGTGAGACTGAGGTCTGTCAGTGAGATTAATAATGAGGGTTATTTTAACTGCTTGTGAGAAATGTTTAAGAGACGGTTGGTGCCCCTGGGTTCTGTGCGTGTCTCTTTCATTTGCTTGCTTCCTTTGGATTCTGCCTTTCTCCTCCCTTCCCTCTTTCCCTTCCTCCTTCCTCCCTTCGTCATTCTGCTTTCTTTCTAAACAAGATTCTATTCTTGTCTCTAGAATGCTCATGTTAAGCAGAGGAATGTAGATAAGAGATGAGGAGACTTTTAACAAGGAAATTCATTTTCAAAAACGCCGTCCTGCAGTTGAGGACGTGACCGGTGTGAGATGACCGATCGGAAGTGTGTGTGTTGGCCTCGTTGCCAGAGATTCCACTAAAATGACAGTGTTGGGGCGAGGAAAGGAATAAATCTGCAGCAGTGAAGAAACTGGGAAGGAAGGTCTTTGTAGATGAAAGACTTCCACACATTTCTTGCGTATGAAAGCAGACGGAAATGCGTGAGTGGATGATGGAGAGCAGAGGAAGCCAAACCCCAAAAGTGAGTTTGGGACCCTCAGCGGAGCAACTGCCAGTTACCCTCCCAGGATGCACTGAGCGTCTAGAGGAGGGTGACAGGTCCCCCTTCCATGCAGGCTCTTACTTCCGGAAGACAGAGGAAAATAACCGGAGACTCTTCCGTAAAGGAAATGAACCAGCTGAACAGGGATCTTGTTTGGACTCTTCTGAGTGTCGGTCTCCTTGTTCTGCATTTTTCAGAGATGAAGCGGAACGTCCAACCCTAGGCTGGTCGTAAACAAAAGCTACCAGTTGGTCCTGAGCACTTACATGGAGTTCCTTCTCTGCTTTCTCATTCAGGAGACCTGACCTGAAAAAAAGGACCTGAAGTGAAGTCGCTCAGTTGTGTCCGACCATTTGCGACCTGCACCAGGCTCCTCCATCCATGGGATTTCCCAGGCAAGAATACTGGAGTGGGTTGCCATTTCCTTCTCCAGGGAATATTCCCGACCCACGGATCAAACCCAGGTCTCCCACATTGATAGACAGACGCTTTACCATCTGAGCCACCAGGGGACCTGTCCAAAAGGATGTCAATTCAAATCCAGAAGAAACCAATGCTAGACAATTACCATTATGAAACTAATTCCCACTTACCAATGTGAACATACAAATATGATCACCAGATATTTGAGGGCAACACCCAGAAGGAAATTAAAAGGTCTAAACATATAAAGTCTCATGAGAACAGAACATAGTTTGAAATATTTAATGAATATATTCAAAGATATTTGAGAAGATGTCTTATTCATAAAACACAATTAGTGCGATTAGAAAGGGATCAGCTAGAGAACAGGGAAAATTCTTATAAAATAGAAATATAATACTTAAAACATGAAGTTTAATAGAAGGGATAAAATATAAAGCCCCCAAACTCCCTTAATGTTTAAAGCAAATGGCAAAGAAATAGCTAATTTGAGGAATAAGATTCATAGATGATTAGTGGCAGAAGTTGTGGAGGTCTACCAGCTAGCCAAGAGAAACTGCAGGAAAAGGGATTAGAGACTATGGATGGAGTAGGTTGTTTTTTTTTTTTTTTAAGAAACAATAGAACATTTCCTTGAACTGAAGAAAGGCAAATCGTCACATCTGATAAGTCTATCGAGTTCTGAGCAGGATGAACTTGAAAATAGCTGCATGACTAGCAGCGGATCCTCTTGAAATCTCAGAAAGCCAATGATACAGAAAAAATCACAGAGGCTTCCAAAGGGAAATGCAAGGGAACCACCCAAACTCTTCATTAGTCACATTAGATTCAGAAGATAATAAATCAATGCTCTAAAAGAAGCAAAACAACAACAACAACAAAAAAAAAAACATTCTGAGCCCATAATTCTATACCCAGGCAAACTAGCAATGCATTTTGAAAGTAAGATAAAAATATTTTCAGACATACAAAGACCCGCTTTAGATACCATTTTGTCTGTCTAAAGTCTTCTGAGTATATTTTCCTATAAAACCAACAGGACCAAAAAGATGACACAGAGTCAGACTGGCCTTTCATCCAGGAGGTCAGTGAAGAGAAGCCCAAGGCTGATGAAGGTACGCAGGTCTGGAAAGCAACAGGCCCAGATTAGGGCACCCTGAAAGAAAGAAAAAGAAAGAAAGAGAAGTCGCTCAGTCGTGTCTGGCTCTTTGCAACCCCACGGACTGTAGCTGACCAGGCTCCTCCATCCATGGGATTTTCCAGAAAAGAATACTGGAGTGGGTTGCCGTTTCCTTCTCCAGGGGATCTTCCCAATCCAGGGATCGAACCCGGGTCTCCTGCACTGCAGGCAGACTCTTTAACCTCTGAGCCACCAGGGAAGTGACTACTGGAAATCTGGATACCTATGAAGTTATGGTGGAGACCCCAGATTCTTTTTAAGTAAGAAAAAAAGAACTCCAATTAGAAGCACCCGGTAGACATAAGGAAAAAAAAGTCAGAAGTCCCAAACTGAGGGCAAGAAAAACGTGACTTCATTTTGAACGAAAAGTGTAAGAACAGAAAAATCCGTATGACCTTGAAGCTGGGAACATTCTGTTTCAAGTGCACAGAAAGCAGGACACTGGACCTACAGGGCAGAAAATGCAATCATGAGCTTTCCCCTCATCTCTGAAGTCAACATTTATAGAGTCTTAATAATGTCAATGCTGCTTATTAGCTTCCCAGTTTTAGGATCCACCGAGAGATAAAGCACACAGATTTAATTCTGATTATAGAATAGAATTGAAATATCAGCTTGGACAAAGTAAAAACACAGCTGCAGCTGAGGGAAGAAGGGAGGAAAAAGGGTGATAAGAGATAGAGGGAAGGGTCATTTCAGTTCAGTCACTCAGTCGTGTCTGACTCCTTGTGACCCCATGGTCTGCAGCAGGCCAGACTTCTCTGTCCCTCACCAGACTGACCCAGACTTGCCCGAGAGTGTCCAGGAGCCTCTGGCAGAGATGTGGGTCGGCGGTGGCCTGGTGCCGGGTTGGGGGCGTGGAGTGCAGCGTGTGCACCCTTTTGAAGGGGGTCTCCATTATCTTCATTACCTCCACCATAGTTTGGCCTCAGGTCAAACAACAGGAAAGGAACACAGTCCCACCCATCAACAGAAAATTGGATTAAAGATTTACTGAGCACGGCCCCACCCATCAGAACAAGACCCAGTTTCCCCTCAATCAGTCTCTTCCATCAGGAAGCTTCCATAAGCTTCTTATCCTTATCCATCAGACAGAATGAAAACCACAGTCACAGAAAACTAATCAAACTGATCACATGGACCACAGCCTTGTCTAACTCAATGAAACTGTGAGCCATGCTGTGTAGGGCCACCCAAGACGGACGGGTGATGGTGGAGAGTTCTGAAAACACGTGGTCCACTGGAGCAGGGAACGGCAAACGACTTCGGTGTTCCTGCCTTGAGAATCCCAGGAACAGTATGAAGAGGGAATGGTGGGAGAGCTGAATCAAGAGGTAACGCTGATGAGAGAGCTGGTGGTGTTACCAGTGGCTGGGGTGGGGGCCATATTGATCAAAGAGTACAGACTTTCACTTCCAAGATGAGTAGCTTCTGGGGAGCCAGTGCACGGCACAGGAGCTGTGATTAGTACTTGTTTAATCATTTAGTCGTGCCTGACTCTTTGCGACCTCATGGACTGTAGCCTGCCAGGCTCCTCTGTCCATGGATTTCCCAGGCAAGGATCCTGGAGTGGGTTGCCATATCCTTCTCCAGGGCATTTTCACAACCCAGGGATCAAACCCGGGTCTCCTGCATTGCAGGTGGATTCTTTCACCATCTGAGCTACTAAGAAAAGTCCTTAAAACATCCATCTTTTTAAAAGTCTGTATTGAATTTGTTACAATATTGCTTCTGGTTTGTGTTCTGGTGTTTTGGCTGTGGGGCTTATGGGATCTTACCTCTCTGACCAGGGGTCAGACTGACACCCCCTGCGTTGGAAGGCGAAGTCTTAGCCCCTGGACCACCAGGGCAGTTCCTTGATTTTATTTCACACATGCCTGTGTCATTTGGATGAAGATCTAAACTTTTGATATTAAACCTCACCCTTGATATAAATTCGCTTCAACAATGATATAAATTCAAAAGTACCCAAAACCCTACCAGTGTTAACTGCCACACACAAATTTCTACTTAAAAAACAAAAAAGTTTTCTTATATTTACACATTACCCAAATGCAATTTGGTACTGAACTTATCAGAAACCTTTTCTTCTCCCATAAATGCTGATTTTCTTTTATTTCAGAAGAATTTTGCGTAACCTGTTGTCCTGAAGGAACTACAGGTGAATGTAAGGCATCCTGGCAAATGGTGCTGAAGCCGGGAAGGTTCTCTCGTGAGTCAGCAGCTTATTAAAGTAGCATGAGAGCCTGACCTGCAAAAACAGGGCGGGGAGCCCAGCAAGCTCTGCTCCGTGGAAAGCTGTCTCCCAGGTTCCCAAGCAGTGCAGACCACTTCCTGCTTCCTGCATCTTCCCTGATACGTTTCCAAAGAGTCTATGGAGAAACCAAACTGATGCTATCTGACTTTCCTTCCCATTTTTCTGCTTTGCTGTGTGTTAGAGCTGTGAAAAAGTCATAGCTAGATTTCTCGTGAGCCATCATTACCCAGGCAACTTTTCATCCTTTCTTTCCTTTATTCATTTATTCAGCCAAGCTCCTGAGCCCCTGCTGTGTGCCAGACAGTGTGCTAAGTCCTGGGAGTGCAGCAATGAGCAATACACACTGACCTCCTGTGGGCACTGCAGCTGTGCAGGACACCCCCGTGGTTAAGCCCAAGACCGCAAGAGGGAGACCCACATGTTCAAGACCCACGCTGTCGCTAATGAGTTGACTGACCTTTAAACCGCTTACCTCACTTCTGTTCTTCGGTGTCCTTGTTCTGAAATGGGAGTATTATTTCTCTCAAGGGATTGTTGTGAGGATTAGATGACACAGATGTAAACAGTTGGTGCGCATTATTTCAGCGAGGGGCAGGGACTGTCTGTTAGGACAGAGTTATACAGCAATGAGCTCGAGAACAGGTCATAAACGGGATCCACAGAGGCCACCTATTTTGGTCTGGGTGAGTCAAAGAAGGCGCCCCAGAGGGAGCAGGATGTAAGAGAAGGATGGACACGCGAGGATGACTATTAGGCAAGAAATGGAGGAGAATGTTCCAGCTGGAGAGAACAGGGCCAAGAGGGTTTCTTAAAATATGAGGCTTTCAATTACATTCATCGTGGTTGCACATGGGCCACGAGTCAAAGACTAGCCAGAAAAAGATGCAGAAACCAAAGCAGAGACCTGTAGACATTTTAAAGGTTTATCTTTCTTCTAAGAGCCCTGGGGAACCATGAAAGGGCATTCAACAGGGAAGTATTTTGATCAGATCTGCTTGTAGAAATATCACTCAGGTTGCAATGCAAACTGCGGACAGGAATGAGGAAGAGGCTTGACATGAGGAGACTCCTGAGAAGGCTTATACTGACCTAGAAAAAAAAATGAATAATTGTGGCAGGTACAAAGTGTATTAGTGGAGACACAGGGAGGGAGAAACCGCAGGTCTGGTGAAAGATTTAGTGTGAGGGCGAAGGAACACAAAGGGGTCAGGATGATTCAATTAGGTGGACAAGGACATATTCACTGAGTCAGACAGCACAGTAAGAGGGGCGTGTTTGCGGGGAAAGCAGCGATTTTAAATTTGCACCTCTGGTGTCTGGGGTGCCAGTGAGACAGCCAAGTGAAGCAGGCAATCAAAGGTGTGTTCAAAGCCCAAGAGAGACCTGAGCTGGAGACAGAGGCACCCTAAGAGCATCAGTCACCAGAGGCTTTTCTTTTCCCTGATGAGATGAGTTGCCAGCAACTTCATGGTCCTGGGACAAAGAGAAAGTCATCTTAAGGCAGATCTTTCCTGTTCAGTGGAGAATATTTTGGTTGGTTCTCTCTTTAGTTAGGTTAGTGTGGACCTCACCATCTTATTAGAGGGGTATAATGCATTCTTTGTGTTTAAATGTCTCTTAAAAGTTGCCTACATGATTCAAGAGTATGTGCCCGAGTGGGAAGGGTCTGTATTAGTCAGGATAAGCTAGGTTCTGCTGTGGTAACAAGCAGGGAATAAAGCCAGCAAAGATTCTGTTTCACTCTGGCTGTGTGTCCATTATAGGTCAGCAGAGGGCTCTGCTCTCATGTATCCATAGCAACAGAGCAAGCGCATCACTAGCCTTGTCACTGCCCACGACAGGGAAGAGAGAGCTCTGGATGATCCAGGACCCAAGGACCCACCCCTAGAAGTAACCCCTAGTGTGACTTCTGCTCACACGCCATTGGTCAAAACTAGTCACATAACCCCACTGGACAGAAAAGGACCAGGGAGTATGACAACGACCTTTGTCTCATAGTGGAGAAGAAGAACCGAGTTGAGTACCATCAACTTTCAAACAGAGGGGAAGAAGGAGGCAAGACACCAGAGATTGAGAAGCATCCACAGAGGGGGAAGGAACTATCAGTGTTCTTCAAAGCCAAAGGAAGGAATGCTCCACGATAGTGAAAGCGGTCAGTACTCCTGAGACGCCTCCTAAGACAAGGAGTGATCTAGCAGCAGACGGTGCTATGATCTGGGCACAGCGCTTCAGTGGAAGGATGGAGGTGGGCCCCACGTAAGAGGATGTGGAAGGTAACAGGGAGATGAGGCAGGAGAGATGGAAAGGCGACCAGCATATTCTACGTAACCTCAGCTGGGGACTTCCCCGGCAGTCCAGTGGTTAAGACTGCCTGCTCCTGCTATGTGGGGTGAGGGTTCAATCCTTGGTTGGGGAACTGAGATCCTGCATGCTACACCATGCAGTCAAAAAAAAAAAGTGATTATTAAAAAAAAAAAAAAATGACCCCAGCCATCGTATCAATCCTGTAAGCTAAGTGCTCTTTTCTACATTTTAAAGCATAAGAAGTAGAGTAAACCAAGGAAATCCAGCGAGGAGACAGCAGAGCTGAAATTTAAACACACACCACTGCCTTCCCAAGCATCCTTCCCACCCATGCATCTGTAACCACATCAGCACATCCAGTGGCAAATACTGGAAAGGATTCTTCCTACTTCTGATGGAGACAAACACCAAGCAATGAGGTGGAGGTACCGGGCACACGCTCGTCTGTTAGTCAGAAGCGGAGTTAGACGAAAACTGGAAAAAGCAGCAGCTCCCAGCCCCCTCACAGCAAAGTGTGTGTTCGTTGTCGCAGGCCCTGCTCACGAGCCCCTCCAGCACATCTCAGAATTCCTTGGACTCAGATACCCTTTGCTGTGGTGCAAAGAGGCTCCACTGCCAAAAGCATGTAACAGGCTGTGTCTCTTTGAAGAACCAGCTTGAACTGATTGTTCTTCAGCTTTCCACATAAATTACAGAACATGAGGCCTGCAGCTTTGCCCAAAGTTGTCAACAGGTTTTAATTGTCTCTGCTTTTCCGTACACACAGATGGCTGTGCTAAGCTGCTCTGCAGACCCCTGGGTCTTCACGAAGGAAAATCAGACACCACAAACGGAAATTCGTTTAAAAAAAAAAAGTTTCGGTAAAACAGAGTCCAAGGTAAACCACCATTGTTTCTTCCAGAAGATAAATGCTACATAAAGGAAAATAGGAGAAGTGAAGAAACAGGCATAGGCAAGGCAAGAAAAACTGTAATGAAAACATGGGCATTCACAACACAGGTGCGGAAACTATTAAGAAAAGTAAGAAGCATTTGAAAAGAGCAGGAAGTCCTTTTTATTGGCAGCATCTATAATGGGACACTGAGTTCAAGTTTCTTTTTCTGAGTTCATTCAGAGAAGCTAGAGGTTCAGCAGTTTCACTCATAGGAATCAGTCCTTCAGAAATAACAGGACTAGACTGTATCAGTTCAGTTCAGTTCAGTTCAGTCACTCAGTCGTGTCTGACTCTTTGCGACCCCATGAATCGCAGCACGCCAGGCCTCCCTGTCCATTACCATCTCCCGGAGTTCACTCAGACTCACATCCATCTAGTCCGTGATGCCATCCAGCCATCTCATCCTCAGTCGTCCCCTTCTCCTCCTGCCCTCAATCCCTCCCAGCATCAGAGTCTTTTCCAATGAGTCAACTCTTCACATGAGGTGGCCAAAGTACTGGAGCTTCAGCTTTAGCATCATTCCTTCCAAAGAAATCCCAGGGCTGATCTTCAGAATGGACTGGTTGGATCTCCTTGCAGTCCAAGGGACTCTCAAGAGTCTTCTCCAACACCACAGTTCAAAAGCATCAATTCTTCGGCGCTCAGCCTTCTTCACAGTCCAACTCTCACATCCATACATGACCACAGGGAAAACAATAGCCTTGACTAGATGGACCTTAGTCTGCAAAGTAATGTCTCTGCTTTTGAATATACTATCTAGGTTGGTCATAACCTTCCTTCCAAGGAGTAAGCGTCTTTTAATTTCATGGTTGCAGTCACCATCTGCAGTGATTTTGGAGCCCAAAAAATAAAGTCTGACACTGTTTCTACTGTTTCCCCATCTATTTGCCATGAAGTGATGGGACCAGATGCCGTGATCTTCATTTTCTGAATGTTTAGCTTTAAGCCAACTTTTTCACTCTCCTCTTTTACTTCCATCAAGACGCTCTTCACTTTCTGCCATAAGGGTGGTGTCATCTGCATATCTGAGGTTATTGATATTTCTCCCAGCAATCTTGATTCCAGCTTGTGTTTCTTCCAGCCCAGAGTTTCTCATGATATACTCTGCATAGAAGTTAAATAAGCAGTGTGACAATATACAGCCTTGACGTACTCCTTTTCCTATTTGGAACCAATCTGTTGTTCCATGTCTAGTTCTAACTGTTGCTTCCTGACCTGCATACAGATTTCTCAAGAGGCAGTCAGGTGGTCTGGTATTCCCATCTCTCTCAGAATTTTCCACAGTTTATTGTGATCCACACAGTCAAAGGCTTTGCCATAGTCAATAAAGCAGATATAGATGTTTCTCTGGAACTCTCTTGCTTTTTCCGTGATCCACTGTGTATTTATGCTAAAATGTTACCTTACAGCCTTATTCATAGTAGCAAGACTCAGGGAGCAAGTTAGTTAACTGTAGTTTACCCAGGTGACCAAAGCACCATACAGTTATGAAAGTTAATGACTTAGTAACATAGTGGCTGTGATTTATTAAGTGAGAAAAGTAGAATAGCCAAAAATGATTCAGTCTGTGTACACGAGTCCTACCTATCTGTTCTCGGTGCTTAGCAGGCAGTCTGATAGTTCACTTGTCAAAATGTGAACCGTACTCAGGTCTTAGTGATGGGCTTTCAGGTTATTTTCATTTTCTCTGCTTTATCACTCTCTGTTGTCTGCCTCTTACTCTTTAAGAAAACATATTATCTTTAGAATTGAAAAGATGAAGCCATTTTCAGTTTGAAAAAGCAAAAGCATATCATGAGGTGGATGAGAAGAAAGGGATGCCTCCTGCTTGACAGAAACACACGTGCAGCAGCAGCCCTGGTCCACCTGGCAGCCCAGGGCAGAGAAGGGGGGTGAAGGGCACCCCCCAGTGTGGGGGATGGCTCCCATGAGTATTTGTCCTCTGGCGATAAGAACAGCTGCTGTAGCCCAGCTCTGTGCACAGAACCTCGCTCGAGAAGAGGCGTAGACTGGCGGATATTGATCACAGCGTTTCACCTGCGGGATAGGGACGTGGACGAGGGATAGGAACGTGGACGCAGGATAGGGACGCGGACGCGGGATAGGGATGAGGATAGGGACGTGGACGTGCCACCAGGTGCTCATTTGAAGAATCGTGTGTGACACCTGCAGAAAAGGGAAGAGACCCAACGCTAAGCGAGCCGGGGCTCAAACCCTGCTTTAGATTCCTACCGCTCGAACTTGTACAACTTATTTAACTCTCTCAGGCTCAGCTTTCTCCTTAGAGAAATGAAAGATGACAAATATACAAAAGAGGTAAAGAAGGTAAAGCATAACACGGTGATGAAACAAGTGGACTGCATGGCATAGTATATTCAGGTGTCTGGTATATAGTAGGTGCGGGCTTCCCTGATAGCTCAGCTGATGAAGAATCCATCTGCAATGCAGGAGACCCTGATTCGATTCCTGGGTCAGGAAGATCCCCTGGAGAAAGGATAGGCTACCCACTCCAGTATTCTTGGGCTTCCCTGGTGGCTCAGATGGTAAAGAATCCGCCTGCAGTGTGGGAGACCTGGGATCCCTAGGCTGGAAGACCCCCTGGAGGAGGGCAGGGCAACCCACTCCAGTATTCTTGCCTGGAGAATCCCCATGGACAGAGGTGCCTGGCGGGCTACAGTCCTTGGAGTCGCAAAGAGTCAAACATGACTGAGCAACTAAGCACAGCACATACAGTAGGTGCTCAAATGTCACTATTATTAGCATATTATCCATCATATTGGATAAAATAGTAAGGGAAGGGAAACACAGATTTGTGTCCTGATGCTGGTTTCAGCGATGACTCACTGTGGGACTCTGGGCTCACCACACCTGGACCTGTGCCTGGATCATTTCTCATATCTTTCTCAGCACTGCCCTGAGACCAAAATGGGATGTTCATGAGGATGTACTCTGCATGAATGGAAGGATTGTTTCTGAAACACTTATCATTGTCCTTTAGGAACCAAGATAAAACGTCTATATAGTCAATGAAAGCTATAGTTTTTCCAGGAGTCATGTACAGATGTGAGAGTTGAACAGTAAAGAAGGGCGAGCACTGAAGAATTTGATGCTTTTGAATTGTGGTGCTGGAGCAGACTCTTGAGAGTCCCTTGGACAGCAAGGAGATCAAACTGGTCGATCTTAAAGGTGATTCGCCCTGACTATTCACTGAAAGGACTGATGCTGAAGCTGAAGCTCCAATACTATGGCCACCTGATGTGAAGAGCTGACTCAGAAAATATGTTGATGCTGGGAAAGATCAAAGGCGGGAGGAGAAGAGGGTAGCAGAGGCTGAGATGGGTGTATGACCTCATCAACTCAATGGACATGAGTCTGAGCAAACTCCAAGAGATGGTGAAGGACAGGGAAGCCTGGCATGCTGCCGTCCATGGGGTCGCAAAGAGTCAGACATGACTGAACAACAAAAACGAAAAGAACAAAGGTATACTCATTTCTAGTATAGTCTTTCCTACTTCTGGGCAAAGGAGAGTATGAGTTCTGGGGAAGCCATGTTGAGACCAGGCCATCTTAGAAGTTCTCCAAAACAATCATTAATCAGAGCCATTAAAAAAATAAGTAATCCATTCTCACGACAAAACACCCGAAAGAGATCAAAGAGAAAGCCGTCAAAGCCATATTGCTCCCTTTGTCTCCTGCAGGCTCCTAGTTTACCTTCCATGAGGCAACCACTGTAACCAGTTTCTTCTTCCAGAGACACTTCCTATGCCGACACGTGTCTGCACGTACATATACACACTGTACATGCAGGCACACACGCACACAGGCATACATTTCAACAGGAACATGCTGTGCTCACTGATCGGTGTCTTTTTCTCAACAGTGTATTTCTTGTATCAATATGTAAAGAGCTGCCCCATTCTTTTCAACAACTGTGTAGCATTCCCTAATATGGATATAATACTGCTTTCTTTACGATCTTGACCAGATTGTAAATTGTTTCCAACACAGGATGCTCTGCTAGATACATACATGTGGGCAGAGTGGTGGTAAAGTCACTAAGTCATGTCCAACTCTTGCAACCCCCTGGACTTACCCTGCCAGGCTCCTCTGTCCATGGGATTCTCCAGGCAAGAATACTGGATTGGGTTGGCATTTCCTTCTCCAGGGGATCTTCCCAACCCAGGAACTGAACCCTGGTCTCCTGCGTTGCAAGCAGATTCTTTACCGACTGAGCTACGAGGGAAGCCCACATGTGAGTATATTTGAGATAAATACAGAGAAGCTCCAAAGGTAAAAACATTTTACATTTTAAAAGGTATTGCCAAACTGCACTTCATAGAGACTGCACTCAAATTACATTCCCAGCAGCAATGGAGGACAAAGCGTACGTCTGTACTTTGTCGCCAGGGCAGCATGTATTATTAATGCAATAGGGACCCAGAACGATGAGTCATCATGGGTTTAACCGCTATTTCCCTCATAAATAAAATCGAATGCCATTTTGTCTGTTTGAGAACTGTTTCCTTTACTATGATTTCTCCCTCCACGTCTTTTGTCTGTTTTCCTGTTGGGAAATTAGTTTTCCTATGAACTTGAATTTATCAGTCTTTCCTTTATGGCTTTTTTCAGTCTTAGGGAGGATTTCCCTATTTAATTTTTAAATTTTTATATATTTTTCTAAAGCGCTTAATTCCCATTTGTAACATCTAAATTTTAATCAATCTGTAGATTTCTGTGTATATAATATGAAGAATGGGAATCCAGTTTTTTCCCAGATGATTATCAAGGTGACCCTAAGCCATTTACTCTGTACCCCTATTTGCTCCCCCTATGTCCTGGATGTGTTTGAGCTGCACGTGTGTATAAAAGGGCTTCCTATTCTGTTTTAGTCATCTGTTTTTCTAGCCATGCACCAACATCACATTGTTTTAAATTTTGTAGCTTTAGAATATGTTTTGATATCTGACAGAGATAGTTCCCCCACTTTTTTTTAATTTAAATTTTTATTTTTACTTTATTTCACTTTTTTTTTAAATCAATGTTCCTGGACACTCTTTTTTTTTTTTTCACATGATGCTTACAAACAATTTATCTGGTTAAGAGATTGTTAGAAATTGCATTACATTTATGGATTAACATTTATGAAATTGAGTTACTCTGCTCATGAAAAGACCATGCTTTTTTCAAGCAGAGTTCTTTATGAAATGAAGGTAAATAAAAATCAGTCTTTATGTGTCCAGGATGTCATAATCCTAATAGAGAGTTTTATTCAGGCCCATTTATTTCAAAATGATTCTTTGTCTTAGATGCTGTTTCCATTATTATAGAAAAAGATACTCCATCACTTACACAAACTGTCTCCAAATGTCACATTTGCACACCAAGGGCAGAACCAAGACAAAATGAGTCACCCACATGTGGAATGCTTCTCTTTAATAATGCATCAATCTCCAAATGCTCTAAAATTAGGTATGCCTGCCCAACCCAAAACACAGCTTAGTTCCATGCTCTCATCTCTAATACCGGCTGATACATCACTCAACAAGAAAACATCTAAAGTTATTTCATTTGGAACTGCTTCAGAAAATAAGCATTATTGACTAATACCCTACAGTTAACTTTGAAAGATAAATTTCTTTGAGAACTGGTGGTCTCAGAAATTTTCATTATTGAATATTCACACTATCTGGCAATTTAATAGTATAATTTTAACCAATTGCCATCAACTTCCTAGATAAAGAAGGAGATCACCCACTGACTATTAGCTGCTTTTTCTAATGTCACACTGAGGGTCTATCAATGAGTTGAGAGTAAAAGAGGAAACATACGGCATTATCACACTAGTGAGTTAACTCACCCAGCACGCTTCCCAGAAAATGTTGTTCCTGAAACAGTTTGTTAGTTCTGGGTTCACTGCTTGCTTATCAGCTGTTACCTCCCTGATACAGTTGGCCTTCTGTGTCCATGGGTTCTGCATCTGCAGATTCAAACAACCCTAGATTGAACACTGTTTGATCCGCAGAACTTGGATTATCAGACACAGAACCCACGGATACCAAGGGCCAGCTATAAGACACTTGAGCATCTGTGGCCACTGGCATCCCCAGAGGGTCCTTAAATCAACCCCTGATGGATCCCAAGGGACAGCGGTACACAGTTCCAAGGTGGGCCTGAAGCTAACTAACTAAAGTCCCCAAATTAGGCTCCTATTCTCGCTACTAATCTGTAGTTTGATGTGGCGGAGGGAAAAGGGATAGACATTGTTAGAGATAATAGTCTCCTCAATCTGAAGCCTGTCCCTAAACCCTTTAGCCTTGAACAAGTTATTGAAATATGTGTTTCTGACAATGTGGTCCATGAACCACATGCAACAGAATCTCCTGGGTGTTTTTTTTAAATGTGTATTCCTGGGCCTCATTCCTAACACCACCATGGGGTGGTCAAGTCATCTTCATCAGCAGCAAACTTCTCAGGAGATTCTTGTGCATGCATATCGTTACAATTTTTTTTGCTCACCTGTAAAATGTCACACAGGTCAAACTTTATCACAGGGCAGTTTTGAGGGTTTCAGATAATTATATGTGCAAAGCACCGGCACAGAGAAGTAACTGAACGACACTGGTTGCCTTCCTCTCCTTTCCTTCTGGTCTATCAAATAATAAGGAAAACTGGAGACAAATATAGTATTCTACTGTAAAGTTTTGCTTTGTTCTTTACTAGGAAAGCATGGGGCTGCTATTCTCTTCTTAGAACTGAATAAATCTTGGGCTTCCCTAGTGGCTCAGACGGTCAAGAAACCACCTGCAATGCGGGAGACCAGAGTTCCGTCCTTGGGTTGAGAAAGTCCTCTGGAGTAGGGAATGGCTGCCCACTCCAATATTATTGCATGGAGATTTCCATGGAAATAAATCTCAGTTACCTAAAACTGTTGCTACTGCTGCTAAGTCGCTTCAGTCGTGTCCGACTCTGTGCAACCCCATAGCCGGCAGCCCACTAGGCTCCTCCATCCCTGGGACTCTCCAGGCAAGAATACTGGAGTGGGTTGCCATTTCCTTCTCTAATGCATGCAAGTGAAAAGTGAAAGTGAAGTTGCTCAAGTCGTGCCCGTCTCTTAGTGACCCCATGGACTGCAGTCTACCAGGCTCCTCCGTCCATGGGGCTTTCCAGGCAAGAGTACTGGAGTGGGGTGCCATTGCCTTTTCCATACCTAAAACTAGAGCTCAGAATTTTTCATGGAAAGCATTTAATTGATGTTATAGATCTAAACTTCTCAGATGGCCACATAATTTTGAAATACTGATAGACAGCAACCTTCAATTTATTGCCTCTTAGCTCTAAATTCATACTTCATTATCCGCTCTAGGAAAATGGATATGGGCCCCTTAAAATATTTCTCTACCAGATGGCATGATATTAAACTTTGTCAGTAGAGGGCACTGGAGAGAACTTACAGGAGGAACGGCTTTTCTTCCCGGTCTGGAGCGCTTGGTGGCCGAGCTCTGCAGTGGGCACTTTCTCTGGAACCCAACTCGGGTAGTGTGCCTGGCTTCCCAAGTGCATGGACGCCTTTAGCGTGGGCTGCAAGCTTCCACTTCCACACAGTGGATTAACAGGAACCTGATTTACCTTTCTACCTTAAACAACTGGACAAAATATATGAGACAGTGGTTTTCAGTCACTGACTGGTAGACATCCCAGAAGAGTAATCTCTGAGAGAAGGGAGACAAATCAATGGCCAGCTTAGTGTTTGCGGTACGCTTGCGGCCAGAGGTACAGAGAAGGGGACCCTCAGAGCCCAGTGGACTTCCTGAGTGGGGGAATAAAGTTCAACATTTGGTGAGTCCAAAGCTGCTAAATTTCTCAGGGCAGGGTACTAGGGGACAGAGAGAGACTCAGGAAATCTTCAGAGAGTCTTCGTAAGCGCCTAACTATTGATGCAGGCATGCATGTGAAATAGCTACTGGTGTCAGAGGGGAAAACACTGAAAAGAAACAGGTGCAACACTCCCCCGGGACAGAAGTTATTTGCACCGCATCGGCTCTGTGAATACGTGTTGCACGGAGTGGAGTCACCTCTGTAGCGGGGCAAAGTGCAAAGGCCATTTTGCTCCCACTCTCTCAGCTCAGGCTGCAAAATCCCACCGACTGGGGGACTTAGGACACATCCATCCCTGAGGCCTCTGTAGGCTGGGAAGTCCGAGACCACGGTGCCAACAGCATCGGTACCCAGTGTGGACTCTCTTCCGGGTCTGCAGACCTTGCCTTCTCACTGGGTCCTCAGGTGGTAGAGAGTGAGTTCTGGTCTCTCCCTTCTTTTTTTTGTTTGTTTTTATATTTTTTAATTCACTTTTTAAAAATTATGCCTTTTAATTGAAGAATAATTTCTTTATAAAATTTCATTGTTTCCTGTCAAACCTCAACATGAATCAGCCATAGGTGTACATATGTCCCCTCCCTCTTGAACTTCCCTCCTACCTCCCTCCCCATCCCACCCCTCTAGGTTGATACAGAGTCCCTGTTTGAGTTCCCTGAGTCATACAGCAAATTCCCGTCGGCTATCTATTTTACATATGGTAATGCAAGTTTCCATGTTACTCTCTCCATACATCTCACCCTCCCCTCCCCTCTCCCGTGTCCATAGTCTGTTCTCTATGTCTGTTTCTCCATTGCTGCCCTGTAAGTAATTCTTCAGTACCGGTTTTCTAGATTCCGTATGTATGCGTTAGTATACAATATTTAACTTTCTCTTTCTGACTCACTTCACTCTGTATAATAGGCTCTAGGTTCGTCTACCTCATTAGAACTGACTCAACTGTGTTCCCTTTTTTGGCCGAGTGATAGTCCACTGTGTGTATCTACCACAGCTTCTTTATCCATTCATCTGTCGATGGACATCTAGCTTGCTTCCATGTTCTAGCTTGGAGGACAGTTGCTTTACAATATTGTGCTGGCTTCTGCCATACAACAATGTTCCTTCCCTCTTGAATCTCCCCCTCAACCCCAAACATATGGATTTGAGGGAGACGCAGACACAGTCCCGCAGAGCTGCGGCCAGCCCCCTAGGGCACCTCCTTCTGGCTCCCCTTCTTTCTTGCTCCTGCTGCTGGTCCCTCACTTGTGTGCTGAGTGTGTCATTGTTGTCAAGTCACTTAGTCACGTCCAACTCTTTTGTGAACCCATAAACTGTAACCCGCCAGGCTTCTCTGTGCATGGGATTTCCTAGGCAAGAGTACTGACGTGGGTTACTATTTTCTTCTCCAGGCGGTCTTCCAGACCTGGGGGTTAAACCCACATCTCTTGCTTTGGCAGGTGAATTCTTCACCGTCTGAGCCACCAGGGAAGCCCCTGCTCTGAGTTTACTCCTTGGTAAAGCAGTAGCACAAAGGGGAAATCCAGACAATGAGAAAGAATCCCAGCTAGGAATTTTATATTCCTTATTACATTACTCTAGAAAAAAATCACCATTTTATAGCATGGTAACTAGTAGTATTAGAGAAAGTTATTATGTTACAGTTTTTGTGATAAGCTAATTTGGGGCTAAATGGCAATGTAGAAGCAAAATCTAATGGAAAACACTCTGGCTTTCTTTTTGTTAACATGTGTATCACTGAGCCGTAAGGCTCTATTGCCCACTTGTCCATACCTCCTAATTACAGGAGAGGTAGGCAGTAGCCATTGAACTACCTCCTGAGTGCTGGCCTTGCAAATCGAAACCTATAAAGCAATGATAAATGTTACATTTTGTAACAGGGCAGGACAATAACTGAATTTAAAACAAAACTGACTAAAAAGCTTTTTTTTTTCACATTGCACCAAACCTATAATTCATTAGCACACCATTTCTCACTTCCCATAAGAAACCAAAAATACTGATGATGTATATTACATGTCAGCATTCAACAAAATCATCTAAGAACCATACATTTGAATGTGTGCAGAAATTTTGTATCTTTTCTTGCATGAGAAGGTGCTTTCCCCTTTTGGAGGAGTTATGCTTTAGATGGATTTTGCCAACACTGACTCTGAACTCAACACTTTCTGGGGTGTTTCAGAATTTATGCCCCACTTCACATTTTTCAGCCCCATTATTTCTTTATAAGCTTTGCCACTGGGAAGTAACCAAAACAAGAAGGAAAAAAAAAATTATTTTTTTCCTTACCCAAGAATCTTAAAAGTCGAGTAAGAAAAATGAAATGACCAACAATGACTCCCAAGGGGACTCTGAGAAACAGGGAAGATTCATGGGGGTTTCTTAATGCAAGAGCTTTTCCTCTCTGTATTCACAGCCCACGAGGACGTCAGCACCCACGGTCTGGAGGATGCGGGGGTCTGAGCTGTGCTTACACTCCTGTGGAGACAGCTAATGGGATTGGGCATCTGCCCAGAGCCCAGGGGAACACACCATGCCGTCCCCCCTAGTGCAAGCGCCACCAAAGGTTCTCCACACCCCCGCCAACTGGCTTAACTGCCCCGAAACGGGATCCAAGTCAACACTGGTTGAGTGTCAAGGACACGGCAGAATATATTCCATCACTGTTTCCCTGAGAGACGATCCACAAACAAAGATGCGCCCTGCAGGGGAAGATGTCGGGGCAATAGCACTGCAGCGCTGAGCGCACTCTGCGCACACCCTGCACGATGACCGCGCACTCTGCCTTGACTGAGCCAGCTGCTGTCTGTGCATGCCCCTGCCCAGATTCTCCTGCTGAAAGCCTGACCTCCCACGTGATGGAATGAGGAGGCGGGGCCTTTGGGGGGCGATCAGGTCGTGAAGGTGGAGCCCTCCTGAACGGAATCAGTGCTGTCAGGGAACAGGCCCTTCTTCCTTGGGAGGACCGACGAGAAACCTGAGGCCCAGGAGAGCCCCGGTCCAGCTGCGCCGGTACCCTGATCTCAGACTTCCAGCCTCCAGAACGGGGAGCAGCAAGTCTCGGCTGTTTACAAGCTCCCTGGTCTGCGGCGTTTTGTTGTAGCAGCTGGAGCAGATGAAGACGGAGCATGTAACGGCGAGGGCAGAACGAAGACGGACGCTTGGATCACGGAGCATTTGTAATCCAGGGCAGCAAACTGCAAAACAAATCACCCTCGCACTCTTGTAACAATATAAATCCATTACTGAAGACCATGGGAGCTGAGGAAAAGAGGGAGAGAAGCCAAGAAGGAGTGTGTTACAGCTAGGAAGAGGTGTCCAGGCAAGCAGGGTACTGCGAATTTATCACATTGGCCCAGGGACCAGCAGGTGGATGGGAAACGCAGGGCTAAATTTACTTTTAAGAAAAAAATCATTTCCATACAGTTAACCTTTTGTTTAAGCATGATATATAAGTGAAAAAAAAAAAAAACCACACCCAAGACTCCGCTTCATCATGAAAAGCTGCTGGTAGAATAGCCTGAAGAGTGAGCAGTACAAAATCTGTCTCCACGTTCAGGGTTTGGAATTAGATTATACACACAGACATGCGGCCTTTCTCTTTAGCACAAGGGACCTCTTCTCTTTCGCGTTATTCGACCTTAATCCGAAAGTTCTACTGGCCTTTCATGAAAAGAAAAACCAGCCACAGAAGTCATTTGACAGAAGGTTGGCTATTTTCAGTGCTATTGTTATGACAACTCTGACTTCCAAAAGGATTATTAAGAAGGGGGTGGGGGGTGGGGAGAGGGGAGGAAGGCCATCTCTGAAATCTACATCAAGTTGTTAAGGCAACAAGAACGAGATTAAATCTAGAAATGTTCGATCTGCCGCCCCCTCCCTCCCCCCTATTAACCACCCCGCATGTTCTCGATGGCCTTGCCAACTACTGAAATAAATCATCACTACATCTCTGCCACCCTGTCCCAGCAATCAAGGAGAAGTGTGGATCTGAAGAATGGGATGCTGTATGGATTTATGCGTAGGTTAGATTAGTATGTCTGTGGGCTCGGGTTCAATTCTGCAAACAGTTCATCACATTTCCCCCTTAAATTCTGTTTGTCAGATTTAACCAAGGAGGTGGTAATCCTTTAACTAGATTGAAAAAAAAAAAAAAAAGGACATCAGGGGAAACTCTGGTGGCGTTTGTTAGGTTTCAGGAGGCAAAGACTGGAGGAGAGGCAGCCCAAAAGACAGGCAGCACTCACAGAAGCGCAGAGCTGAGGGGTTACGGAATGCATGAGTGTTCATAGAGACGCCCAGGAGAAGGGGAGGATAAGGCTTGAGAAATACCGAAGACATCTGACATCTTGAAGGGCCTTGCTGTGAACGGGGAAATGAGGAGCAGGCAGAGGGGAGCTTTCTTGGGAGGAAAGCAGCATCCGTGAGAAGGGGTGGGGCTGGCTGGAGCAGTGGCAGTTAACCGTCATGTCTGTAGTCGAGGAAACAGCCTCGAAAGGGTGAAGACTCTGACCCGAGGACGGCGCAGAAGGCAGAAAGGGGCCCGTGCCCATGGCAAGAGGATTCTCCGCAGTCGGGGAATGATGGTGATGGGAGCCGGGCTGGAGAGGAAGGAGGCAGGGGAAGGAAGGATGGCGGGAGATGGAAGTTCAGAGTGAAGAACAGTTTAGGGCTGCAGGTGACGTGTTCTAGTTTAAGATGTGTTCAGCAGGCAGTGTGAAGAAGGCAAGTGCACCCCCTCCAGTGCTCTTGCCCGGAAAATTCCATGGACGCGGGAGCCTGGAAGGCTGCAGTCCATGGGGTCGCTAAGAGTCAGACACGACTGAGCGACTTCACTTTCACTTTTCACTTGCATGCATTGGAGAAGGAAATGGCAACCCACTCCAGTGTTCTTGCCTGGAGAATCCCAGGGACGGGGGAGCCTGGTGGGCTGCCGTCTATGGGGTCACTCAGAGTCAGACACGACTGAAGCGACTTGGCAGCAGCAGCAACAGGCAGTGAGAAATTCAGGTCGGGGATGGGGGTGGGGGGCTCTCCAAAGAGATGAGGGCTGGAAACTCAAGGGTTATCATGACCCTGGAAGAGATGAGCCCCTGGCCGTGCGACGACGAGAGGAGAGAGAAGGGAGCCTCAGGTCTGACTTCAGCCTCCCATCCCCTCTCTAACTGGTGCTACTGTTGGTCTGGGGACAGCAGGACCTCACCCTGGTGAGCCAACTAGAAGGGGAACAGCTCACCCAAGACCGAGTGTGTCTCCCAAAGGCCGACGCACTCTGCAGGATTCCAGCAGCCTGCAGGGGGGTTTCCAGCAGTTTCCTCCCGGCGACATGGGAGCTAAGAGGTGCTGGAAAAGCCTCTGAGCTCACACACCTGCTGACCCAGTTTCTCTCTGCCTGCCAGAAGCTCTTCCGGCCTCAGGTGACAGGTCTGGAAGCAGCTTAGTAGAATGGATGGTGAGTCACGCGAACACACTTTCACATTAATTCAATTCTCCTCTGTTGGGCTTCTGCAAAACGAGCTTTTTCTTAAAGTGCTACATTTTATTTCACTAACAGGGACTCCGCTGGGTGGAGGAGGATGGCTGGTACCCGGGTGGACTTTCCCTAGAGGGCGGGGCTAGGCTTATAGGAGGCAGACGGAGGAAGGGCCCCTGGGAGCGAAGGTCATGTTTTCTCCAGAGCATTCTCCATTACTGAGGCCACTGGCTCCCACATCTGGGCAGATCACCTTGGGAAGCTCTTTACTTAAACAGATTTCTTAGACCAGCCAGCCCAACTCAATTAGAACCTCAGAAAAGAGCACCCAGGGATTCGATTTTCAACAGTCTCACCAGGCATCCTGTCCAAAGACCCTTTCTTCAAGAACCACTGCCTTCAAGCATTCCGCTCATGCTCTGTAAGAAATATCCAGCCATTTTCAATAGTTGCACAAGAAAGAAATTTGCTTGGCAAGGCCTAAGAGAATGGGGGTGAGAGCTTGCTGATCAGAAAAAAAAGAAAAAGTTCTAAAATCATCCTTTGTTTTCACTGTGATATTTATCTGTAATATCAAACCACACAAAACCTTTGCCTAAGACTGCTGTCATTAGCAAAAGAACTTTGGCTCAGAAGCGGCTGAGAAACTTCACAGCCTGAGATGGCGCTACGGTTTGGCTCCGCAAAATTGATCTTAGCAGTTTTACCAGGGTGCTGCCTCTCAAAACCCTAGTCCATTCCTGACTGAGCTCTGGAGAAACACAAACTCTCAGGCTATGAGCTGTGCCTGCAGAGACTGGGGACCCCACACTGATGAAGAAGAACACACAGCATCCAGGTCAGAGCCGTAGATTCCCTCGAGACACCCAGCAGAAGAGGGCACCTCCTTCCCGCCCATCTCCAAACCCCAGAGATCCAGGATGCTCATGGCCCAGGGAAGAGAAGAGGGTCAACATCTCGGGGAGACCACCTCAGGAAGCAGTTCTCTTCCCTCCAGCAGCGAAACCAAACATCAAAACCCCAAACCAGCCTACTTTCCGGTGCCTCCCTCAGTGGCTGTCTCAACTTTTGTAACTCACAGCCCTCTGCTCCTGATGAAACCCTGGGAGATGCAGTGAAGAGTTTGGGCAGCGAGTGGGGAGATCCGGTGTCAGCTCTTCTTCTCCTCTCTGCCTGTTTCCTCGTCTCTGAATGGGAACGGGTGGTCCTGCTCGCTTAGCAGAGAGGGTTTGGAAGATCCGAAGGCTTCAGCAGGTCTGGCAAGGAACAGAGCAAGGGGCTGGAGACCAGGAGCATCTCTGCCCTGTCTTGGGGCTTCACGAGGTCAGCCCACCGCCCCTGCTCTCACTCTGTTCCTTCTCATACCTGTTGGGTTGCCAGGAGAGCTGTGGGCAGCCTTTGACTCTTGGAGACATAAGAAATTTCACAAGCCCAGCTCATCAGCAAAAGATCGTAGAGACCGTGTCTCCTTCCCCTGTCTAACTTTGGGTTTTTTAGATTTGGGTTTGTAGCTGTTAGTCACTCAGTCGTGTCTGACTCTTTGCAACCCCATAGACTATAGCCCACCAGGCTCCTCTGTCCATGGGATTCTCCAGGCAAAATACTGGAGTGGGTTGCCATTCCCTTCTCCAGAGAACCTTCCTAACTTGCGTCTTCTGCATTGCAGGCAGATTGTTTCCCACTGAGCCACCATGGAAGTCTGTGTGTTCCAACATTTTGTCTCGGGGAACACAGCACAGATTCAGTTTTTACCAGGGTGAGACCCATCTGAATGTGAGTCTTGCCTTAGAGTGTTAGGGGCAAAGGAGTCAGGATTCCAGGCAAGGTCACCTTTCCCGGGAACACCTGGGAAGCCTCCCCAGGCCCAATGCCACCCCTGCTCAGGTCTGCACGGTGCCTGCTGGCTGGCCTGGTCTCCGCAGTCCTTGGGCTCCAATCACTGGTCCCCACACTGCAACCAGCTCTGCCTGAGCCCAGCCAGAGTGTCTTCTCCTGCTACACACAGGAGGCAACAGGGCAAGGTCCTTCAGGCAAGCGCCAGCCCTTCCTGTTCACCTTTCTTGATGTCTTTTCCAAGAGACTCCAGCTCGGATGCACAGTGCTTTCTGCCTTGTGCCCAGGTTCCAGGAGCTGCCACGTCACTTCGCCTGCCCAAATGGATCCTGAGGCTCTGCTCTTCCTTCTGCATACATTGCCAACTTCCATGGAATTCCCACAAGTGGAAGACCAGCCCCATTGCTTCATTTGCATCTCCCCCTTTTTAAAATTTTAAAAATACTTATGGAACTGCCTCTGTGCTACAGACTGACAATCATTCCTTTTTACGCAGAGTGTGCTGAGGACAGGGGAGCTCCAGTCCGATGGAGCAAGGCGGTCTTGCCTTTGGCGCTTAACTTGCACACTCTACGTAAAAAGGTCAGAGAAATCAGAGACCCCACACAACAGTGGTGAGCGAGGTACAGTTTACAAAGCGATGAGAAGCCCTAACCTGTTCGAATGCCAAAACCTAAAATTTCACCCCCCTCCCTCAGCATCCTCAGAAGGGAGCATGGTTTGCTCCCTGGGGCCCTTGTTGTGGCTGCTGCATGGAGTAGGCCTTGAATCACAGAGCATCTGTTCTTGCATCTTCTTGCCTCACTGCTGGGATCTGTGGTCACCAGTCCCTGGGCAGATACTGCGACCAGAATGAACCCTTGCAGGCCCTGGCCCTGGCCATCGAGAAACCGCTCCTGCATCACTCATCCCCAGGGTTGGGTGGAAGCCGACAGATGCTCTCTCTCTCTTTACCCCATGCCAAGCTGACTTGGGCTCACAATCTTAGGGCTGTGTTAATACACGCAGACTCAGACACACACGTTTTTCCCAAGACCTGCCTCCCTGCCCCCCAGCTTCCACATCTTTAGAATTTCAGAAGCTGAGACTTTTCCCTTCTAACATTGAAAGCTAACTGCTTCTTGCCCTAGGACAAGTCATATTCCTCTTAGGAAAAGCTCAGCATTCTAATAGGTTTCATCCTGCTTTCCAAGGTAGACAGGTCTTTTACATCAGAGACAAACATCAGAAGGCCTGAAAGGATAGAGTAGAGTTTGGGTGACAGGGTATTAAAGGATGAGCTGGCTGAACTGAAGAAAACGACACCCTAAGATTACAGAGATCTGGCTTTCTGCTTTCCTTTCCTGGACAATTCAACTGAGAACTAGACGGTACCTGGCTATTTCCTGGAATGACGGACTTGGGAGGTTAGACAAAACCGTCTGGTGTCTCCATGTAAGCTACACACCGATGGAAAGGAATCTAAAGATCAAGACCTAGTTTTCCCTCTATTTTCCAAATTCTGAAACTCACACTCTGAAATTCAGTTTGAACATATTAACCTGGGCATCCCAGGCGGCGATAGTAGTAAGAATCCTCCTACCAAGGCAAGAGACACAAGAGGTCCAGGTTTGGGTTGGGAAGATCCCCTTGAGTAGGGAATGTCAACCCACTCTAGTATTCTTGCCTGGAGAATTCCATGGACAGAGGAGCCTGGTGGGCTACAGTCCATGGGGCTGCAAACGGACAGACACAGCTGAGCACATATTAACCTAAATTCCATTTTCATACCCAAGGAAAGTTTGTTCTGTGAAACCATGGGAAAGAGGAGAGTTCTAATTGGACTTTCCAGAAACAGACCCTAAGATGAGGATTCAGGTGCAGATGACTCTTTGAGAAAGCGCTCCTGCAGGAGGCTGGTAGGGGCTTGGGGGTAGAACCAGGACAGGAAGGGAAGAGGGCAGTTAAGGCAAATGTGGGCAGGGTCCTGCAGGGAGCTTGGGAGCAGGGATCAGTCTGCAAGACGAGGGAGCTGGCGCTTTTATTCTTCTGTACCCACCTGCCCCTCAATGAGGCCACAAATCCCCCCAGCACTTCCTACTTCCAGACTATGTGGGCTGGGAAGCACCCTGTAACCAACAGACACACCAGAAAGAGTAGGGGTGATCTGAGCAAAGCCTTGACATCATTTGCCACAAAGAGCAGAGACTCTAGTTGGAGACTCGGCTCCCAACACCCAAAATTAGGCTACTTAACACTCTGCACCCCTGATTCCTTACCTGTAAAATGGGGAATGTTATCATACCTGCTTTATTGGATTATTGTAAGGATGAAATAGACAACGTAGGAAGAACACATACTCAGCATTGAGAAAGATCAGCTATTGCAATTATTTAGAGGCAAGCATAACAGTAATTCCAACTGGGAATGTGGCTCTGGTTAGGTTTTGCAAAAAAAAAAAAAAAGAAAGAAAGAAAACCAAAAATATTTGTATCCAAAAGTCTCAGAGATCTCTGCCATCTCTCAGCAATTTGGCAATGGAATCTGACTTACCTGGAAATTATAGGTCTCCATTAGGTGAAATGAACATGGACAACCTCTATGAGGAGTTTTAAAAGCACCTTGAAAAGCAGAAACCCACTTGTTTGGATTGCACGCAAAGCATTCCTTTAGCTAAAACTCACCTCTGGGTCTGTATGGTGCTTTCTGCCCTGTTCATCTCTCAAACACAATTATAAGGAGAGCTTTTAGTTCCGTAGGTTTGGAGCATCAACGTACTATTAGACTAGCCCACAATGAGCTAAGTTAGGAGCCACGAGGGAGCTGTTTTTGACATCTGAGTAGCACAAAATGTGATTTTTCTCTGGAGAAGAATTTTGAGAATTAGAGAGAATTAGTCATATTTCCAATGGGGATTTTAACAGTTGTGAAATTATGAAGAAGACCTGACTCAACAATTCCTGTATTGCAATATGTCACCTAGCTGTCTTGTTACTTAAAATTACATGATTTAGGAGACAGTGACTTTAAAAAGAACCCTACTGAGTCTGGAAAGAAAAGGCAGATATGCAGACAAAGCAAGGGAAAAGTATAAAACTGCTGAACATTTATGGAGCTAAGTTTAACAATTCTGGGCTCATTTAAGACATTTCTTTCTTAAATAGCACATTGAATAGGCATGTTTATCCTCTCAGTGAGTTATATGTTCAAAATGCACTCATTAAACAGTGTGGTTTTTTTTAAAACCTACAATACTGACTCTGAACTAAATTTAACATGTTGCTAAATATTCAAATGGTTCACCCCTTTGACACTCTTTAAAGAGTTAAAGAAAATGAATAGACTCTTACTGGACAAAGATGAGTAAGCCAATTTATGACCACCCTTGTGCTATATTTTTCTAGCTTCTTCACTTTTCTGCTCCTCATTAACTCTCTTAAATGAGCTACAGCTAATGATCAGGTCCTGTCCTTTATACATGAAAATTAGGCCATTAGTGAGCTTGTGACTCTTGAGGTGTTTTCCAGGAGTGGTGAAGAATTTGAACTTTTTCAAGCACACTCTCTAAGTTTCCCTGGTCCTCAGAAAGCACATTTGCAAGATGGTTGGCCAGGGTTAGTGGGAAGTGAAGAGATTCTGGAAGAGATGATTCTAATGAGCTTTGGACTCATTAACACGGCGAGATAATTCAATAACCTCGCCAAACACAGGCAACACTGAGCGTGTCTGAAGAGATATAACTAGCTCCACTAAATGATAAATACAAAACTAGCTGTGGTGTTAAGCTTTGAAAAACTAAACAAACGGCTGAATAGGATAAGCACTTCACTCATAATCAGAGACTGTAAAGACAGTGAGTGTTCATGCTAAGGAATTATTGCCACCTACCACTAATGACACCACCCTTATGGCAGAAAGTGAAGAGGAGCTAAAAAGCCTCTTGATGAAAGTGAAAGAGGAAAGTGAAAAAGTTGACTTAAAGCTCAACATTCAGAAAACGAAGATCATGGCATCTGGTCCCATCATTTCATGGCAAATAGATGGGGAAACAGTGGCTGACTTTATTTTTCTGGGCTCCAAAATCACTCCAGATGGTGATTGCAGCCATGAAATTCAAAGATGCTTACTTCTTGGAAGGAAAGTTATGACCAACCTAGACAGCATATTGAAAAACAGAGACATTACTTTGCCAACAAAGGTCCGTCTAGTCAAGGCTATCGTTTTTCCAGTGGCCATGTATGGATGTGAGAGTTGGACTGTGAAGAAAGCTGAGCACCAAAGAATTGATGCTTTTGAACTGTGGTGTTGGAGAAGACTCTTGAGAGTCCCTTGGACTGCAAGGAGATCCAACCAGTCCATTCTAAAGGAGATCAGCCTTGGGTGTTCTTTGGAAGGAATGATGCTAAAGCTGAAACTCCAGTACTTTGGCCACCTGATGCGAAGAGTTGGCTCATTGGAAAAGCCTGATGCTGGAAGGTATTGGGGGCAGGAGGAGAAAGGGATGACAGAGGATGAGATGGCTGGATGGCATCATGGACTCAATGGACGTGAGTTTGAGTGAACTCCGGGAGTTGGTGATGGGCAGGGAGGCAATTCATGGGGTCGCAAAGAGTCGGACACGACTGAGCAACTGAACTGGACTGAACCACTAATGCTCAATTCCAAAATATATACATGCCTTCTTGGGTGTTTTGCTTCTATCAAGGTAATCCAAGTCAAGTCCACTGAGAGACTCAGGCTTATTCCAGACAAGTAGGAAAGACTGTCCAATTCAACCCAAAGAAATTTGCTCCAATATGTTGATTTCAGATACTGTTCATTCTTCACACGTTTTCAACAGACTTGTTTGCTGTTGCTGTTGTTTTTTCAAAGAGTTTGTTTCAACAAAACAATTCTTCCCAAATCAACCTATAAATTAAATTTATAAATCAAGTTCAGTTCCAATCAAAATTCCAATAGGATTTTGGATGACCTTGACAAATTCATCTGAAAAGTTATCTGGCAGAACAAAGCAGGGGAACTTGCCCAACCAGATATTGTTTTACCTCAAAGATGAAGTAGTTTGAAAGAAAAAGGGTAATACTGGTATCAGAAAAGACAGATCAATGAAATAGAATAGGGATCTCAGAAATAAAGCAAAGGAAGTGTGGGAACCCATTCTGTGATAGAGATAGGCTTATAAATCTGTAGGGAAGGATGGAATTTTTAGTAACTGATGTCGAGAAAACTGGTTCACAGCATGAAGAAATATGTCTACCTAATGAAATGTAAAATTACAAACCTAAATTGATTGAAAACCTAGATATGAAAAGCAAAACAGCAAAGCAATATTTTTAAAAAATATTGTGACATTAGGATGTGTGGGAGAAGTTCTAACATTCACACTCCAAACACATAAGGTGAAAAAGATGGTGACGACAAGAAAATTGAAGATTTCTGTTCAGTGTGGAATACCACGAAGTATATTTACAGGGGACAGAATGGGAGAAGAGAAAGGCAACATCTAAAATGAATTGGGGGTAATATCAGTAGTATAGAAGGAATTCCCACAAATTAACAAGAAACATATAAGAAACAATTTTGAAATGCCCAATAAATGTAAACAGGTAATTAGAGAAGGAAACTCAAAAACTAATAAGAATATTAAGAAATATTCAAATTCATTCACCAATAATCAGAGACACATACATTAAAATGAATCCATGCCCATTCTGTTGGCAAAAATGTGGCCTTCAAGTGTTAGTGAGTATGTTAAAACATAAGAAACTCATGCACTCCTGGTGTGAGAGAATACTGATTTTAGTGTGTTAGACTGGCCATGATGGTGGTTTGGCTGCTCGGTCGTGTCCTGCTATTTTCCACCCCATGGACTGTAGCCCGCCAGGTGCCTCTGTCCGTGGCTTTCCCAGGCAGGAACGCTGGAGGGGGCTGCCAGGGAGCCCGTGCTAGACTGTACTTCCCACGTGTTTGCCACCTCTCCACCCCTTCCACAAGCAGGATATATTTTGTCTCCCCTTGGACTTGGCCATGTGACTCAGTTTGGTCTCACAGTGGCTTCCTGGGCATGTCCCTGCCCCTGGCCTTTAAACATGGCTATGTACTGACTCCAGTAATCTTGCCTGGGAAATTCCATGGGCAGAGGATCCTGGAGGGCTACAGTGCATGGGACTGCAAAGAGCTGGACATGATTGAAGTGACTTAGCTCGTACATGCAAATATTAAGAAACAGGAAAAATCATGGCTTTTTTTTTTTAGGTGAATAATAATACAGACTCTATTGAGCAAAACAGCTCCAATTCAGATTTCAAGTAAAAAATACTGTGTGCTAAACTTCTTTGATGTAGGTTCAGGTAATTTTAAAATGGGAGAAGACTTTCAACATGTCCTCACTTAACAGGTGGGTGATCAGAGGCCTGGACGGCCAGTGACTCAGCTCAGGCCATGGCAGCCACCTCTGTCTTCGGCCAAGAAACTCTATCCAGCAGATTCTCCTGCCGGAGTATAAAAGTGATCATTCCCGTCTCCAAGGAGCTGCTGGTCTGACCCTAAGTAGGCTGGACTTGGCACAGCCTTCCTCCCTTCCCCAGGAAATTCTCACCAAAGAGCTAATTGCATTAAGATGTTCTGTGTTTAACTTCCGCCTCTGCTAACAAGCAAACTTTCAATGGCAGTCTCCATGTTCTTTCTTGGGCCAGAGCAAGACTCCTTTTATTTTGTTTCAACACTGTTTTCCTAAAGCTCTCTCATCGTTTTCAAGCTCCTCACCACAGTGTAAGTCCATGAAAAATTAACACCCCTGTTCAGCGGGGAAGCTTGTTCCTTTTAAAAGAATGTTCTGGCAAACCCAACACCAGGAAATGCCTCTCCAAGCAGATCTGCCTTCGAAAGGCACAGTGTGTTAGGGAAGATTCTCCCTAGAGTGAGCGGGTCGCCAAGGCTCAGGCAATGAGATTAGATTTCCTTTTCCTCTACTGTTCTTAATGGAGTTCTTTTCATACAATCACATATTTTTGATCCATGAGTTTGTAAAATTAAGGTAAACCACTCTAACAATGGACAACCCATTGTACTTTTTAGAACTCCACAGCCAGTGAAGGAAAGCTGAGGTCTCAAAGTCCAAATTCTACCAACAAAATGGCATTTGCAGGTGCTTAAAAAAAAAAAAAAAAAGGTTTTTATCAGTAAGACATTTTGTTCTCAGTAAAAAGTTTAAAACATTAGCATTGACTAGAAAGCGTGCAGTGGAAGAAGCCGAGGCAAGAGCTCACCGTGTCATTAAAGTTCTCACCAGAGAGCACGGTTACTGCAGCGTTTAATAAAAATTAAAATTGCACTTCTTAAAAGTTAAAATTATTTTTTTTTAATTTTAGTTCAAAGTACCAGGCTGTTTCTATTCCCAGTCACAAATAACCATTTGGATTAGGATTTTTTGCCGAGGAACAGATTATATAAAGTCATAAGTGTATCATGTTATGAAATAATCCCTATGTACGTGATACGTAAGTAACCCCACTGGACCTCACTTGGTGAGTTTTGGCCCCATGGCTGAATTCAATCACACTTCTCCCTTATCACGCTCGTCCCTCTTTCCTCCCCTATTCTAGGCTTCTTGAAGGTCTCTCATTCCAGATATGAACCTGTTATACCCCAGTCATCTCATAAAATCACAAAACCACCACATGACTCAACGGCTTTAAAGTAGAAGAGGGTGTGGTCTTAGGAGAAACTGGTTGACCACCACGGAAAACCTTGGCGAGAGAATCTGTGTTTCAAATGCCTGCATGTGTTTCTCTTATTCTTCAGCACTTGAGCCCACTGGACTGTCTCCTCTATTTCGGCTTCCCCTCTGAGATTCAACAGACCAGACAGCTCTTAAAAACCTTAGTTTTCAGAATCAAGCCAGATACTCAGTTTAGGAAATAGCCTGTCATTCTGCAATCCCTACTTTACAGTAGCCCATGTTCAGTATTTTGCGTCTCATTATTCAGTTCCCAAAACAACACTCAAAGGAAACAGGCAGTTCTTGGTTCTGATACATGGGCTCTTCCTTCAAAGCATTCACAGAGGTCATAATAACTCCCAGACCTTAGAATGAATAGGATAAAACACATCGGAATTTGTAAAGCACCTTCACACATAAATGTGGAATGTTACCTTCTCTCAAGATTTCAGTGACCCACCACTTTCTTCCTTAAGCTTTGCAGGTAGTAAAATGAATGACATAGGACATTAATTTCACAGAGAAATGTGTATGCAGGTCAGGAAGCAACAGTTAGAACTGGACATGGAACAACAGACTGGTTCCAAATAGGAAAAGGAGTGCGTTAAGGCTGTATATTGTCAACCTGATTATTTAACTTTTATGCAGAGTACATCATGAAAAACACTGGGCTGGAGGAAGCACAAGCTGGAATCAAGATTACCGGGAGAAATATCAATAACCTCAGATATGCAGATGACACCACCCTTATGGCAGAAAGTGAAGAAGAACTAAAGAGCTTCCTGATGAAAGTGAAACAGGAGAGTGAAAAATTTGGCTTAAAGCTCAACATTCAGAAAACTAAGATCATGGCATCTGGTCCCATCACTTCATGGCAAATAGATGGGGAAACAGTGGAAACAGTGGCAGACTTTATTTTTCTGGGCTCCAAAACCACTGCAGATGGTGTTTGTAGCCATGAAATCAAAAGACGCTTACTCCTTGGAAGAAAAGTTAGAACCTAGATAGCATATTCAAAAGCAGAGACATTACTTTGCCAACAAAGGTCCATCTAGTCAAGACTATGGTTTTTCCAGTGGTCAGGTATGGATGTGAGAGTTGGACTATAAAGAAAGCTGAGTGCCGAAGAATTGATGCTTTTGAACTGTGGTGTTGGAGACGACTCTTGAGAGTCCCTTGAACTGCAAGGAGATCCAACCAGTCCATCCTATAAGAGATCAGTCCTGGGTGTTCATTGGAAGGACTGATGCTGAAGCTGAAACTCCAATACTTTGGCCACCTGATGCAAAGAGTTTGACTCATTGGAAAAGACCCTGATGCTGGGAAAGATTGAAGGCAGGAAGAGAAGGGGACAACACAGGATGAGATGGTTGGATGGCATCATCAACTCAATGGACATGAGTTTGGGTGGACTCCGGGAGTTGGTGATGGACAGGGAGGCCTGGCGTGCTGTGGCTCATGGGGTTGCAAAGAGTCAGACACAACTGAGCGACTGAACTGAACTGAATATGCATTTTGAAAAGCCTCTTTGATAAGCCCAAAGAGCAATAAGAGAAACTTCAGAAAGTCTCCTCTCCCCCTTTCCAAGGTGGTTTGTTGGCTGAATCAAATCTCTCAGAATCAGATCCACCAATCTTTATTCATCTCATGCCTGTCTCTGCTGCTGCTGCTGCTAAGTCACTTCAGTTGTGTCTGACTCTGCGCGACCCCATAGACAGCAGCCCACTGGCTCCTCTGTCCCTGGGATTCTCCAGGCAAGAACACTGGAGTGGGTTGCCATGTCCTTCTCCAATGCATGCCTCAGTCATTCTACAAAGAATGCATTGACTATCCACTTTGCAAGATGATGCAGAATGTAGGCAGGATGCTAACACAGCTAACACAACCCAGTGCTACCCTAGAAGAGGCGTAGAATCAGAGCCTTAAAGATAACAGTTACACCATGCGATCTTCAAGCAGCAGAAAACGAGAGAAAAAGTCATTTAAAATACAACTTTCAAAAATAATCCATCAGCCAAAAACTACTCGGGTCCAGATTCATTCTAAGTCACAACAAGACTCAATAGAAATGGGAAGGGAACTGTGCAGCAGGGGGTTCACGGAAGAAAAGCACATTATAATTGAACCATCTTATCCCTTGGCACACGTAGCAGCCGGTCTGACCACACGTGGAAGACTGTGCTTGATTCTGGTGCCATCTTTTAAGAGGAACAAGGACAAACTGGAACACATTCTGAATAGGACAAACTATTCTGGAACCTATTTCATATGATAAATGGTTGAAAGAACTGGTGATCTATATCAACCAGTGAGGGAATAAGATAGCTACCTGAAATAACAGGGGTGACTAGCAAGTGGGACTAGAATTATAGAAGAGTGGGCTAGCCCATGAATCAAGGAGAGAACCCTAGTCAAATAAATGCAAATTAAAACAACAGTGAAAGACTATTTCCGCATTCCTGTACCTCGGCAAATTGGGAGATACACACACATATATTTATTTTTCAGTGGAAAGGCCTAGTGTTTTGCTGGTAGGAGAGGTGAGAAAAGCTTTTCTCATAGTTTGGAAATAAGAATCAAAAAGCTTTGAAACTGCACATACTTTTTTAACCAAATGTTTTCATGTCTAAGAATTTACCTTGAGGAAATAACCAGAAATGTCTTCAAAGACTTTTGTAAATGAATGTTCATCAGGACATTAATTGTGCTCACAGAGAAATGGGAGCAATACCTTGCTGTTGTTCAGTCGCTCAGTCGTGTCTGACTCTTTTCTACCCCATAGACTGCAGCAATACCTAGATACCCAGTAAAAACCCTGGAGTTATCTACACTAATAATTGGGCTGCCCAGGTGGTACTAGTGGTAAAGAACTCGCCTGCCAACGCAGGAGACATAAGAACCAAGGGTTCGGACCCTGGGTCGGGAAGATCCCCTGGAGGAGGGCCTGGCAACCCACTCCAGTGTTCTTGCCTGGAGAATCCCATGGACAGAGGAGCCTGGCTGGCGACAGTCCATGGGGTCGCAAAGAGTCAGACACGACGGAAGTGACTCAGCAGGCACGCATACACACTAATAATTACAGTATTTACAATGAGCAGGACACTGCTAAATATTTTTCTCATAACATGTGTAACCCTCTCCATAGCCCTATGAAGGGGACGTTATTATCCACATTTTATAAGTGAGGAACTTCAAGTGCAAAGATGTTGTATTACTTAAGGTCTGACAGACAACACGAGATAGAACAAAAATTCCAAAATTATCAGCCTAGCCCCACCTCTGCGCTCGTAACCACCACACTGAGTGCCTGCGGGCGTGCTAAGTCACTCAGTCGTGTCCAGCTCTTTGCAGTCCTATGGACTGCAGCCAGCCAGGCTCCTCTGTCCATGGGATTCTCCAGGCAGGAACACTGGAGTGGGTTATCATGTCCTTACCCAGGGGATCTTCCTGATAAAATAGATAACTATTAAGGACTTACTGGGCTTCCCTGGTGGTTCAGATGGTAAAGAATCTGCCTGCAATGCAGAGACCTAGGTTTGATCAAGAGACTCTTGGCCAACCAACCAAAAGACTAAAGATTTGCCTGCATCAAATGGAGAGATTGAAAACTAGGAGAGCCCAGCCTCCGATGGAGCAGGAAAGAAAGAAGTTATGTGTGATTAATATCACACACCCGAGTCTACCAGCGGTCCCTGTCTATACTCTCATACAATCCAGAGGGATATTCTCATCAATTATTTTGTAAATGCAAGTTCTTTAGTAACTCTAGCGTATTTTTAAGAAGGTGGAAATCCTACCTCATCCATTTTTAAAGTGCAGGTGCTTTTCTTTTAATTGGAGCATAGTTGATGGACACTGTGGTGTTAATTTCAGGCGCACGGGAAAGTGAATTAGTTATATGTATACCCACTCTTTTTTAGATTCTTTTCCTATATAGGCCTAAACCAGAGTATTGAGTAGAGTTCCCTGTTCTACACAGTAGGTCTTTATTATCTTTTTGATATACAGTGTGTGTCTTTGTCAACCCCAGTTTATCCCCCTTTTCCCCCTACCTGGCCTTCCCTGCTGGCTCAGTTGGTAGGGTGTCTGCCTGCAGTGCAGGAGACCCAGGTTTGATCCCTGGGTCGGGAAGGTCCCCTGGAGAAGGAAATAGCAACCCACTCCAGCATCCTTGCCTGGAGCATCCCCTGGACAGAAGAACCTGGTGGGCTGCAGGCCATGGGGTCGCAGAGCCGGGTACAAGCGAGTGACTAGCACTGAACACAAGGACCTGCTGTGCAGCACAGGAAACTCTGCTCCAAGCTCTGTAATGACCTATATGGGAAGGGACTCTAAAACAGAGTGGCTATTTGGGTGTGTGTAACAGATTCGCCTTGATGTACCACAGAAACTGCTACAACACTGTAAATCAACTACGCGCGCGCCAATGAAAAAAATTTTTAAGTCATGGATGTCAAGGAATGGACTAATGTGTTCCAAAATGAAGGGAGAAAGGACTGTGATGAGCTCACTGGCATGGGGTAGGAATCCGTCTCAGCCCCCTTTGGGAGAACTTTGAAGACTTCCCCTGCCCGGCTCCTCTCTGGCCCCTCCTCACCCTGATGCCCACCCCCCAGCTCCTGCAGAGGGAGTGCTTCCAGCCCAGAGGCTCAGCCACAGGAGCCGCTAGGAGCTTGCTCACCATCGTCACTTTTCATCTCCTCTTTCAACTTGCATTGTTCCGCAGAATCAGTGGGTAGAAGTTACTAGCAGAAGTATTTTTGTTTTCACACTCCTCACACACACACACACACAAATGTTCAGACAAATTCAAAAGTCAGTTATTTTTTCCTTTTCATTTTGGAGCAATTAGGGGAAAATTGGATGGCAGATATAATTACTAAGAGGAAATTCGAAAACAACTTAGGTCACTCTGGAGCACCTTTCAAACGAGGTCAGCCTTTTCACTTCTTTCCCTCTTGATGCTGAAGAGGTCTTTGTTTGCTGGAGAGAAAAACAAAGAAACAGCTTGGATAACAAAGACCACAAGTGCTCTTGCTGCTTCCTCTGTACTGGAAAATATCTTGTCTTAACATTTGACTCACTTGTAAATATAAGCACACATTTTAAACTCAGGCTATTTTTCTCCAAAAACTCCATTAAGACCTATACAAAAACGCAAATGACCACATGAAAGATTTTATAAATCTCTTTACTAACACCAATCAGAAATTTTAAAAATACATCTGTGGAATTGCTTCAAATACTGCAAAAATGTTTCTTCATCACAAAATAAATATTATATGAAGTACTCTTCTGTTTACTGAGTAATCCTCCAAAAATCAGCAAGTTTGATGAATAGAGAGGCAGTGAGAACTGGCAAGAACCTGGGGTCACCCTGATCTTTTCATTCCTTTGGCTTGAATAATATCATGATTTGTAGACGGTGATGTTCTGCCAAAGATTTATGTGACTTCCCAGGGGAGCCCTATCTTCCCATGGTTACTCTTGGCTGTGAGGCCCTCATTCCTACTGAATTAGTTGTAAATGTGAATCGTATCACAGTGTCCTACATCCTCTTTCTGTTCTGCCTGAAATTATTCCAGATATAGAAATGGTGCTTTCCTTCATTTTCAAAAAAAAAAAAAACAACGAAATTCACCAAGCAAGCAATAAAGTTCACAACAATATTCAACCCGGCAGACTTTACCCAAAGTTAGGGAAGCTCAAAGAAATTTACATCACAGCAAGGCAAACAACAGAAACCAAACCGAGTATAAGCCTGTTCCCAAACCACTTGCTTATGGAAAGCTCACCAGTCACAACAATACAAGCAAAGCTCCGCCCTCAGCATCCTTCCAGCTTCCCCTGGTCCTCCACCCCTGCTGCCAGCCCTCTCTCACAGCATCGGTACCAAGAATGGTTTATTTCTAGCACAGCACATTTAGCTCTCTCTCTCCTTTTCTCCTGCTAACCCCATGTGATTTATGATGTTATTGTTTAAAGCAAAGGCATTTGCCCCTAACAGGAATACTATTGCTATTAATAAATGTTTTATGCAACTTTTGTTGTAATACTTTGGCCACCTGATGTGAAGAACTGACTCATTGGAAAAGACCCCGATGCTAGGAAAGATTGAAGGCGGGAGGAGAAAGGGGTGACAGAGGATGAGATGGTTGGATGGCATCACCGACTCAATGGACATGAGTTTGAGCAAGCTCTGGAAGTAGTGATGGACAGGGAAGCCTGGCATGCTGCAGTCCATGGGGTTGCAAAGAGTCAGACACAACTGAGCGACTGAACTGAACTGAACCTCACTGTAATCACAGAATCTTAGGAATCAGTTGGGCCAAGACCCTTGTCTTAAAAGGTGAGAAATACCTAAAAAATAAAGACTAACTAAATGACTTTACCCCAAGGTATTATATCTTAGTAGTAGCAGAGTTAACAGGAAAACCCTACTCTTCTGAATTCTACCTGACGTTTGTCATTACTAAAAACAAATACAAAACCTTCCAATACTGGCTGATAGTAACCAGTAGGGAAAGCCTAAAATCCTGTTTGTTTTATACATTATAAGAAAGTAGGATGACTAATGAAAAACCAGTCCAAGAGACTTTTCATCATCAAATATTTCTGAGCTCACATTTGTGCTAAACATCAACGCAGGCATGATGGAGCCAAGACTGAGTAAAATGTCTTTGTCTGGCATCTAGTTAGGTGTTTCCCTGGTGGCTCAGATGGTAAAGAATCTGTCTGCAATGCATGAGACCCAGATTCGATCCCTGGGGCATCTAGGTACCCTGTGTCGTGACCCCAAACTACCTCCCCTTACCCTTGGCTATAAATGCCATCTGTATGCTGATGACAGTCTGAATTTAGGTCTTTCCACTCCTGACCTCAGCAGCAAGCTCTGTGTTTGTACACCTAAATGCCTTCTTTAGCCTGCTGTCTGGTTGACTAATCGGCAAAATAGAACTCTCAAACTGTTTCTCAGCCACTCCTTAAATAGTTCTTTCCTTGGGTTCTCTGTCTCAGTAAATAGCATCACAGCTGCCCAGTTGCTCAGGCCCAAAACCCTCGGAATTTTCTTCTATTTGGCTCATTCGATTATAATCTACGCCTACTCTCTCCACTTTTCTCCCTAACTATGTCTGAATCTCTTCCCTTCTGTCTCCACCACAGTCACCCCATCCAAGATCTCCTGACAAAGACTGCTCTAATAATCTTCTCACCAGCTCCCTTCCTCCACTCCTGCCCTCTATGGTCTATTTTCCACAAAGCAGCCAATGGGATTTTTTTAATATAAATCACGTCATAATAATCTCCTACTCAAAACCCTTCAGTATCTTCCCACAAGGCTCAGCAGGACCACCAACTTTCCTTCTAGAGGCTACGATGCTCTGCTTGATTGGCCCCTGCCTGTCTCTTTGTGATTAAAGATATCAATCTCTTACTTTATGGTTTTCATTTTATTTTATGTATTCCTTTACAGCCTTGATTAATAAGTTCTTCCTATTGCAAGAACATATGGACATGCTTTTCAATTTTTCTAATCCAAATGCAGTTGATGTCGGCATATGGTGTGATGAAAGTACTCAACTTCATCTTTTCCGCATAGATGAAAATCACCTCGATCCCATTAACTGGTATTGACTCCCACTGGAAATCGCATTTCTGTGAATGGGTTCATTTCTGGCTCTCAATTCTGTTTCATTGGTCTGCCCATCTATTGATCTGAACAAACACTGCATTATATTAATGAGTATAACTTTACAGTAACCTTGGAGTCTGATTTTCTTCTGCAGGGATGTCTTGGTTATTGTTGGATCTTTGCTTTTTCACATACATTTCAGAATTAGTATTGATTATAAATCAGCATTGATTTAAACCATAGTACTGCATTGAATTTATGAATTATATTGGTTGTAAGCTAGTATCTTTACAAATTGGGTCTTCCTATTCATAAACATTGTATACCTCTCAATTTGCTTCTCCTACTTAATAACTCTCCGTATAGTTTTATAATTTCTCCCATAATCTTTTGACAGATTTATCATTAGAGCTGACTCACTGGAAAAGACCTTGATGTTGTGAAAGGCTGAAGGCAAGAGGAGAAGGGGGTGACAGAGAATGAGATGGTTGGATGGCGTCACTGACTCAATGGACATGAGTCTGAGCAAGCTCTGGGAGCTGGTGAAGGACAGGGAAGCCTGGCGGGCTGCAGGCCATGGGGTTGCAAAGAGTCAGACAAGACTTAGCAACTGAACAAAAACAACAAAATTATTGCCTGACAAGACTTTATAGCTATTAAAAGTATTATCATTCTAAAGTGTCTTCAAGGTGTTTACTGCTGGCCTCTTTATACTGATTTTAAATCTACCCAGTTTTTGACACATTTTCAGATCTCATAATTTGTCCATAGTTGTGTCTTTTGGAATTACCCTGTAAGAAATTCTACTATGTGAAAATAATGCGTGTGCGGTTTCTTTCCTCCTTTTCGGTTCTTCCTGCGTTCTCCTTCTCCTTTCATCCATCTCTTCTCCTCTGGCCGTCTCCGCCCCTCCCTCTTCCGCGCTCCCAGCTCCTTTTCCTGAACCAGCCAGGATCCCCAGAACGAGGTTAAAGACCAGAAGCGCTTACAATAAGCAGTACTGTGTGAAACATGATGCTGAAGGACACTTCTCACATTTCACCATTCCATATCGCATTTGCGGAAGATTTGTGGGAGATCCACTCTATCAGAACAATGGTTTCCGGTTCCCTAATACTTTGGCTTCCCGGATGGCTCAGTGGTAGAGAATCTGCCTGCCAATGCTGGAGACACAGGAGACGCGGGTTCGATCCCTGGGTCGGGAAGACCCCCTGGAGGAGGAAATGGCAACCCACTCCAGTGTTCTTGCCTGGAGAACCCCAGGGACAGAGGAGCCTGGCCGGCCACAGTCCATGGAGTCGCCAAGTCGGACGCAACTGAGTCACCGAGCACTCACGCGACAGTTGATCAAGAAGAGACGTTGGGGGAGTCTGCTGGGCATCTGCGTCTGTGGAGGCAGCCTCAGCGTTTTCCTCAGAAATGAGGAAACACCTTGAGGAGAAACTGCATGCCGACTCATCGTCCACTCCCTGCGGTTCTGCTTTCTCCGCCTTAACGGCCCTTCCAGCCCCAGCAGCTTTGCACTCTGGGCACCAACCGGCCCGCCGTGGCGCGCCTGGAGCGGCCACTTTCTGTCGGCGTCCACTCCCCGTGGTGACCGAGCCTGGGCAGCAGGTACTCGGGGGAGAACAGCCGCTGGAGAGGAAGGACTCGGCAGAGCGCTTCTCTCCTGACTGCTTGGCCCTTCGAATCCTGGCAACCCTGAATCTCCGGGGCTCTCAGACTCCTCTACATCATATTTTATCCAGCTTCACAGTTCCTCCCCACACAAGGTTATCCTGATGTAAAATACTTCTTCACTGCCAAAAATGGAAATCTCCTTCAAGGACATTTTTCCCCCTAGAAATGTACCAGGTGGCATATTTTCTGACTTAATGGAAATGTCTTTCTGTTGGCTTTAAGCGTGGAAGATAATTTGACATAGAACACAATTTTTGGTTCACAAACACCTTCTCCTAAAAATTCTGTAGATGTTGCTCCATATTCTCTTTGCATTTAATGTGTCCGAGGAAAACGCTTAGGTGAGTCTGATTTTCGTTCCTTTGTCACAAGTATTAATTAAATTAATGTTTCTGGCAAGACACCAAAAAGAATGGTATCTGTTACAAGGCAATGGCTGCATAGATTTTCCGAGTGGGTAGATAATAAGGAATTTCACAAGTGGGGCCCTCCCACAAACAGGATGGGAAGTTGGGATAAATTGGAAGGAGGACATTTGTGTGTGGGGGGGGGGGGGATGGGGGAGGTGCCTTTGGAGTGTGTGAGTTCCACACTCTCTCACCTCAAGTGTGAGTCGTTGGGAGAGCTCAATGGAACCCTCAAAACCACCGAGACGCCACCTATCTTGAGATTAGGCAACACTTTCCACATCGCCTTCCATAAATGTTTGTATATTGACCGTGTCTAAAAATTCGTATCATATGGTTTCAACGAAATGAAGCATGCACAGTAAAAATATTTTAAGAAATCATAGCAAAGGGATTATAATGTGCTTGGAGTCTGGGCGATTTTTATTTTTATCTTCATTTACTTCCTTATTTTCCAAAACATGTACATACAAGTTTTTATAATTAGAAATCGTGTTTCTAAATATCTAAATACCAAAAAAAATTCTGCCATACACCATGTATGCATGCATCTTTAATATACAATTATGTAAAAAATATTCATATGGCCAAAAAAACCAACCCCGGACAGAACTTCTCTCCTCAAAAAACGCGATGTTCTCCGGATAGTGATTTCTCCGTATATATCTGTATTTTTATGTAGTGGGGGGCGGGGGAGGGCATCAGGAAAACGCGGGTTCCATGCCTCCGGTGGGTCTACCTGCGCGTCAGGGGGTCTGAGGAGCACCTGCCGCGTTCTCCCCCGCCCCCCTCCAGGTGAGACCCCTTCACCCCGCCCCTCGCCTCCCCCCCTTCCGTTCCCGCGCATCCCACCGCCTCTCCCCTGGACCCCCATGCCGCACTTAGCTGGCCTTTGCTGGCATCCTCGCACACTGCCGCCCACCTGTCGGGCCCCTGCTTTGCGGTCCGGTCATGCCTGCAGCCCGCAGAGCCCGCAGCGCGGGGGTGTGACCCCAGGCCGAGCTCGAGGTGCGCCTGGGGTGCGCTTGGCGCCGTCGCGACTCAACTGACAGGCGCCCCGCTCCCCGCGCCCCTGCCCACCCTCCCTGGCCGCCCGCCTGCCCCCCGGCCTCCGCGCTCCCCAGCTGTGCCGGGACATCAGAGGAGGAAAGGGGGCGAGGAAACGCAGTGGCTCTCCCGGGTCAGCAGCAGCGCGGCGGGGCGGAGAGCGGCGGCCCCTGGCGCGGTCCGGTCCAGGGTCGAGGACCCGCAGTCGACGTCCCGGCGCCCCCACCACTGCCCCCACCCGAGACGCCTTCAGATCCGCAGCCAAGTGAACTGCGAGGAAAAATGCATCCTCGGCCTCCGCTCGTCCGCGGCCCAGATGCTCAGGGTGGGGGCGGGGGCGGGGAGGCGTAGGCCCACCCAACACTTTCTTCTTCAAAGGACCGTGGGAAGCGCTCCCTGCGCCCCAAGACCCTCGAGTGTGTAACTGGGCCCCCGACCAGGGCCTGTTCGCTGGCCACCAGCTCCCGCAGCCGGAGCGCACGGCCCCTCGGGGCGCGGGGGTGGCCGGAGCCCGGCGGGTGCTGCAGCCCCCGGGCCCGGGGTGGCGAGGGGGCGCGGGCCCCAGCGCCGCAGGCTTCCGGAGGCCGCCGCTGCTCCTGCCATCTGCGCACCGCGCGGACAGCCGCTGCGTGGGCCCCCGGCGCCGGCCTCCCCCGCGCGCTGCGGGCCGGCTCCACGTCGGGGCTGCGGGGAGGGGCCGCCCGCCGGGCTCGCTGCCCCGCAGCCTCGGCATTTCCAAGTCATTTCCTAAAATCACCCTTTACACTGCTGATCTGCTGCAGGCCGCGCAGCACCGTGGCATGCGACTCCCTGGCCTCCGTGGGATGCGCCACGTGTCTCCGCCGTTTCGCGGTGGAATCGCGGCGGCGATCGGGGCTGTTTCGGATTTCGGTCTGGCTCGCGCGGCCCCTCCGGGCCCGCAGGGCGCTGGCTCGCGGGCCAACACCGCCATCTGGTGCTCGTGGTCAGCATGTGCGCGCCTTGCCGGGAGACCGGCCGGGTGACGTCAGGGTCCGCGTTTGCTCGGGGGCTGGCTCTGCGGCAGGGCCCGCGTGGCCCGGAGTCTTTACCGCAGTTTGTCTTGTAAACGAGTCATCGTGCCAGAGGCTTCTCCATAGGACCCAGGTTATATATATCGCCACGGAAACTTCCCTCTTTGACTGCAGTCTCTTCTAGGGCTGCTGGATTTGAAACTGAAAGGGACAGAGATGAAAAGCTAACCTTGACTCACAGCTCTGAAGCCCGCTGGTCTCCCAGGCACAGGCCCGTCAGGCCCCCGCGTGGTGACCTTCTCATCGGGCCTGGGCCGAATCGGGTGCCAGACAAGGAAGCAGCTGAGGGTGTCAGCTGGGGCTGGGGTAAGGGGTGGAGAGGAGAAGAGACCACAGGGAATCCTGGTCCCTTGACCCCAAGCAGTTTTTTCCTTCTCGCAGGACTGCAGGACAGGCAGCTCACCTCCTGAAACGCTGGGGGCAGGATCTCCCTCCGGCACATTCTGACCCCTCCACTGCTTTTCCCCTCTTTGCCCCTGACCAGAACCCCAGCTGACATCCTCCGCTGCTTCATGTCTGGCACCCAGTTTGGCCAAGGCTCAAGGAGAAGGTTTCCCTAATAGCTTTCCTGGTAGCTCAGGTGGTGAAGAATCCGCCTGCAAGGCAGGAGAAGCCGGCTCGATTCCTGGGTCAGGAAGATCCCCTGCAGAAGGGAGAGGCTACCCACTCCAGTATTCTTGGGCTTCCCTGGTGGCTCAGCTGGTAAAGAATCTGCCTGAAATGCAGGAGACCTGAGATCGATCCCTGAGTTGTGAAGATCCCCTGGAGAAGGGAAAGGCTACCCACTCCTGTATTCTGGCCTGGAGAGTTCCATGGACTGTATAGGCCACGGGGTTGCCAAGAGTTGAACACGTCTGAGTGACTTGCAGTTTCCGGGTTCTTGAGCTTCCCTGGAGGCTCAGACAGTAAAGAATCCACATACAATGTGGGAGACCCGGGTTCGACCCTAGGTTGGGAAGATCTGCTGGAGAAGGGATAGGCTACCCATTCTAGTATTCTGGCCTGGAGAATTCCTCGGACTGTATAGTCCATTGGGTCTCCAAAGAGTCCAACAAGACTGATCAACTTTCACTTTCATTCAATGAGAAGGTCACCATTCTGGGGACTGATTGGCTGGAGGCGAATTTAGGTGATTGGACTTGGGAGCCCTCCCTGCAGTTCAGTGCTTTCAACATCTGTTGATTCCTGCAGTGCAGACACGCCAAATGTTTCCTTCTGATCTTCAGCTCCTGCCCTTACAGTACTTCACCATGTGAAAAACAAATTCTCCCATCTTCCAGAGATGAAGTTCCCCGCACAGGGGCTTCCTCCATGTTGCCTCTTTTGCCTTTAAAATATTTATATCATCTCCTATCTTCTCTTTCTCCTGTATGTCAAGGGAGGAAAAAAAGTCCTTTGTCTTTTTCCAAACCAAATATCTACTTTTACCTCTAACATAAAATGCTGAGCCCAAACAAAACAGGAAGGAAAAATAACTCAAAAGAGGAAAAAATCAAGAAGCTGAAGGAAACTTTAAGAAACTATCAATAATATTCTCAGGTGCATGGAAAAAAAAGATATTGCATGCCTGAGAAAATGATGCCACAAGAAAAGGAATGTTAGGAGGAAAGGGGAAAAAAGCCTCTTGGAAATTAAAAAGTACAATTGAAACAATGACATATTCAAAGGAAGAGTTCAAATCAAACTCTAGGGAGGCCCCAGAAAGTTGAACAAAAAGGCGGAAACATACATGATTAAAAAATAGAAACATAGCAACCACATAAGTCGGAGCCAAAATCAGCGCCATGATTTCAAAGGCTCAGTGCAAAATGATAATGTGGGTTCCCTTGTTTGAAAGTGACTAGGATTTTCAAGAGTGTTGAAGCCAGCTTGGGGCAGGTCCAGTGGACACAGTCCTTTGGACCCTTCCCCATTCCTCACAGTTCAGGGATTTCAGGAACCTGTGACGTGGGGAGTCCTGATCAGAATTCTGAACCATGAGAGCACTGCCTGTTAGACTATTTAGGGGTTGGTGGAAGGCAAGAGGGCCGTATGGGCCCTGGGGACCTAAAGCTGAGTTATCCAACACAGTAGCCTTATTGCTGTTCAGTCGCTCAGTCATATCCAACTCTTTGTGAGCCCATAGACTGTAGCCCGCCAGGCTCCTCTGTCCATGGGATTTCCCAGGCAAGAATACTGGAGTGAGTTGCCATTTCCTTTTCCAAGGGATCTCCCCGACCCAGAGGTGGAACCCTTGGCGTCTCCTACAGCTCCTGCGTTAGCAGTCAAGCTCTTTGTCACTAGCGCCACCTTGGGAGCCCTGGTAAGATGCAGTTGCTAGAAAACTATGTCAATGTAGTTTGTGCTGTGTTTCTATGGGATGGCACTGGTCTGAAGAGGTTTAGTACTGAGCCAGTCACTAGCCTGGTTACTTCTATGTTTTGGTCCTTTCTTTCTTATCACAAGGTTTTGGGACAGCAGGCTTGGCCCTGGCTGTATCCTTCAGGGTCCAAGATAGAAAACAGAAATCACGTTAGGTATTCTGAAAGGCTGAAGATTTGATATGGGGAGTTCAGTTGCCAGATTGTTATAAAGACCGGAAGAGCAAAACAGGAAGATGGTGGGTCCTGAAATCCAGAGCTGCAGAAAGCTGCTGCCCCCGCCCCCCACAGGAGCCAGAGCTCAGGTGAGCCCACTCCACTGTTCAGCAACCCCGAGAGCTCACGGTCAAGCTCAGGCCACCCAAGGCCAGAGCCTGCCCACCTGGAGATGCTGGTCGTGTTGAAGCCGTTGGCACCGCAGCAGCTGGCAGGCACCCTCCACCATCACTGAGCTGGAGTGCCCAATGCTGTTGCTGAGACAGGGCCTGCCAGAAACATAACGGCCTCGATCTTTGCACTCCTCCTAGCTTGCCTGGAAAATCCCATGGACTGAAGAGCCTAGTAGGCTGCAGTCCATGGGGTTGCTAAGAGTCGGACACGACAGAGCAACTTCACTTTCACTTTTCACTTTCATGCATTGGAGAAGGAACTGGCAACCCACTCCAGTGTTCTTGCCTGGAGAATCCCAGGGACGGGGGAGCCTGGTGGGCTGCCGTCTATGGGGTCGCCCAAAATCGGACATGACTAAAAGGACTTAGTAGCGGCAGCAGCTTCTGCGGATGCCTCCAACTGTCAGACTTAAGTAGCATTCAGCTAGTAATACAGTCTGAAAAAGGTAGTTTGCAAGCTTCCAGTCCTGGAGGTGAGAAGGAAAGGAAGGTAGACTAAGGCACAGAGATTTCCCATAGAATCTCTTCTAGAAGCTGACAAATGTGATGGAATGTACTGGGAGGAAAGTCTTGGCTGAATGGGAGTGAATCACTGATGCTGTTGTTGTTCAGGTGATAAGTCATGTCCAGCATCAGTTGGCCAAAGTACTGGAGTTTCAGCTTCAGCCACAGTCCTTTCAATGAATATTCAGGGTTGATTTCTTTAAGGATTGACTGGTTTGATCTTGCAATCCAAGGGACTCTCCAGAGTCTGAGAGTCTTATTGATAGTGACACAATAGTCTTATTGATAGTGACACGGAAAACTAAGAGAGCAATAACAATGTAAAAATACGTCAACTATAAACTCCAGGAGAAGCAAAAAGTCCTACAATAAAGGAAATATAATCACCATGCTTGACTAGGTTCAACTGTGAATTATGTGTCTGTGGTCAGAATAATATAAATTTCTAATATGAGTTTACTATATATATATATATATATATATATATATATATATATATATATATATAATTGTATTGGAATGATGGGGCATGTGAAATAGGCAGGTGTGAATTTGAGCTCCAAATCTTCATCCCCCCATGGTAGAAATTCAACACATAGGCTTAAACCTAGGAGAGAAAAGCAAGACGTAGCAGCATAAGGTGGTCGTGTGTGTGTTTGAAGCTTTGTCCTCGAGGAGACAGCTGAATAGTTAGAACAGGGAGTGGGGTCTAAATGAGGGTGAGGCAATGGCACTGCCCTTTGGGATGGTACGCTCTTGGGAATTATATCATCTGTTTTCCTTTTAAAAACAAAATGTAGCATGTTTTTGATTTCATATATAAGGAAACCTCCCCACCCCCAACCTTTCACTTCTCATAGAGTATGCATTGTACACACAAAGTTATGGTAATGATGAAAAGAAAATGCAATTACTGTCAGAGTAAAGCAATGCCTGACAGCCCTGAATGGCATGATTTATTTATGGAAGGAAAGTTGACTGGGCAGGAACTAATTATTATCTTTAGCCAGTATTCTTTACCATAAATTCATATCTGCTTAGTCGTACTTGGGGTGAGCAACGGAACTTCCAAACATGCAGCGTTCTGCTTCAGACTGCCTTGCCATGGCAAGACGGTTAATTAGGTAACTTTGAAATCTATGTCAATTCTTTGACACTAAATTTTATCTGGAGGACGACACTTACCGATCACCAAATGTCTACTTCTTATAATTAGGTAGGTCCGTGTGTCATTCTGGCCAATAGGCTATGTGTGGGAGTGATTCGAGTCCATTCAGAACGAAAGCATTTAGGAACCAGGGTTCAACCTGCGGGCCCTCTGTCCCCAACCTTGGTGACTGTGGAGAAGAGCATTCCAAGGTGGAGGCAGCATCCTGGGTTGCTGAGTCCACCCGGGCTGGGTGGATTCCCTGAGAGTCACCCCTGCCCCTTAAGTGGCTGAGAAATAAGCTGTTACTGTTTTACCCCTCGAGGTTTCAGCATGCATGTGTTACTGAAACAGTCCAGTCTAGCTGACACAATGTTCTTTTGATGCACTGTTTATAGTAATCACTTCCTAATCCACCATCATAAATCCATCACCCCGTGTTTTAAGGCATAATTCTAATGGGAGCAATGTGTCTGGGCTGAGTCCCACGCACTCCCCCCTCCCCAGGGCTCCTAGGATGACTGTCTTTAAGGTGGTCTCAGGAGGAAGAGGAGGAGGCAGGTGGTCACGTAATGAATCTTGGGTCTGTGTGACATTAACTCACCAGGGAGGGAACTGGGCCCGGAAAGGAGCATCCCTTGTGTTCTAGCTGACAGCCCACCAAGGAAACAGAACAAGAGACTGAGTCAAACATTTCAATCAATCAATCAATAACGTTAATTCAAAGCCTGCTGAGTTCAGTGTGTTGAGCCAAACACATCAGACTGAAATGAATGAGAGATATGTTTGTTTCCCCCAACAGAGGAAAGAACTGCTGTGAGAAAGGAATGTTCAATGTTTCTGTAAAACAGCATCTCAACAAATATCCAACAATATACTTCAAATTTCCACACCCCTGTATTTTTAGCTAATTTGTTTCTTGATGCTTCATCTCAGCTAACTACATTGTAACAGTTTGATTGTGGAACCCATGGCTCACCTGTTTCTTTAGGATTTTTTTTTTTTTAAGTTTCTGCAGGGTCCACAGTAGAACCTGGTTCTACTGAGCGCTTCCCTGTGGAGTGCAGTTTCATCCTTGTGAGAGCTCATGGAATGTCAGGGCAGGAGTGGAAATCTTTTTTAAAAAAAATTTTTAATGTAATTCCAGGAGATGGGGTGTGGGTGAAATGGGGAAAGGGCGTTGAAAGGTACAAATTTTGGGTTATGAAATAAATAAGTCATGGGGATGTGATGCACTGCATGGTGACTAGGGAAAAAAAAAAGTAATTCTAGACTTTTGCATTAAAGTTCATGGGCTATTTGGTCTCCACTTCAAATTTATAGTACACTAATTATGATTCATTCAGCATCATAACAGCAGACTGTGGCCCACACACACAGCACCAGACACAGCCAGCTCTGCCCCAAGCTGTTAGAAAAACACCAGCTCTGAGGGAGGGCTCCTTGATGTGAGCACTCCTGACTATTCCTGAGGAAACACTGAATGACTCATCCGCTCCCCTCCAACTCCTCCAGCTCGCCATCCTGTGCTGGGTCCATCTGGCTTCCCAGGGCCAAAATAGCATCCTGAGATGACTGTCCCAGCGCGTACCAGAATGGATAGACAGGATGGCAAAGCCTCTCCAGAGGCCCTCGGATGATCTTCTGGAACAGAAAGCGTCAGCAGTTCTTTTCTGCACCGGCATCCTTTGCTTGACCCTGGGTACCAGAGGTCCTCCGCTTACGCCATCTGCTCTGCCAAGTCCTTCCGGGTGCATGGTTTTCTGGTAACAGTAAACTCTGCCATATGTCCAACAGATGTGGCATTGCTCAGGGACTTCAGCCCGCCTCCCCGAGCGCCCCTCTCCAAGGCTGAGTGGATTGCCACTAGGCAGCATGGTGAAGAGACACCCCCATGAACAGCATAGCTGCGCGGCTTCTCATTCTCACGCTGGCGCCCCGACTGAGGACGCTTACACCCTGGAGCCCCAGGGTCTGTAAGTGCCCAACCTGCACGGACCAGGTGCCAAAGAACAGAACAGGCTCCAGCCTCACGATGTCTGTGCAGAGGGGAGCCCCGGAAACCTGCCTCTTGACTCGGGTATGCTCTGCACTGAGTCGTGTCCGACTCTCCGGGCCCCCATGGCCTGTAGCCCTCCAGGCTCCTCTGTCCCTGGGATTCTCCAGGCAAGCATGCTGGAGCGGGTTGCCATTTCCTTCTCCAGGGGATCTTCCTGACCCAGGAATCAAACCCACGTCTCCTGCATTGGCAGGCAGACTCCTTACCACTGTGCCACTTGGGAAGCCTCTTGACATCAGTTATTTCAGTTCAGTTCAGTCACTCAGTCGTGTCCAACTCTTTGCGACCCCATGGACTGCAGCACGCCAGGCCTCCCTGTCCATCACCAACTCCTGGAATTTACTCAAACTCATGTCCGTCGAGTCGGTGATGCCATCCAACCATCTCACCCTCTGTCCTCCCCTTCTCTCCCACCTCCAATCTTTCCTAGCAACAGGGTCTTTTCCAATGAGACAGCTCTTCACATCAGGTGGCCCAAGTGTTAGATTTTCAGGGTCAACATCAGTCCTTCCAATGAACATTCAGGACTAATTTCCTTTAGGACGGACTGGTTGGACCTCCTTGCAGTCTAAGGGACTCTCAAGAGTCTTCTCCAACACCACAGTTCAAAAGCATCAATTCTTCGGCGCTCAGCTTTCTTTATAGTCCAACTCCATCCATACATGACCACTGGAAAAACCATAGCCAGGAGCCCTGTGAGAAGCTGCAGAGCAGCCTAATGGCCACTAGGGGGCTCCCTGTTGGCATCTGCCAGCGCCAGAGGGCTTAGTCCCTGAAGATTTCTGGTCAATTCCACAGAATTTATCAAACTGTTTATTTTTTCCTTCCGCAGATGTTTAGAAAGCAGTAATAACGTGACGATGCCAAGCGAAGAGGAATAGTCATCGTTTAACGTTCATTTGCTTTTGGAAAGGAACTGAACTTACTGTTGGCCACAGTATGCCATTGGGGAGTGGGTGGGAGGCAGCAAGGGGCCTCCCGGCGGGCGACCCTCCCGAGAAAGGCAGGAGGGCAGCCGCTCGACCCCGAACTGGGGAGCCCTGGGCGCCCTCTACTTATAGTATGTATATTTTGAGGACTGGGGTTTTTTTTGTTTTTTTTGTTTTTTAGCTGAGAAATTCCCTGGAGGTTTATCCAAGTCAGAGTTTGCATGCACCAGTCTGCTTAATTTGATCTCTGGTTCCCCTGCCTTTTCTAAAACCAGCTTGAACATCTGGAAGTTCACGGTTCCTGTATTGCTGAAGCCTGGCTTGGAGAATTTTGAGCATTACTTTACTTAGCTTGTGAGATGAGTGCAATTGTGCGGTAGTTTGAGCATTCTTTGGCATTGCTTTTCTTTGGAATTGGAATGAAAGCTGACCTTTTCCAGTCCTGTGGTCACTGCTGAGTTTTCCAAATTTGCTGGCATATTGAGTGAAGCACTTTCACAGCATCATCTTTCAGGATTTGAAACAGCTCAACTGGAATTCCATCACCTCCACTAGCTTTGTTCGTAGTGATTGATGGTCCTAAGGCCCACTTGACTTCACATTCCAGGATGTCTGGCTCTAGGTGAGGAATCACACCATCATGATTATCTTGGTCATGAAGATCTTTTTTGTACAGTTCTTCTGTGTATTCTTGCCAACTCTTCTTAATATCTTCTGCTTCTGTTAGGTCCATACCATTTCTGTCCTTTATCGAGCCCATCTTTCATGAAATGTTCCCTTGGTATCTCTAATTTTCTTGAAGAGATCTCTAGTCTTTCCCATTCTGTTGTTTTCCTCTATTTCTTTGCATTGATCACTGAGGAAGGCTTTCTTATCTCTTCTTGCTATTCTTTAGAACTCTGCATTCAGATGCTTATATCTTTCCTTTTCTCCTTTGCTTTTCACCTCTCTTCTTTTCACAGCTATTTGTAAGGCCTCCCCAGACAGCCATTTTGCTTTTTTGCATTTCTTTTCCATGGGGATGGTCTTGATCCCTGTCTCCTGTACAATGTCACAAACCTCTGTCCATAGTTCATCAGGCACTCTAACTATCAGATCTAGGCCCTTAAATATATTTCTCACTTCCACTGTATAATCATAAGGGATTTGATTTAGGTCATACCTGAATGGTCTAGTGGTTTTCCCTACTTTCTTCAATTTACATCTGAATTTGGCAATAAGGAGTTCATGATCTGAGCCACAGTCAGCTCCCGGTCTTGTTTTTGTTGACTGTATAGAGCTTCTCCATCTTTGGCTGCAAAGAATATAATCAATCTGACTTCAGTGTTGACCATCCGGTGATGTCCATGTGTAGAGTCTTCTCTTGTGTTGTTGGAAGAGGGTGTTTGCTATGACCAGTGCATTTTCTTTGCAAAACTCTATTAGTCTTTGCCCTGCTTCATTCCGTATTTCAAGGCCAAATTTGCCTGTTACTCCAGCTGTTTCTTGACTTCCTACTTTTGCATTCCAGTCCCCTATAATGAAAAAGCAAGAGAGTTCCAGAAAAAAACATCTATTTCTGCTTTATTGACTATGCCAAAGCCTTTGACTGTATGGATCACAATAAACCGTGGAAAATTCTGAAAGAAATGGGAATACCAGACCACCTGACCTGCCTCTTGAGAAATCTATATGCAGGTCAGGAAGCAACAGTTAGAACTGGACATGGAACAACAGACTGGTTCTAAATAGGAAAAGGAGTACATCAAGGCTGTATATTGTCACCCTGCTTATTTAACTTAGATGCAGAGTACATCATGAGAAACGCTGGGCTGGATGAAGCACAAGCTGGAATCAAGATTGCCAGGAGAAATATCAATAACCTCAGATATGCAGATGACACCACCCTTATGACAGAAAGTGAAGAGGAACTAAAAAGCCTCTTGATGAAAGTAAAAGTGGAGAGTGAAAAAGTTGGCTTAAAGCTCAACATTCAGAAAACGAAGATCATGGCATCCAGTCCCATCACTTCATGGCAAATAGATGGGGAAACAGTGGAAACAGTGTCAGACTTTATTTTTGGGGGCTCCAGAATCACTGCAGATGCCGACTGCAGCCATGAAATTAAAAGACGCTTACTCATTTGAAGAAAAGTTATGACCAACCTAGAGAGCATATTGAAAAGCAAAGACATTACTTTGCCAACAAAGGTCCATCTAGTCAAGGCTATGGTTTTTCCAGTGGTCATGTATGGATGTGAGAGTCAGACTGTGAAGAAAGCTGAGCGCTGAGGAATTGATGCTTTTGACCTGTGGTGTTGGAGAAGACTCCTGAGAGTCCCTTGGACTGCAAGGAGATCCAACCAGTCCATTCTGAAGGAGATCAGCCCTGGGATTTCTTTGGAAGGAATGATGCTGAAGCTGAAACTCCAGTACTTTGGCCACCTCATGCGAAGAGTTGACTCATTGGAAAAGACTCTGATGCTGGGAGGGATTAGGGGCAGGAGGAGAAGGGGACAACAGAGGATGAGAAGGCTGGACGGCATCACTGACTCAATGAACGTGAGTCTGAGTGAACTCCGGGAGATGGTGATGGACAGGGAGGCCTGACGTGCTGCGATTCATCGGGTCGCAAAGAGTCGGACACGACTGAGCGATTGAGCTGAGCTGAGCTGAGTCTGCTTAAACCATTCACCTACCAAGGAACATCTGGACTGATTTAAGATTCAGCCTTAAATGAAATTGCCATGACCGTTAGTGCAGTGTTGTTCATGCTGCTGGCTACTGATGTTGGACATTTTCATGTGCTTCCTATCTAATCCCCTGGGGAAGGAAATGGCAACCCACTCCAGTACTCTTGCCTGGAGAATCCCATAGACAGGGGAGCCTGGCGGGCTACAGTCCACGGGGTCGCCAAGAGTCGGACACGACTGAGCACCTAACACTCACTATCTAATTGCAAATCCTCTTTGGTGAAGTGACTCTTCTTGTCTTATGCCCATTTTCTAATTGGGTTGTTTGAGTTTTTTTGACTGTTGCATTTTGAGTACAGTCAGGCATGACGGAAACAACTTACCACAGCACACACGTATTCTTTTTCAGAATAGTTTTTATGGCAAATCCCGTTTCTTTAATCAGTTCAGTTCAGTCGCTCTGTCGTGTCTGACTCTTTGCGACCCCATGAATTGCAGCACGTCAGGCCTCCCTGTCCATCATCAACTCCCGGAATTTACTCAAGCTCACGTCCATTGAGTCAGTGATGCCGTCCAACAACATCCAACCATCTTATTCTCTGTCGTCCCCGTCTCCTCCCTTCAATCTTGCCCAGCACCAGGGTCTTTTCCAATGAGTCAGCTCTTCACATCAGGTGGCCAAAATACTGGGGTTTCAGCTTCAACATCAGTCCTTCCAATGAACACCCAGGACTAATTTCCTTTAGGACAGACTGGTTGGATCTCCTTGCTGTCCAAGGGACTCTCAAGAGTCTTCACCAACACCACACTTCAAAAGCATCAATTCTTCGGCATTCAGCTTTCTTCATAGTCCAACTCTCACATCCATTCATGACCACTGGAAAAACCATAGCTTTGACTAGATGGACCTTTGTTGGCAAAGTAATGTCTTTGCTTTTTAATATGCTGTCTAGGTTGGTCATAACTTTCCTTCCAAGGAGTAAACGTCTTTTAATTTCATGGCTGCAGTCACCATCTACAGTGATTCTGGAGCCCCAAAAAATAAAGTCTGACACTGTTTCCACTGTTTCCCCATCTATTTGCCATGAAGTGATGGGACTGGATGCCACGATCTTTGTTTTCTGAATGTTGAGTTTTAAGCCAACTTTTTCACTCTTTTCTTTCACTTTCATCAAGAGGCTTTTTAGTTCCTCTTCACTTTCTGTCATAAGGGTGGTGTCATCTGCATATCTGAAGTTATTGATATTTCTCCTGGCAATCTTGATTCCAGCTTGGGCTTCATCCAGCCCAGTGTTTCTCATGATGCACTCTGCATATAAGTTAAATAAGAGGGTAACAATATACAGCCTCGACATATTCCTTTCCCAATTTGGAACCAGTCTGTTGTTCCATGTCCAGTTCTAACTGTTGCTTCTTGATCTGCATACAGGTTTCTCAGGAGGCAGGTCAGGTGGTCTGGTATTCCCAACTCTTTCAAGGAAATTAGAGATACCAAGGGAACCGTTCATGCAAAGTTGGGCACAATAAACAACAGAAATGGTATGGACCTAACAGAAGCAGAAGATATTAAGAAGAGGTGGCAAGAATACACAGAAGAACTGTACTAAAAAATCTTCCCGACCCAGTAATCACGATGATGGGATCACTCACCTAGAGCCAGACATCCTGGAATGCAAAGCCAAGTGGGCCTTAAGAGGCATCATTATGAACAAAGCTAGTGGAGGTGGTGGAATTCCAGTTGAACTATTTCAAATCCTAAAAGATGATGCTGTGAAAGTGCTGCACTCAGTATGCTAAAAAATTTGGAAAACTCAGCTTTTTTAATGGTTATAAGTATATTCAAGTTTTCTATTTTTTCTTGCCTGTGTTTTGGTTGTTCATTACTTTCAGGGAAATTGTGCGTTTCTTTCAAGTTTTCAAATTTACAAGCATAACGTTGTTCATAGCACTCATTTGTTAGCTTTCACAGGGTTGGAGGGTCTGTAGCAACAGTCTCCATTTTATTCCTTGTGTTGGTGCTGGGGGTCTTCACTCTTTTTATTTTTGTCAGTCTTGCTAGAGGTTTTTCAATTTCATTGATTTTTTTTTCAAAGAACCAGTTTTTTCTTTCATAGATTTGCTCTATTGCCCTATTTTCCATTTCTGTTCTTTATTATTTCCCTCATTATTCTTGGGTTTATTTTTCTACTCTTTTTCTGGTTTCTTGCAGTATGTATGTAGATCATTGATTTGAGACGTTTCCCACTTCTCTTGTGAGCACGTCCTGCTATAATTTCCCTCTCAGCGCTGCTTTAGCTGCACTGCACGTTTTTGGTTCCTGGCGTTTCGTTTTAATTCAGTCCTGTATTGTTTCTTAAATTTCCTTTGAGGCATCTCCTTTGACAGTGGCTTATTTGGAAGCGTGTTGCTTCATCTCCACGTGTCTAGAGATTTTCCTCTTGTCATTCAGTTATCGGCTTCTAGTTTGATTCTATTAGGGTCAGAAGACACACTCTGTATAATTTCAACTCTTTTAAATTCACAGTCCAGTGGTTAGTACTCTATTAGGTTAGGACTGCCAAGGGCCCAGGCTCAATCCCTGATCAGGAAACTAAGATCCCACAAGCAGTGTGGCTCATCCAAAAATAGAAACAAATTTTCTGAGGTCTGGGTCATGGCCCAGAGTATGATGTACCTTGATGAATATTCTAGGGGAGTTTAAAGTCTATATGTGATCTCTGGTCTGTGGGTAGAGTGCTCCGTGCATGGGGGTCTGTTGGTTGATGGCGTTGACCAGATGTTCCATTTCCCTCCTGATTTTCTGTCCTCTCATTTCGGTCTGCTGCTGAGAAGGTGAAGGCTTCAGCTGTAATTGCAGATGTGTGTTTCTCCACCCAGCTCTGTCAGTTCTGCCGCGTGTATTTTGAAGTGCTATTTTTGGTGCAGACCCCTTTGAGATCACAATGCCTCCCTGGTGGACTGATCGTTTATCAGTATGCAATGCATTCTTTTTCTCTAGTGATTTCTTCTTGCTCTGGAGTTCACTTTATCAGAAAGTAATGTAACTACTTGTGATTTCTTTACTAATATTTTTATGATATATTTTTTCCTATCGGTTTAATTTCACCCTACGTCATCAAGTTTGAAGTGATATTTTTGGAAGTAACATATAGATTGGATACATATATATATATCCTCTACCAGCCTCTGACTTACGGACTGGTGTATTTAGATCATTTACAGTTAAGGTAATTACTGATATGTTAGTGTTTAAATCTGCCACTTTCGTTGCACTGAGAGCAGGTGGCCCAGTGCATGTCTGTGTGCTAAGTCGCTTCGGGCATGCCTGACTCTGTGCAGTGGCTATGGACCATAACCCGCCAGGCTCCTCTGTCCATGGGATTCTCCAGGCAAGCATACTGGAGTGGGTTGCCATGCCCTCCTCCAGGGGATCTTCCTGACCCAGGGATCGAACCTGCATCTCTTATGTCTAACCTGCATTGGCAGGCGGGTTCTTTACCACTGCCACCACCCGGGAAGCCCAGGTGACCCAGAGCCCCCACCATAAACCACTGCCAGCATAGACTCTCCGCTGTGACTCAAGGTCCCCAATAAACAAAGCCGCTTCTATCAGAGAAGCTATTCCAAGGGCATAGAGTTTACCTCCCAGGAGCCAAGGGCGAAGGCCAGACCTTTCTTTCCATAAGCTTCATTCTTTACTCCACAGTTTGCAAATTGAAAAGGATAGTCCATGTACACACCTCTATTTCTACCCTTTCCATTAGTCCCTCTTCCTTCCTGTTGGTCTTTGATGCTCCTTTGTATCATTTTTGTTGAAAGCATTTCCATTTGTTAGCCTTTAAGGGTGGGTCAGTAGCAACATGCTCCTTTGTCTCAGAATGTCATTTCCTCTTCATCCCTGAAGGACAGTATCACCTGATAAAGAATTTGATCGAGTTCTTTTCACTCAGCACTTGAAAAATATGATGCCACTTCCTTCTGGCCTCTGAGGTTTCCGAGGAGAAATCCACTCTTATCTGAACCAAGTTTCCCCCACAGATAACATGCTGTTCATCTCTGCCTGCGTCCAAGCTTTTGTCTTTCATTTTCAGAGTTTAATTCTGACATATCTCCATATGGATTTCTTTGGGCTTATCTTGTTTGGGGTTCTCTTATCTTCATGGGTCTGTTATTTTTGTGTCTTATGCCAAATGAAAGGAGTTTTCAGGCGTTATTTCTTCAAACCCTCTTTCAGCCCACACTCTTGCTCTTCTTCTCAGATTCCAATGATACATATGATGAATCCTTTTTACTACCCCATAGTCCCTGAAGCTCTGTTCATTTATTTTCTGCCCGTTTTTCTTTCTGTCATTTATATGGGTGAGTTTTATTGTTCTGTGTTCAAGTTGACTGGTTCCTCTGTCAGGGAAGAGTGTTCCCCTACTGCTTTTTGGAAGGACTCCCAGGGGTCTGCTGAGGATGGTGGGTGTCGACACTTGGACCCCTGTTGGGTGTCGGGGAGGGGTCAGCCCTCCCAGGGCTGCCTTCACTGATGGGCTGGGATGGGAAATGCCAGGTCTGGGTGGTATTCTCTTGGTGGAGAGGACATAAGATGTCAACCGCTGTTACTCCTCTAGTCCCAGGACCCCGAACAAATTTGTCTTCTTCCTTTCAGGGTTTTCCTGCAGTTTTCCTTGCATTATTCCCAGGGTTCCTAGTTGTGCTTCCGTGATAAGGAGCACAGAGAAAAGAGGGTCCAGCTAGTCCTTGAAGTGCCCCCTCCCCAGTCTGGGAAGCCTACAGAGGGCTGAGTGGGGATGCCCCAAAGTCAGCTCGAGGGTCTACAGGTGTGAAGAGCTGCTGTACTTGTGAGATGCAGGGGGCTGTGGCCACGCTTGGAAGAGACGAGGTTGGGAAAAGAGAGGAATTAGATGTGAAACAACAGCCAAAAGTCTTCCCTGGTGGCTCAGATGGTAAAGCGTCTGCCTGTAATGCAGGAGACCTAGGTTCGATCCCTGGGTCAGGAAGATCCCCTGGAGAACGAAATGGCAACCCACTCCAGTACTCTTGCCTGGAAAATCCCATGGACAGAGGAGGCTGGTAGGCTACAGTCCATGAGGTTGCAAAGAGTCGGACACCACTGAGCAACTTCACCTTCACGCTCAATGGCCAAATAGCACAGTGTGACCTATGGGCTATTGTAATAAAGACGTGAACCATGACAGCAACAGGGAAACTTGGGTCAAGCGGGGGAGAAGGGGCTATCATCATCTGGCTTCACTCTTTACAGACAGGGAAACTGAGGCTCAGGGAAGCCAGAGCTGGGCCTTGGAAATGGGTCTGCCTGTCCCTAGAACTCACTTCCCCATGGGTCCAGACCTCTGATTTTTATTTTTTTTATTTTTTTACACACACCTCTTAGCAATGGAGCTAAATTGGCCTTGCTTCTCGCCTTCAGAGCTCTCTCCCTTGTTCAGACTTGGCGGCATCCAAGTGTGGGTACTCATTCGTCAGTCGTGTCCGACTCTTTGCAACCCCATGTCCTATAGCCCACTGGGCTTCTCTTGTCCATGGAATTTTTCAGGCAAGAATGCTGGATGAGCTGTCATTTTCCACCTCCAGGAGGTCTTCCCAACCCAGGGATCAAACCTGCATCTCCTGCCTTGGCGGGCTGGTTCTTTACCTCCAGCGCCACATGGGAAGCCAAAACTCCAAGTATGAGAAAACTCTAAACACTCTCTGGAAGGAGCAGGGATGAAGCATCCTGCGTGAGCAGGACTGGCCAGGCCCCTCCTCTCACCCTGCCCATGTGGACCCATGTCTCTAGTCCTGTATGGGGCCTGGGCTCCTCCCCACTGCCCACCTGCCAGCCTCCCCCTCCCTCAGGGAGGGTCCTCACCTTGGTAAATGCAGGTAGGTAAATGTGGTCGGAGTTGGGAGGCACCTGGATGGCTCAGGGTGAAGAGCGCACTAGACATATGCTACAGGGTTGGGGAGAAAAAAGAGGCTGGTCCCGAAAGGTCCTTTGTTTTGTTCCCTGTAGTTCAACCCTGAAAAAGGCTGAAATGCACAGAGACAAATTCTCCTCCGTTCTCATCTCCACTAAGCCCAAACTGAGACATTTATTAGAGCTGAATTTAAAGTTTTTAAAAATCACTTTCATCCTAAAGGGAAAAACTGTGTACCTGGTGTGCCCTGTAATAATGGCTGTAATTAATCCTTTGAAGGTCTGTGCAATGCAGTAGATGGGGCGCCGGCTGCTCCTGGGCTTTGCAGCCTGTGGCTTGAGGACAAAGACTGCAGAATGGAGAGCTCATAGCGCAGCAGGAGACCCAAGGGCCTCCTTCTGTCGGCTCCTCTGTGACACCCTCGCCCGCTGTCTCCCATGGATGTCAGCTCTGGGGGGAAACGTTACAGTTTGAAAATCAACTCTCCCACGCTCGGCTATAAATCTTGTAGGGAAAATTGAAGACGAAAACACATTTCTTTTTCATCTGTCTCGTTTGTCTAATAAATGCCTCAGGGACTCACAGCTCAATCAATGCTTCCAATCTCCTGAAATTAAATTATCTTCTTTTCGTGAGCGAGATAAAAATGATTGAAGTAGGTGGAATAATTTGGGTCTTATCTTAGCATTATTGACTGAATGGCGTTACCATCAGTGATTTTTCCCCTCCTGTGTTATTTATTTCAAGGATTACCTGAGATTGCTGAATACACACACACACACACACACACACACACACACACATATGTATCTGGCTTCCCAGGTGGCACTGGGGGTGAGGAACCCTCCTGCCAGTGCAGGACATTTAAGAGATGCAGATTCAACCCCTGGGTCAGGAAAATCCCCTGGAGGAGGGCATGGCAACTCACTCCAGGATTCTTGCCCAGAGAATCCCATGGACAGAGGAGCCTGGCGGGATACGGCCCATAGAGTCGAAAACAGTTGGACACGACTGAAGCGACTTAGCGCACACGCACGTATGTGTTATTTCACTAAAGAGTGTGCTTGCAAACCAGCCATGCTCATTAAAGAGAAGGTGCTGCCATCTATCTCCTGGAGCAGAAGTGGAAACTGGAGGCCAGTCATCTTCCTTAAGTGAAAGTGGATTTAATCCCCTCCAATTCAGACGATTCATACTAAATATAGAGCATTCTTACATAAGACATACAAACACCCAATTTAGAACTACAGAAGAAACGCAGAGAAACACCTCCATCCTTTGATAAGAATAGCTTGTCTTGGAATGTTTTAATGCTTTGTGTATTATACAAACGTTTATTTGGTAACCACTACATGCTAGACTGAAGGCCGGTTTTTATGAATAGAAAGATGGATACCGGAGGCCTGATATCCCACAAGCACACATAGAAATAAACACTGTTAACAGAGTGTGTAAATACTATCGTGGGGCTATATAACTGGGCCCTGAATGGGAGAGTTTGGGATGGGGAAAAACCTGAAGGACATGTTTTCTAAAGCAGCGCTGCTCAGCAGCAGTTTCTGTGACGATGAAAACGTCCAGTTTCTTCACTAGGACGACAGCCACCAGACACACGTGGCTCTTGAGCACGGGAGATGTTTAGTTTTGTTTAGTTTTCATCAGTTTGAATAGTGGCTCCCATGTTGGCTAGCACAGTTCTGAAGCAATAATTCTCAAACCTTCAGTCTGTATCAGAGCCATCTAAAGACCTTCTCAGACCTGATTTAGCAGGGATAGGGCCCAAGAATTTGCACCATTACAAGCCCAGGTGACTCTGATGCTTCAGGTCCAGGGATCTCACCCTGAGAAGCACTGCTCTAAAGGACACACGTCCTTAGAGGTCAGAATAAGACTGTCTGCCCTTTGCCTGTAGACTTGCTGTGAGGCAAACGAAGTTAGCCATGACCGTCATCGGAAGTGCTTCAGCAATGTCTTCAGGTGGTCAGAATTTGTAAAACTTGTAAAACCCGGGTTGGTTAAGACCTCCATCGTCTACTTTGGCAAACTCTCCCTCACATTCCCCCCTTCTGTCCAGTGTGTGGAGGGACCAATTGTATTTGTGGGGTGATGTTAAGGGCAGATTGAATTGGACATTCATTTTGTTGATTGCTGCTGCTGCTGCTGCTAAGATGCTTCAGTTGTATCCAACTCTGTGCGACCCCATAGATGGCAGCCCACCAGGCTCCTCCGTCGCTCGGATTCTCCAGGCAAGAACACTGGAGTGGGTTGCCATTTCCTTCTCCAATGCATGAAAGTGAAAAGTGAAAGTGAAGTTGCTCGGTCGTGTCCGACTCTTAGTGACCCCATGGACTGCAGCCTACCAGGCTCCTCCATCCATGGGATTTTGGTTGACTAACTGGGACATATTTTTGTGGTTTCCAGCCACTAGCATGTATGGAGTTACTGCACGCAGCTCTCATGTAGGAATTGTGTCCAGGAATTCTCCCACCAGCCCTCTGCTTACCTGTTAGCACTGAGTAGATTAGAGCCTGGAGGTCGTTGCCTTATAGATACTCCATAGCATCAGACAGAAGTATGTAGGTCATGGTGGAGAAACAAGGTTTGAAATGGAATCTGTGGGAATTGTTTCTTATCATCAGATGTTTAAAATTATAAGCGGGAGCTTCAGTAGTCAAAATGGAAACACTTGCCTATAGAAATCTGTTTGGTGATTCAGCTAATACACTTATTCACAAGACATCCCCTTTTTGCTTATTTAATTTCTTTTGATAAAGAGAAAGATGTTTTCACTAAAGCTTGAAAAGACTGTTTTACCACTGAATTTGCAAGAGGTTTTGAAATATATCAAAAAACAAGTGAAAAATTTCAGAGACCTAATTTGGATATAGAAAAGAGGCATTTATTTTGGTCATCACTCAATTTACTTATCGAAAAAACAAGAGAAAAATCCAGCAAAAAATTAATGGAATATAAAACAAAAGCCATAAGTTGAACAATGTAGTAATCAGTAAGAAGTATTCTGATATTGAGAAGTAAATTCTACCAATTTTGTTTCTTTACATTAAACCAAAAATAGTAATTCATTCAGAGGAAGTAATGTATTTTGAGTGGAAATAAAGAGTAGACTCTTTGGATTGTTTGATAATCTTATTAATAAAAAGGAGTCCATTCTACAAGGAAAATGGGAAAATATTTAACTCTTACTGGTTTGGCACAAACCACAGATAGTGGAATTGACAACAATAACCTAAAACTCATAAGAAGCCACTAAACCAAGGCCTCGGTGACAAAATGATTTATGAGTGTTTCCAATGCAAAGATTTTTTTTTAGAGATTAATCAGTGTATTAAAAAAAAAAAAAGTCCTTCAAAGAGTCCTTGAAAATCTACTGTATAGCCCAGGGAACTACATTCAATGTCTTTTGATAACATGTACAATGACTGGAAAAAGAATATATCTATATATATACAAATATAACTGAATTATTTTGCTGTACACCTGAAACATTGTAAGTAACTATGTTTCAGTATGGAGAAAGAAATACTGCAACCCCCTGCAGTATTCTTGCCTGGAGAATCCCATGGACAGAAGAGCCTGGTGGGCTGCAGTCTGAGGGGGTCGCAAAGAGTCGGACACAACTTCTGACTCTTATTGAAGCATATACTTCAATTATTGAAGCATATACCTCAATAATTTTTTTAAAGAGCCTGGTGGGCTGCAGTCCAAGGGGGTCGCAAAGAGTCGGACATAACTTCTGACTCTTATTGAAGCATATGCTTCAATTATTGAAGCATATACTTCAATAATTTTTTAAAAAAGTCTCCCTCTGAAGCTATTCTTCAAAAAAATAAACAAACAAATAAAATAAAACTGAAAACTCTTTATTGCATGAATGAAACTCAATAGATGTTTTCCCAAATTTGACAATAGCCCTAAAACTTAACCAATAACAAAATGAGAAGCCACATAATCATTTTTTGCAAACTAGCAATAGTTCAGAAAAACCTGACCAACATCAATCAATAATGCTGGAGGAAAGACTATATTATCTTTCTAGTCTCTTTGTAGAAAAATATGACAAAGTTGCCATCTGAAGAGAGCGAACGTCACAAAAATCTAGGAGGAACAAGCACTTGTAGAGGAAAGGCAGATATTAAGAGTTAATTAAAATGTTATTTTTACAAATTTTGCAAAGTCTTGCTATTTGTTGACATGTAAAATTTAATGATTTTATTATTTTAATTTAGTGATTTTAAATTTAATGATATATCATTTCTTCTGTCACTTGAATATTTAATGTAAAGATTCATTTTTATGCACAATTTTACTAATTTTTTCTTAAAGAAGACCTGGAACTTGTGAGTTTTAGGCTCCACAAAGCCTGAATATATTCCTGTCCTTCTCCAAGTATTTATGAAGTGAGTTGGAAAAGACCTCTAAGCAAATGGACCTGGGAAATATTTTCTCTACTCTTGCACCCCCAGTGCCCAGCACACGCTGCTGCTGTTGTTTGGTCACTTGGTTGTGTCAGACTCTTTGTGACTCCAGGGGCCGTAGGCCGCCAGGCTCCTCTGTCCATGGGATTCTCCAGGCAAGAATGCTGGAGTGGGTTGCCATTTCCTTCTCCAGGGGATCTTCCCAAGCCAGGGATCGAACCCGAGTCTCCAGTGTCTCCTGCATTGGCAGGTGGGTTCTTTACCACTGAGCCACCAAGGAAGCCCCCCTAGCACATAGTAGGCATTTAATAAAAACGTGTTAAAGGACAAATGAAGAGTGAAGCTAGGAGCAAAAACGGTAAGTAATTATCCTAGCCAGAGCGATAGCATCAGGAGGGGAGATGGAACCCACAGAAGGCAGAGCACACCCTGACGCTTGTCACTGGGGTGGGGAAGTCGCAGGATGGATGTCAGAGGAGAGAGACGACCAGGGCGAGGAAACTGGGACAAGTTTATGGAAACGCAGCTCCGAAGCAGAGGGAAGGAGAGAAGGCGGCTGGGGAAGGATGGGTCGGACCAGGGATGCAGGTGGGAACCCACGTGACCTGCTTGAAAGGGGCAAACCAGTTGGTGAGAGCAGGAAGCCTGGACAGGAGAGTCTGAAGGGCAAGCTTGGAGCTACTTTGGGATAATTAGCCAGGAAAGCCACCCAACCAGAGCTTGGTTCCACCCTGAGGAGAGAAAAGACAGCACAATGGGTCTGTCCTTGGGGAGACATGTGTGTGTGGGGTTCAGAATGCCTCGTCCCCACAGTGGGAGGAGGTCTGGGAAAGAGAGACCCCCAGCAAGGAGACCAGACCAGAGATGATTCCACCAGCTCAGGAAGCTGGGCGCAGAGTCCAGGGCTGGGGAGACGGAATGAAAACAGGAAAGGAGGTGCAGGACCGAGACACAGCACAAAAAATAAGGGCTAGTTGGTTTGTCTGTTTGGGGCAGCGATTTGTCTGTTTTTAACATTTATTGAACGCCTACTATATAGCAGAGGCTTTTTCACAGACCACTTCATTGACTCCTCAAACCCTCCTGCGATAAGAGAGACTCTCGTGCCCCAGACACAGGTTAGGGAAGCAGGGCTCAGGAAGAGACGACCCTCCGTGCCAGGCAGGCAGGATCCAAGGTGGGCATCTCCGAATCTGTCCTCCTCAGGCTCGTGATCCTTGCAGACCCCAGTGGCCACAGGGCACGGGGAGAGGGCAAGTGAAGAACAGCTTCTGACTTTGCCCCCTGGAGGCTGAAGGCCATCTGTCAGAGAGCCGGGTGGTGGCAGGCGGGAAGATCCAGGCAGAACCTTCTGGAGGCATGTTTCTACTTGAACAGCTGGAGGACAGCTTCTTTGTCCTTGTTCTCCCAGCCTGACAAGTATTTTGAGCCCTGAGACTTTGAGAGAATCACTCTGCAGCTGTCCCTGACATTTTAAAATCTGTTTCCAGTTTGAATGAAGTGGAATCTTCAATCTTGGATGTGAAGTTGTTGCAAAAAATAATAATAATAATTGCAGAAAGCAGTTTATTTCAGCTTTTCTTCCTTGTTGCAACTGACCTTCTAAATAAAATATGTGATACAGGCAGGCTTCCCTGCCCCCCGTGAGGAAAGTCTGGGGGTCAGATCTAGAGCCAGCCAGGGCTGGGGGGCCCTGTATCTGCCTCCCAGAAAGGGCTGTGCTCTGCCTTTCTACCTGTGGCTGGGCCATGCACACAAAGGAGGTTAAGCTGATAAGATGTGAGTACTTGCATGTATGTGTTTTCCAGTTTCTCCAACTGTCTGAAGCTTCATCCTTGGGGAAATTTTCAACACTGGTGTATTCTCAAGAGAGATTATTTCTCCTGTTTGGGAAAGGAGAAACTATTTATGTATTTCCACAATTTACATTGCAACAAAGACATGTGGATTTATTTAAATATTTCCTGGCAGGGCAGCTTTGACATGCTATACTAATCTGCAAAGACAGCTCATTACAGCTGCATAAAAACATCCCCTGCTTACCCGCGGGGGGGGGGGGGGGGGGGCCGGCGCGGGGATGGAAAAAAAACACATTTACACAAAAATCAAAAAAGCTGATCACTTTAAAAGTTGCTCTTGCCATGGAAAATGTGAAAATTAAAGAAACACAAAATGGTTACATCAGAACAGGAAGCTCACTGAAGACCCTATAGATATTCTTCATGGTTTGAGGAAATGATATTAAAAATGAAAGTAATGATCCCCACTTGCACCAGCTAGTTGAACAGCACCTTTACATTTTCTTTTTAAATGAATCGAGTGCTATGTAGTTGCTGTGAAAGACACAAATGCAATGGAAAGACACTTCTAGGATCTCCCTCCTTCGCTGCCTGTCACAGGTTATTGGACCACCGTGGTGTTTGCATATATAACTTTCAGCATAAGATTGATAGTATATATTCCAAGGATACAGTGTTCACCTCTTGCTCAAACAATGTGAGCTTCTTGACCCTGTCTCCCTGGCTACATCATAAACCGCCTCCGCGTGGAGCGTCCATAGGGGCTATCACATTGTCCTCTTGGGCCTTGGGACACGAGGAATCAAGGCCAGCACACTGACGCTTATCCTGCTCATTACACTGTGAGTGACCAAAGCCTTTGTCTCTGACCCCAAGTTTCGCATCTTGTGCCCACACCCATGAAGCAGTAACAGGTAAGCCCCTCAGCTTCCAGGGAAGGTAAAGTCAGTGAATCTCCACATTTCTTAACAATTGTTTAAGAAAAAAGTCAGTGCATTACGAAGTTTATAACGTGTAGAAATTAAATGAGTATGATAGAATAAGCAATGAGAGAGATTAAATGGAAATGTATTTACTGCAAGTTTCTATGGATGCGTGCTATAACAGAGCAACGCTGTTCTAACAAACATATACCATAAACCAGAAATGCAGGCCGTATATGTAACCTTAAATTCTCTAGCTGCCACATTGGAGACATGAAAAAGAGGAAGTTAATGGTAGTGTTTTATTTAACTCAGCATCTTCAAAATACTATCATTTCAACATTCAATCAACATAAAAAAATTCAGTTATGTATTTTACATTCTTTTCTTATACTAATTCTTTGAAAATGAGTGTGTATTTAAACCACCAGCATCATCTGTTCATTTTAGCCCCATTTCAAATGCTAACATAGCTACAGACTAACCTATTGGACAGCACAGCTCTAAAACCACCACTGACAACATAAAACAAGGATGGACGGCTGAAAAGTGGATAGAGATAAAATGGAATGCTAAAGAAATACTGTATTAACCCAGAAGAAGTCAGGAAAGAAAAAAACAGGCTGAGAGGCGATGGCACAAATGACCCATTTGGATATGGCACACCAATTCTTCACCTCCAGGATGCAGGAAAGGTGAGCACGGACAGGTCGTGTGAAGAATTTTGGTCCTAAATATGCCATTGACAATCTTTGGGGATTTAGACGAGAGACCTCATCCTTCTCAAACTGCATATATTTCTTTATCATGTAGTGTATCTGTTTATGGCAGCAATAAATGTTACATTTCAAAAAGTGGATTTGGATGTTAGCCCCAGATTTGAGTCTAGACTCTGCCCTCATGTGACTTTGGGCAAATTGCTTAATGGTCCTAAAGTTCAGTTATTTCTTCTCCATAATGGATATTATATAATGCCTACCTTAAATCCACATAAAACACAGTGTCCATCATTTTAGAAGCCTTCGAGAATATTAAGTTGTTTTATTATTATTATTAAGCCAACTAGGACTGTGAACTATGGGTTAGACACCATTCAAGGCAGCGATGACTCAAGGGTGAATGGCAAAGTCTCTTTCTTCCATAGAGAAGCCAGACATCTACCTGACTGCCTACTAACATGGCTATTATGAGGCTAAAGTAGGAACACAAAGAGAAGCATTAAGGTTAGAAAGACGTGTTCCTTGTATCAATGTTCATACCATGATGCATAATCTTTTTCTTTGACAAAATACAGTATCCAGGGAGCCTGGAATAATCATGAATAAAGTTCTGTTCCGGTCATTATTTCAAAAAATCAACAAACTTTATTCTACAAGAGAATGAGGAGCAAATTATTCTCCTTTAAGACTCCCCTGGTGGCTCAGATGGTAAAGAATCTGCCTGCAAACCAGGAGACCTGGGTTCAATCCCTGGGTCAAGAAGATCCCCTGGAGAAGGAAACGGCAACCCACTCCAGTGTTCTTGCCTGGAGAGTTCCATGGACAGAGGAGCCTGGGGGCTACAGTCCATGGGGTTGCAAAGAGTCAGACACAAATGAGTGACTACCGCTTTCACTTAACTTAAAAGAGCAGTTTCTATTTGTTCACCAAGAAGCTCCAATCTTCTGAATCTTACTGTTGGGAACTAGTATTTTATTGATATTTTTCTTCTCTAGCATCCTTTTACAAAAGTATTGTGGTCATTCATGTACCTGACCTAGCCCCTAGTTTATACAGTAAGAGTTATTCCATAGAGAAGATTACCAGGTTTTTGATGCCAAATATATGGAGAAGGCAATGGCATCCCACTCCAGTACTCTTGCCTGAAAAATCCCATGGACAGAGGAGCCTGGAAGGCTGCAGTCCATGGGGTTGCTGAGGGTCAGACATGACTGAGCAACTTCACTTTCACCTTTCACTTTCATGCATTGGAGAAGGAAATGGAAACCCACTCCAGTGTTCTTGCCAGGAGTATCCCAGGGACGGAGGAGCCTGGTGGGCTGCCGTCTATGGGGTCGCACAGAGTCAGACACAACTGAAGCGACTTAGCAGCAGCAGCAGCATATAACAAGCACTTTTTCATACCAACTCAATTTAGTTTTGTTTTCAAGCCTGAAACGTGGATTTAGCAAGAGCCCTTGAATAGATGAGAGTCTGGGACTTTCGAGGGTCCTACAGTGGTGGGTGGTGGGGCCAGAATGTGGATGAAAGCCAGCCTGATTGCACCCGCCCCTTGTACATCTTCCTCTCCTGGCGGGTGCTTCGGAGAAGTTGCACAATAGTATTTCCCATTTGTTCAGAGTATGAGGGGTCAGTCGCACATCTTCAGTTGCTCTTACCAAATATTCGGAGACTCTCCAAGCAGATCATATGCTCCAAGCTGCAGTAGCAACGGCGGCAGCAACAGTCTGGGGTCACGAGTTCACTGTCAACAGTGGCAGCCGGGACGATACTCGTGAAGCATTCTCCTTTTCCTACGTGACTTTTAAGTTGCGTGTGTGGGTTCTAAGTCGCTTCAGTTGTGTCCGACTCTTTGCAACCTTATGGGTCATAGCCCACCAGGCTGCTCTGTCCATGGGATTCTGCAGGCAAGAATGCTGGAGTGGGTTGCCATGCCCTCCTCCAGGGGACTCTTCCCAACCCAGGGATCAAACCCACATCTCTTATGTCTCTTGCACTGGGACGCGGGTTCTTTGCCTCTAGCACCTCCTGGGAAACCTGACTTCTAGTCTAATCATCTACAATCACAATGAAATTATTCAGGTTAATATAATATCGTATATCAAGAATTCTTATTTGTTTTTCTATAGTACAAGCACTAAATATTTCTATATTTTCTTAAGTCTGTATTGTCCTCTGGGTAAACCTAAGTCTTGAACAAATCTCATGGCAGGGTCTTCCTTACCTGCACCAGCTCGTACAACCATTTACCCCAAAGATAAAGAGCACTGGGCAAAAAAGGACGTAGCAGTAAATGTTTGTTGATCGGATTTTCAGGAAGATCTAAATTCAGTAGCCTCTTACCTTCTGTTTCTCTTGTGCAAATCTGACATCATCATAGAAAAAGAGGCACTAGACACACAGGAGAATTTACAAAGGAATAAATAAATACACATGACCGATAATAATCACACCAAAAGTGTTTCACTGCACTAGTGCTGAAATAAATATAAATAAATTGAAGAGGAAACCAATATTTATCTACTGAATCAACAAAAACCATTTAAAAATAATAAAATCTGGTTGTTGAGGGGATTGTTATACTGTTTCTGGAAAACTGTGTGATAGGATGTATCAAAAGCCTTAAAATCTGGTGATTCTTCACCCTTGCCGTGCCCCTGAAATACAGTAAGTCAACCATAATCCAATAGAAAATATACATATTAAGAAAAAAATCTGGTGATTCTTTTCACGAAGCATTTCACTTTTAGGCATTTACCCTGAGGAAATAATCATGGCAGCACAAAAATATAGAAAGAAGAGAACATTCACTATAGCAGCATCTCCCATTATTTTGCTGTTAACAATAGTCGAAATGTCTAAAATATAAACTGATTAAGTAAATCATGATCAGTCCACGCGGCAGAATACTATACAGTTACTGAAACTCATGTCATGGAAGGGATTGTAAATAACCAGTGTAAATACTGTAGTATGTTACAGCGTGTGCAGTTTGTATAGTGTGATTGTGTGTGAGTACCAAAAGAACACTTCACAAAATGTCAGTAGTGCTTATCTCTGGATGTTGAGATTATGGGTGATGATTTTTCTTCTTTGTCCAGCAGCTTCCCTGCCCCATCTCCCTGCAGGGGAGGGTTATCTCCAAAGTCTTTCAATTAGGATGTATTAATTTAAGAATGAGAAGAGAAAAAGAAACTGTGATGCATTTTTGAGAAACACTGACATCACACTTTAACTTCTTGGGGAGCCCAGACTCTCAGGCAAGGGCGAGCTCTTGCTTTGCCCTACCTGGGAGATGACTCAACAAGTCCAGAAGTCCAGTCTCCAAAGCCAAAAAGATGAGCTTATTGGGTCACACCCATCCTCTGTATTTCATCCATTCAGTCTAAAGTGTTTTACCGAGTACCTGCTCTGTGCTAGGCACTAGGGGTACAACAGTCAGGAGGACAAGAGGGAAAGAGAAAGGAGAAAGGATGCGAAGGAGGGAGGGAAGAAGAAAGCCTTCTAATGTACTATGAGGGACTCTGACCTCAGCGACGTGGTGGCCAGGAGCAGCGCTGTGAACCAGCCCTCAGGTACACAAGCTTGTTCTGGAGGGAGTTGCCAGGGGTGGCACAGCTTCCTTCAGAGCTCAGGCCCTAAGGTGAGAAAGAGGTACAAGCATCCAGTCCAAGGTAACAGGACGGGCTGGAGATGCTGGCTCAGGAGGGAGCAGGGTTGCTATAGAGACAGAGAGAGGGCTGGGCCAGCAGGGGTTGGAGCAGAAGAGACCAGACCACAGCTGAATCTTGTGGCCACATTCTGGGGCCCACTGAAGGGCTCTGGATCTGAGAGCATCCGGGGGATTCTAGGAGACCCCGAGGAGTCCCATCCTGGGGGGCAGCGGGCAGACTAGAGCAGAAAAAGACCCTCATGCAGTCACAAGGAAATCACCCAGTGATGCACAGACTATTTTTAAGTGACTTCATCTTTGACTCCCTACCAGGGAGTCTCCGATCTTAAGGTTCAAAAGCTCGAACAAAGGAAAGACCATCTTTTTGAGCGTGAAGTGACAACGTGGGGCGGTGGCTTTGCAACACAATTAAATTCTAGGTGAGCAGCGGCCACAGCTGTGGAAAGCACGGTTTTGCCTGGAAAGTACAAAGTGCCTTTTTCCCCGCTTTATTCATCAATGACCCTACAATTGGAGCTGACACATCCAAGCTTCAAAGCGAAAGCAAAGAGCTCAGTTTGTGAATATTAAGCGGCTTGCTGAGAGATGGTCTGACCCTTAGGTGTCAGCGGCGTCCAGTGGTGACAGAAAAGGGGCCTAACGTTCATTAGACCCCTTCAGGGCTGGGCGGCTCACTGGCCAGCTGAGGGCTCTCTCTTCCAAATTCTCAAGGGCCTGTTTTCCATTTCTAGAGGGGAAGAGACTTCTTCTAATGAGAAGGTATTTATGTCCATCCATGTAGTCACCTGCCATGGGATGCAGGGCCTGGCTTTGGCTGAAAAGAAACGTCTGCAAACCAGGTTACTGAGAAACTCTTGAACCTGGCACACAGCACTTCTCCCCGACTCTGCTTTCCTCTAAAAATGTAAGTATTAATTTTTTTAAAGAAAAGGTGGAGTCTCCTGGGGGTGGATCTCTCAGAGGCCCAAGAGGCTGTGGGAAGACTACTGAAGACCCTCGCTGGCTGGCACCAACCCTATGAGACTCACATGTTACCCACACTACAAACAGTAGATGTGAAAATAGTTAAAGAGCGAAACCTCACCGCTCAGCCCTGGAGTGGCGGGGGGTTGGGGGGGGGGGCACTAAATGGGGTCACTCATGAAGTAGCACGGCTTCCTGCCATCTGCACGGGCAAGGAGCTGTTGTTCTGGTTGCGCTCAATCCAGAAGACGAGAGTGAGAGGAGATCACACCTGTCCCCTCCCTCCGCAGGGTGGCAGAGACCAGGGTCAGCCCACAGAGGAAGGGAGCAAAGTGGCAGCACTCTAGGAGGGGAACTGTCGCCTAGTATCACAAATTCAGAGAGCAGCCACCGTCGAGTGCGGTGGACCGTTGCGGAATGCAGAAGACACACTGGCGTGGGAGACAGAGTCCTGAGTAGTCAGAGCTGTTGGCCCGCTGTCGGCACGTGAAGTATATTGATGGCTCACGCTGGCCTGAAGCCCCATCCACGCACCGCAGAAGGGCTGTGTGTGCCCGGGCGTGAACCCCTGTCCTGTCCGCAGTGCGCGCACATGCACACACACACATATGCATTCCTGGAGTGTTTAAGTCTCCACGAAACCTGTGAGGGTCACGGGGTGGCGAGGAAGCCCCTTAGAATCCAGTCCCCGCAGCAAGAACTCCAGCATCCAATCCGTCCTGAGAGACCCTTAGCCCACCTGCCGCCGGCCGCTTGCTCCGCCCCCAGCGGCTCGCCCCGCCTGCTGCCGGCCGCTTGCTCCGCCCCCAGTGGCTCGCCCCGCCTGCTGCCGGCCGCTTGCTCCGCCCCCAGCGGCGGCGTGGCAGCGGCTCCGTCCTGGCTCTCTGGCCCTACTCCCTTCTCTCTCCCTTCCCTCACGCTCTGCAGCAGAGACTGGCCACCTGCCGTCACCTTACCTTCTCCTGTGGGGCGGTGTCGCCCTCCTCCACTTCCGTCTTTGGACTCCTGCCCTCAGGCGCCCGCTCATCCTTACAGTCTCTCCTGAAACACCAGAGTTTTCTTAAGAGCGCGCACCGACCACCACCCTGATGAGAACATTCTTACCGGACAAGAAAAGAAAGCCGCCATCGCCAAGCGAGCCTCTGTGGAAAGAAAGCAGCTGGCGACAGGAAGGAAGACGGTTATTTAAAAGAAGAAGGGAAATCTGAACGCGACAGAACAGTGCGGTGACTTCAGCAGGGCGTGGTCAGGGCCTCGAAGTCAACACCAGAGCTTGAGGATATATTCAGTCACTATTTACATACACATACTATTTACATGCACGTAACTATTTACATGCACACAACAATACATACATGTAACATAGTTACATACACATAAGGACAGAGGATGAGATGCTTGGATGGCATCACCAACTTGATGGACATGAGTTTGAGTAAGCTCCAGGAGCTGGTGATGGACAGGGAGGCCTGGCGTGCTGCAGTCCATGGCGTCGCAGAGTCAGTCACGACTGAGCAACTGAATTGAACTGAACTGAACCATCTTTCGGGGCTTCCCAGGAGGTAATAGTGGAAAAGAACCCACACCCAGTACAGGAGACAGACATGGGTTCGATCCCTGGGTTGGAAAGATCCCCTAGAGAAGGAAATGGCAGCCCACTCCAGTATTCCGGGCTGGAGAATCCCATGGACAGAGGAGCCTGGAGGGCTACAGCCTATAGGGTCGCAAAGAGTCAGACGGGATTGAAGCGACTTAACCACAGGCCCACAATCGTCTTTCAAATAAGGATACAAACTGACCCTAATTTTATTTTATAATTAATATATAATTATTTTAATATACTGAGGAGCAGGACCTTCTCAGGGAATTTTTTGGCTGCCTTCTGGTTAAAGGACTCAACACGCTCTGCTTTGACTGGACCAGGCAAGCTGTAGCTGATGACTTCAGGCAAGCCCTAGTTCTTGGGCAGCAGGACTCCTTAGAGCAAGTGGCTGGCTACTCCTCATCCTTTTACAGATGTGCTCCGTTTTACACAAAATGTTGCCTGTCATTTAGCACAGAACATTTTATTAAGAACTTAGATGAGTTTTTAAACAAATTGTACACTCTGCAATAGACCAAGTCCTCTGGTCTAGAGCAGAGCTTCTCACACTGTGGTCCCCAGACCAGCAGCGATGACCTCCCCTGGGCTTGTCAGAAACGCAAGCCCTCAGCCCCACTGCAGACCTCTAGGACTGGGAACTTGGTGTGAAGGAGCCCTCCAAGTGAGGCTGACCCCCTCCTAAGTCCTAGAACCACTGCTCCAGACCCACCCCACCTCCAGAGCCTCTCAATAGTCCATACTGAATATTTCTAGATGCCACGGTGTGCGCTTAGTCTCTCAGTCGTGTCCAATTCTTTGCAACCCCGTGGACGGTAGCCCATCAGGCTCCTCTGTCCATGGGATTTCCCAGGCAAGAGTATTGGAGCGGGTTGCCTTGTCCTTCTCCAGGGGATCTTCCCGACCCAGGGATTGAATCTGCGTTTCCTGCGTTGGCAGGCCGATTCTCTACCACTGCGCCACCTGGAAAGCCCCTAGATGTCAAAACAGCCTCTGAATGATGACTCTTTTCATGGCAAGGTCCTTTTGATTTACGAAAGTCTGCAGCCCAGTCCTCAGATGAGCTGGCCTCCCTCTTGGGGCTGCTCATGGGGCATCTCTCCTGCAGGCCTCTCCTGGTCTTCCACCTGGTGGGTGGGGCTGCTCTCAGGGGTGGAGGGGCGTGGCCTCAGCTGCTCTTTACCCTGACTGTTCAGAGCCCTCTCAAAGAGGAGCCCTTAGCAGTCCCTAGAGAAAGGCTCCACGTCCCTGTCCTGGAGTCACTGCTGGTCGCAGGCTCCCAGGGCCCACAGCTCTCGCCTTATGCTCTCACCTCAACTCTTCACAGCGCGCCGCCCTCCTGCCCACCCTGCAGAGCGTAGAAGTTTACCCCCCCCACCCACCCCGCTCCTCTCCTCTGGGGCTCAGATTTCCCCTTGGGTTTCACAAAAAGCCAGTGGTTCTTCAATTTGAACGGGTGTCAGACCCGCCTGATGGGCTTATTAAGACACAGTGCCGGCCCCGCCCAGGAGTTTCCGATTCAGCGGGTTCTCAGCCTGCAGTGGAAGAATTTACATTTCTAACAAGCTGATGCTGTGGTCTAGGAATCCTACTTTGAACATCTCTGTCGAAAACCAACATCATTGAACCTAAAAAACAAACAACAACAACAAAAAAAAAAAACAGTCCCCAAACGACCACACCCTTTCATATCCCAAGAAATCCAAAGTATCCTTCAATTAAGTCAACTTATTTCACTGGTAATTAAGTTCCACTTACTGCGAAAAAAGAAGTTTTGAAGTTACTTTAATTCTTCTTTAAGCCATCAGGAGAAATAGTCAATTTACTCCATGTGCTCAGAGAAATGCTGTTCCTCTCAGGGGAAATAGTGTTCTCTGCAGCTTCTACAATCTGCTGGCCCCAGCCCTGACTCTGGTCCCCTTAAGCTAAGGAGGAGCTGGGGTTGGGCTGGGGACCAGGGGTGAGAAGCTTCACTGTCACAATGCAGGACGACGGAGGATGGGGGACAGGGAGAGAGACTCTCGGCTTTGAATAAGAAGCGGGAGGTGACATTGGTAACCCTGCCACTGACCCGAACCATCAGGCCCCTGGCTTCCTAGGGAAGCCCTGACTTCTCCTCCTCTCCCCGTCCTTCCCACTAAGCTGAGCCCAGAAACAGAACCCAGCTCACTTCTCAGGGCTCTTGCCTGCATCTCCTCTCCAGAGACCGCAGCAGCTGCCCCCAAGGACACAGCCCTGCTCCCCCAGCTGAAGTCCGAATCCCGGAGTGGAAGCCAGAGCGAAGTGCCAACAGGGCAAGAGCCTCATTGCAGACCTCAGAGGTCCTTCTGCAGCCCCCGAAGGCCAGACCCCCAGTCCATAACCCACATCAGAGCCCCCTTGGGACAGTAGGCCAGTGATGGAAAACACATAGAGGCCAGTGGCTTCTCTCCTGAGTTCACTGCTCTACCTGGGGGCGGGGTTCCAGGGAGGGTGGGTCTGTACTCTGGGCAAGGCTGCACAGAGGGGCCGCTTATAAGGAAGGGAGGGCTGTGGGGAGGGCGGGGCTTCAAGGAGGGCGGGGCTTCGAGGAGGGCGGGGCTTCAAGGAGGGCAGTTTGCTGCTGCTGCTGCTGCTAAGTCACTTCAGTCGTGTCTGACTCTGTGCTACCCCATAGACGGCAGCCTGGTACAGGCCCAGCCAAAAGGTCACGTGTTACTTGCTGCCCCTTCTCTTTGAGAACAGAAAGTCAAACATCACCCACCCCAGACCTAGACTAGCCTCGCCTGTTGATTCAAGCTCCAAAGGTTCAGGGAACCGCATTCAAAGGCCACTGCTAGAAGCCTTTGGACTTCCCTGGTGACTCAGTAAAGAATTTGAACACTGCCTGCAATGCAGGAGACCGAGGTTCGATCCCTAGGTGGGGAGGATCCCCTGGAGAAGGAAATGGCAACCCACTCCAGTATTCTTGCCTGGAGAATCCCATGGACAGAGGAACCTGGTGGGTTATCCAAGTTCCTGGGGTCTCAACCAGTTGAACACCGCTTAGAGGCTAAATTACTGCCAACTGCCTTTTGCTTCTCACAGTGGTTCCCCAGGGGCATAAAATAGAAGAAGTGAAACTGATCATGTCACCGCTTGATAAGGGGGGAGGAAGCGCATGGACGGCGCTGTTTATTGGGCCCTGTTATCGTGCAGGTCACACACGGGATCTCCGCGCCATGAAAGGGTTCACGGCTGCCCTCCTCATCTGGACTCTGCTGTCTCCCCGGAGAGCTGGCGGGGAGGCCTGGCCCACGCACACGGCCTGCAGGAACGGGAATCTGCAAGTGCTCTACCAGAGCTGCGGTAAGTGCTTTCCGAACGTCGGTTTCTGTTTACGGGGAAGGCAAGGCCCACACATTGAGATGCTTGAGCACTTTATGGGAGTGGAGGAAGGGCAGGGAGACAGCGAATGAATGGGTAGGTGTGGACCATGGGAAGCCCTGGGCAGGAGAAGCGGTCTGGCGGGAGAGAGCTGGAGAACATGACCAGAGGGCCGGAAAAGCACAGTGACTCTAGATCAGAAGGGAAAGAAGATCTGCCTGCAATGCGGAAGACCTGGGTTCGATTCTGGGTCAGAGAAGAGAGGTGGCTGCCCACTCCAGTCTTTTTGCCTGGAGAAGTCCATGGACAGAGGGTCCAGACCAGTCTCAGGATCGCGTGTTGAATGAAGAGGAGAGGGACTGGCTCACGACGTCGTGACCTTGTGAAACATGACGTCTTGGCAGTAGACAGGGGGCAAAATGCTGCTCAGACTACAGGCGGTGGAAAGCAGATGCCTTTTAAGTATCCAAGCTGGCCCCACAATATGCCAAGGAGGGGCATCAATGTTACACTGAGCAGAAGCTGGGCCCTACAACTGGCACCCAAGGAGCTGCCTCACAGATGTGCAGACGTGACTCTTTTAAAAAGAGGGAACATAGAAGACTGAAATACACACACACACGCACACACACACATGCACACGCACATGCAAATTTTGTTTACTGTGGAAGAGAAGGAAAGTCTGGGTGCTGGAAGTGTTCATCGCCTTCCTCTTGCTCTTCCCTTGGGGATGGGATGCTTTCTGCTGGCATCTGTTCATTTTCAGGGCAGGATGGGAAGCAAAAGTTGAGATGAATGCACCACTCGGGATTTGTTTTTCCAGTTCACCCTCCCATAAACGGTTGCCATGGCTGGTCCACCCCTCACACCAGCCTGCAGCCTGTGTCCAAGCCTGGCAACCACCTTTCCCACCGCTGCCAGGAGCAGATGCTCCAGGGAAAGGGACCGTGTCGCTGCTGCCTGGGGAGCACCCCTCCCTCTGAAGGGGCAGGTGCTCGGTGGAGTCAGTGAGTGCTGGTCACAGCCTTGCTCTAAGCACTCAGTGGAAGGAACGGGGGAGACACAGTTCTGGTCCAAGAGCGGCAGGAGGAGGAGCCAAGCAACAGGGTAAACGCCCCATGGGAAGGGCTGGACTAGAGACGGTGTCCTGCACCGGGGATGTGATGATGGCTGGAGAGGGTGAGGCTGAGTCTAAGCCACCAGGGAACCTGTCCTCAAGCTTGAGTTCAACCATGTAGGATGATGAGAATAGTGATTACAGCATCTCATGTTCATAAAGGGTACATGTGTTAGGTGTCACACTAAGTACTTTCTAAGCGTTATTTTTATTTACAGATGTGTAAACTGAGGGTGCATGCTAAGTCACTTCAGTTGTCTCTGACTCTTTGCCACCCCATGGACTGTAGCCCGCCAGGCTCCTATGTCCATGGGATTCTCTAGGCAAGAATACAGGAGGGGGTCGCCATGCCCTCCTCCGGGGGATCTTCCAACCCAGGGATCGAACCCAGGTCTCCGGCACTGCAGGCAGATTCTTTACCATCTGAGCCACCAGGGAAGCCTGAGAATACTGCAGTGGGCTGCCATCCCCTCCTCTGGGGGATCTCCCAGGACCAGGGATGAAACCCTGCGCCAGATACGATGAGCAGTGAAACAGCAACAGACTGAGGGTGAGCGACATCAGATAACTTTTCTGAGGCCACCAGGCATTAAGTAAATACCTGTGGAGTTAAAATGCATTGATTCCAGGCCCACTGTGAGTCAACTGGCATCTAGAATGTTGTCAGAAGGCAAATGGCGTAGGGGTGGGAGCGGGAAGGAGCATTTAGGCCGAGGACCATGTGAGTGAAGGCTGGGGAGCAGGTTTAGCCTCAGGGGCTGGGGAAGGGCTGGGACACAGGGAAGGGTGAGCGATTAGGTGGGAAGGGTGGGCAGAGTCCAGGGGTGATGGGTGACTTTAATGTGTCAGTGTGACCAGGGCCTGCGATGCCCAGATGGCTGGTTAAACATCATGTCCGGGGTGTCTCTAAGATGTTTCCAGAGGAGATGAGCGCTGGCATGGTGGACTGAGTAAAGCAGATGGTCCTTCTGGTGCGGGCAGGCGGCTCCCAACCTGTGAGGCTGGACGTCCGCACAAAGGCGGGGCAGGGAGCACTCACTCTCTGCCTGACTGTGAGGCTGGGGTGCCCATCTCCCACCTGCAGTGCCCCCACCCCGGGTCTCAGGCCTTCGGGCCACACCACTGGCCTTCCTGGGGCTCCGGCTCACAGATGGCAGACTCTGAACATCTCAGGCTCCATCATCACATGAGCCTACACCGTGTAACGAGTCTCTTTCTAGGACAGATACAGGTATGTGTCGTGATCACCAACAGGTCATGACCTGTGCGGGGGATGGAAAAGAATCTCCAGGCAGGATGAAAGGAGAATAAAGTTTATTAAAGTGGAAGACACTCTTAGAACAGCGGGCTGGCTCCAGGGAGAGCCAGCCCTTTCAAGAGCTAGTAGCCAATGTTTATAGCCTCTAAAAGAGAAAAAATTCCTACTGGGAGGGTGGCATTAGGTGATGGGTTAAGATGCTGTAAGGTGACTAACAGGGTAGAAATTTTACCTAATATGGAGTCAGGGAACTGGCCACTGGCCGGAGGCTCATGGTAGCAGTTGCTGTGGGTTCAGTCAGTTCCAGAGATGTTTGTCCTGTGACCTTGGTGCAGGACTCCACACAGAGGGCATAGGTTCAATCTCTGGTCTGGGAACTAAGATCCTCTATGATGCATGGTGCAGCAAAAGAAAAAAAATCAATAATCCAGGAAGGAATTGCTGGGAGCCTACATTAGCATCATTTCAACATCCTTAATGTCAGAGGGAGGCTTTGGTGTACACTGGGGTCAGCAGAGACGAAAGTGGTGTCCTGGGAGCTCCTCCAGAGATGGGTCTCCCTCCCATCTTGCCAGCCATCGAGCTGTGGGGGACCGAATGGCTGCACGCCCTCCCTGATGGAGATGCCCCCTCAGCTACTGCATTTGCTGCAGGACAGCCTCTCAAGGCGCCCCACCAGTGAGGCACGTAAAGACTGTGTGCTGTGATGCTGGATCCAGGCCTGGGCTTTAGATGGCCTTGGGCACAGGGGGCTCCTGGAATCCCGGTACAGGTGTGTTCACATCACGATCATCCATGGATGTGGTAGAATCAGCAATCCAGGATTCGCTGTCTTCCGGGTTTAGCGCTTCCTTTCCCCCTTCTCTGCCCGTTTTATAATCTCAGTGGGAAGGGGAGATCATAGGCTAGAAACTGTTCTGAACAATATAAAAATCCTCAAGGTGAAAGAAGGAACTTCACAAGGAGTTACTGGGCGCCAGGCTTAGACCAGGAAGTGAGCAGAAGTGTCTGAAAAAGCAGAAGTCCTGCTCCATCCAAATGGTGGTGCTGCCACAGAGAAGGGGGTGACAGTCTTTACAAAAGCGAAAGGGGGAATTAAAGCAGTCGGGGGCCTTTCTTCTGTTAAATCCTAGGGCAGTTTCCAGGGCTAGAAAAAACCCAGGGGCCCCACCTCGCATATCTGCCCAAACGTCCACCAGTGCGGTTATATCTGCTTCTGTCACAGAAAGACGGAGGTGGGTCACGAGAGTGCAGGTGATGAGAAGATGAACTAGAGATTGGGGGAAGCAGAGCCGGGAGGGGAATCATGAAGCCAGCACGTGGGGGCAGGGAGGTCGGGAAACTTACAACAGGGGAGGCCGCGTGAGGCCTAAGAGCTTGGGGTCTGGGGCCTGCAAACCTCACTCCAGCCCCTGGGCAATCCTGTTTCCTCTTGGTGATAGTCAAGGGTGTGTGAGTTTCTTGCGGTGGTGGTAACAAGATACCACTTGACGCTTAGCGACTTTAAAGGATTCTTAAATCCTGAAGAGTTTTGGAGGCCAGGAGTCCAAAGTCAGTTTTGCTGGGTCCAAGGAGACCCTCCCTCAAACTCCCCAGGGAAGGAGACTTTCCTCGCCTCTTCCAGCGTCTGCATCCCTGGCTCACAGCCCCTTCCTGCATTTCCAAAGCCAGCAGCACAGCGCCTGGCCTCTGTGGTCACATCCCTTCCTTCTTCCGTGTCCTGTCTCCCTCAGCCTCCCTCTTGGGAGGCCCCCTGAGATTAGGATGATCTCAGTCTCAGGATCCTTAGCTTCGTCACTTCTGCACAGTCTTCTGTGCCACCTGAGGGAACACTCACAGACCCTGGGGACGGAGACATGGATCTTTGGGAACCATTCTCCAGCCCACTGCACTGGGGACAAGAATCTTATCAGCATCTCAGGGCTGTGTGAGAATCAAGTGAAATGTGTTGAGCATATACTAAGCGCTCAATAAATCTTTGCTGCTGGTGACTTGAGAGATACTTCACAGCCACTAGGGATATATTTGACTACAAGCTTCCTAGAAGTTGGGACTTCCCTGGTGGTTCAGACAGTCAAGAATCTGCCTGCAATATGGGAGACCTGGGTTCAATCCCTAGGTCAGAAAGATCCCCAGGAGAATGGAATGGCAACCCACTCCAGTATTCTTGCCTGGGAAATCCCATGGACAGAAGAGTCTGGAAGGCTACAGTCCATGGGGTTGCAAGGAGCTGGACACGAATGAGCAACTAACGTTACACCGTTTACAAAATCAAACCAGTTTTTAAGGAGATATCCAGCTTTTCCTGACCCTGGGATAAGCCGTGAGGAACTTCTCCCTAGCATAGATGTTACCCTGGACAGCATTTCCACAGGCAAAGCCACAGTGACTCACGCCTAGCGCCCCTCAGTGTGGACCAAGGGCTCATCACCAAAATGCAGCTGGGAATGATTTTGCAAAGGGCTGCAGTGCAACCTTCTCTGAGTGTGCACTTGCAGGTCTGGGGTGCTCAAGGGGAAGCTGGGTGCCCATAGGAATGAGTGAGTTGCATGTGGTCCAGGACTCATTCCATCCGAAAATGTCACTGTGGGCCATTGCTGCTGTTACTGCTGTGATGGGGTTTTGGTAAGAGTTGGAGAGCAGCTGTATTTTCTGACCACAGCCTTGAGTGTAGATCCTAGTGTGTCAGTTAACATGCCTGGACATCAACCAAGCAAAGAGGAGGATCAGAAAAAGTAAGAGACGTGCACACTGGTGGGGAACAGGTGCTCCCCTCCAGACCTCAACCCCAAACAATGGTTCGGGAGAGGAGGTTAGCTGAAAGAAAAGGGCCACCTGCCCAGGAACTGTGTGCCATCTGGCTGGGTGTTGGTTCTTTCTCTGGGAAGCCTCGTGATGCTCCAGGACTTCCCTCTAGGATGTAGAGTAGCTGAGTGAGCATCTCGGGAGCCCTCTGCAGTCTTCCAGGGACCAAGTGTGTCCATCTGGGATCTGGGTGCAGCCACGGGGGTCATTCCTGCGCAGCAGGCAAAGGGCAAGCTGGCATTGTGAGGGACCTGCCTCCTTGCAAGGGACCCAACAAGGCTGAACTGTGCCTCGGCATCTTCTTGAGGGTCTGCGCCAGTTTCCTCCGCCGAGCTTCTCCATCTCTGGAACAGAACCAGGCCGGAGGGTTGGGGGAGTGGCAGCAGCGGTAACCAGCCAATGGCCGGGAGGAGGAAGAAAAAGATCCCGGGCCCATAAGGCGCTGCTTCCAAGACTCCAGTTCAGTTCAGTTCAGTCGCTTAGTCATGTCTGACTCTTTGTGACCCCATGAATTGCAGCACACCAGGCCTCCCTGTCCATCACCAACTCCCGGAGTTCACTGAAACTCACATCTACCGAGTCGGTGATGCCATCCAGCCATCTCATCCTCTGTCATCCTCTTCTCCTCCTGCCCCCAGTCCCTCCCAGCATTAGAGTCTTTTCCAATGAGTCAACTCTTTGCATCAGGTGGCCAAAGTACTGGAATTTTAGCTTTAGCATCATTCCTTCCAAAGAGCACCCAGGACGAATCTCCTTCATAATGGACTGGTTGCATCTCCTCGCAGTCCCAGAGACTCTCAAGAGTCTTCTCCAACACCACAGCTCAAAAGCATCAATTCTGCAGCACTCAGCTTTCTTCATAGTCCAACTCTCACATCCATACATGACCACTGGAAAAACCGTAGCCTTGACTAGACGGACCTTTGTTGGCAAAGTAATGTCTCTGCTTTTCAATATGCTATCTAGGTTGGTCATTACTTTCCTTCCAAAGAGTAAGCATCTTTTAATTTCATGGTTGCAGTCACCATCTGCAGTGATTTTGAAGCCCAGAAAAATAATGTCTGACACTGTTTCCACTGTTTCCACTGGTCCCCATGAAGTGATGGGACTGGATGCCATGATCTTCATTTTCTGAATGTTGAGCTTTCAGCCAACTTTTTCACTCTCCACTTTCACTTTCATCAAGAGGCTTTTTAGTTCCTCTTCACTTTCTGCCATAAGGGTGGTGTCATCTGCATATCTGAGGTGATTGATATTTCTCCCGGCAATCTTGATTCTAGCTTGTGCTTCTTCCAGCCCAGCATTTCTCATGATGTACTCTGCATCTAAGTTCAATAAGCAGGGTGACAATATACAGCCTTGACGTACTCCTTTTCCTATTTGGAACCAGTCTGTTGTTCCATGTCTAGTTCTAACTGTTGCTTCCTGACCTGCATATAGGTTTCACAAGAGAAATCCAAGCCTCCAGGGGGGGGGTTAACCCTGCTGCCGGGAGCACAATGAGGTCAGTGCGGGTTCACCCGGCTGCCGGGGGACCACAGTGAGGTTAGCCGACTCCCCTGAGTGAGGCCTGGCGTCTCTCCTCTGGCCGGATGGGCGTTGTGTGAGCCCCAGGAGAAATCTGGAGACGCGCGATCAGGTTCGCCCTTAGCATCCTTTCCCGTAGCTGGGGCCTTTCTATTCAGGGGGCCTCTGTGTCTTTTAGTGTTCAATTCTATTAAGAGGTTTTCCTGGTGGTTCAGTCAATAAAGAATCCACCTGCAGTGAAAGAGATGAGCGTTTGATCCCTGGGTCAGGAAGATCCCCTAGAGAAGGAAATGGCAACCCACTCCAGTATTCTTGCCTGGAGAATTACATGGAGAGAGGAGCCTGGCCACAGTGCTTGAGGTCACAAGAGTTCCACACAGTTGTAGCAACTAAGCCGCCACCATGTTCTATTAAAATATCCCTTTAAACAATTAAACTCTATTTGCATAATTAATAAACCAAAGCTTTGTAAATTTAAAAGATTGGTTTTATCACAGGCATACATCCTTGGGTCGCAAACTTACTAGTAGAATTGTCTTAAGCAGGTAAACAAATACAACAGATTTCCTTAAATGCTTTAAAACCTTCAAAATCAGACAAGCGCAGGTTTTCACAGTAATTGTTCACTTACTAGGACCCTTTTCTTAAACTAGTGTCAAGCTATTAGTTGTTCAGTCGCTCAGTCATGTCCAGCTCTTTGCAACCCTGTGGACTACAGCACACCTAGCTTCCCTGTCCTTCACCATCTCCCAGAGCTTCCTCAAACTCATGTCTATTGAGTCCGTGATGCCATCCAACCATCTCTACTGTGCATTTTACTTAATCATCTCTACACTGATATTTATTCTTCCTTGTATTCTTACTTTTTTTGGAGTTATAGCAATAAAAGTGTAAAAGTGTTAGTCACTCAGTTATGTCCAACTCTTTGTGACCCCATGGACTGTAAGCCCGCCAGGCTCCCCATCCATGGAATTCTCCAGGCTTGAATACTGGAATGGGTAGCCAATCTTTTCTCCAGGGGATCTTCACCACCCAGGGATCGAACCCAGGTCCCCCGCATTGCAGGTAGATTCTTTACCATCTGAGCCACGAGGGAAGCCCAATTATAGCAATACCTAGGTCAGTATTTTCCTAGGGTATGTTCCAGACCAAACATAAAGCCTATCATTCAGACTAGCCAGGACAAAGGTTTTACGTTACCAATCAATTGATTCTGGGCCTGGTGGCTGGCCAGCAAGTTGACGTCTCTGCACTTGAACTTGACCTATTACATCCTGAAGACCTTTCAGCCCCTTCCTGTCTCAGGGTTCCCTGTGTCCTGCTGCTTTTCAGCCGCTGATGTGTGTTTCTCTGGGTCATTGTGAAGTCACCGTAGCATCATTATGCATCGACCTGGCCTGTCAGCATCGCTGGAAACATACACCCACCACCCTAATGTCAGAAATACAGTGAGGGGGTCATTTAGCAGCCATGATGGATTTTATCTTCTGCACAGCTGAGGCTCACCTTAACATATTTAGCAAACTTATTCTCTTAGAACATAGCACTGGGTTATCTTTTTACCTTGTGTTTGCTGATGCTGGTTTGACTCTCATCCAGCTTTCAATCCAATTTTTATATAAGACCACTTAAACTGATCAATCCTTCTGTTCTAATTTTTTCCAAGCCCTTGTGTTCATATATATATTTATACACGTTATATTTTTTTTTCATATATTTTTTCCCTGGCTTATTCATGATGCTTTGTCTTCACTCCTACCTACTTACAAAGATAGAAACAAATCCTGCGGTTCTCTCTAGCCTATCCAAACTGGTGGAAACGTTCTGGATCCCCAAAGAACTAAGAACAAGGCTTCATGCCCATCCAGTGTCTGTGATGTGATGCAGCTTCCTTCTCGTCCTTGCTCAGGTTGCCTCACCCATACAGGCCTGCGAAGTGACTCTGAAAGACAGAATCCCCAGGGATGTCATCTTCAGGAGCCCCACACAGCGGGCACTGCCTTTCTTCCTGGTCCCAGCATCTGCCTGGTGTCACCCCAGTCCGCAGAAGGAAGCAAGTCCCTGGTGGCCCCCGCCCATCTGCCCCCTCCGGGTCAAAGATGGTATTACAGCCACCCACCCTCCTCATCGGCTAGCAGTGGTTTTGCAGCTCCAAGGCCAGCACAGAGGACTTGCTCTCCCCGACTGCGGTCTGCAGAGGCTGTGTAGCTGCAGGCGGAGTGGAAGGAGCTCGCTCCAGCCTGGGCGGGGTTCCTAGAGCAGCTGCCAGGTTCGGCTGAGGCATCCATCCCTGACGGGCCCTTGTGGCCGTCTACTGTGGTCCTGGATGTTACTTGGCCTTGAAAGGAGCCTGGCAGCCAGGGTCTGTCCATGACGACCTATTTCTCCCCAAGCCTGGTGCTCTGCAGGCATGTAGGGAGGGGTCAGCATCCTTCCACCCCCACCTCCACGCCCCCAGCAGGCGGTGGGGCAGACAGGAGACCTCTTAGAGAACTGGGAAATGTTCTGGCCAGACAGAACCCCAGGGCTTCATTCCAAGTGTCTCCTCATCCAGAACAGGAAACTCGGAGCCAGGGAAGCAGCGTGTCCCAACCACTAGCCACAGAGTAGCGTGGCCACCGCTCCGTCCCTGGGCCCTTCCGGGCAGCCCTGCCTCCTGTCTCCTGCGTGAATGCCACGGTGTGAACGCACCCGATCTCAGATCAAGGATGCCACCTAGACTGCGGCCAGACCCTCTCCTTCCTACTCACACCCCCGATCCTCTTTCTAGGCAGGCCTTCTCTGAAAGCGATGTGCCCACATCCCTTCCTGCCAGGCCCAGGCGAAACAAGACCCTCTGTGTCTGCAAGACCTAAGCGGGCTCATTTTACAAAACTGAGAGGACCATTTAGTTCCATAAAGTTTCTAGCACGGCCAACTGTACACAGAAGTGACATGGTTCCACAGAACAGTGAAGGCAAAGCTTGTTTAGGAGGAAAGCTGCCGCCTTCTGTGGCATGAGCCCCATCAAGGGTTCTAGCAGTACTTAGGAAACAGATGACCATCCCAGAGGACAATGATGAAAACAGGACAGGTCACTCGGACCCCTGAAGCCCCACAGCTTGATGCCAGCAGCCGGCTTCCTCTGGTCCCTTCTCCATGTGTACAAAAGCTTGCTGAGAGCAGCCAGCTTCTGCCATCAAGGAAAATGCCCAAGTCCCACCTGCCTCCCCCCGGATCCGCAGGCTCAGGTCTAGATCCTGGATGGTGCCTATTCTGGAAGCACAGCACTGGAGCCCTGGTTCTCTGGCATCTAAATTCCAGTCTGACTGGCACAGAGCTGCTGGAATCCAAGCCTGATGGAGAGTGGACAGGAAGATCCTCTTCCAGGGTGGACAGCTTTTCTGCCTCACAGTTAGCTTCAGTTTTAACCAAACGAAAGAGCAATTCTTGTGAAGGTGAATACGCACATTTCAAAAAAAAAATCCCTGAGGAGAACAGAGCATTGCCAGTGACTCTTGGTTTATTTGAAGCAGTGGTTGAGCAGCAAGTATCGTGTCCAGTCGTGTCTGAGGTTTTAGAGCCAGTTGCCAAAACAAGGAGCAGGAGGCGCCTGTGCAAATGCTGCTGATTCCCAGGGTCTCAGGGACGCCGCCTTCCTGGGGGAGCAGACCTTCAGGAAGGCAGTGAGGGAGAAGCCAGAGAGCAGAGACCACTGTTCCCTTCCTGCCTGACTCGTCATCGCCTTACCTCTCACCCGCTCCAGAGCCCGAGTCAGATGCTCAAACACCTTCATGGAAAAGGCAGGTTGTGAAGGAAGGGGGTCAGTTGTAACACACAATAAAAGTTGCGAGGAAGAAGGAAACTACTGTTCCGCTCCTTTTGATTGCCAGGAGGGATTTGGAAACCTAAAACATCCAAGCTTCTCCTTTTTTGAAAGAAAATCTCCTAGTCTAGAAGCACCGCCTCTTGATTTATTAACATGGCAACTAGCCTAAGTGTTCTTTAACATTGTGAAGGGCAACGAAACAGTTCTGAAAGCTAGGGGTAAATCAGGCCCTAGCAATTTACAGCCTCTGCTATAGAGAGAGGAGATGTTAGTCTGGTCACACCTTTTTATTTATTTTATTTATTTATTTTATTTATTTTTTTTTTTTGGATACCTAGTCCTGAAGGCCTCCCCTTCCTGGATGCAGAACATCTCCAAAAAAAAAGCATCTTACTGTCCAGTTTTACCATCACTATCCTCTATGGCTAAGTGATATCACCACGGGAATCCCCAAGAATTACAAATATGTAAGTTAGGCATGTGTGTGTGCTCAGACACGTCCGACTCTTTCGCAACTCTGTGGACTATAGCCCGCCAGGCTCATCTGTCTGTGGGGTTTCCCAGGCAAGAATATGGAAGTGGGTTGTCATTTCCTCCTCTGGGGGATCTTCCCAACCCAGGGATTAGACCCACGTTTCTTGCGTCTCCTGCATTGGCAGGCAGATCCTTCACCCCTAGTGCAAAGCCCCCAAGGTAAGAAATCCACTTACTCAATTTGGAGTGTTCTTGCTAGCCCAAGAGTTGAGTGTTCAAGCGTGTCCAGGTCATGCTATTTCCATTAGCACCCCAGCACCTGACATTGCTAGTTAGATTTTGATCCAAATCTGTTGAACTGTTTCTTGCTACCTACACTCATCACCAAAATGTGTATTTCTATTAAAAAAGGCAAGAAAGCAGGAGGCCTGAATATGAAGAACTCTGAAGATAAAGCTATTTCTTTGCTTTTATCTTTGAGTCCACATTTAGCACCATATATTGCGTCAATAGTCTTTACAAATTAGAGGAGTAGGTTTAAGTTATAGGGTTTCCTGAGAAATGACCAGTGACACAAGGAATCAAGTGCAAATTTATTTGAGAAGTGATTCTTGGAAGAACCAAAAGAGAGTGAAGAAGTGAGTCAGGGAAGAAAAGGAAGCTGATGCAGGTGGCCACTTCGGGCAGCTAAAGCCCAGTCCTTCTGGGGCTCCGGGGAGACCCGTGAGACGCGCCTCGGGGTGGTCAGATCTGAAGGGAGAGTGAGCTGAAGGGTTGTTCTTGCAGCTGCTGTGTGCCGTGGTGGCTCAGGGCACGTCGCTTCTCCAGCGTGTCTGGCTTGACTGTGTACGGAGCAAACTCCCTCCCACACCCAGAGAAAGCCCTCAGGCAGAGCCATGGAATTTTCAGGAAGACTTTGGAGAGAATAAGTGCTCTGCTACAGTGTCCTTGTGCACTGAAACCCCTCCCATACACAAAAGCATCCATAAATGGGACACTGGTGAGAGAGACCAAGATAGCCCATAAAACATGACCAGCGCATCCTGGAACGGGCACGCTGCGGCCTCCACAGGATGGAAAACTGTCTTGCTATAAAATCTGTGGGTAAAATGTGACGCAGATCTTTCTACATACACAGCTGAGCTTGCCTGAAAGAACGGGAGCTCTCTGGGAGCCAAAACGGAGAGAAAGCACAGACGCAGAGCGGAAAGAGGGTGCCGAGGTTGTGTCTGGCTCAGGCCCTGTGTCGGTCTCCACGAGCCAGAACACGGCTTCAGCAGCTGTGTGTGCGTCTGGTAACCACAGCCTGTGCTGTGCAAAGTGGGAATTGATCCCATCGTGAAGCCAAGACCTGCCAAGAGTGATAGCCCCAATAAACAGTGATGAGAAAAAAAGAAAGTTTTCAGACTCTGTGTGGCCTCTGGAGGAAATAACTCTTCTTCGAGAACCAGGAGTTCCAGACCTGATATCAACACAGTTTTGAGGCTCAAGTGTATAGTCCCTTCATGATCCAGGAAATCCAAAATCTAGAAATCACATTAAAGTGGGCCTTACCTGGGAATACCTGAGACACGTTGGCAGAAGAACACGTCCGTTTGCTCCAGAGGAACACCTTCTCTCAATTTAACTTTCACGCGATTTCTGAAGCTTCGGCTTTCAATCCAAAATGTAAAACCACAAGGAAATAAACCACCATAAGGGAAAGGCAGCAGAAAAACAAAACGCAGAATTCTACCCCTGAATACATCAGATTTGGAAAATGTGAGATACAGACTATAGAAGAGAGAACACGTGATTCGTTTAAAGAAGTGAAAGAGAATCTAAAACAAGAGAGAGGAAAAAACAAAACGTCCAAAAAAATCTGAAAGATTTTAAAAAGAATCAAACAGAAGCCCTTGAAATATTTAACTGTTGAAATAAAAAAGCCTCATGGCTAGGTTAGAACACAGATTTAAAAATTGCTTGGAGAGCGGGATCTTCCCTGGTGGTCCCATGGCTAAGATTCTGTGATGCCAGTGCAGGTCTGATCTCTGGTCAGGGAACTAGGTCCTGAAGGCCACAGCTATGAGTCACCTGCCGCAACTTAAAAAGAGAGAGAGAGAGAATCCTGCTTGTCGCAACAAAGATCCCGTGTGTTGCTAACTTAGAGAGAACTAATGAACTGGACAAAAGAGCTGGAGATATTATTCAAAATGCATCACAGAGAAATAAAGAGATAGAAGCTTCAGCTACAAAACAAAATAGAAAAAATAGGAAAAAGGCAATTTCTGAAGAAAAATACTGGAATTTTCTAGAATTAATGAAAGACCTAGACCACCAAATTCACTGCACGCAGATTCCATGTGGGATTCATAAAAAGAATACCACAAGTAGACCCATTGGAATAAAATCACAAGTTAACAAAGGAAAAGAAAATTATTGGTGTAAGGAGAAAGAAAAATCACATAGCAAGAAATTTTATTTAGAGTGATAGCAGATTTTAATATGGCAACATCAGTATACTCAGAAGAGAAAACAGCAATCAACCTTGACTTCTGTATTTAGGTAACTACCATGCCAAAACAAGAGGGAATTAAAGACTTTTTGGACAAACAAAATCTGGAGTTTGCCACTAAAAAACTCTCAGTAGTGAAACTTTCTAAGGGACACTTCAGAAAGAAGTAAAATGATCCCAGAAATGAGTTCTGAATTGCAAGATGGGCTGGGGCTAAAGAATTGATAAATTTAAATAAGTAATGAATGTAAGGATGATAAAAATATCTAATTTGAAATAAGAATGCATTTGTTTCCTATTGTTGCATAATAAATTACCCTAAAATTTAGCAGCTTAAAACAACAAACATTATCTCACAGTTTTTAATGGCTGATTTTATATATATATATATATATATAATCACAACTTGTTTATCCCTCCATCCACCAGTGGACATTTAAGATGTCTCCATGTCTGGACTATTGTAAGTGATGCTGCTATGAACAGGGTGGAACAGATCGCTTTTCCAAGTTAGCGTTTGTGTTTCCTTTGGATGTACTCCCAGAAGCAGAATTGCTAAATCATATGGTAGTTCTATTTTTAATTTTTTGAGGGTCTGCCAGTTTGCATTATGAAAATCAGCTCCCTGTTCTTTAAAGAAATGCACCTAAAATAGTGATCTACAGTGAGCATCCCATTGAATGGTGAAACGTTGGAAGCATTCTCTTTAAAACCAAGAACCGGGCAAATGAGAGGGCCCACCACCACCGCTTCTGTTCACCGTGGTGCTGAAGGCCGTCACCAGCACAGCAAATACAGCGTCTAAGGGTCTGAAGGGAGGATACCAAATAGTATTGCAGGCATGCCGCATGACAGCATAGAAACGTCTAGCCTAAAATGTATGGAATTAATGACAGTGAAGCAGCAGTTTATTTTGAAATCAATGTATTGCATTATTCCAAGAGGTAGCCAGTGTGTGCAGCTGTGGTGAATTCACTTTCACGGCTGTAGAACATATCATTTGTGCACAGACCACAATTACATACGTTCTCCTTCCAATAGATATTTAGGTTGCTTCCAGGTTTTCACAGTTACAAACTATTGTGAGCATCTATTATTTATGTCTCCTTATCTCAGAAAAAACCTTTCTAGCCCAGGACTTTTCTTTCCGTTTTTCCGAGCCTTAAGGCTGGGCAAAGGTAGCAGCATTTCTCTAGTTTCACCAGTTTTGTCGGGTAATGTTTCCATACAGTAACGGTTTTTAAATACTATGTTCTGAAAACACACGAGCAGATGGCAAGAAAAGGCTGAATGATATCCAAATGGTTCCAGCGATGGCGTGAAGGAGACGGGTAAGGTGTTGAGTCAGGCCTGCCTGAAACTTTACTTTGATCAGCTCACGGGCGGCCCTGAACTTGTGTGCAGCCCAGTGGGAGTAAGAAGGCTGTGGTTACTCAGCAGGTGCACGGCTCTCATTTATCAGTCTGAAGTCAGCTTTCCCATCTTATTTTTCATTTCAGTTTGCCATCTTCCAACAGAATTCTTTTCATATTTTTAGCAAAAGTATTTTTAATCCTCTAAACAGGAGGAAAATATAATAGGATTGTGTTGGTCCAGGAAGCAGAGAAATGATTCCTCTTCTCAATTAAGAATTTATTTCGCTGGCAGAGGGTCCAAACCAAAGGCAGCTGGTTCTTCTCTCCTCTGGCATCTGGCAGTGAGTGCTTGCAGACCTGGGTCATTCATGCCGCAAGATCCTACTCCTGGGTGGTCCATGCCCTGCAGACGAGAAACTTCTCCCTCTTTCCCGTCAGGGAGAGCTCTAGTGCAGAGCTGGAATGTCCAGCAGACTCCTTCTGGCTTCATCACATAAAGTGAGAGATGCAGCGGGGGAAAGTGGTTTATAGTTCTAAGAATGAGGAATTTTGTTTCCCTGATCAGTTCAAGACATCCTGGTAGAAACTCCTGTTAGGTAACCTCTCCACCTTGTCAGGAGAAGATTTTTGAGAGTCCTTTGGGCAGCAAGGAGGTCAAATCAATCAATCCTAAGGGAAATCAACCCTGAATGATTGGAAGGACTGATGCTGAAGTTGAAGCTCCAATACTTTGGCCTCCTGATGTGAAGAACTGACTCTTTAGAAAAGACCCTGATGCTGGGAAAGACTGCAGGCAGGAGAAGGGGATGGCAGAGGATGAGATGTTTAGACAGCATCACTGACTCAATGGGCATGAATCTGAGCAAACTCAGGGAGATAGTGAGGGACAGGGAAGCCTGGCGTGCAGCAGCCCATGGGGTCGCCGAGAGCAGGACACGACTGAGCGACTGAACAACATCAGACACCTCCTCAGGGAAGCTCCACGGTCTCTTTAGGAAGAGTCAGCTGCATGTCCCGGAGATGCTGGAGATACTGTGTCTCTAATTCTCGGATAAAGGATGAGCCTGTGGTCCCCCTTGAACACTTCCTTCCTCACTCCAGGGCCGTCGTGGGACACTCACGCTCATTCTAAATCAGGGTGGCCAGGCTCAGAAACAGTGTCACTCTCCGTCCCCTTTGCTGAATGCTAACAGTGAAAAGGAAGGTCTTTACATGAGTTACGTGCTGAACGTGTCTCCTCAGAATTCATATGCTGAGGCTCTAGACCCAGATGTGATGGGGGTGTGTGTGTTCTCAGTCGTGTCTGCCTCTCTGCAACCCCATGGACTGTAGCCTGCCAGGCTCGTCTGTCCGTGGGATTCTCCCAGGCAAGAATACTGGAGTGGGCTGCCATTTCTTCCTCCAGAGGATCTTCCCCACCCATGTCTTCCGCACTGGCAGGTGGATTCTTTATCACTGTGCGACTGAGGGAGCCCGTAAGGTGATGGTATTTGGAGGTAATTCGGGTTAGATGAGGTCAGGAGAGTGGGGACCCATGATGGGATTAGTGTCCTTCTAAGAGGAAGAGAGCAGAGTGGATGCTCTCTCTGCCTCTGCTGGGTGAGGACACACGGAGAAGTCTGCAAATCTGGAAGAGGGCTCCCACCAGGCACCAAATCAGCTGGCGTCCTGACCTTGGACTCCCAGCCCCCAGAACTTTGAGAAATAAGCATTTGTTTGCCATTTCAGCCACCCAGCCTGTGGGATTTTGTTATGACAGCCCGTCAGACTGAGACAGACCATCAGCTCCGTCAGCAATCTTGCTTCTCAGGGAAAGTGTAAATTGATGTTTCGTCGTGTGGCTCGGCTGGGGGATTGGAGGCAGCAGCGGACAATTTCTTACCAAGTGGGGGAGAGCAGTACTCGAGGGAGAAGAAATATTTAATAAATTGATCTCATACTAGAAGCACAGGAGAAATGAGTCTTAAGAATTCTGCCGGCCTCCGTGTGATAGAGTGTGGCCAAAGCCGCCTTAGGGGTCTTGAAGACAGCGATGGGAAGGAGACAGGGGAGGCTGAGCAAGGAAACCCCCATCGCGGCCGGCCACCCAAGCCACCCTCCCCGACACCCGTTAACAGCAATGAGCCACTGCTGCACTCCCAACTCACTCAGGATTCGACCTTCCTGGGAACAGTCACCTCATGTCAGGGAGGGAGTTTTGCCTGAACCTGGAAGGCTGAGTGGGCATAGAAGTTGTCGACCCCATAAGCCCCTCTCCTGATTTCTCCCAGGGAACGAGCTTCTCCCAGGAGAACCTGCCTACCATGCTGGAGGGAATGTAAAAGGCACAGCCACTCTGGAAAACAGGCTGTTTCTTGTAAAACTGGACGTATGCTTTCCATAGAACCCAGGAACCTCAGTCCTGGGTATGTGTCCCAGAGAAATGCAGACTATGTTCACACAAAAACCTGTGTGTGAGAGATCATGACAGCTTTCTTCGTAATGGCCCCAAACTGGATAGATGTCCTTCCACATGAAGGACAGGTACGTAGCTAGGCTGTGAAATATCCACACTGCAGAAAAAACAGCTCCTGAGATACACAGCCACCTGAATGGGTCTCCAGGGCCACTTGGAGAAAGAAAAAATCCCACCTTAAAAGGTTGCATATGTGCTGACCATTTTATAATGTCTAAAAATATTGAATCACTATGATGTATGCAGAAAACTAATATAATACAATATTGTAAGTCCACTATACTCGATTGAAAATAAATGTGGACATATTTTTATATCTTAATATATATATGACAAGTTAAGAACACTTACATATTGTATGGTTCCACATATGTAACTTTCTCAAGATGACAGAATTATGTTGCTGAAGCAGTGATTTGTGGTTGCTGGGGTGGGAAAGGGGAGCTGGGGTCAGGAGTGATTGTCAAGGTGCAGAACGAGGAAGGTTCTTCATGTCTGTGTCTTGACTGTAGTGGTGGAAGTTGAAGCTATGAATAGCAACCCTACCACTAAGACTGACTTTAACTTGCGAAGGGATCAGGCCAGGTAACGTGGGGTGAGTGTATGGCAGACACGGCTTGCACACAAAAGATCGTGTGACTCTATGTTGACTATAAAATAAGAGATTCAGAGTACACGTGTATCTTTTATTGAGTTTATGTTTTGGCCATGTAATGTCATAACTAGGTGATGGAAGCATTATACTCCAGGTGAAAGCGGAAGCCTTTTCGGGTTTGCCCGTGTGTCCCCAAGGCCGTGTATCAGGTCCTCAGTAAAATGAAGGCGGAGTTGAGCTGCATTCCCCATCCCTCAGCCACTAATGTGCACTCTCCATGGTGAGACAAGTTCACGTTTGCTTGTACTCTCATGGTGAGATTTTATGTGGCACCGTGATACCCCCAGCTCTTCCCAGGTGGCACTAATCGTAAAGAATCCGCCTGCCAATGCAGGAGACACAAGAGATGCAGGTTCGGTCCCTGAAGTGGGAGGATCCCCTGGAGGAGGAAATGGCAACCCACTTCAGTATTCTTACCTGGGAAATCCCATGGACAGAGGAGCCTGGTGGGCCCCAGTCCATTGGGCCACAGAGTTGGACGCGATTGAGTAGCTGAGCTCAATGTATGTGATACCCCCACGGTAACACGCAATAAAACTGCGTTTAGCGTTTGTCGTCCACCTGCTCTTGGGATGCAAAAGATCAATCATAAGAGCTTCAAATGGGTCGTTACTTCCCTTGAGACATTTGGCAAGGTGTTTTCAATGAAAGTTCATCTTCATTGCCTTTTAATCTCTTTTTGGCCTCAAGTGTTTATAACATAAAAAACCACCTCCTCCTAAGCTCTTGGAAGTCAGGCTCCGGTTATCCCTGGGGAATGGAATTCAGAGGCCAAAAGAGAGTACAGATTCACACCCTTTATCTGTCAGTAATGAGTTCCAAAGAATCCCGTTTCTTTTGCAGTTAGAAGTAAACAAGATAAAGGATATGGAATTTTGAACTTGGCAGCCAAAACCTACCTTCACACTCAAAAATGCGTTCGCCCAGCTTCCAGGTGGGCTGCGGGACGGAGGCGTCCTTGCCCTCAGTGTTACAAGCGGCAGCCGCTCGGCTTGTAACTGTGACGGTGTTCATTGCGTTTCGTTGCGTCTGCAATTAGGAACCATGTTTAAGCATTTTTGAACACCCAGTCTATGTATCCAGGCTTCCCTGGTGGCTCAGATGGTTAAGAGTCTTCCTGCAACGTGGAAGACCCGGGTTCAGTCCCTGGATCAAGAAGATCTCCTGGAGAAGGGAATGGCTACCCACTCTAGTATTCTTGCCTAGAGGATTATATGGACAGAGGATCCTGGCAGGCTACGCAGACCATGGGGTCATGAAGAGTCGGACATGACTGAGTGACTAACACTTTCACACTTTCACTTTTCTGCATAACCATGCTGAAGAAACGAAAATCCAGATCACATAGCCGTCTTTGGCTGTGTGAGTCAATTCCCAGTGAAATGCTGACCAAGGAGACTGGAATGGGGGCAGAACTGCTATTATTTGAAATACAATGGCCCGTCGGGGAGCTCTGCCACGCTATTCCACAGTAATAAGATTTGACAGGTGGGGAAAAAGGAGAGACCAGGAAATAACAGAACAACTAGCTAGGATGCATTTACCACCTCGTAAGTCATTTCTTTCTCTTCAAAGGCAGGAAAAGAGGATGGGGCAAGGGGGAAAGGAGCACACCGCAGCACGTCAAGGACAGAAAAGAGGAAATTAATTTTGTGTTGCCATGGTAACGGATTCCAGCCACGGCATCTCACGGAAGCCTTCCCGTCATCTTTTTTTTTTTTTTCCTTTTCCAAGGATCCACAATGACCCTTGAATGTTATCATAGGAATCACACAAGAAAATTAAAACACCCCATCAAAACACAGCCATATAAGAAGGCAGACTTTCAGATCCACGCACAACCAGGCCTGTATGGCGAACAGAGCACAAGCTTGCAAAACTAGTGACCACCCAGCCTAAAGGAAGAAGTCAGACGCAAGATCTGTTTATTTCGTTTTATTTGCAGAAGAATTCTGAAAGGCAGCAGAGGTCCGTCTGCTAATATTTGGCCTGAGACTAGATTTTCATCCACGCTCAGAAACTCCATCCTAAGCGCCAAAGCAAATACCTCTGTTATGATGATAATAAAGTTAATATGTGCTAACACCTTTCCGAAGAGTCTTCCAAGTGCAGGGGAAATTAGTCACTGGCTTCAAAACTCAGGCTTCCCAAGTGACTGCTGGCACCCACCAGACCTGACATGAGAGTCCAGCTTCCCTCCTGCTCTTATTCAACGGCTTGACCTTGCCCCTTTTCCGTTTATTTATCCAACCAGCTGAGATATGTGGTTTGTGGACTTGTCCACTGTGATCAAACCAGTCCATCCTAAAGGAAATCAACCCTGAATATTCATTGGAAGGACTGATGCTAAAGCCGAAGCTCCGATATTTTGGCCACCTGATGCAAAGAGCCGACTCTTTGGAAAAGACCCTGATGCTGGGGAACATTGAAGGCAAAAGGAGAAGGGGACGACAGAGGTTTAGATGGTTGGGTGGCATCACCAACTCAATGGACATGAGTTTGAGCAAACTCTGGGAGATGGTGAAAGATAGGGAAGCCTGGTGTGCTGCAGGCGACTGGGTCACAAAGAGTCAGGCATGACTTAGCGACTGAACCACAGCAACAGGCAGAGCTATGGAATTTGGAGAATGGGACCAGCAGCATGAGGCTTGTCCCCTCCTGTGCCCCTCAAACCGCCCAACCAGCAGCGCAGAAGCTTCAGGGAGCAGAGTGACTGCCGTGGACTCGAGCACTTGGGGACACGCGTGTGCCTGAGACATATCAGCGGGGAGCCCAGCCCGGTGCACCCATCGGGCCCCATCAGGCCCCACCGACCTCAGAGAGGAATCGCACTTCCCGAGGCTGTGCCACTGGGTTTTGTTTTCTTGCCCTGGTTCCAGCTGAGAGCCCAACGCAGGCCAGAAACGCCCCAGGCCAGCCCATCCTCTCCTGGATGACCGCCTGAGTCCAGCCCCTCCCGGGAGAACACAGGCCATCAAGAGACCTTAAGGCCCCAGAATGGCTCTGGAGCTGAGCTGTGTAAAGCCCCTGCACACGCTAAGCCGCACCTGTCTTCCTAAGTCTCTTCCACTCCAACGAAGGAGCACGAACCAGTTCCGGGATGCGTGTGACCAGCACTGCCCTTATCGAGAAGGCAGATGCTCCTGGCTGCTTCCCTCACCCTTCTCCCTGGGGATTTGGTGTCCGCTGCTTGGAGGAGGCTGCCTTCCAGGCACACCTGTCCCCCGGGCGTGGGGGCACGGGGCAGCTTGGGGGGCGTTACAGTCACCCACGGTAACTGCTGCCCTCTCTCGGGCGGGCGCCGTACAGGAGGACCGAGCAGACAGAACAGAGGGGGAGCTTAGAGGCTAAGGAAGAAACAAATTCGATAGGAGATCGTATGTCTCACCCTGAAGCTTCTTGTCTTTTCTCGGCTCTTTCGCTGCTGTACAGTGAAGTGTCAGGAAGAAATAGTTATCTCTGCCCTTGAAGCCCAGGAACACCTCTCATCAACTCCCCAGTTTTATTCTTTCAGAAGATCCAAATTCAGATAATCCCATTTTTATGTGGTCAAAATTACCCAGGGCAAGTGTCCGAGGATAAACCCCCCACCCTGGTCTCCAGTCAACTCTCACACCATATTAAGGAGACCTGCTTTAAAAATGCAGCCCACTTTCTTCATTTTCGTATCTGATTCTGTAGACGTTTGTCTGGCAACTGAGAAAGCAACTCTTCAAAGCAGTGGGTCCTCACCAGGTGAGTTCATTCCCAAGAGGATATTTAGTAAAATCCGTAACCTTTTTTTGTTGAACTTGGGGCTGGGATGCTACTGGGGTCTAGTAGGTTAGAGGTATAGCTAATATCCTACAGAGCACAGGAAAAAAAAAAAAAAAAAGAAGGATTTCCCTCAAAAAGGATTTCTGACCCAAAACGTCCATAGTGACAAAGTTGAGAAATCTGGCTTTCAAGTTCTCAATAAGTTTACTGTATATAATAAATTTACTGTTTGTTGTATATTCATTCAACAAACTACTACTTGGAACCTAGTATAATCTTTTTCTTATGAATGTCTTTGTTTTCTTATTTAATTTATTTTGTTTTTTGGCCATGCCAAGTGGCGTGTGGGATATTAGTTCCCTGACCAGGAACTGAACCCGTGCACGCAGCAGTGGAAGCAAGAAGCTTTAGCCCCTGGACACCAGGGGAGTCCCACATAGTATATTCTTAGCACGTGATGCTGGGCTCTGAGGCTGAGCAGCTTGCCTTGAAGCATCTAGTAGAGGAAAGGCAGAGGTTTACAAGAAAATAAAAAATATTTTTTACAGAGCATGCTAAGTGCCCGAGTGAAAATATCAGTCAATAGAGGAAAGGCCATAAGTGTGTGAGGGTGGGCTTGGGGGACAGGGGAACAGATGTTATTTTCCCTGAGCCAACTGCAAACTGCATGCTCACTCTAAAGTATAAAATTCATTCTCAAAAAAAAAATTAAATAAAATTCACTCTCAAATATAAAATTGAAATAACTGCTAGGAAAGATCACCAAAGCCCTAAGCACTTTTTAACCAGTCTATCTTTCTGTTTTATAGTCACATCCTCAGAGAGAAGCAACCCACTGCTTTCTTTGTGACTTTGTTCCTTATTAAAATGATTTTCTTCACAATAGTATTTTTCCAGGACCAGGGAGATGTTTTATTTTCGTCTTCTGGCCTCACTTTATTCTCTCCAGCTATGCCTTTAAAATATTGATCAACACAGTGTGATTCTGTGCCTGATAATTAGCTAATCGACACATGCTTATCCCCTTTTATCTTTCCTCAAATCGCAACTTAAATTTGTTCACAATCTTGAGGACGCACTTTTCTAAGCCTCTGTTGGTCTGCCTCTTTTCTAATACCGAGGGCCAAATATGTAGCAGGAAAAACTGTCTCTTAAGCCCTGCTCCCATATTCCAAACTGAAATAAATGCCAGGAGGGCACAAACATGCTGATGAACAAGTAAAATGGGCATCAGAGAAAATGGCTTATCCTTCCAGGAAATTAGTGACCAGATCATAGGAGTTTCATCAAATAAAAGTGCAGCTAGATTAGATTTGCAGGGCTGAATAGCCTAGTGATCATTTCCACGGCATATACCACAGACAATTATGCGTCTTCCAGGTCAGCAGTGTGGATGATTAAACTGTCTGGAATGCTCCCACCAACAAATGTGAGCTCATAGCTAAGATGAAATTGAAACCAGTTATGAAATAGAACTGCCAGATGCCACAGGCCCGCACACAGAGTATCCCAGGCATCGCACTAATCAGGTCATTAACATCCACCTTCGAGGCTCTGCTTTTGTGCATGCCTCTATGCAGTAGTGGGTGGCAACTTTTTATTTGTTTGTTTTTAAGTCTGAGTTTGAATCCTGACTCTGCCGTTTTCTAGGTCTTAAACCTGGATAAGTCAACACCGCCTCTCTGAGTCTTAATTTTCCCATCTGTGAAATGAGGATGACCAGGCCTGTCTCTCAAGATTGTCATTCATTCCATCAGTCCAGGTCCAGTCAGAAATTCAGAAATCCCATCAGTTATTTCAACATAAAATTTAGTACAGGCTATTGGTTAAGCAGTTGTTCAGTTTAGTTCAGTTGTTCAGTCATGTCTGACTCTTTGCGACCCCATAGACTGCTGCCCACCAGGCCTCCCGTCCATCACCAAATCCCAAAGTCTACTCAAACTCATGTCCATTGAGTCAGTGATGGCATCCAACCATCTCATCCTCTGTTGCCCTCTTCTCCTCCTGCCCTCAATCTTTCCCAGCATAAAGGTCTTTTCAGATGAGTTAGCTCTTCACATCAGGTGGCCAAATTATTGGAGTTTCAGCTTCAGCATCAGTCCTTCCAATGAATATTCAGGACTGATCTCCTTTAGGATGGACTGGTTGGATCTCCTTGCAGTCCAAGGGACTTTCAGGCATCTTCTCCAACACCACAGTTCAAAGGCATCAGTTCTTCGGCGCTCAGCTTTCTTTATAGTCCAGCTCTCATAAGCAGTTGTTAGAGAACCAGAAAAGCAAAAAAAAAAAAAACCACCAATGAGGAAGAAGCTACCCTCCAAGGGCCATGAGCAGAGGACAGAGGTGAACGTTGTTAGAATGTAGAAGTTTGACAGCAGAGCCCTTGAAGGGCTGAGATGCAGGCAGCCTAGGAAGGGGTGCCACCCTCTGAATTACCATCGCCACAGAAGCTTTGGGGCCGGCAGAGCTGAGCCTCCGCTGGTTCTAGGAAGGTACAAAAGAGAGCTGGACTCTGGAACCAGCTGCCGCTGCCAGGCAATAGGCCTTCAGCTGGGGACACACTCGAGCATCAGCAGGAGTGGAAGGAGAAGTCCTCCCGTTCAGCCTGCCTCTTTCTGGTGCATCTCTGGCAGGTGTCAAAGTAGAAATGTGAATGCAAAGAGCCCCCAGCTTCTCACAGCAGAGCCCCTGGAGGCTAATTTGAAGCTGAGAGGAAATAGCTTAATACATAACCCATTCGTCCATGCATTGTGCTCATTTATGCAGCCCTTACTTTGTGTTTGACCTCAAGGCTCTGCGCTAGGCGCGGAGAATTAGGTGGAAACCCGGCGAAGTGCATGGCTCAGCGATTCTTGTAACGCAGACCCTCACTTAAAATCAGCTGTCTCCTCTGGGGCCCAGAAGGAAACATAAGGAAAAAGGAAATGGAAAACAGAACAACACGAAAGAAAGAAAACTCTGGCTCCTGCCCTTCGGGAGGTCTGCGTTTAGGTTAATTATCGTGAGGCAAGTCAAACGTCAAGGCACAAAGCCACACATGCTTGTACGCCTTAAACAGTACTTGAGACACAACTGTTTGAAGAGCTCAGAGAAGCAGAAGAATACATGGGGGACTGTCAGGAAAATCTGGAGCAGGGCGTGGCAACCCACTCCAGGATTCTTGCCTGGAGAACCCTACGCGCAGAAGAGCTGGGTGGGCTACGGTCCATGGGGTCACAGAGTCAGACAAGGCTGAAGCGACTTAGCACGGCACAGGGAAACCTTCACCAGAAAAAAAGTGGGAATGAGCAACTTTAGTTTGTAGACAATGGCCTGAACCGGTAAGACCAGGAGACTTAGGAGAAAGCGCCTGGAGCTTGCTAGAAAACTTGGCACCAAGACCTCTGAGAATGGAGCATGGACTCTGATGTGGGAAACGGAACTTGGGGTCAGCAGAACATTTCTTGATTCTCTCTAACGAGCCACTGGGACGTTCGGAATGAGCAGAAATTATACGTAAAAAAATATTGTTTTTGTAGCTTTTCCATTTAACACAATACCTTTCAGATAGTGGAATATTTGGAAACAATTGCTGTGTTGAATGGGATGGGGTGGGATGGAGTGATAAAGGCAGGTCTCAACTTTGAAAAGCTGCACCTATTTTCTCTTGTTTGAAATATAGTACGACATGCTTTGTGAAGTATTTCAGGCAATCAATTTTAAGGACAAAAGTTCAGGAAATAAAAGCAAGCAATAATCAGAGTTTTAACAAGTAAAGATAAAACCCACCCAAGATTTTCCTGGTGGTTCGGTGGTTAAGATTCTGCACTTCCACTGCAGGGGCCTCGAGTTCGAGCCCTGGTTGGGGAACTAAGATCTCATGTGCTGAGTGGTGCAACCAAAAAGTTAGAAAAAAAAAGATGAAACCCATCCATCAGGACCCTGCACTCATTTCTCAGCCTGAGACCTGCCATCAGAGTGAACACGGCATCCAGTTTGCAGAGACGGGGAGGGGCGGTTGAAAGCATCATGGACTTCGGCGAGAAGAGTGCTGGGCAATGTGCTGCCAAGTCCATTTCAGTGACTCACGTGGAAAAAAGGCACAGGATGGGTGTGAGTCTTGAGCGTGCGCTTGCAAACCATGTGGTGTCCTCACATCTAACCCGTCGCTTTCTTCTTGGCAGATCCATTGCAAGATTTTGGCTTTTCTGTCGACCAGTGTTCCAGACAATTAAAACCAAATATCAACGTTAGGTTTGGAATGGTTCTGAGTAAGTAAACATTATTGACATAATATAAAACATGGCACAACCTCTCTGTGGCCCAGACACCCAGTTATTCGTATTTACTGTAGTGGCTGAGCCGCTGCACCTCATCATTCTCTGGAATTAACTATTTCCATTTCCATTTCTCTCTCTGGGTAATATCCAGATAGAGCAGAACTCTCATTTAAAGCTGTTCTTTTGTGAAAAGAGACCCTAGACACTCATTTGGATGCTATAAGCACCTGGAATCAGTATATCCAACAACAACAAAAAAATATATTTTGAGCCTAAGTATCAATGTTTGATCAAAAGAAGGCTTTTTTGCTTAGTTGTCTCAGCCACAAACAAGTCTGGTACCAGCAGCACCGTTTATCTTTGCATTATTTCATTCCACAAATAACTCATCTAAGCTCCTAAACCCGGACACGGGCAAAGACGTGAGTTATCTTCTCCCTCCACCAAGTCACCGAGCCAGAATGCTTTCAGATTGCTTATTTTTATTTTTACGTGGCCATGTCATCACAGTTGATCATCACATTGCTATAGCTGCTAGACTCTCTCCTTTCTCACAGCTTCCTCAAAACCAGAGCAGAAGAATTTAATAAATTGAGCACGTGGACTCTTTCCAGAGAAATGGAGGGAACATTCCCGGACGCCGAGAACGCGCAGGCATCTTGGCATTTCCAGACCTTGCACAGTGTCTGGGCTCCAGGAATGCTGTAGGGAGAAAAAGAGGACTAGAAGGAAGGGAGTAAACAGGATCTAAACAGGGAGGAAAGGAAAAAAAGGCAGAGTCGGGAGCCGGCCATGCAGAGTGGCCAGAAGCTTCCTGTGTGATAATGGGCATCAGCGGCGGGGGTTGCAGGCTGGACCGCAGCCCACCACTCTTGAGGGAGGCACCTGGGACCACGTAGCTGAGAAGCTGTAGGAGCCAGGTCCCCGGGTTCCACAGCATCAGGGCACGGGTGCAGGTCAGCTAGCTGCTCCAGGCAGGTAAATTCTGTGAAAGGGCTGTCTTTCATCCACAGACTTGTCCCAGTCGCATTGCCCAAATGCTGTTTCGCCAAAACAGAAAGCTGTTCGCCATATGGCGCAGACTTCTGGAGATGAAAGGTCCTTCAGCTCAGGCTTTTACGACTTCTGAACACTCTGATGCTCAGCGAAACCCACACTAATAGGGAAGCTGGTCTCCTCTTTGCCCCCAGGAGAGGACATCGAGCAGCTGTTTCTGGACGTCGAGCTCTTCAGTAAAGGACTGTCCATCCTGAACTTCTCCTACCCCATCTGCGAAGTGGATCTACCCAAGTTTTCTTTCTGTGGAAGAAGGAAAGGAGGTAGGTGTTGGGCCGGCTGACGGCCGGCTGGGGCCCAGAGAGAGGTGGATAGGAGCTTGCGGCCACCGTCACGACGTCCAGACCAGCGTCTAGGGTCCCCCTCCCCTGCGGATAAGCTTAGCCTCATGGATCGTCACATGTTGTGTAAAAATGACCACATGGCCCATCGCACAGGACCTGCCTTACAGGGCGAGTGTGGACATCAAATGAAATGCGTTTATCGGGTGTTTGCAAAGAGAAAATTGTTGTTAGTGTTAGCAGTGGCACATTGTGAAAAATGACCAGTACAGTAAGTAAGCTACATGAAAACATTAGATACGGACTTAATTTTAAAGGCATTGCAAAGCTTGGAGGTAAGATAAACATGACCCCGACACCTTTTGCAAGCTGATGAGTCCTTAATTCAAAGAAATAATTGCTCCCTAGTTCATCTTTTGTGTCAGTCCGATCTTACCTATGGCAAGTGTTTGTCCAAAGGGGGAATACATCATAATCAGATGAATTTCAATACACAGCAGAGAAGATGCCCTGAGAGCTGTTTTTCAGGTCTGACATGACATCGCCCAGGAGGCAGGTGTCATTCCTAACAGCAGCTGGAATTGTAGGGCTTCTGCGACAAAGTTCACTGATCTCACACCTGCAAGTAAGACAAAGCGGGAAGCTTAGTATGCGCTGGGGCTGGGCACCCCCCTCCCACCCTCCCTTTCGCAAACGTGGGCGTTTCCTGTCTGTCCTGGTTCACACTGAACACGTGAGCCTGGCCATTCCCCGAGATTATTGATTGCAAAGGCCTCTCAGTCTCACTGTCTCTAGCTGCTCACAGTCAGTCCTAACAGCTCTATCTAGGTCAGCAATTCACATTTCATCAGCCAGAGTTCTGCTGCCTCACTGTCTCCGTTTCTAAGTGCTGCTTTTTGTGGGTCTAAGAAAAGAAGGAAATTGCCTAGATTTGGAAAAAGTACCCCGAACACTTTCTCCAAAACGCCTTATACCTCACACAGCTGTAGTAGAAGCAAGACAAAACACCTTCCAGGCGGAGGCCACCTTGACGCGTCCCGCCGGTGATCCACGCCGAGGACCGGCCAGCCTCTGTCAGCAGCCCTGCAGCCCCACCTGGGGCCTCCCTTTGTGACTGTTCTGCATTCACGGCACACGTTAGTAACAAAAGCAGTCCCAGGGACTGAGCCACTGATTTCTGCTCTGAAAGAAGGGGAGCAAGTGGCTGTGTCTGAGGCCTTAGTTTTAAAATACATCTTCTCTGGGGTAGCGTTCCCTACCTGTTTGCACATCCGTGGTTTCTGGGCCATTGTAGACCTCCGATAGTGGCCCTGTGGTGTAACGGTTAGCACTCTGGACTTTGAATCCAGCAATCTCAGTGGGACCTACTTATCTCTGGGCTTCCCAGGTGGCTCAGCAGTAAAGAATCCACCTGCCAGTGCAGGAGAACAAGGAGATTCAGATTCGATCTCTGGGTCGGGAAGATGCCCCAGAGAAGGGCATGGCAACCCACTCCAGTCTTCTCACCTGGGAAACCTCATGGACAGAGGAGCCTGGCGGGCTACTGTCCATGGAGTCGCGAAGAGTCGGACCCGACTGAGCAACTAAACAACATCAAGACTTCCTGCGTCTCGAAGCTGCTTCGCTTTTTCGGGCTTTCGTCCTGCGGGTCCCTGGGCCTTTGCTCTGAGTCTCCTCCCACACAGGGTGGGAAGCCAGGCTCACACAGAGCCAGACCTTTGCCATCCCTTATGGCTATGTGACTTCAGGCAGAATTACTCAGTGTGTCTGAGCCTCAGTTTCCACATAGAGACCTCATGGGATTCTTAGTAAGGATAAATTGGACAATTATACAAAGTCCTTAGGACAGAGTCTGGCACACAGGACTCAGTAAGTGATAAATGGCAGCAACTGCCCGCAGGTGATGAGGGATTTCTCAAGCAAGGGCTCTGAGCCCCTGAAGTCATCAATCTCAGAGTGGAAGTCTGCATTTTAACAAGGCCTGGAGAGGCGGCAGAGCCTCGGGGGCTTAGAAGTTTAAGACCTTTTTTCCTTGGAGGTAGCAGGAACCTGACTCAGGTCCAGGTTGTATATCCTCTGCTGGCTGAGAGAGCAAAGCCCCCGCAGCCCCCTTCCACCTCTGGGGAGAGACCCCCGCCTGCAGTTCTCATGAAACTGGAATTTGGAAGCACCAGCAGCTCAGCCTTCAGCCTTTCTTCTCGTCATGTTTGGTTCTTTGCATACTTCAAGCAGCTGCGGGTTTCCTGCTTGCAGTGACTGGGCAGCTGCCGCTGCTGCAAATTCATGAAGAATCAACAAAAAACAGTGGTTTATTACTGCATTGGCAGGAAACATCCTCCCTTGAACTGCAAAAAAATAAAATAAAATAGAAACAATGATCACCTTAGACTTTTTTTTTTTTTACTAAGAGAAGGAAAGGAAGGAAGAAAAAAAGACAGAAAGAAGGGAAGGAAGGAAGGAAGAAAAGAAGAAAGAGAAAGACATATTGCCTGTTAAGCAATAGCCCTGGGAGCTTCCCTCCATCCTCAGAATTAAGCCTCTTGTAAATGAGCCAAGAATGTGTTGAACTTGTCCTTTGAAATCCATCAGTTCTTTTTGTTGAGCCCAAAATATTGAGATTAATAATGAGTTAGGACCTAGGTCCGGATAGTCAAAGCTATGGTTTATCTAGTAGTTATGCACTGAGAGTTGGACCATAAAGAATCTGAGCATCAAAGAATTGATGTTTTCAAATTGGGGTGCTAGAGAAGAGTCTTGAGAGTCCCTTGAACTGCAAGGAGATCAAACCAGTCCATCCTAAAGGAGATCAGTCCTGAATATTCATTGGAAGGACTGATGCTGAAGCTGAAGCTCCAATACTTTGGCCACCTGATGTGAAGAACTGACTTCTTGGAAAAGACCCTGATGCTGGGAAAGACTGAAGGCAGGAGGAAAAGGGGATGACAGAGGATGTGATGGTTGGATAGCATCACCGACTCATCGAACATGAACTTGAGTAAACTCTGGGAGACAGTGAAGGATAGGGAAGCCTGGCGTACTGCAGTCCATGGGTTGGCAGAGAGTCAGACATGACTTAGCAACTGAACAGCAACAAAGGGCCAAAGTGTTTTTAATTCTCTAAGGTAATACGGGATCCTTTACAAATTCTCAGCCTGTTGTGGAGTTTCATTAACTCTAATTGAAGTGAAGTCAGTCAGTCATGTCTGACTCTTTGCGACCCCATGGACTGTAGCCTACAAGGCTCCTCTATCCACGGAATTCTCCAGGCAAGAGCACTGGAGGGGGTTGCCATCTCCTTCTCCAAGGGATCCTCCCGACCCAGGGATCGAACCCGGGTCTACTGCATCACAGGCAGATGCTTTCCCGTCTGAGCCGCCAGGGAAGCCAGTACTCACAATTCTGTGTAATCATCATGTAGGAAGCTGTTTGAGACGGCGGACTGGCAGCTCTCCTGGGGACCCCGTGGGTTGCTGGTGTTTGCATTTTAGCAGACGTCCTGAGAGCTCTGATGTGCAGAAACACCTGAGACCCCCAGTCTGAAGAAGACCACCCTCTGTGCTGTCTGTTTCCTGACTTTTGGTCACACTGCCCTTCCCTGCAGCTGCCCCAGGTCTCCGAGGATCAGCTCAGTTTCTTCCTTTCTTCCCATCACCATTTTCTTCGCTTCTCCTTCTGGCAATGCAATCAGCCCACCGATTCACAAGCTGTATTTTGAGAGTTATATTAAGTGTTTATCCACAGAAATCCAAAAATAGGTTGGTAAGGGAAAAAAAAAAAAAATCCTCCTTCCCTTCTTGCTGCCAGAAGTTATGCTCTTACAGAGAAAACCTGGGCGGCAAAGGCAGAAAGCTCTTGTAGGAGGAAGGAAGTTGGAGGAAATCATTTCACCTCCTGAGCCATCCATGGCTCCATCGGTGGCCCTATCCAGTCCAGGAGCCACTGGTCACGTGTGGCCCCTGATGATCAGAAACGGGGCCCATCCAGGTGAGGTGGGCTCGGAGTGCAGAGTTTGCACCAAATTTTGAAGACTTTGTACAAAACATAGATTGAAAAAAAATTTTTTTTAATCCATTGATGCTTTCTACATTGATAATCTCTTGAAATTATAGTCTTTTTTTAAAAATTTTGTTGAAAAAATCTTTCAAGCAGAGATGATTCACAAAACTTCAAAATAAAATTATTAATGGCATATTTTAATTCATGTATGTTTTACTTTCAATATGATCATAAAAGATGCCATTTTTGAAAAGGATTTTGAAAGCCTTGATCAGTTTTTTCAAGTTTAACTTAACTTTGATATGCATGTCATTGTCTTATAGGCATCATCGGGGTTTTTTCCCCCTTTAATTGTTAGCTGGTCTCATTCTCCCAGATAAATATTCATTGTCAATGGCTTTAAGTTCTTTAACACTTTTTTTGCCTTTAGCGACCTAGATTTTTTTAAAAATTAAATTCAAAATTTGTATTTTGTATGCAATGTATTAAGTATATTTTCTATTGCCAAAAAAAAAAAATGTTTTTGTTGAAGTCTAGTTGCTTTACAATGTTGTGTTAGTCTCTGCCGTACAGCAAAGTGGATCAGCTACGCACGTATACATATCCCCTCTTTTTCAGATTTTCTTCCCATTTAAGCCACCACAGAATGCTGAGTAGAGTTCCCTGTGCTCCGAAGTAGGTTCTCATTCATTATCTGTTTTAGACATAATGTCCATAGGCACATATGTCAGCGCCAATCTCTCAGTTCATCATTCCACCCTCTTTTCCCTCCTTGGTGTCCGTTCGTTTGTTCTCTACGTCTGTGTCTTTATTTCTGCTTTGCAAATAGGCTCATTGAAATTATAATAATTTCAATATCGGGGTTAATATGCATGTGTTATTAAATTAATTTCACTTGTTTCTTTTTTCCTTTTTAAAAATAATGCAAAGTACAAATGTGGCTCATATTATATTTCCGGTAGATAGTGCTGACCTAAAACCGCAATGTCCAATACAATAGCCACTCGTCACGGGGGGGGCTATTGAAATCACTTATATTTAAATTAAATTAAACACTTAGCCACACTAGCCACCTTTCAAGTTCTCAATGGCCACGTGTGGGTGGCGGCTGCTTTATCTCATGATGCCAATACAGGGTAGTCATGCTTTTGTGGAATGTTGTGCTAAGCATCCCTGACCTGGTAGGCTCTGTATCACTCTGCATTTTTCTTAACCACCTGTCCTGAGTTGAGTTGGAATTTGTGTTGGAAATTTCACTGTCTAGCCCAGGTGCTTTCTCTTTTGTTGAATACCTAGAGTATGCGGGTGTCGTGGTTCCAAAGAGGTCTTTGCTGGAGCCCAAGAATCCGCCTGCAATGCAGGAGGCCTGGGTTAAACCCCTGGATTGGGAAGATCCCCTGGAGAAAGGAAGGGCTACCCACTCCAGTATTCTGGCCTGGAGAATTCCAAGGACTGTATAGTCCATGGAGTTGCAAAGAGTCAGACACGACTGAGCTACTTTCACTTCACTTCACTTCAAATATATGTAAGCCACCACTCTTGGCCTTTCTCAGGCCGACCACCCAGTCTCCTCTCTGAACCTGAGATCAGTGTATCAGTGCCCTATTGCTGCTGTGACCCTAGCTTGCCACGCAAAGGTGTTCTCTTACAATTCTGAACACCAGAAGCCTGAAACCAGAGTCAGGAGGGCTGTGTTCCTTCGGGAGAATTCCAAGGATGGATAAGGTCCATTTCCTTGAGGTTTTTAGTTTCTGGAGGCTGCTGGCTTTCCTTGACTTATAGCCACAACCCTCCTCTCTGATTCCATCCTCACATCCCCTTCTTCTTCTGCTCTTCTCCAGCTTATGAGGACCCTTGTAGTTACACTGGACTCACCCAGACAATCCAAGATAATCTCCCCATCTCAAAATCCTTCATATGACATCTCAAAATCCTAATTTTGCATCTGCAAAATCCCCTTTGCTTTGTAAAGTATCTACGGGCTCTAAAAATCAGGACATGGACATCTTGTAGGGGGAGGGGTGGGCATTAGTAGCCTGTACAGCCTCCAAACGGAGAACCGGCACAGCTTGTCTGACCTGTGCATACTATGACCTCGTGAAGAGGCCATGGTATTGTGCATCATCAGAAGAAAACTCAAACTCTGTATGTTTCCAATGAAAAGGCCCTCCAAGAAGTTCTGACAACTTCGCCAGTGATACAGCTACTCGTGTAGCTGGGGTGAGATGTGGGTTTCTCTGTTCAATTCAGTTCAGTCACTCAGTCGTGTCCGACTCTTTGCGACCCCATGAATCGCAGCACTCTTTGCGACCCCATGAATCGCAGCACACCAGGCCTCCCTGTCCATCACCAGCTCCTGGAGTTCACTCAGACTCACGTCCATCAAGTCGGTGATGCCATCCAGCCATCTCATCCTCTGTTGTCCCCTTTTCCTCCTGCTCCCAATCCCTGCCAGCATCAGAGTCTTTTCCAATGAGTCAACTCTTCACATCAGGTGGGCAAAGTATTGGAGTTTCAGATTTAGCATCAGTCCTTCCAAAGAACACCCAGGACTGATCTCCTTTAGAATGGACTGGTTGGATCTCCTTGCAGTCCAAGGGACTCTCAAGAATCTTCTCCAACACCACAGTTCAAAAGCATCAATTCTTTGGCACTCAGCTTTCTTCACAGCCCAACTCTCACATCCATACATGACCACTGGGAAAACCATAGCCTTGACTAGACAGACCTTTGCTGGCAAAGTAATGTCTCTGTTTTTGAATATGCTATCTATGTTGGTCATAACTTTCCTTCCAAGGAGTGAAAGTGAAAGTGAAGTCGCTCAGTCGTATCTGACTCTTTGCGACCCCATGGACTGTAGCCTACCAAGCTCCTCTGTCCATGGGATTTTCCAGGCAATAGTACTGGAGTGGACTGCCATTTCCTTCTCCAGAGGATCTTCCCAACCCAGGGATCGAACCCGACTCTCCCGCATTGTAGACAGACGCTTTACCGTCTGAGCCACGAAAGAAGTCTCTCTCTTCCAAAGAGCAAGCATCTTTTAATTTCATGGCCACAGCCACCATCTGCAGTGATTTTGGAGTTTCTCTGTTAGGGGATCCTATTACTGCTCAGAAAAGGTTTGCCTTGCCTTTCTGGACTGTTCCTGTTGCCCTTTCCCAGACCCCATAAAGCTCCCACCAGCCAGGTCCCCTGCCCAGAGGAGAAACTATCTGGCTAGAAGCGGGGGACACAACCCCTGTGTCTGTCGGAACCATTCTTGGCAGAGAAAGAGGCCAAGATTGTCAACGAGTCCTTATAGGAGTTTGTCACTGAGAGGAGGCCCACGTGATATTAGGGCAGAAAGACCAGGATAACAGACACATCTCTGAATGCCTGGAGAAGGGGCTTGGCGGGACCCTACTCAGCCCTAGAAGGCTGCATTTTATAAACGCCCCATTGCAAGTACACAGTGAATGTGTCTAAGTTTAAATAACATTAGATCACTCTCTTAGTGAAAGGGCAGCCGTCTGGTCCATGACTCTTTGGGAGCTGTTATTTCCACACTTAAAAATCCATTTCCTCTCTAAAAAGACACTGTGTGCCAATCACACAAATATCTGGGTCCCCCCAAAAAAAGCCAGTTGGCAGAAACGACTTCAAGTATTCAGAAGCAGGAGGGTGAAAATTTTAATATACTCTGTATTAAAAACTGATCAAGATTCCCAAAGAAGGAGAGAAAGAAGTGGGTACAGATATACCGTGGCTCTTTTTATAGCCCTGGAGTGTGAGGATGTTAATTAAAGGAATCTCAGAACCCGAGATGATCTGGAAAAGGAAGGAGCAAGAATTTAATTTTAGGTGTTGTTTCATCAGGTTTAAAAAAAAAAAAAGTTTCACGAGTTACTTGCAGCAATTCTCAGGAACTTCATGGGCCCACAGAAAAGCTCCAGTTGAAACTGCAAAGTGAATTCATGGCAATCTCTCACCCTGCAAAGGTTGCTCATAGTGAAGCACAAATCAGCAGATCTCGGAGCATTAAATGAGCGTAACAAAGTGCTAGATAGCATTTGTTTGGTATACTTCAAAAAACAGCCCTCATCCATTTTTTAAAATGGAAGCTAAAAAAAGAAAAAAAAAAAAAAAGACACCAGTAGAACTTATCAGTTGTTCACACTGGCTCAGGAAGAAGGTTCCCAAACCCAGCCTTGGTGTGTTTCTCCACATCCCCCCGGGAACCTTCGCGTCCCTCTCCTTCACATTGGGAAGTAAGGGGAGAAACGTGCAGGAAAGACCTGCTGGCTCCCCCCTTCCCGGGGCCCCGCTCTCCACGAGCTCACACACGGGCTCCTGGCCCCTCTGCGCCCTTCAGGAGAGGCCTTCCTACTTCTGTGCTGCACGGGCAGGTGCTGAGTCACGGGGTAGTTAAGCAGCTCGTCCACCAACACTTAGTGAGGAGGAGAGCTGGGCCCTGCCTCCAAGGCCCAGCCATTTGCACTGTGTCACCTTAAAACACCAAATAGAAGTGGGTATAAAACACGTCCGAGGGAATCCAAGCAGAATCCAGCCACACCTGCGGGGAGGGGCACACTCACGGGTGTGCTGGGACTCTGCTCCTCCGTCAGCTGGGGCCCGTTCCCTGAGGGACTTTAAGTGGTTCGTGGTCGTAGCAGCCATGGTTCTTGAGCTGCAGGCAGCAGAAACCTGCTCCTGACATCAGCAGCAAAAGGATTTTCTTGAAAGGCTGCTGAGAAGTCACAGAATCAGCGAGAAGCCTTGGGGAGATCTTGTCATGCAAACGTCCCACACCGACCACTGTCTCAAACACAGCATCTCCGTTCGTAACTTTAGCAAATCTTCCCAAACGTTGTTATCAGTGCTTTATATGGATTAACTCTCTTCATTCCTCGCAGCTCTGTTGCTGTCCTTACTATACCCGTCTTAAAAACGAGGGCGCTGAGCCCAAAGGGATCATAAATGTCCAAGGTGGACCAGTTGCGGGAAGTTGTCTTAGGAGTTAACCTTGAGCATCCCAGGGCCAGCCTACCCTCTGAACCCTCATTCTGCCTGGCTCTCTCATGCCCTGCCTGTCTCTGGCTCCTTGCTACGGCCTGGATTCTGTCTTACTCAGGGATTTATGTACCTCAGTCAGAGACCTTTTGCTTCCATCACTGGATCCCCAGGGCACGATAAGCACAGATAATAGAGTGAGTCAATTCTGTTTTCAATGATTGAATGACGTGATGCGCGTTTTGTCTGTTTTTCCAGAGCAGATTTATTATGCCGGCCCTCTCAATAATCCTGGATTTGAAATTCCCGAGGTAAGGGTTTGGTTTGCTGTTTTATTTTGCTCCTTAATTCTTGTATTGAGCAGTTTCTTAAAGAAGGAGGTGGTGGGGGTGGGGGGGAGACAGCAGAGGAGGAGGAGAGGAAATTAAACTGAAACCTTCAAGTTTTCGCATCGCCTTTCACTGAGAAGACCCTTTCTGGGTGAAGCTGTTACTTCATCATGAGCACTTGCTAATTAAAGCTTGATGCACGGGTTTTGGCGTTTGGGTGTTTAACATTTTTGTCCAGCGGGACCCTGGGGCACCTTTTGTGGAGGCAGCGCCCCTAGGGAGGGGCTCTAGGGCCCTGTCCTGCTTGAGGACTCTGCCCAGGGCCCTCCGCATGGCCAGACTGTTAGAGCCGAGGCAGGCAGCCACAGGTGGGCTGGCCGTTCAGAGAAGGGAAGAGAGAGAGCCCAGAAAGCGCTAAGCTCCCCGGTTACTGTGCTTGCTCAGTACTCACAAGCTCCCACCCCGTAAATAAAATGTCCACGCCTTGCACCTTCACTGTTTTTCCAACAATTCCTTTTTATTTAAAATACCATTACTTTATGAAACAGCTGAACTCCAGCGACTCAGACATAGTGATCCATTCTCAACAGATACTCCCGAGAGCATCCTTCAGAAAAACGTCAAGAGAATCACAGAAATGTAATCGGTTTCATTTTTCGGTTTTCAATTTCATCCTTTTCATCTTCCAAAGCCTGAGTATGACTCTAGAAGAGGACCTCCTTCTCCATAAAGAATCTCTTGAACTTGTTTCATCCCCCGGGACGTGTTCCCTTTCTGTCCCAGCCTCTGCATTCCTCCACTTCAAGCCGCCAAGTCTCCAGACCACCTCGGTCTTTCTCTGGCAGCTGGGGCAGGTCCGGCTTCCCAGAGTCTTCTCCTCAAGCCTTTCAGGGTAACATGCAAGTTGTGCAAACTCTCTTCCCTTCTAGGATGTGAGACCAAATTTCTCCCACAAAGTTTTTGCTTTAAATCTTTGCTATTTGAATTCTTTTTCTTTCTCCATTTTTTTCTGCAGATCCTTCCCATGCACCCCCAATTCATCAACTCGAAATTTGCAAGCAATTAATTTTTGTTTTGCATTATTGATTTTTAAAAAAGCAGTTACTCTTAGCAACTGCAATGAAATAGAAAGAACTTAAAAGCCATAGGATCGCTTTGAAAGAAATGAAGCCCAGACGTAATGAGGTTTATTGCATCCACGTAGGCTACGTGGGTGAATGCATTACCCACATCCATGGCCCACTAACAGTGTTCCTTGAGATGTTGCCCAGTGTGAGGCTAAGACACTGGTTAGGTTGCCTGCCCCCGCCTGCCTGTTCAAGCATCCACAGAAGCCCTCTGTGCGGTCCTCCTACCTCTTCACTTTCTGGGCCCGTGGAGCAGGAACCTGGTCAGTCCTGACCCCCGAGCCAGGCCTGCAGGGGACAGAACCAGAGCGGACACGTGTGACCCATCACGTGAGCCGCAAAGGCAGCTGGAGGCCTTAATTCCAACCTGGGCTCCCTTGCTGGCCCAAGATCAGCCCAGCCCACCCAGTTGCCCCTGGCCGGCCGCCAGCCTGCAGGCTGCAGAGACGCTGCTCCCTAACGTGGGACAGAAATGGTGTGCAGACTTTTGGTTTTAGAAGACATTCCCCAGGTCCTCCTCCTCCCACCAAACCCCTCCGAGGTGGGCTCTGTGCTAATTCCACCCCCTGCTCGACTGAAAACTTCCCACCCAGCCGCCAGTCTTCAGTGTGCCGGTGTTATTTTCTTTTTATCACAATCAGTCCTTGGCCCCACTGAAGTCCCGCCTGCAGCGGGCATCTGTCTGTGGCGGCTGCTTTCTGACTTAGAGACTCTTTGAGCTTCCTGCTTGGCTGCCAACTTGCAGGTATGGCCTGAACCGTGTAAGTGCCAAGGGTGCAACTACAGTCTCCTACCTGGCAAATCCAAAAAGCGGAAAGGCCCCTGGTCTGTGCCTCATCCCTTCTTCCTGCCCGCAGATGGGCACAGCTGCCTGAACATCTCCACCCCTTACAGCAGAGTAGGTATTAATATATCTTGTGATTCAGAAATCCCGAACCCCTTCCTTCAAATACTGCATCTTTTGTTAGGCTTCTAAAGCATGGATGAAAGATTCAGTTGGGTTACAATAATTTTGTGTGGCTTGTTCTTAAAGGCACAGGAACAGTGAAAAGTAGATGATGGTGATGACGATGATGATAGTGAGGAGGAAATCCACTCAGGTGCACGTGTGAGCTGGTCTTTATGCAGACCTAATTCTCTGACTTTTACACCGTGACTGAAATCCCTAACACTGCTTCTGAAGTCGTAGCTGCTGCTATTTGAGCAGACCTCGGGAGCCTAGACCGTCATAGAGTCTTTAAGGTTAAGGGTGCCTAAGGTTGCCTTCAGCAGCCCTCACACCCCAGACCCCGTCAGTGCTGGGGAACCCACTCGCTTCTGGGCCTCTGCTAATTGCTAGAAAGTTCTTCTCTCTTAGCCTGAGACCAGTCATGTACCATCCATCCTGTGGTCTGATCTGGCCCTGCCCTCCAGGCTGATACAGATTAAACACCCTCCCTTTCTTGGATGGGGACTTCCCTGGTGGCTCAGATGGTAAAGAATCTGCCTGCAGGGCAGGAGACCTGGATTTGATCCCTGGGTCGGGAAGATTCCTGGAGGAAAGAAAGGCAGCTCATTCCAGAATTTTTGCCTGGAGAATCCCCATGGACAGAGGAGCCTGGTGGGCTTTAGTCCATGGGATTGCAAAGAGTTGGACACAACTGAGCAACTAATACACACTTTCCCTTGGGTGACTGGCTCCTCAGAGATGGGCCAGGAGTTCCAGGAGCTTCCTCCACCCTCCACCACGCAGAGCCTTTCTCCTCGGGACAGAGCGTCCGCAGCCGCGGGCCGTGGGGCGGGCAGGGCTTCGGCCACGAGCGCTGCAGATGTGGCTCCTGCCCGGGGCCTTTCTGCTGCGCCACACACAGCCTGGCTGGCCTTTCCTGACCGCAGGCAGAGGGGCTCCTCTGTGGCTGGCCGTGGCCAGAAAGGATCCTGAAAGGCAGGAACACGTTCTCGAGTGGCGCGATCGGGTTCCGTGCCATTGAGTTTTGCCCCCAGCTGTCTCCTCCACCTCCGCACACAGCACTCCGCCTTTCCTGTTGCTCAGGCCAGCATCCCTGGGGTCAGCCTTCACCCCTCTCTTCTCCACCCACGTGGGTCTCCTCGGCAAACCATCTCGGCTCGTCTTTGCAAATCCAGCCAGAACGCCCACCTCTCCCCCGACTCCCCCAGCTGCTCCGAACCGTCCCCACCTCTCACCTGGCTCTTGCAGCGCCTCCTACCTGGTCCACCGCTTCCTCCGCATCTCCCCCCATCTCCTTCCAACGAGGGACCCTGCCGACAGCCACGTTGGGACAGGCCACCCCCCGGAGTGGAGGCCGGCGCCACCCTCCACGGGCCGAGGGGCTGTCCCCTGCCTCCTCCCCCCTCCTCCTACAGGCCTCTCCTGGGAGTCCCGTCTGCCTCCTCAAATGCGGGGCCCCCAGCCTCCAGGGGAATGGCGAGCTCCCACACTTCCTTCAGGTCTTGGCCCTGAGGTCACCTGCTCAGGGGACCTGCCTTGAGCACCCCAGCCCCACCACCCCATCGGTCCACTCCCCGCGGGAGCACCGTCTGGAGCACCAGCATCTCAGGCTTAGCCAGCCATCCTGGGGGCCCTCTGCTCTCTGGGCCAGCCTGGGGGCCAGCGGGGAGGGCATGGTTCCTCCTGCTGACCTAACCCCCAGGGTGGAGAGCAGAGGCTGCATGTGACGGGCTCAGTGAGCGCCCGCTGCAAGGCGATGGCTCTGCAGGTCTCACAGCTGCTGCTTCCCCGTGCCCCTCAGGGAGACTACCAGGTCCTGCTGGAGCTCTACAACCAAGACCACGCCACTGTGGCCTGCGCCAATGCCACCGTCCTCTATTCCTGAGAGTCTCGAAGTGCTGTCAGCTGTCTTGTGATGACAGCAGCTCCTCCCACGAACCCTGCTGAGAGGGAGGACCAGTGGACCACAGAGCAAGCCTCCTGGAAGGTGCCAGCGCTGTCAGCCGCAAGACCACAGGTCCCCTACTCCATGGATGCAGTGAAGGCCCCGGAGTATCCACCTCCCAGGAGCTCCTGGGGGTCAATCCAGCAGTCTTGAGGGACCGTCCCTCATCCCTAAGTGCTCTCCTGACAAAGCTCACCTCTTTCCAGCTCCTGGGAGCCCAGGATCAAATAAAAAAACTGGCCCAAAAGGAGTGCCTCGTGGTTTAAGAATCCTGGTTCGGGCCTGTAGCTGTAGCGTGAGCTCCTCTGCACACAGAGCCACGGGCTGCCACAACGTAAGTGATGCTAAGAGATGCAGGAAGGTGACGGCACGCCTGCAAGGGCAGACCTGGGGATGAGCCGTCCCTTCTTCCGGGAAGCGCCATACTCTGGACATGAGGCCCAGAAGCTGGTGAAACCTCAGTGCAGACATCACAGTTTCCACTGAACTATCCTCTTGATAACTTCATCCCGGAGTGTGGCTGTCCTGACCCCAGCCCACCTCAGCTCTCCTGAGTGTGCTCCTTAATTCACCCCGAGTCACTGCTGGCCACTCACATACCAGGCCCTCTGCTCAGCACTTAGGCTACTCCAGGGGGTAAAAGACAGCTTGTCTCTGCCCCCATGGAGCCTGCAGGCCCCCGAAATTAAAAATTCACGTCCCCCACAGTCGTGCACATGCAGAGCCGCCTCCTTCAATGCCCCCCATAAACAACGGGGTTGCCTGCTGTTGCCAGAGCCCATGGGGGGCCCCAATGTCTCCCGTCCCTGGATGTGCAGAATCCCCCGGGGGCCCCGCCCTCCTTCCACACCCTCCTGCTCCCCCGCTTCTGTTTCCAGCACCCCCCGGGCCCACGTCTGTTCCTCTTGCTCCTGCGAAGGGGTGGAGCTGGGACACTGGGGTTGACCGTGTGTTTACAGGTCTTTTACAGCCACAGAGGTGCCACTGTGCTAGCGATCAAAAGAGGGAAGAAATGCATAGTTTTAAAATGTCCGTTGCTATTAATTACCATCTGTCCGCAGTTGAACTACCCGGAATAGCAGGCCATAAATGCCTGGTGACTCAAAACCTTAAACCCAGCATCTGAGGTTTCCTGGGTTGTGGGGAGACAAAATTACAGCAGTGTTCTTGCTGACGCCGAAAACGCTCCAGGGCAAAGGCTCGCCGTGGCCATGCCCGGCTCGGGGCACAGCTCAGGGCAGGGCACACACGTGGCCGGGGGCGGGGGGAACAGTTGTGGATCCAGACGGCAGACTGTACTGCTGGTCCTTCTCCATTGCTCCCAGCCAGACATTCCCCGCTCCCTTTCCAGAAACAACCCCACATCCAGTAGGGGACCTGGGTGGAGTCCGAGAATTCACAGGTTCCACAGACGGCTTAGGACAGCTGTCGCCGCCTTCCAAAGACGGGGACAGGAAGAAGAAGCAGAGCACATCTCATCTGCCGCTAGTCAGCTGCTCCTTTTTCTATTCTTTGCTCTCTTCTTAAAATTCATTGACTCTGTGTGTGTGTGTGTGTGTGTGTGTGTGTGTGTGAAAGAAAGAGAGAGGGGGAGAGGAAGAGGGAGAGAGCGCGAGCCAGAGAGGCAGGGAGAGAAAGAAAGAGTTTTCGAGGCTGTAGGTTTAGTTAAACAGAGACTTACACACACACGTGGGCTGACCCTGCCTTGGCTGAGCACACAGGAGCTCACAGCAGTTGCACTAAGTGTTTCTCAGCCCCCAGATATGTCTGCCCTTACATTTCACTGAGTTTCACTCCTGCAATTGAGAAAGTTTATCCCTGTTTATGACTCTCCTATTAAAAAGTACAAACCGTTCTGGTAGGAGAAATGCCAGAATAACGAGGGTGAAGCTTGGAGTTGCCAACACAGGAAGCGGGAGTTATTAGTGGGCAGGTGGGCAACCCACGGCAAGCTCTTAGGCTGGTCACCCATGTGTGCCCAGGGGGCAGGTTTGGGGGTGGGGGAGGGGCCCTGCCAAAGAACTTAATTGCTTCTTATCAATGATTTGCCACTGTTTCAAAATCACCAAGTATTCTAAAAATTTCTCCTAAATAAACTTCTCTGGAAAAAAAAAAAATCCCTGATTTAAGATTATGCTAGGATGCCTCCAAATCAAGGGACTCAAGTGGAAATAATCGAGCTCCAGTCATTTTGATGTCCGAAGGCTCTTCCTTATATTTTAAGGGCACTTCTCTGTGTGTGTGTGTGTTATTTTTAAGGAAACTCTGGTGCCCAAGGAGAGCTTCCACAGGCGAGGTTCAGGCAGAAAGCTGAAGATCCATTGGGTCAGTGTGATCGCCCCGCTTGCAATGTTTGCAAGGAATGGAGACCAGCTCCATCTGGTTACACACAGGGGCTCAGCACTCACTGCTGAGGTCATGCGGTTCAGGCTTCAGCCACGGTTCTCTAGCAAGCTTCACGCGGTAATCAGCATGCCACCTCTATTTCTCTGCAGTTCTTTTACCTCTGGCCTCCCTGAGTATTGGCTTCACCCTCCGACAGCCCTTCCTATAATAGTAAATAGTTTCACACTTGTCCAAAGTAAGGATGAGGGCGGCCTTTCTCCCTACCACCGGCATTCACTCTGAGTGCAATGCTTTGGATCGCCTGACCACTCCTGGCCAATCACCTTGCCCCGGTGCTGATTGGCTTGCCTGTGTCACATGACCCGCCACGAGAGCTGGATTGGCATTAGTCCCACTGAAACCACACCATCCCCTAAGCGGACACTGGGGAGGCTAGAGAGTATACAGAGAGCAAAGAGTTGTGGAAGAAGCATCTAGAATTAGGCCATCTTTTCAGCTGTTAACTGGGCAAGGGCCTCAGTTTCTCAAAGCCTCTGTTCATGTGCACACGTCAACAGTAATAATACCTGCCTTACTCACAGAAATACCTTGAGAGTAAATGAAAGAACAGTGCCAGGCGTGTAGCTCAATGAATGTGAGTTATTATTCTGTTCAGGAGGTGCATGAGTCAGTTCAGAATGCTATGATAAAAATACCATAAGCTGGGTGCCTTACAGACAACAGACATTTACTTCTCACATTTTTCTCATTTATTTCTGGAGCTCAGAAAGACCAAGACCAAGCTGCTGGTAAATTCAATGTCTGGTGAGAGCCCGCTTCCTGGACCACAGACAGCTGTCCTTCTGGTGTGCCCTCACATGACGAGATGGGTGCTGGAGTGCTCCTGAGTCCCTTTTTATAGAAACATGAATCATGTCATCACCTCCCAAAGACCCACCCGCTAACAGCACCATGATGGAGGTTAGGATTTTAACCTATGAACTTAGGGGAGACATAGACATTCAGTCCAAAGCAGATGGGTACTCACCTTGGAGCTGAAGGCCTGTTGCCTAATTTCCCTTCGACATCGTCGGGTGCAAACTGTCTCTGAGCCTTGACCTCACCCAGGAGCCCGCATTTCTTTTACGTCCTGACATGGTTCTTTGGCACCTTGATTGCTTCTAAGTGTGGCTGGTTTAAGTCAATCTGGGTTAGGGACATGTTCGCTGAACTACATAAACCCTGAGAAGAATTTAAGGGAAACATTCAGGGACAAGTTTCCCCTGAAACAGAAACTTTCCAGGCCAAAAAAAAAAAAAAAAAAAGGCCTAGGAAAAAAAATGCATGTAATTTTTAATTAAACTTGTTTCCTGTTTAAAAAAGAAAGAAAAGATATGCATCGGGGATGTGAAGAACTAAATGTAACATCTGCAAATGGAACAATTACGTCTGCCTCCAGAAAAAATCACCCAAAATAGCTAGTGAGAGAATGGAAAAGGCCACGTGCTGACTTTAACCCAGACTTGTTAAGGAGGGAAAGCATCCCATCTCAGCGGCTCAATGTCAGGTTTGAATCAGCTACAGTTTTCCCAGCCAGCCTCCTCAGGCAAGTTTCTCTGTCTGGTTCCCCCATCGTTTGCTCTGAGCAAGCAGGGGTTCTGGGGGAACTGGGAATCAGCCACTTAACATCTAGTTTGTAAATAACTTCGGTTGTTCCATTGGAACTGAAGCCCTCAGCTGCCTTCAAATGTACCAACCTGATTTTTTTCTTTTCCCTAAAGCCAGATTTCCTTTAAAAGGTAGGACAACACCAAATTCTTTCTTTCAGTTTCTTGGTCTCTCACTCTTGAAGAAAAGAATATTTGCATTGATGTTATTTCAGCTGAAAACAATAATTTCTTCCTCCAGCTGATGTTTTTATGGATTCCTTGAAACTCAGCCAAGGATGCAAAGAAGGAAAAAGTCCATGCCACACAAGCTCATATCATTTTATTGTGGTTTTCCCTCCTTTTCTTCTACTCAGAAATGGTTGGAGAAAACTGGAGAGGGGGCCAGAGAATATTATTGAAATAATCAAAGAGTTACAGCAAGGATTCCACATCAGTTCAGTTCAGTCGCTCAGTCATGTCTGACTCTTTGTGACCCCATGGACTGCAGCACACCAGGCCTCCCTGTCCGTCATCATCTCCCGGAGCTTGGTCAAACTCATGTCCATTGAGTCGGTGATGCCATCCAACCATCTCATCCCCTGTCGTCCCCTTCTCCTCCTGCCTTCGATCTTTCCCAGCATCAGGGTCTTTTCAAATGAGTCAGCTCTTCACATCAGGAATCAAGAATTCCACATAAATGTAGACTAAAAAGATTAAAATACGTGGTATAGAAAAATAACGTTTGAGAAGGCGGAACAACCGCAGTAGTAATAACGCCAGTTTAAAAGCTAACAATTTTTTGAGCACTTGCTATGTTTTGGCGTTGTGCTAGGGACTTTGTGTTCAGTTACTCAACGTTGTCTTACTCTTTGAGGCCCCATGGGCTATAGCCTGCCCGGCTCCTCTGTCCAAGGGATTTTTCCAGGAAAGAATACTGGAGTGGGTTGCCATTTCCTACTCCAGGGGATCTTCCCCACCCAGGGATCAAACACAAGTGTCTTGTGTCTCCTGCATTGGGAAGCAGATTCTTTACCATTGTGCCACCAGGGGAGTCCAGCCTCCGTCTCGATACTTGGTCTCATTGAGCCCATGGGGGATGATCCAATGGCCCACTTTATAGAAGAGGAAGTCAGGGTTAGCGAAGTGAAGAAGCAGAGCCCGGTGTCTTCAGGGATCAGTGGGACCGCAGCTGCCCTGGCACCCTGACAGGAGCAGTGGGGCCCTCGGGGTGCTCGGTGTCCATCGGCTCCTTCCCGCGCTTACTCCCAGCCAGACGCAGTAACACCCTGAGTCACCCCTTTCCCTAGAAAAGGGTCACGTGCTCGTAGCCTCTCCTCCTGTCTTAGTTCATTCTGCTGCTGGAGCAAAAGCACCATGGAATGGGCATCTTAGGAGCAACAGAAACACCCCTTTTCACATTTCCGGAAGCTGCAAGTCCAGGGTGTCTGGGGACAGCCCTCCTGGCTCCTGGTTCTAGGCCGATAGCTGTCTTCCCACTGCGTGCTGAGTGCTGGAAGTGGGGAGGGGGCTCCCTGTGGCCTCTTTGATAAGCGCTCCACACCCACCCAAGGAGAGTCCAGCCTCTTGACCCCACCGTTCTCCAGAGCCCTCACCTGGCAACACCATCACAGGGGTGGGGTCTGTTTCAACCTCTGAGGTTTTGAGGGATGCAAACATTCAGACCTCACACCTGCTTTCTATTTTTCCTTTTCTCACCTCCTTTTTGGTCATGAAATGGAAGAAACTGAAAGACGGCTTAACGATGAAACTCCCCTATTGAAAATGAATTATCCCAACCACCAAAAAGAAAGAAGAGTTACACAATGCGATAGAAGCAGTAATTGTCGCTTTGACAGCAATCGTTACAATATATGGCTGTATTATTTAATACCTTGTACATCTTCAACATACACATTGTTGTATGTCAATATATTTGATTAAAAAAAAATAATAAGTGAAGGAGTAAACCACCCGTGGTCACCCGTCCACGTCTGCCCTCTCGGTGCCGGCCCTCTCCACCACCCTGGGCGACTCACATCTGGTCTGCTGTCTTTAACAGAGAAAGGTGCTTCCCCTCTTGCCTCGTTCCCTGTCCACAGGTTTTCATCATTGCGCTGGATTTTCCCTTTGTTGCCTCCAAAGGTACCAGACTATTTGTTTGTCTGAATTGCGTTTTTTCCCTTCCCTTTCACATACCCTGAGGGCTGTCTGTCTGCAGCTGTTTGCTTCTTGTTCAATTTTTTAATTGGATCTCACTGTTCAATTTTTTCCGTGTTTTGACTTCAATATTTCACAGTCACGCTCAGGCTGTAGAACCCTGGACTTGGAGAAGAGCCCCTAAGGTCACCCCTGGGAGGGAGTCACACCTCCCCCACTCAGGGAGCTGGCTCCCAGATGCTGGAGAAACCGCCCTAAAAATCAGAACCTGAGACTCAGCACAGCTGTGGAAGGAAGCGTATCCTCCCTGAAGCAAAGGGCACCGCGTTGTCTCTTCTGGATATTTCGGGGTGGAAGTCGTGGTGTGGGCTCTGCCTTGTGGGCGAGCTTCCGAGGACAGAGGCAGAGGGGAAGGGGCCTGGGGCCCCACGCCCCCACCCAGCCCTGCAGACGTGCATCGGGCCTCAGGGGGAGAGAACGCCCGCGGGAGTCTGGCTAGTAGCTGACACGCCAGGTACTCAGGGTCTCCAGGGCCTCCAGGCCCCCTGTGCCATGTTGTGGGGTCCACACAATAACAGGGTACAGGCATTGGAGGGTAGAATACCGCACGGCATCTCCACGAACTAGGGGGCCGAGCACCAAGCAGGGTGGGGAGAGCCAGGCCTGGGCATGGCGCCACATGCCCCCAGGACACTCGAGGCCAGCGATGCTCAGCCTTCTTGCACCCCAAGAGCCTGGGTCTGGGCCCGGGGGAGGCGCCTGAGAATGAGACAGGGAAGAAGTGTGCCTCTGCTGACAGAGGCCCCAGAAATAACCAGCGGGCGGGGGGGCGGGAGGAGAGTCTGCAGAGATCCCTTCACATGCAAGTCGAGGGCTCCATCAGTGACGTTTAATTCAGCTCTCGTCGTCAGAACGTCTTCACTGGAACCCACAAACGTATGCCTGAGACGGTCCAGCTTTGCTGGTGGGTGGGGTTCCCTTCCGGAGAGCCCCTCCCCCAGGACTGGAATCCCATTTCCTCCCCATGTGCTCCCTTCTCAGCTCCTTCAGTTTCCCTGCAGACACATGGGGGTCCATTTGGACCTCCCTGGAACCTCAGCGCTAGCCCCGTTCTGTTGTTTTTCCGTCTCCCTGATGACAGGAAGGATGCTCTGCTCTCACCCTGGACTCCCTCCCTCAGCCCCTCCCAACAAGAACACTGGACTCGCGTCTGTTTACGGCCTGGACCACACACATCCCCAATCCCTACAGCCCCTCTGTTCACCTTACTCCAGGAGGAAACTTGTGGTGGGGTGTATAGCAGAAGAAACTCCAAACCCAGGGTAATTCACAACATTGTCGTTGTTCCGTCACTAAGTTGTGTCCAATTCTTTGCCAACCCATGGACTGCAGCATGTCTGGCTTCCCTGTCCTTCACCATCTCCCGGAGCTCACTCAGACTCATGTCCATCGAGTTGGTGATGCTATCCAACCACCTCATCCTCTGTCGCCCCCTTCTCCTCCTGCCCTCAATCTTTCCCAGCATCAGGTTCTTTTCCAACAAGTTCGCCCTTTGTATCAGGTGGCCAAAGTATTGTTTCAGCTTCGGTTCGCCAGTGAATATTCAGGACTGATTTCCTTTAAGACTGACTGGTTTGATCTCCTTGCAGTCCAAGGGACTCTCAAGCATCTTCTCCAACACCACAGTTCAAAAGCATCAATTCTTTGTTGCTCAGCCCTCTTTATGGTCCAACGCTCACATCTGTGCATAACTAGTGGAAAAACCACAGCTTTGACTATATGGACCTTTGCTGGCAAAGTGATGTCTCTGCTTTTTAATTCGCTGTCTAGGTTTGTCAGAGCTTTCCTTCCAAGGAGCAAGCCTCTTTTTACAATGCATTACAACATGTTAGATCTTTACTATGTATAGGACAAGAGTGAACTGCGTAGGGGACAATATCCTACCTACTAGACAATATTTATGAGTTATTAGCTAACCACTCAGAGAAATCGTGTCCTCTTCTCTCTGCTGCTGCTGCTGCTAAGTCCTTTCAGTCGTGTCCAACTCTGTGCAACCGCATAGATGGCAGCCCCCCAGGCTCCCCCGTCCCTGGGATTCTCCAGGCAAGAACACTGGAGTGGGTTGCCATTTCCTTCTCCAATGCGTGAACATGAAAAGTGAAAGTGAAGTCGCTCAGTCATGTCCGACTCTTAGTGACCCCATGGACTGCAGCCCACCAGGCTCCTCCACCCATGGGATTCTCCAGGCAAGAGTACTGGAGTGGGGTGCCATTGCCTTCTCCGCCCTCCCCTCCTATCACGGCACTGATCCCTCTGGGCCACGATCACCCTCTGGGCCACGATCACCCTCTGGGCCATGATCACCTGTTTGCTCTGTCTTCCTCACTTCACTGGGACCACCCTGCAGGCAGGCTCTATGTTCCATCTGGTTTCTAACAGAGGGCCTGGCCCTGAGTGAATGTTGACCGCCACCTGTGGGGTTGAATTGTATCCGTAGCAGCAGCGACCCCAGAGTGGGCTTCGTACCCCTCCACTGCCACCCTCTTGGTTGACGTCCTTGATAACCACCCGCTGTGTGGTTTCCTGTCAAAAATATGCTCCACCCTGGGGCTTGGTCTCCCCTGGGGGATCCCAGTGTGCCCTCTCCAGACACCCCCTTATCTGAGCCCACCGATTTTCAGCTTGTCTTCAGACTCACGGGGCAGAGAGCTGGTCCCTGTGAGGACCGCCCTTTAACCCCCAAAGTCATCTGTGGAATTAAACGACGCCAGAGTCCACAGTGCCCTGGGATTAGACATCCCCCTCTGCGCCTCTGCCCCCTTTGTCTGAATCACCACCAGTACTGACCATGTGGACCACCATTTCCCAGCTCACTTTCTCCACCCTGCCCCAACTGTCTGCCTACACCCACACCATCCTGGGGAAATCTGACGTGGAAGCCATCCATGCTATTTAGATTTTCTAGAAGCCGTATTTCACAAGACGGAGAAGAGGGCTTCCCCGGGGGGAAAGAATCCGCCTGCCAAAGCAGAAGATGGGTTCAGCCCCTCATCTGGGAAGATTCCACGCGTCTCAGAGCTCCCTAGCCCGAGCACAGTTGTTGAGCCTGGGAGAGCCCAGGGGCTGTAACCACTGAGCCCACATGCCCGAGAGCCCGCGTCTGTGGCGAGAGAAGCCGAGCACCGCGACCCCACTCACCGCAGCCAGAGAAAGGGCACGCAGCAGCCAAGACCCACTCACCGTAGCCAATCACAAATAAGCAAACAAAATTAAAAAGGAAAAGAGAAACCGGTAAAATTAATTTCAATAATATGTTTTGTTTGACACAATATGGCCAAAACGTCATCATTTCAACATGCAATCAATAGTTTCAAAAAATTATCTGGATCACATCTGAGATTCTTGTTTTCATACTAAGACATCGCGATCCAGTCTGCACTCTCCACTGTCAGCATACTTCACTGTGGACTGGCCTCATCTCGCTCGGTTGCCTAGTGGCTGCAGGTGGCCGGTGACTGCCGCCCTGGACAGCACAGGACGGGTGGCGGGCAGTAATAGTGATAATAGGGGAGACGATGTCCCTGCTGCTTGCCCAGGACTCTACTGAGCCTCTGAGACTTTTCATGCATATCAAGCTTAATCTTCACAGCAGTCCCACAAGCTAGAGACTGTTGTTAAGCCCATGGTGCAAGTGAGGAGACAGTCTCAGAGATTAAGAGACTGTACTTACCACTCGTCTCCACTGCCCCCTGACCTGTGGAACACTTAGTAAGGACGGGATTTGCTAAGTCTTAGAAGTCACATATCAAAAATGCATGTAAAGGTTAAAGATGCTATGGATGATATAGCCAAAAAGAAGTTTTGATGAGCAAATCCCTGTTTTGAAAGTCATCAGAGAGGACAGCCGTATACTTCCAAAAGCTACCTCCTTGTGCCATAGCCAAAAAAACAGATGAAAAACACGAAAAAGGGTGGCCTTTACTATGTTCTTAGGCTTTGAAAGCTTCAAAAAGAATTAGCTGAGAGAAAGTTCATTTCCAACAGTTTTGACAGATGATTGAAATCAAGCTGGTTTCCTTTTGGTCCCCTCATTGAGCAAACTCTGTCAGCCTCTGGGGCCAGTGTTCTTAGCCGGGCACACAGTTGGGGGTGAGGGTAGCTGCTTTCTCACGTGCTGTTTTCAAAGACTTCTCCGGGCTGGGCATCTGTGGCTTCCTTCTCGTGTCCTTGAGAACCAAGAGAGATGACTTCTTAGCAACAGAAGGGGAGACCTGTCCCCACCCTCAACAGATGGAACAAAGATCACCTCCCAGCAGTAATCTTGGGTAATTACACCTTTCTTTGTGCCATGGTTTACCCTCTGGGAAATATTTACCTCTTTAACCTTCAGACTTCACTAATTGAAAAGAGCCTATGAAATGTAGGAGGATTAAGTTCCATTTCAAGGAACAGAAAATCAAGTCGTGATTTACACAAGTTAGAAGTTCAATTCTCTCCTCGGAGAACCCAGGCAGTCTGTGATTAGCAGGGCTTGAGTTTGTCTTATTTTGAGGCTTTATCACCCTCCTCAGATGGCTTCTGTCTCGTGGACCAAAATGCTGTGCAGATCCAGTCATCTCATCACATTCCAGCCAGCAAAAGAGGTGAAAGGGCAGGGAAGGAATAAGCCCTCTCTTAAGGACTCTTCCTGAAAGCTGTATATACAGCTTACACAGATGCCACACTGACCAGAGCCCAACACAAGGCCATCAAAGCTTCCAGGGAGGACGAAGAAAGTGATCTTTGATCTGGTGTGTCTGCAGCAGCTTGCGAATGTGCCTCTCAGACTTCTGACTGCAGGGAGTACAATCGTTCGAGGTCCCCAGCTGTTGTGTTCCAAAATCCTTCACTGCATTTGCAGGGAGGTCATGCTTCTTGCAAGCTGCCCCAGCCTGAGTACATCAGTAACACTAAGACAGCCCTTTCCTGCAAGTCGTACAACTTCTCTGAGGGGAGCATCAGCTAGAGGACTGTGTGAATTACCTCTTTCCACGTAACAAATTAGGTCTTCCCCTGACGGCTTTGGTGGTAAAGAATCTGCCTGCAATGCAGGAGATGCAGGAGACCTGAGTTTGATCGCTGGGTCCGGAAAATCTCCTGGAGGAGGGCATGGAAATCCACTCCAGTATTCTTGCCTGGAGAATCCCGTGGACAGAGGAGCCTGGCAGGCTACGGTCCATGAGGTCGCCAAGAGTTGGACTGGAGGACTTGGCACGCATGCAGGAAGTCCACACTCTGCAGTTCACAAACGTGGCCAGGAGGTGGCAGTCGTGACCAATGAGAAAACCCTGCCACTCTGCCCCTATCAGCTTGTTCATTGCCGGTGGATGCTTCCTGGACCTAATCTGATTCTTATGAAAGCGATTTCCTTCTTACAAAAACATCAGGCCCAAACAGAAACTAACCTCATCCTGCAGATAAAGACTGTTTGTGCCTCACAAGCTCTCTTAGCTCTAGCCAGACCCTCAGTAAGTACTTTCCCAGCACCAAGAGGCTGGCACGTCGTGGGAAGCCGGGTGGGCGCAGGCCTCTCCCTGAAGCCCCACCGTCTTATCAGAAGGGGTCCAAGGCAGGCAGGCTCCGCAGACTGCCAGACTGATCCCAGCCCCGGGAAGGCCGAGCAGCTGGAGGATTCTGCAGGAAATCACAAGAAGCCAGGCGGCTGTTGTGTTGAGGTCACGGAGCTGAGTCATTCACGCCATGTGCTTTCCCAGCAGCAACGCCCGCGTGCTGTCCTCATGCAAACACGGGTCCAGCGGTCTTTCCCGAGAGGTGATCATTGAATCGGCATCATCGCCACCTCTCTAGCTACAGACCTAGGCCGGCTGCTCAGACAGCGAAGGGTTCTGGGCGGATTGGGAAAGCCGCTTAAGGAGTCCAGACCTGATCCGGTGGCTGCCAGGTGAAGATTTCCAGCCGGAGAGGGCAGATGGAGCAGAACACAGTTCCACGTGTGCTGCATGGGGGTGAAAGTATTTACCGCAGGGGCTGCTGTGAGTGGAACGAGAAGACAGATAAGTTCTTAGGACGGTGCCTGAGCTAGAACACGTGCTCAGTAAGCTGGGCGCCACAGGCCGAGGCAACCCGGGAAGTGGTCACCAAGCAAAGCAAGCTCACCAGCAGGTGCTGATCCAGCCCTGGGGCTCATCCCATGCGTGCACAATTCTACAGACTCTGCGCAGGTCCACACACACACACACACACACACCCGAACACTGAGGCACAGAGGGCCCCTGCTCCTTCACACACCCCCAGCTCTGCTCTGAGCTGACTCCCTGCCTCCTCCACGGTGCCTGCAGGGCTCCCTTTTCCGTCCGCATGGGTGTGCGTCTGGAGGGACCACCTGGGGGTCAGCCCCCCGGGGTTCTGCCCACTGCAGTGCCCCTGACTCCTGCCACCATCCAGGGCTGACCTAAGCAGGCCTGCCCTGCTCTGTGGCCAGAGTCAAGTCACCTCCTGCCTGATAGAAATGTTTGCTTGCGGGACCAGACACCTTGAGGCCAAGCCCAGGCTCTGCACGTACTGGAACCGCCAGGAAGGGCAGGTGTGCCGTGAGGTTAGGAAGAAGGTGGCCCCTCATGGGAGCCTCGCAAGAAGAAGCCCCGCTGATAAACACCGTGTTCCACCTGCCAGCCCGGGCAGGGGCCTGTCCCTTGGAGGAGAACCTGAGGTGTGGCAGGGCCTGCTTTTTCCCGCCCGGCATCCGCAGAGAAGCTTAGCATGTAGAGCTCACCGTGTAGAGTTCAGCCTTCACCTAGGTCGAGTCCAGATGCCTTCCTGTGACAAACGGGGTGGGCAGCAAATGGGTCGGCTTGCCCTGTCCACACTGCCAAAGCTCTGAAGAGCGGTCTCCCGGGACCAGGGGCCGCTGCCAGGCCCAGACCTCCTAGTGCAGCTGGACTCATGTGACGGAACTTGTGAGCCCCCGCTTGCCGCTTCCTATGCACTGAATGTGGTTCTGAAAGCTGGTTTGAAATGGGTTTCCCAATCAAGACAAGGGGTCTTGGACTGCGTGTGTGTAGGACTCCCTAAAGAAGATCAAACCCTTTCTAGGCCTCGTGTGGATTCCAAAGGTCGGGTAAAGCCTGACAAGTTTCCAGGGACCAGACCAAGATCAGAGTTGGGGGAGAATTGACAAGAGAGGTCAGGGAATGCAGAGGACGCTGAAGTGGGGAAGGTACACAGATGCCCAGGGAGATGAGGAAGAATCCTGGAAGCCACTTAGGACTTCGGATCTGCCTCGAGGACAATGGGGCACCATCTGGAGGCTCTCCCACTTGGAGCCCCCTGACCAGAGCGAAGCCCTTCTCCCCTCAAGGCTGAAAGGTGGGTGCAAACTCCGCAGGGAGGAGCATGCACTTAGGAGGGAGGACCTGGGCTCCCCGACGGTGGGCGAGGGGGTGGACCCTGAGGCCTCAGCTTCAGAATTGGGGGCGGAGGAGGAGGAGCGGTTGTTTGTTCAAAAGGCCAACACGCCTCCAGATCCGAAGTCGGGGGCTTGTTTTAGTTTGGGCGGCAGGTGTGCACAACTAGGGGAGCCTGCATTTTGCTTCCTTGGAAATTCCGTCTCCTCCCGGCCTGGAAATTTCCATCAGCCTAGACCCAGCGCCCATGGGGCAGTGCCAGAACTGAGAGAATGGAGCACGGCAGAAAGAAGGGTCTGTTTTCTGGGAGGCGTTTGTTGTTTCTCCACGTGGGACAAAACCAAAGTCCATCGTCCTTCAGGCCAGAATAGATTGATTTCTCTGTGTGTCCCGCATGGAACTCGGGGCCTGCGGGAAGTCATTTAAAGTTGAAATATTTTCATGATATCATAGTGTTTTTCTAAAAGTAAAGATAGTGCGAATAAATACACCTGCTGCACCCATGGTAAGTTTAGTGTTTTTTTCTATTTAACTATATTAGTGAACAAACCCAAAGGCACTCAAGGACACACGTATCTCTAACTACCGGTCAGTCAGTGCAGGAACAGACAGGCCAGGCTCTTTGAACTGAAACCTTTTTATCGAAGCCACATCGACTTTGCACAAATGACTGTTCATTCTTCAAAGTGCATGTTTTATAATACAAACATTTTAATTTTTCTCTACATGTATTTTATTTGTTAATGTCATCTATTTATATATTTATAAATATAAATATATAAATATAAATCTATTTATATTTTTTTATTTATTTATTTAAGACAAAAGCCGGAATTAACAAAATTGAACTAAAAATACACTCAGAAACATAGCCTTACGGTATCAGAACCTCTTCTCTCAAAAGCAAGAAAGTTCCATAGCTAAATTACAAAAACTTGGTAGGCTTCCATGAGATTTTGAAAATAGTTTCATGGCAAGATGGCTCACATGTTTTTCCATGAATAGATTAGAAACAGATTGATAACAATTGAAACAGAAAACATAAATGCTGCCATATTTCACGGACTGTGAGTCTCCACCAGCCTAAGATATTTAAATGAAGCACCACGCACGAGAAAATGCTGACGGCTCATTGCGTGTGGCACAGTGCTGACTCAGCACTTGGAATGTTTATTTTAAACTTGTTAAAAGAACTCTTGGACCTATTTGAACACAGAAAAGCTTTAAACCATGTATCACTCTTCTACACGCACAAAAAGGAAATGGAGGCTAAATAAGTAGGTTTAGCTTCGCAGGTGGCTCAGTGGTAAAGACCCCGCCTACCCATGCGGGATTCGTTAAGAACTGCAGGTTTGATCCCTGGGTCGGGAAGATCCCCTGGAGGAGGGCATGGCAACCCACTCCAGGATTCTTGCCTGGAGAATCCCGTGCACAGAGGAGCCCGGCGGGCTGCAGTCCACGGGGTCAGGACTGAGTGACGGAACATGCCAGCATGACTCAAGTCTGCAGAGAGATGAGATCTGCCCTGTCCTTGGCAGCCGCGGCTGGAGTCAGACGGTTCCCCGGCGACGGCAAGTCCAGTCACGGGCAGACGGCAGTGATGACGCAGCTGATCCCAAGCCGGCCGCTCAGAACAGCGCGCCCCTCCCGTTCCCAGGCTCGCCTCCCGCAGCATCCTCCCGGCCACGCCAGGCGAGCGCCCCGGCACAGGACGTGCCAAAACCAACCTCTGCCTTCCAGGAACCTCACAAACCTCCTTCCCTGCTGAGACTCGGTTCCAGTCAAAGGTGGGGCTTGGCTGCAGCAGGCAGGAAGCCCGAAAGGTAATCTGAAACTCAGCGCCGACTGCCGGTCACGGCCCTGGGAGCTCGGGGAATCCCTTTGCCTTGGTTTCCCGTCCCCGTAATGAGAGCGGTCAGTGTGTCTGTAGGGCTAAGAATTTGCAAAACAAGACCGCTTTGTACCCTCTGGTGGTGGAACACAGAGGGATCGCTCAGTACCACTAAGGCAGGATTATGGGTGACCCTCCAGCTTGACCATTCAGTAAACAGTGTCCTATATTCCCACAGGTGTATATACAGAGAGAGAAAACAGCCCGCTCAGTCTCTCTTCCCTGTTCCTGGTGTGTGCAGTTTATTTCCCCTCTGCTTCTGGAAACAGCAGTCCTCCCCACCACACCACAGCACCCCATCACCCCATCCCATCTCATTCCTGTCTGCGGTAGGAAAGGTGAAGCCCCAGGGGTCCGGTCCAGCAGGTTAGAAGACCCCATCGGCCCCAGCTTGCGTTTCCCTGAAAGCTGAGTGTCACGTGTACGTGCAGCAGTGTATCTGGGAAGAAGGTCCGGGGAGCAAGAGTGATCGAAGGAGGACAAGTCAACACAAGGATGTGTTACCAGACTGGCTACCAAGACCACTGCCTGGAAAGAGATCCTGCTGGGCTGGAGCACACCCCCCTGAGGGCATCTCAGAACCACTGGCCTGAGAGATGGGGCATCCCTCCCGTGCCGCACCCCGTCACACTGGCCCTTATTTCCAGAGGGTCCTGTGTGAGTGCTGGAAGGGGCCCTGCAGGAGTCCTCCCCAGGCTTTAGGGGAACCCAGTGGGAGCCGGGAGCACCGCCGCTGAGATGGGACCCGTGCAAGCGTCCTCCGTGACCGAGTGTGGACGCAGCCTCTAGACGGCCCTGCAGAGCAGGAAACATCGAGAGCGGAGGGCTCACCCCACTAGACAGGCCCACCTTGCAGCTGAGGGCAGTGAAGCAGGAGCCCCAGACTGGTACTGTGCTTACAGACCAAGAGTTTAAGCCCCTGATGAGTGTGGTGAGTTTTCTGTGAACATATTTAGACAACCAGAAAATGCCAATAAGGTCTTATTTCAGTAGAAACACAGCTCATAAGAGATACCATGTCTATCTATCCATCGATCAATCAACTATCTTTCATCTGCCTATCTAGCCTACAAAAGGAAGTGTCAGGATGGAGCTTAGCAATCTAAATTTCCTAACGCATCACAGGCCCTCAGGAGTCTCATCTCTCCTTACAGTCTTGACTGTCACCTCTAAGCAAGTGACGCCCGTCCCCACATCCTTGGTACAAACCCCACTCCTAAAGGGCTGACCCACGTTTCAGGGACATTCTGGATGTTCCCACGGGCACTTTCAGCTCTTTGTGTCTGAAACACATCTCCTCCACATCCACAAGAAATCTCTTCTTCCTCGAGACCTCCCTGCCCCCTCAGCACCCCTCCACCTTCCAGACCTCCCTCTCCCTGACTCCAGGGGGCTCCCCCCGCTTCCCTGACTCCTGATCCCCTCAGCAGCAAGGGATCCCGTCTGTCTGCTCCGTGCAGTCTGGCCGCCGGTGCCCCTCCACCCCCGGAGCCCCCTGCCCTTGTCCCGCCCACATAGGGCACTCCTGGCAGGTCGGCTCCCATTGACCTCACTGTCCACTAACTGCAGATTTCCCATCCTGTGATGCGGAGTCCTCTCTAATTCACATAGCCAAACAGTCACCCGGGCCTGTTCCACCAAAGCAGCGCAGAAACAGACTCACAGACGTAAAGGACAGATTTATGCTCCCCGAGGGGGAGGGGGTGGGGAAGGGATGGGCTGGGAAGCTGATGTTGCAAATGCAAACGGCTACATTCAATGGATAAACAGTACGGGACACACTGCAGTATCCTGTGATAAACCATCGCGGAAAAGACTACCAAAGAACGTCAGCACGCGCAGCCGAGTCACTGCCGCACCGCAGAGACAGGCACAACCCTGCAAATCAACCACACTTCCAGAAAAAATGAAATCACAGAAAGAAGAAAGCCCCTCCCAGGCTGCCTCATCCAAGGCACTGAGAGAAATGCCTCTCCCAGCAGGACAGGGCCGTATTCTTCCCCAGTATTTGCTGTCCTAGCCTAGCCTATCTTCCTTTCCCCTCCCAACACACACGGGAAACGATTACCCCTTTAAATGCAAAAGGACACTTCCCCGAAATAATCAGCAAAAGTCAAGGATGTGCAGACGTCACACAGGGAGCAAGCAGGGAGAAGCATCAGGAAAATGCAGAAATCCCAAACTCTAAACGATAGCCATCGTGACCTCTTACAGCCTACCCAAAGAGAGGCATTTGGGACACAAATCCTTCCAGAAGGAGGAATCCAGGCTGGAACCAGAGAGTTCCCACAGGTGGTCCAAAGGCAAGGACCAGCATCTTTCAGGGCTTGCAGACAAGTCTGTATGCCTGGAAATTATGAGAGGGCTTTCTCCTTGATGCCAAGGAGTTAAACAGGAAAATGTACATGTGGAAGCTACGAGGGAAAAGGAGGAAGGGAAGAGAGTGCAGCCTGGGAGGACCCTCTGGGCAAAGAGAAAAAAATGTCTGCCTAAAACAATGAGAAGACGGTATCATGGTGAGACGTGTGCGTGTCAGCTGGTGAGCTAGTCATGCAGGGCCCGGCCTGGAGCCTGACTGACCGTGGAGACACTGCCTGCCTCCTTGCAGCCACTGCTATAGGAAACTGCTGAAAACATCGTGCGTATGTTTATGTGTGAGTGTACATGAGTGTTTGAGTGTGCACGTGTGTGGTTTTTCATGCATACATGTGCAACTGTGTGTGCATATAAGTTGTGTTGACATGTGTACATGTGTGATTGTGTGTGCATGTTTGTGTGCAAGTGCCTGTGTGTTTAGTGTGCATCTGTGTGTGGTTTTGCATGTGTGCGTGAGTTGTGTGTGTTTTGCACATGCGTGTGAGTGTGTGTGAGTGTGTGCATGTTTGTGTATGAATGTATGTGTGTGAGTGCTTGAGTGTACATGTGTGTGGTTTTGCAGCTGTGCATGTGAGTTGTGTGCACGTTTTTGCGCGTGTGTGCGTGTGTGACTGGTGTGCATGTGCGCACACAGCGTGAAGCCAGCACAGGCTGCTCTGAGGCGCACCCACTCCATGCCACCCAGAGCTGCACAAGTGCCGTCTGATCAGGTGGGAGAGCGCAGAGACAAGAGCAGACGGAAGAAAAATTGTTCCCTTCCCTTCATCTTCACTCCACTCCTAAAGGCAGGAGCCTCTGGGGTTGAAGACCGTAACCCAGTGTTTCCTAATCTGCTCTCGGGGACACAGACCTGTGACCCTGTGCAGCCCTCCCCGTTCCCCTCCCCAGCGGAGAAGCAGGCCCTTCCTGCCTCCGCCCACTCTCCGCCTGCGCACACACCCGTGTCCTGCCACCTCTCTCCTCCATGGTTATGGAGCCTCCGCCCTCAACTTCCCTAAATCAAGATCTGGCAAAGAACCCAAGGAGGTGTGCTCGGTGTCCCCCGATGAACTGAAGTTTTGCTCAGCACTGTTTGGATAATGCCATCTGAACAGAATGCCTGGAAGTTACAGAATATACTCATTAAACACAGCTACCCATTCATAAGCCCTTGAAATGTCTTAGGCGTCTCAACAAAGACTTTTCTGGGGACAGAGAGCCGGACAGTGCCTAGGTCCTGCTTAGGAATTAGATTTTGTTTCAGAGACCACTTGCTATACTGTATTGAGACAGTATAGCAAGTTCAGCTGCTGAATCAGTCCCTCCTGGGGAAAAACAAACTTTTTGGTGACTCCGTGCCATCTGCATTGGGCAGGGGAAGGGGGTGGCATGGCTTGCCCCCATCAGCGGGCTACATGCTCAGGCACTGCCTCATCTGATCCTTGGGTACTGTGTGCTAAGACGCTTCAGTGGTGTCTGACTCTGTGCAACCCCGTGGACTTTGGCCTGCCAGGCTCCTCTGTCCATGGGGTTCTCCAGGCAAGAATCCTGGAGTGGGTTGCCATGCCCTTCTCCAGGGGATCTTCCCGACCCAGGGAGAGAACCCGTGTCTCTTAGGTCTCCTGCATTGGCAGGCGGGTTCTTTACCACTAGCACCACCATCAGCCTCGATTCACAAACAAAGCAATGGAGGGTCTTGTGTTCAAAAAGGGGACATCTTTATGTCTGGGACATGTAGGTTCCTCTAAAGAATGGCTTTGGTAGGAGTTTCCTGGTTGCCTAGTGGTTAGGATTCCAGGCTTTCACTGATGTGGCCCAGATTCAATCCTTGGTCAGGGAATGGAGATCCCACAAGCTGCAAGCTACAGCCAAAAAATTTAAAAAAGAGAGAGAGAGAAAGGCTTTGGCATTACGACTCCCCATCGACCTGGCTGAGCCTCTCTTAGACCTGCACTGATGCCTTCCTCCCTCCATGAGGCCACAGCTGGGTCTCAGCCCAGGACTCTGCAGCCTTTCTCGGGCCCCTCGGGAGCTTCCCACCTCTTCTCTCAGCTCCTAGAGGCTTGTGTTGCTGTTTAGTTCCTCAGTCGTGTCCGACTCTTCTGCGACCCCATGGACTGTAGCCCACCAGTCTCCTCTGTCCATGGGATTTTCCAGGCAAGAGTACGCAGGTGGGCTGCTGTTTTCTCCTCCAGGGCATCTTCCTGGACCAGGGATCGAACCTGCGTCTCTTGCATCTCCTGCGCTGGCAGTGGATTCTTTACCGCTAGTGCCACCTGGGAAGCCCTCAGATATGGAACCCGCTGGCTGCAGCGGTGGAGCTCTGCAACGCCACTGCCAGCCCCACTGGGGTCAGAGATGCATTAGCCTCCTAAAGCACCCCAAGTAGCTGACCGATGACAAGAGAAGTTTATTCTCTTACAGTTCTGGAAGCCACAGTGTGGCTTCCCTGACAGCAGGGCGTGGGCAGGGCCAGGCGCCCTCTCAGACCTGCAGGTCATCTCTCCTGGCGCCTTGCTGGCTTCCAGTGCCTCTCCAGGAAGCTCTGGCAGACACATCAGCCCCGTCCCCCAGCTTCACGTGGATCTCTCCATGTGTCTTCACACCCCCTTTCCTCTGGGCAGGCCCTTCTCTATCAAACTGCCCCTTTTTATAATGGCTCCAGTTACATCGGACTGGGGTCCACCTTCATGAACTGAACTCATCCTGCTGTGGTTAAACCTGCAAAAAATCTTATTTCCAAACAAGGTCACATCCACACGTATAGGGGTTGGGACTTCAACCTGTCTTCTCTGGGGGGTAAACACAACTCAGCTCATATCAGTAGCACCCCCAGGAAGGTCATATGCTAGGTAAGTAGTCACTGGGGAAAGGGGAAGACCCAGATAATGTAAGAACTATTGGGTCCAAATTGACATTGACCCCTGGAGATCCAGAGTGTCATCATGGCCCTCTTCTTAGAGTGGGGGCCTCTGGGGCCTGGCGATAGATAGAGTTCTGCTCCATGTCCAGCTCTAGATGGTCCTGCTTTTTCCACCAACACACCTGTGACCACTTCCTTACCATCGTAATGGCTGTACTTAGTGGTTGGATTATCGTCAACACCGGGACCCTCATCTTTGGGATAAGTCCTATCGTAGCAGAGGACACCAAACAGAAACCTCTGAAAATATCCAGGTCCTTCAAGGCAGTAAATCAAAAACAATATTGCATTCTGAGAGGGGTGGCAGAAATTTGTGTCACCATTAAAGACCTCAGGGGTGCAAAGTCATTGTACCAATTCTGTCTCCATTTAATGTACCGGTCTGGTCTCCACAGAAGGTGAATAGATCTGAGGGAATGACTACAATCTACAACAGACAAAACAAACAGCCACCCTGCTCTCAGGGACTGTGTTGGATTCGGTCCATGACAAACAATCATTGACCTGGCAGATGCTTTCTTTTCAATTCCAATCAAGAAAGAGGAATAGAAACAGTTTGCATTTATGTGGGATGGAAACCAGTATTCAGTTAGCACTTTGCCCATGGCTATAGGAACTTCTAGCTTCTTCATAAAATGGCCTGAAGATATGTGGACCACCTGAGCATCCTACAGAACACAATGACATCGTGGTGATTGGACAGAAGAAATAACAAGTTCACCTTGGTGAAATACATACGTTAGAGAGGATGGCAGATGGATCCCATGAAGATTCAGGGCTTACGTGTCATTGATGTCTTCAGGAGTCCAGCGGCTAGAGAATGCCTGAATGTGGCCTCCAAGGTAAAATACAAACTTCTGCGTCTTGCATCCCTTACTACAAAGAAGGAAACACAGTGTTGGTGGTGCCTCATTTGATCCTGAAGGCAAAACGTTCTACACCCAGAAATACTGCTCCAGCCCAAACACTGGGTGGTACAGAGGATATTAACTCTGAGTGAAAACTGCATGAGGTCCAAGCTTTGGTTTACACACACACACACACCCCCACTCCTGGAACCATACGATCTGGTAGACCCATGAGGTTGGAGATGTCAGTGGTGGGATAAGATTGCAAGTTAATCACTAAAGGGACGTTGCCTTTAAGCTTAAATTATACATAATGGCTCATCCCTGGGGACCCTGCCTTCCACGTAATGAGCATTAGGCTAAACTACCTTTGTTTAGCTCACAGGAAACCACCTGACCAGGCCTACTTGTGAAACACTGCCGGAAGGAAGAAGTTATCACATTCCCTCTGGAAGCTGAACAGAACCAGGAAATGTTTGACTTTATTCCCTCCCCTTTGAGTATCAAAAAGCTTGAATTCTAACTCAGACAGATGGTTCTTTGGGACATGAGTCCACCACCGTCTCTATCTACTGCCTTAAATAAAATCACTCTTCCTTACCGCACAACTCGGCTCTTGATGTTTTGACCTGTCGCTCAGCGACCAGCACAGGCTTGGACTCGGTAACAGTCACAGTGAAAGTGCTGCCCAGAAATGAAGGTTTTCTGGAGGAGACAGGAAGGCACTGCATCCTCCCAGGTTTTCCTCTGGTTCCCGAGCAGCATCGGCTGTGAGTCTCCAGTGACGTGGAATCTCCAGCCCATGTGTTGTCCTTTGTTGTACAAGCCCCATCGGATCCTCGCCAGCAGACAAAACGCAGGGAGTCCTGAGCTGCAGGGCTGTGTGAGGAGAGAGAGGACTGATGAAAGCCTGTTTTTACTCTAAGAAGGGTCTCTCAGGACTTGCCTGGTGGTCCCGTGGAGAAGAATCCACCTGCCAATGCGCGGGACACGGGTTCAATCCCAGGTCGGGGAGCTAAGCCTGCACACCTCAACCACTGAGCCTGTGCTCTGCAGCCCGCAAGCCACAGCAAATGAAGCCCAGGCGCTCTGGAGCCCTTGCTCCAGGACAAGAGAAGCCACCACCGCGAGAAGCCCCAGCTCCGCACCTGGAGAGCGGCCCCTGCTCACCATAGCCAGAGAAAACCTGCCTGCAGAAGCAAAGACCCGGAGCGGCCAAAAAACTGTTTTAATTTAAAAAAAAAAAAAAAGAAATTGCCTCTCATTCCATTCACATGAGACACTTAAAGTAGAAATCACAGAGACACACACGGCAGGGGTTGCCAGGAGCGGGGTGGGGGTGGGGGATGTGGGAAATAGTGTTTGATGGAGACGGAGATTCAGCTGAGAAAGACGAAGCGTTCTGGACACGTCAGAGGTGAGGCTTGCACAAAGCGCGTGTATTTAATATTTACCGCTGAACTGTCTGCTGAAAATACATCTGATGGTAAACTTTACGTTATGCATACTTGACCACAATGGAAAACTTTTAAAGAGAGCAAAGGGGTGAAGCATGTACTGATACACACCACGCTATGGATGACCCTTGAAAATGTGATGCTAAAGGAAAAAAAAAAAAAACAAACAGTCACAAAGGTCACAAACGGTCTGAGTCCATTTATAGGAAACTTCCAGGATAGATGAATCCGCAGGGACAGAAATCAGCTCAGTGGTTGCTGGAGCTGGGAGGGAGACCGGGGAAACTTCTAGGGTGATGAAAACATTTTGGACCTCGCCAGGGGTGGTGTTTGCACGCCATTGTGAATGCGCTAAAAGCCGAAACCGCTACTCCAGTGAAGCTGATGTTACAAGAGTTCTGCCTCAATAAATTATTTTTTAAGTCCAACAAAACTTGCTGATGAAGCCGGTGGGTGTGGGCAGGAGTGAAGGAATGCTGGGTTCTGAGTTCAGAGGTGGCGTTTGGCCCAGATGCTCCCTGGCCCCAGGGGGTCTTCTCCAGGGACCTCCACCACAGTCTGTGCAGAGCAGCCCCCTGCAGGTCTCCGCAGCTTCCCATCCTCGGAGCCACAAGGCAGCGATTGATCCCCATTTCTGTGGGTTCTCTGTGGTTATCCATAGGAGACAGGCCCTGTGTTTGCAGGAGGTCCCAAGGGGCAGAGGCTTGGATCAGAGCAGCTGGGCAGAGAAAGAAAATCCCAGGCCGTGCTGGGTCCAGAGGAAGCGGGTGGCGTCTGCTCTCTGACCACTATCTCCCCTGCCTGGCTCAAGCAGGGGCTTGCAAGAAAGAAAGAAAGAAAGTGACGTCACTCAGTCACGTCCAAATCTTTGCGACCCCGTGGACTGTAGCCTGCCAGGTTCCTCTGTCCATGGGATTCTTCAGGCAAGAATATTGGAGTGGGCTGCCATTTCCTTCTCCAGGGGATCTTCCCAACCCAGGGATGGAACCTGGGTCCCCTGCACTGCAGGCGGATTCTTCACCGTCTGAGCCATCAGGGGCTTGCAAACACCTTGCCAAGGTGCCGTGCAGGTGCCCCGTGTAACCAGACAGGGAGAGAGGAGGGGGTTGCCGGGGAAGATGAGACCTTCCATGGAAAGAAGGAGGAGGGTCTGCTCTGGGAGCTGGAGGGAGAAGGTAAAGTTCTGAAGGGTGTAGGGAGCTGAAGACCGTAAGCCCAGTTCTAAGAACAACACAGAACAATCCTCTGATGAGGGAAACACCAAATGTGCAGGAAAGGGGGTGATGAAGGGCCCTGTGCCACAGCAGGGGGCAGCGAGGGCCCCTGGATCAGTGGGACACCAGGCAAGTTTGCAGGAAGCGGGGGGTTAAACTAGTGCTGACTCTGGAGAGCCCAGGAGCGGCTAGATGACATGAACCTGAGGGGACCCTTTGGCATCCTTTTCACTCCAAAACACCACCGCCCAAAAGCCTGCAGGGAGAAAGCTGACGGTGGGGCTGGACGTTATGGGTGGAGTCTACCCAGGAGGGTGGGGTCCATCCAGGAGGGTGGGGTCTTTCTAGGAGGGTGGAGTCTACCCAGGAGGGTGGGGTCTACCCAGAGGGTGGGGTCCATCCAGGAGGGTGGGGTCTTTTAGGAGGGAGGGGTCCATCCTGGAAGGTAGGGTCCATCCTGGAGGGAGGGGTCCATTCCGGAGGGTGAGGGCCCATCCCGGGGTGGGGGTCCATCCCGGGGTGGAGGGGTGGGGTCTACAGAGGAAGGTGTGGTGGGAGATCCTGGGTATGGGGCTGACCGTGAGCACAGTTGTAGCACATGACCTTGGACCCACACTTGGCAGAGACCAGAGTAAAGGCAGGAGACAGCTAATGGTGAGAGAGGAACAGTGGCGGGAACAGGTCAAGACCGGAAGTGAGTGAGCGTGAGGGAAGCTGGACGGTCCGTGTAGGAGGTGGGGTTTCAGGTCGGGCGCAGTGGGAGCCGGAGCGGGGGCAGCGCCCTTGGGTGGGGTGGGGCGTGTTCCCAGGTCCCCCAGCAGTCCCAGGACACCTTCCTGAGGGTGCAGCTGTACACAGATACTTGGGGAGGAGATTATTTTTTTTATTGTAATAAACACATTCCATTGATTCACATGAAATTGTAAGGTTTTTTTTCATTTAAAAAAGACTTCAAACGCCTTTCTCCTGGCTGCCTCGGGCTCCACCCCAGGCTCACATGCGTCTGTGGTTTGGTGTGGGAGGAAGAGCATGCCTGCTCTGCTGAGGAATCTCTACAATTACGGCCAACCTTCCGAGTCTGGACCTCTGCGCAGGGGTGCAGGTTTGATCCCTGGATCGGGAAGAAATGCCAACCCGTTTCTCCTAGTATTCTCTCATTTCTCTAGCGTTCTGACCAAGGAGCTTGGAGGACTCCAGTCCATGGGGTCACAAAGTGAGGGGCTGACACTTTCGCTTTCGTTTCATAGCGATTCTACTTTTGCATCATTTGGGGAACATTAAAAATGCCAGTGAAGGTCAATTGCATCTGAATCTCCAGGCACTGATTTTTTTTTTTTTTAATTTCCTAGGGTTGAGAATCAGTGCCTCAGATAAACAATTTCAGATGCTTCAGTGTCAGGGTTGGAACAAAAAAAAGCACGGGACCAGCAGCTTGGAATTCAGATGGGCGCCTGTGCTTGGAGAGTGGATGGGGAAGTGAGCCCGGGGAGCTTAGCCTGAAGGAGGGTTGGGATCACGCAGCAGGTGAGGAGACACAGCGACTTTTTACGACTGTCTACCTTAGCAAAATGCCCATCAAGTTCTGCAGGTGATGATACTTGCAAGAGCTAGGAAGAAAGGAAGAAACGGATACATGCATAACTGTGCTCCTCTGCAGTACCCCTGGAACAGCACTCAGTCACCGAGCTCTGTTACAGCAGGGAGGCCTGGCGACCACGGGGTCATAAAGCACTGGACACGACTGAACCACGGGACAGCAACAACAAATGCTCTAATATGAAATTGAAAGTGTAAATATTTATATTTAATCTAATATAAAGTTGAAAGTGAAGTGACTCAGTCGTGTCCAGCTCTGTGCGACCCCATGGACTGTAGCCCGCCAGGCTCCCCTGTCCGTGCGATTCCCCAGGCAAGAGTACTGGAGTGGGTTGCCATTTCCTTCTCCAGGGGATCTTCCTGACGCAGGGATAGAACCCAGGTCTCCTGCACTGCAGGCAGATGCTTTACCATCTGAGCCACCAGGGAAACCACCAATATAAAATACAATTAAATTTCAAAAAAAAGGAAAAAGGCAGAAAAGATGGGAGAGAAGGAGGGGGTGGGGGGAAAAGGAGAGCAGAAAGCCATCAACGTGTAAAGCTTGTCCTCGACTCCAGCCAATGGCTTCAGGAGACAGAGAAAATGAACACAGAACTAACACAAGGCCCACACCGTCTGTTAACTCTGCTTCCACGGCTCAGTTCCGTCGCTCAGTCATGTCCGACTCTTTGCGACCCCATGAACCGCAGCACGCCAGGCCTCCCTGTCCATCACCATCTCCCGGAGTTCACTCAGACTCACGTCCATCGAGTCCGTGATGCCATCCAGCCATCTCATCCTCGGTCGTCCCCTCCACAGTCAGACGGAAATTCAGAGCTGGAGGGCCCCTGACCGCCTCACTGCTCCCATTTTATGGGTGAAGGAACCAGGGCACGGAGAGGTCACGTGAGGGGTCACGGTGTTGCTGGGACTGGAACTCTAGCTTTGCACTAAGCCCAGGGCTCCGAGGAGCAGGCTTCTCACGCACAGGCCACCCCTCCCCGCAGGGTGGGTTCTGTTTTCTCATTCACAGGCTGAGACCTAAGGTGGGGCAAGATAACACTCACTCTCTCATCAGACACATGTCTTTGGAGAGCATCTTCCACGTAAATATCTCAGCAAGGGTCTGCCCTCTGCAGGCAGGCAGCACGTGACCAGCACTGCGCCTGCTGATTCACCGTTCGATGGGCCTGGTGCGTCCGTTATAGGCTGGGGTCTGGCAGCTCCCGGCTTCAGCTGCACCCGCTGCTTGGAGTCTGACCCCAGTCAGCGTCTGTGATGGGCTTTCAGGGGCTTCCTCCGCGGCAGGAAGGTGACTCTGCGCTGCCGGCCAGCCTACCTTCACCGCCACGGCCCGGGACTCACCACTGTCTCAGTCCCAGGGACCTCTCTGTCTCGTTGCCATGGCCACCAGCCTCGCCCCAGGCCTCCAGTGCCGCAGTGCTCAAGGGTTCTGGCTGACATGCGGGGGGAGGCCCAGCAGTTGGAGAAGACACCGTCCTCCTCTAAAAGCTGTCCCGAGGCTGTTCCGTGGGACCCTCTGGGCTGTTGGCGGAGTCTTTCGATGGTGTCCACTTGGCGGCCGTCTGGGGAGCAGCAGCTTCCTGGCACCTTTAACCCCAATCCTAAAGAGCTAAAGAAGGCTGTTCCTGGAGCTCGGACGCTGGCTGGTCGCTAAACCCTGAACACCTCACCGGCTGTTCCTGAAACTCCAAGCTCTTGAGAGAGAATGTCCCCCCTGCACAAGAGGTCCGGCCTGGCCGGTTCCTGGTGCCCCTAAGCCTCCTGTGACCTGAATCGGCTCCAAGACAGAGGAATCAGTGGCGGGCAAGGTAAAAGAAGCACACGGCTGGGACTAGAGGTGTCAGCTCTTCACAAGCAAAGGAGGGCAAACCTCCCGCGTGCAGCACGGCCTGAGTCGCGGCAGGCCCTGGTGATCTGCCGGCCCAGTGCTCGCGATCATGGCCATCCCAAGCAGCGAGGGGCTCCCTGAACACGCACACTGTGAAGTGACACCCGTCCCTGGGGGCAGACCGCCTGCACTCCCCTCTCAACACTTTACCCCGCAGGCGGGAAGCCCTGCAGGTCAGAAAGCATCAGAAAATACTGTTTTCACAATGGACACCCCCACCCCTCCACTCAGATCGCAAAGCCAGGAAGACCAGAGCCCCACCCGCCCCGGGGATGAACCCCGTTGTCCCAGAGCCCGGCCCAGGGCCGGGGAGCAGGGATGGATTCACAGGTGTTCACCCCTGTAAGAAGGGCCCAGGGCGGGGCGGGCAGCGGCCAGTTCTGCTGACCAGCCTGCAGCCATTCCAGCTACCCAGGGTCCAGGGCCACCCACCCCTGGGCATTCATCTGCCCAGAAATACTTGGCTGAGAATTGCCCTGGTGGCTCAGACAGTAAAGCGTCTGCCTACAGTGCCTACCATGCGGGAGACCCAGGTTCAATCCCTGGGTCGGGGAAGATCTCCTGGAGAAGGAAATGGCAACCCACTCCAGTATTCTTGGAAAATCCCATGGATGGTGGAACCTGATAGGCTACAGTCCATGGGGTCTCAAAGAGTCGGACACGACTGAGTGACTTCACTTTCTTTCACTTTCACTTTGCCGAGGAGGAGCTGGGTGGGGGGTGGGGAATATTCAAATTGAGCTGCCTCAGGAAAGCAGCTTCTTTAGAAGTAATGTCCAAAAACTAATCTCTTTCCAGTGGGAGAAATATGATCGTAAATTAGTAACTAGATAAAAATTAAAAAGGAGGCTGTGGTTTGAATTTCTTCGTACATTTTTGTGCTCACTTGGAATAATTCATTCAGCTTCTCCTTTAAGTTCGAATGACTTCACAAAGATTTATGGTTTAATTTTTTAAATTGAGGGACAGCGTGTTTACCTCTAGAACTAGCAAAGCAAACCTCAAGTTCAAGCCTTAATATTCAGACCCCACAGCCAGGCCCACATTCCCGTCAGACCATCAGTACCACCAACTTTTAACAATATCCCAGGGATTTCCTGGTGGTTGAGTGGTTAAGGCTCCTCACTTCCAAGGCAGGAGGTGCAGGTTCGATCCCTGGTTGGGAAACTAAGGTTCCACATGCTGTGTGGTTCAGGAAAAAAAAAAAAAATCCCCTAAAAGCGGGGAACAAAGTGGGTGGGTCTGACGGCTGAAAAGGCCAGTGTTCAGAGGGACTGGCAACCGCCACACATCCCAGGAGAGTCTGCACACACCCATCCTTCCTCCCATCATCCCTCCCTGGCCAGCACCCACATCCCTCCCACTTATCCAGATGACTCCCAGGGTCTGCGAAGAATGTTTAGAGGATCAGGAGGCTGGCCAGGGTCCAGCAGGAAGAAGCCTCAAACATGGAGAACAAACTGGACTGAACCAGCTCCCGAAGTCGCCAGCATGCTATGGAGACATGCCGTCTCCTGAGAGACAGCTGGAAACTCCTTGCACAGCAGAAGACGGGCCCCTCACGTGTGCTTCGCCCCGCACACACACCACTGCTGTCTGCCCCTTGCTGGTTCACAGGCCCCAGGAGTCGCCCGGGGCAGGGGGAGGGGGGCTGCTGCCAGACCCGCCCATGGCTGAGGCAGGATGAGCAGTGGTTTCCAGCCAGGCTGGGCTGCGTGCGGTGACTCACGGAAGCCTCTGGGCGGGGAAACGGGACCCAGATCCCCTTGGTGAAGCCGTGTCCCCGGGAGAACGGGCGTAGAGGGGAAGCTGTGCAGGCATGTGTGTGTGCTCCGACCTTCAGTCGTGCTTGCCACCCTGTGGACCATAGCCCACCAGGCTCCTCTGTCCTTGGAGTTTTCCAGGCAAGAATTCTGGAGCAGGTTGCCATTTCCTCCTCCAGATCTTCCTGAGCCCGCCAGGCTCCTCTGTCCATGGGGATTCTCCAGGCAAGAAGACTGGAGTGGGCTGCCATTTCCTCCTCCAGGGGATCTTCCTGAGCCCACCAGGCTCCTCTGTCCTTGGAGTTTTCCAGGCAAGAATTCTGGAACAGGTTGCCATTTCCTCCTCCAGGGGATCTTCCCGACCCAGGGATCGAACCCGCGTCTGTTAAATCTACTTGCATTGGCAGGAGGGATCTTTACCTTTAGCGTCACCTGGGGAGGCTTGCCACCTTCCAAATAGACCAGGGAAAACTCCAAGTATTTTTGTTTGTTTGTTTTTTAACTGGGTTTCAAGTATTTGGAGGGCTCATGTGCCACTGGCAGCTGCTGACTTCCTGAGCCTTAAACATAATAAGAAGTGTCTTAGCACAGGGTGTGGGTTTCGGGAGATGTGGGTTCAGACGTGGCCCCTAGTCACCTACCCTCTCCAGGCCTTCACCTCGGAGATGAGCTGCGGCTGCTCCTGCTGCTGTCTGAGGCTCAGAGGAGAGGCAGGCAGGGTGGTCCTGCCCCAGGAGAGGCGCTGGGGGAGCCTGCTTGGGGCCAGGGCACAGATATGTCTTCCGTGTCTGTCACCCTGTGTCACAAGGTACGTGTTGATCCTGTCCCCCCTCCTTCCCAGGTGAGTAGCCACCGTAGAACAGGTTCCAGCTCCACCTCTCAGCCAAGCCACACACATCGCTTCTTAGAGATACCAGGTCCCCTCCACGAGGCGACCCCAGGGGCATCTGCAGACCAGGTTTCCAGCCCCGCTCTGTCTCTAGCTGCTGGGGCAGCTTGGTATGGAGAGGTCACGGTCCCTCTCCTCTCCCGCCGATCCTCCACTTCCCCATATTTAGTTAGACGTTGAGTTTCTCTCCATGAACCTGGATGGTCCATGATCAGCAGGGCTTGAGTTTGTCTTAATTTGCGGCTTCATTGCCCCTCCCAGACAGCTTCTGTCTCATGGCCCAATATGGCTGTCCAGATCCAGCCATCTCATCATATTCTAGATGAACCATATCCATCGTGATAAACCGTTTTGTAATGTTGAAGCCTTTCCTCATGAGAAATCCTTCCCAGAGACCCGGCTGAATAAAAAACTCATGGGAGGGAACGAAGGTCTGCTCAGTTCCCCAGCCCACCTGCTCTTAATGGCCAAGCAGAAGGCAGCCCCTGGGGCTCCCTGGAGCATATTCACAGAACTGCAAGACTTTGCTCTGAATCTGACTTTCTGCAATGCTGAGTGTTTTCAGGATCACTTTCAGGATCATTTCTGAGCCTGACAAAATTAGCTCAAGGCTGATGTGTAACACATATCAGGAAGAAGATGGCCAGATGCCCTCCCTTCCACACCCGGCTCTGCACATCTGTCACCCGGAAGAAGCCACTTGGAAGTGAATTCCTATTAATTAACTGATCTCAGATGGAGACTCAGCAGCTTTGGGGGAGCGGAGAGAATAGGAAAAAGAAATATGAGAAAATAATGTACCCTTATCCTGAAAAGAGTGTCCAATGAAAATAAACCAATCAGCGGAGGCTATAGAAACAGGACCTGCGATAAATTAGTGTGAGCCGCCAGGGAGGGGTGGGAGTGGGGGAGGGGTGCAGGGAGCACGGGGCAGGAGAGCCGAACTTCTCGTCCAGGTCTGCGTTAAGCACTGACCTTGAACATTTCGTAGCTGTGTTTCAGTGACCTCCAGGGTAGGGCTAGACCAGGCTTAAACTCCTGTGGGATTTTTCCAGCCATAAACTTCTGTGAGTCTGAGGACTGTGGGCACTTGAGAATGTTGACAACAAGATCGCCAGACTCGGGCTTCCCTGGTGGTCCAGCGTTTAAGACTCCACACTTTCAGTGCAGGGGGTGTGGGTTTGATCCCTGGTCAGTGAACTAAGTTACCACCTGCTGCTTCACCTAAAACATGTTTTTAAAAAGTCATCAGGAGCCAGTCCCTGCTAGCCCTGGGCTCTCCCGTCCTCAGGCTCAGGCGTCTTGTCTCACGGTTCCCCGAGCCCTTAGTGGCCCTGGGTTCACACCCAGACCAGCAGGGCGGCCTCTTGGGGCGTCAGTCGCGCAGCTTCCCGGGGCCCCCACCTTCTTTCATGCGCTGCTGTCACCATCGTGAAATCTTTAGCACTTTTACCTTTGAACTTGTCTTTTGTGAGTGGAGTCCTAGGGACAATAAGGCGTGCACATGAGCAATGCGGGACCCACCCTTCCCTGCTGCCCCATTCACAGGCCCTCATCCCTGACGTCATGAGCACAGAATCCTGGGGGCCCACACACCCGGGAGTCCCCTGGGACTCAAGTATAATACACCTGCCCTGAGCAGCTGGGGGCGCAGGCAGCCCCTAGAGGCCATGATTCCGTCCAAACTGGAACTGGCTTTAAACACAGGAAGAAGACCGCAGAGCTCTACAAAAGCACGAAGCCCGAGAAACCGTTCTATTCTCTCACTGCTGTTACTTCCCTGTATCAGCCAAGCACTTACTCTGAAAAAGACATGGAAGGAAAAACAGAAGTGGCTGGCTTAACACACGGGTATGGATTATTCCAGAAGGAAGCCAGTAGAACTCCAGCCTGTGGCTCTGAAGGCCGCAATTTTTTGCCTTGTTCCTGCCCCTTGATTGTGTTTTCCTTCTTCTATCAACACAGCAGCAGGCAACCACCTAAGTCGCGGGCAGTGGTCTCTCTCGCTGTGGATGTCTGCCCAGAACTGTGTCATCTTCCTGGACGCTGGCCCTCCAGCCTCCTTTCCGTGGCTGTCACGTAAGCCCCAAGGTTTGGTGTTTGCTCCCCTAAAGCAACAAGTCCCCAACTTCTCCAGTTCCTCCAAGAGTATTTTGAGAAGAAAAGAGGGAACATCCATCCCAGAGCTTATTTTTCACTGTACACCCTCTTTCATACTTGAATGCCTTAGCATGTGTCCACAGGATCTAGAAAACAAGCCTATTATCTATATTTGTGTGTGCGTTTAGTTACTCAGTTGTGTCCAACTCTTTGTGATGCTACAGACCGTAGCCTTCCAGGATCCTCTGTCCGTGGGATTCTCTAGGCAAGAATACTGGGGTGGGTAGCCACTGCCCTCCTCCAGGGGATCTTCCCGGACCAAGGGGTCGAATCCAGGTCTCCTGAATTACAGGCAGATTCTTTACCGACGAGCCACCAGGGAAGCCCCTGTCTGACTCTTTGTGACTTCATGGACTTGCAGGACAGGGAAGCCCGGCTCACTGCAGACCTTAGGGTCCAAAACAGTTGGACACAACTTGGCGACTGAACAAAGACATGAAATCTATATTTTTACCATCACCTATCCTCAGTTGTTTCAGAAAGGAAAATAAAACAACTCAAACCTCTTTCATGAATACCCAAGGGAAAAAAGGAGCTATCATCCATCCCAGAAAAAAAAAAAAAAATCTTCTCAAAGAGTGGCATCAAAATGTCAGGGTCCGTCATCATTTCTTTCTTGAAGATAACTGGCAACCCACAACTCCCCTGAGGGGACGACAGAGGATGAGAAAGCTGGATGGCATCACTGAGTCAACGGACATGAGTTTGAGCAAACTCTGGGAGAGGCTGACGGACAGCAAGGCGTGCTGGAGTCCACGGGGTCACAAAGAGTCGGACACGACTGAGTGACTGAAAATCAGCAGCAACACACTGATCCCAGCGCGGAAGCAAGCTCTGCAGAAGCTACTCTGCCGGGAAACGGAGACCTCGCCCTGGCCAGCCTTCCCGTCTCCCCGCGCCCTTCTCAGCGGCTGCTTCTCAATCCTGTGTGAGGAATGGAAAGCCGGGCACACGTGCGGGGAGCACGCCTGGGCGAGGAAGGCGGAGCGCCGTGGTTTCTTCTTCCTTCTTCCTGCTGAGCTTCAGCAACTCCACACCCACTCGTGCACAGACTTGTTAGAGAATAAAAGCTGCCAGGGCCAGAAAAGAGCCGAAGGTGCTTATTTCCACCCCGAGGAGAGTGGCACTCCCAACGACATGCTGCAGGCGCGTGCAGAGCCAGGACCCAGGGCGCGTGCTCCAGGCCCAGTTCTGTTCCAACAACTATATCTAGCTCCCCAGAGCCGCCCCTCACGTATGTGCCCAAGACCAGCTTTTGTCCTGAAGCAAGAAGACAACCAACTCTATTTTCACACTGCAGCTCGCAAAAAGCAGAGACAGAACTTTTCTGTAAGCTGCTGCTGCTAAGTCACTTCAGTCGTGTCCGACTCTGTGCGACCCCATAGACGGCAGCCCACCAGGCTCCGCCATCCCTGGGATTCTCCAGGCAAGAACACTGGAGTGGTTTGCCATTTCCTTCTTCAATGCGTGAAAATGAAAACTGAAAGTGAAGTCACTGAGTCGTGTCCAACTCTCAGCGACCCCATGGACTGCAGCCCACCAGGCTCCTCCATCCATGGGATTTTCCAGGCAAGAGTACTGGAGTGGGGTGCTGATGCCAAGGGGCTGGTTTCCTTCTGTTTCTTAAGTGAGACTGGAGACCACGGTAGAAGCTGTCCTGCCGGCAGACGGCTGTCCTGGCCCTGGCAGCGCTGACGCTGGGGGCAGCACGGTCCCCGCTCGGGGGCTGCCCCGGGCTTGCTGGAGGGGGGCAGCAGCCCTGACCTCGGCCAGCTGGGCTCTGGCAGCACCTCCGCCGGTGGGCTGTGACAACCGAAGTGTGTCCAGATGTTGCCGGGTGTCTCTCCAGGGGCAACGTTGCCCCCAGTTAGGAACCACTGATAAAAGGAAACTGGATTATTTGCTTGTCACTTGTTGAAAAGCTCAGTCCTGTCTGACTCTTTGTGACCACACCAGGCTCCCCTGACCATGGGAATTCCCAGGCAAAAATACTGGAGTGGGTTGCTATTTCCTTCTTCAGGGGATCTTCCAGACCCAGGGATCAAACCCACATCTCCTGCAAGGGGAGGCGGATTCTTTACCCAGGAGCCACCAGGGAAGCCCTGATCAAAAGAGAACTGGACTTTTGGGTCCAGGAAACACTCACCAGCAACAACCAAAACAGCTGTTCAAGGTTATTTCAGCTTCGTAGTCAAATGATACAGGGAACCGGGAGAGTCAGAGGCATTCCTCCACACTGGCTTGTGTTTCCACGTGTCCTGTGGAGCCGAGAGCATGCGAGGAGCACCCTGTCCCTTCAGCCTGGCGCTGCTCTTGGAGCCGATGGGAAGGCAGCTGCAGTTCTTCATGGCAGAGCCCCAGCGAGCGCCTAGAGGCTCTTAGCTTCCGGCTTTGGAGTCAGAATGGGCTCAGACTCATGTGATTTGGGACAAGAGCCTCGGTGTGTGTGTGTATGTGTTTTAACCTTAACAACAACAACAAGACAGTATACAAACAGTACACAGATACTGATTATAAAAACCAAATGATACAGAAGGAATAGACACTTACTGTAGATGAAAAGTCCCCTCCACCTCACTCATTTCCCCTTGGGTAACACCCAGTTATCATTTTATTGCCTTTTTTTTTTCTGAATCCTTCCCCTGCATTTACAGAGATGGGGAGATGGTTAAAATGTGATTATCTTTAACGTAATTCTAGGCTTATTCTTCTGTGACCTACTTTTAAAGTATTCCAGGTCAGTACACATGACATTCTTTTTAGATTCTAAATTTATATTAACTTCATTGAATATAACTTGCGTGCAATAAGACACTCCTGCATGACAAATACATGTGTGTGTAACTGCAGTCCCAGTCAAGGTAAAAGCATTTCAATCCCTCAGAAAAGACTTCTGCGGGGCCCCTTCCCCATCAGGCATCTCCTTGCTCAGTCCCGGACAACCCCTGACCTGCTGTCTGTCACTGTGGATGAGATTCGTCTTTTCAAGAGTTTGATATAAACAAAATCCTGTTGTGTCCCACGTGTGCTTTCGGTGCTTGGCTTCTTTCTCTCGATACAGTGCCTTTGCGATTTAGCCACAGTGGTTACACAGCTCAGTTGTTCGGAGTTTTTTTATTGCAAGGTAGTAACTCACTGTACAGATACCCCAACTCATTTTACCCCTTCACCTATGGATGGACAAGGGCTTCCCAGGTGGTGCCAGCGGTAAAGAACCCGCCTGCCAGTGAAGGAGACGTAAGAGATGCAGGTTCCATCTCTGGGTTGGGAAGATCCCCTAGAGGAGGGCATGGCAGCCCATCCCAGTGTTCTTGCCTGGAGAGTCCCATGGACAGAGGAGCCTGGCAGGCTACAGTCCACAGGGTCTCAGAGAGTCATACACGGCTGAGTGTGCACTCATGGATGGACAGCTGGGCTGTGTCCACTTTGAGGCTGCTGTGAATAGAACTGTTTTGAGGACCAGTGGTTAAGTGTCTATGTGGACATGTCTTCATTTCTTTTCAAGAGAATGAATTCCTCAGAAAGCAAATGCTAGCTCTTAGGGTAAGTGTATGTTTATCTTTGTTAAAAAAGAAAGCCCAGCTGTTTTCAGAGGCGGTGGTTCCGATTCGTATTCCACCAGCTAAGCACGAATGGGCGCACCAGTTGTTCTGTATCCTGCAAAGCGTTGCGGTTAGGACTGAACAGTGAATTTGGAGGGGGAGCGGGGTATACATTCAGCCCATAGCAGTGGGTCTTCTATAAGTCCGTGGGGGAGAGTGCTTTCTGCAGGAAGTCGTGCCCCAGAACACACAGTGTGGGAGAGCTTGGTCATGGAGCTCGGGAGGATGAAGCTTCTGGGGGGCTTCTGCTGCCTGGGGAACTCGGGATCCAGCTAGAGTCCAGCACTGTCTCCAGGGCCCCGCCCCCTTGCCTGCTCGGCCCACTGAAGCCTCCCGTGGCTGATGGGGGCCGTGGTGGGAAAGCACCTGTGAAGAGCCACGGGGGGGCCTGCAGAGCCCCAGGGAAGAGCCCATGGCAGGGAGCCACACAGAGGAGCAGAGAAAGTAAGTGAGGAAGGAGAGGAGGGGGAGGGGAAGGGAGGGGAAAGGAGAGGGGGGAGCGCGAGGGGGGAGGGCGAGGGGTGGGGGACGTGGTGTGAGGTCGCCAAGGGGAGAGAGGAAGGAGACCGCCAAGCAGCAGGACACTGGACAATAAGAGAGGAGAGATTTCATCCCTCAGAAGGCCCAGGACCAGAGGAAGGTGGGTCCGAAAGTTTCCACTGTGTTGTTCCTTGTAATGCCCAGTCTCTCACCTCCACACACACACACAAAGTGTTAACCGCTCAGTCGTGTCCACTCTTTGCAATCCCATGGACTGTAGCCCACCAGGCTCCTCTGTTTTGGGGATTCTCTAGGCCAGAATCCTGGAGTGGGTAACCATTCTCTTCTCCAGGGGATCTTCCTGGACCAGGGATCAAACGGGGGTCTCCTGCACTACAGGCAGATACTTTACCATCTGAGCCACCAGGAAAGCCTCCACCTCATCACAGTTCCTCTGAACTGTTCAGCAAATGTATTCCTTACTGTCCAAGACCCATGGCATCTAATCTGTGGTCCTGGCCTGGTGGGTCAGGGAGCAGGGGGAGCAGGAAGGTTTGTCCGGGTGGGGATGGGGGTAGTGTTTCACCTGCCAGGTACGTGGCTGCACATCCCGTTTCCCTCCCAGACCGAAGGCTCTTTGAATGCAAGGCCCCTATCCGTTTTGTGTGTCCCCTGCTAGACAGCAGAGGCTTATATACAAGTGACTGCTGGATCCCCTTGAAAATCCTATAAACAGTCACAAATCAACCCAAACCTTGTTTTGCACCTACTTGTGTTTTCAACTAGCACCTCCTCTCTGGGGCACGAAAGTCCCAATTCTTCTACCCGCTGTGTCCTGACCAGCCAGGAGCTCTGTGACTGTCTGAGCTCTTCTGTGCTGTGAGCAATGTGGTCAGAGTGTTGCAAGAGAAAGTCGACCAAGCCTGCTGCTTGCCCAGAGGACCCAGATCAGGGGGTTGGGGGAGGCACAGAGCCAGGCCAGGGGCCGCCCAAGAGCCCAGTGGGGTCAGGCTCTGGGTCTGGGGCCCCGGATTGGTTAGCATGTGCCCTGCTCCCCCCAGCAACACGCTTAGATGATCTGAATTTAGTTCTATTCTGGGAATCTGTTGGGAAATAAGCTAAGTGCCAAGAAGAACGATCTGGGGTTTGAGGATAGCAGGGCTGACAGAGAGGAAATGCCAGCCAGCTCTCCTCACCGCCCCTCCCAGCCTCTGCCTCCTTGGGGAGCACACTGGTGAGGGGGAGTCTGGGTGCCACGCAATCTCAGCCGCCTTGCTCAGCAATGGAAGTGGGGGGAGCCAAGCAGAGACCTGCAAAGGGCTCAGAAGGAGAGAGGAAACTCCCGGTGTGGGAGTGTGTTTTCTCTCTGGGCGGTGCTGGAGGTGTGCAGGGCGAGCGCCCATGACTGGCGGTGACCTGCTCAGGAGCTGGGAGTGGACCAACGCCCTTCTCAGGGGGGCCGCGGCTCAGCATCGGGAGGAGTTTCCGCCCCACACAGAAGAGCCTTTACAGCTCTGTTGGCCTCCAACCCAGACCAGCCCAGGGTGCAGGTAGTTTCAGGACCCATTTCTGCATTATTAAAGCCAACTTCCAACCTCCCTAAGGAGATCTGAACTTCCAACTTGGTGAACTACGGTAGGAAAAAAAAAAAAAAAGCCAGGGAAAGCAAGCGCGGTTCAAACAGAAGGTCTTCCTTCTGCTAACATCCCCACATGCTCCCACTGAAAATGACTCTCCCAGGCACTTACCCTCCTCCAGCAGAAACATCGTGTTGTCTCTTTAAAAATCAAGCCAGCAGAGCAGGAAGAGTGAGGGGGCCCTTCCTTGATGTGAACTTCCTCCGCTGCCATGAGGATTAAACAACTGTACTGCAGCCCCAGAGGAAGCTGTGTGTCCCCTTGAGAACAGGGGGTCAACGATATGCTGAAATCAGCTTAATGAAAACGCCCGTGACAGTCACCCCCGTCCAAAAACGTTTTTGTTAACATGCAGCTAAGTCGATGTGCTTGGGTCAGCAAACACTGCAAAACCACAGCACGGGTGCAGAGGGAACTCTTTCTCCGGTTAGTTTCAGGGTTTGCATTAGGGTGCTTCCCTGGCCCTGGCATCTCCCTGTGTACCGGCAACGCTGCAGAGTTGCACACGCCCAGGTCCCGCTGCAGGAGCCGCCTGCCTGGGAGATAGTTTGCAAACAGAAGCATCCTCGTAGGCCACTTCCTACCCTGCCTGGGTGCCCCTCACAGGCAGGGCTTGTGCGGCTGTGGAGGTAAAGCAGAGCTCCTGGGAGCAATCTGAGGAAAGCCACTGTGCTGTAAACAGAGCCCTAGATTCTGGGCTACGTCTTCATTAAGAAAGACACCATGTATGTTGTTTAAGGGCTTCCCAGGCGGCGTTCCTAGTAAAGAACCTCCCCTGCCAATGCAGGTGACTGAAGAGATGTGGGTCCAATCCCTGGATCTGGAAGATCCCCCAGAGAAGGAAATGGCAACCCACTCCAAGAATTCCATGAACAGAGGATCCTGGCAGGCTACAGTCAATGGGATCACAAAGAGTCAGACATGATTGAAATGACTTAGGACGGATGGACGATGTTGCTTAAAGCAAATAAAATGATGAGATGAGGAAGGAGAAAGGAAAATCATTTTCAAAAACAACCTTGAATTCCCCTGAGAAGAGCAGCGCTTGGTGTCTAGAAAGGACGTCATCTACACCTCATCAGTGGCCAAAGAAGTCCACCTGTTGGGACAACATTGTCTCCACAGACACACCTATCCCGTGAGCAGAGTGGGCAGCTGCTCAGAACCAGGAACTGATGCGCTGGCTGAGCCCTTCAGCCAGCACCCTGTGTGGCCAGGAGCTTGTCCCCAAGGCCGGCGATCACTAAGGAGGTTGATCCATCTCCAAGTAACATGCTCTTCCTCCTTTCCGGGACAGGCCCCGTGTTCTCAGCTGAACACATCATATTTTCCATGTCCCAGGATGGGACTGTTGTCCTGGCGTCCAGCACACCCAGTGGACTTAGAGACTCTTGATTTCCTGCTGAGGCCTGAGAAAAACAGGCACCACAGAGGAGCCAGGTCAGGAGGCAGCAGGGTCAGAGTCCTGGGAATTCCCAAGGATCCCTCAGCCTTGACGTCTCTGCATCTTTGGGGCCGGAGCACCAGCGGTCAGCTCCTCACTAAACAGACAGGGTTGGGGAAGGATCCACGTGTGAGGGCTGCACGGCTTCTCCAAACTCCGTTTTAAACAGCTCTGAGCATCTAACTCTGTCCGTAACCCATGCTGATGACACAATGGCCGGAGTCAGTTTGAGACCGGCTTTCTCATCCTCCATTGAACGGACGCACTGCGGAACGCACAAAGGTGGCGAAAGCAAGCAATAGTCTTAAAGCACCAACCACGCAGACAAAAGACTGCCTAGGATCTGGCAACCAGCAAGTAGACGGCAGGTAGAAGGCGTCCCTTGCTTGGGCTGCAGGGCTCCTGGTCGTAGGACCACGCGGAAAGGAAGCCTTCTCTGTGGAGGCTGGATGGGTACGAGAAGCACCTGGAGGTCACTGATGTAGGAAGCGGTCTGACCATCTCCAAGAGTGTGGGGCCCAGGAAAGGGTGTTTTTAATAGAAGCCTCTGGCTCTGCCTGGAATACAGGAGGCGCAGGAGATGCAGGTTCGATCCCTGGGTTGGGAAGATCCCCTGGAGAAGGAAATAGCAACCCACTCCAGTACTCTTGCCTGGAGAATCCCACGGACAGAGGGACCTGGTGGGCTGCCGTCCATGGGGTCGCAGAGAGTCAGGCATGACGAGGCACACAGCACACTGGCCCCAGGCCGGAGGAGGGCGTCCAGGGAGCTCTCACAGTTTCACTTTCCGACGTGGATCAGGCCATCCAGACAAACACGGGAATTCAGATGGAGCTGGACAAAGGCAGGGAGGCCAGAGCCCCAGCACCGGAAAAGAAGGCCAAGGGCCCAGAGAGACTAGAAAAGAATCTGTTTACTTAACATTGAAACTAACAGGGGGGGAGTCTGGTTCCTACCTGAAGCGGTTCCATGCAGTTCATTCACTCCCTCACGCACTTTCTCCTACCAACGTCTACAAACACTTCTGAAAGTGCCCTGTCTGCAAACCTATGCAGGACGGGTAGAGAGGGGAGCGGGGAGCCCTACAGAGACCGAGGGAGGGGACAAACACTTGGTCACTGGAGCTCTAAGCTGTGGCTTCCAGGCACTGAAAAGTACTTTTCTCTGACTGATAAGAATAAACATTCAAATGGAGGCTCAGGAAAGGTTCCTGGTCCTGGCAGTTGAGTAAGAAGCCCGCTCTCGTAGGAAGATGCTCTCCCGATCGCCCAGGTGCTGCAGCTCATGTCCAGGGTTGGCCCCGCCGTCAGCTGCAGGCCCCTTGCTGGTCTCAGCATTTCCTTTGTCCCTCGGGCTGGTCCTCAGGTTCTGAGAAGTGTATGAATTTTCCCTAAAATTTCTTGCAGCACAAAAGCTGCTTTTGTGCTGTGGAACTTTGTGGAGGGTTTTGGTTCCTTGCCGGTGGCTTGCGTCCTGTCACTCACACTCACCTCCTGGGCTGGTGAAAAGGTAGGGAACTCACTACCATCCCCCCACCCTCATCTGCCCCTGCAAGGAAGCCATGGTGTGTGGGGGGGTGGTGGGGGGGTGGTGGGCGGGGGTGGATGTAGGGAAATGCCCTAGGGCTAAACTCAAGAGACTTGTGAGTAATCACCTGTCCTGCCACCTGCTGCCTCATTCTCACTGCTCTGGGGGAAAAGCAAGGGGGAAGGAATTGGTCCAGACTGGGGTTTCTCCGCCTTGGTGCTGCTGACATCTTGGGAGAGATGGTCCTTTGTTGGGGATGGGGCGTAGGGGGATAGCTGGGCATTGTGTGTCCGAGGCTTAGCACCATCCCTGTCTCCACCCAGAAGCAGCCAGCAGCATCCCCTCCAGGCGTGACAACCCCCAGGATCCACGAACATTGATAAATGCCCCCCAGGCAGGAGGGGAACTTCCCCAGGAGAACCACCAGTCCGAAACAGCGCCATCTAATCCAGAAACCATCCAGGGCCCCTGAGCAAGTGAAACGTGGCTAGTCCAAAGTGGCACGTGCTGTGGGCATAAACTGTATCCTGGATCTCAAGTGTTTACATGGAAAGAAAAAAAGTAAACCAGCTCAGAAATATTTTTATACGATTATGTTACATTTTTACTGGTTACAATAATAGGATTCTTAATCCATTGAGTTATATAAAATAAAATGTAAGAATTGATTTTACCTCTCTCTCTTTTTTTTTTTCACTTTGAATAACGTGGCCACCTAACATGTTGAAATATCATATGTGGCTCAGCTGGTGGGGCATTAGATTTCCACTGCTCAGCACAGGTCCAGACGCTGCCTGCTAAGGTCCTCCCTGAGCAGGTCCAGAGTCCCTGGGAGTGAGTTGCTGCCACACCAGCAAAGCAAGCATTTGTCAGGACTCTCTGCCCTGGTGATGGATCTGGCAGCCGAGGCGTGACAGAGGAGACACAGAATCGTCAGAAAGTCTCCGATGCTCTCGCCCAGGTTTCTTCTCAGTGAGAACCGTCACACAGTCTGCGGTGTCACCATTTAGAGGCGACACCCCGCAACATCCCACAAAGGAAGCGGCCCCAGCTGTCAACATCCTACTCAGGTCTGATGGAAGCAACAGACCCTGGACACCCCACGCAGGAGCCCGGGAAACTTTCCACTCCTACCGACCTGTAGGAGAGCCTGGGGGTGCACCACCCCCCGTAGCCAGGAGAGCCGGGGGTCAGAGGAGCTGGTGGAGCATGTCATGAGGCACGTCCCACCTCCATCACCTCCCTCCATCCCCAAAACAATCAGGTGAGCTGGACGCTAGGCTGTCTCCATTTTATTTATATTTGGCCAATAGGAATTTTGCTCTGGAAACTCAGGTCATTTTTACTAAATCAAAGTAATGCAATCCTTAACACAACATTGTAAAGAAACTATTAATATACTCCAATTAAAAAAAAACCTAAACAATAGAATTGTCATATGATCCAGCAATTCCACTTCTGGGGGTATATCTGGAAATAAACAAAATTACTAACTCAAAAAGATACAGGCATCTGAATGTTCACAGCAGCACTACTTACAATAGCGAAGACATGGAAACACCCCTAGTATAACAGACGATTAGATTAAGAAGATATGGTATATACATACATATACAATGGAATATTTCTCAACCCTAACAACTGCCATTTACAGCAATGAGGATGTACCTGGGGAATATTACCCTTATTGATAGATATGTCAGACAGAGAGAGACAAATACTATGATATCACTTGTATGTGGAACTTAAACAATATTACAGATGAATGTATATACAAAACAGAAGCAGACTCACAGACATAGATAACAAACTTGTGGGTACCAAAGGGAGGGACAAATTCTGAGCCTGGGATTAGCAGATAGAAATGACAGTTCGTGAAACAGAGACCCAACAGTGATCTACTGCAGACCATAGGGCATTATAACTCATGTTTTATAATAACCTATAATGGGATGGGATCTGCAGAAATGCTGAATCCCTCTTCTGTAAGTGGAGAACTAACACAATATTATAAATCAAGTTAAAAATTAAATTCAAGTAAAAAATTTAAAAACATAGCAAAAAAAAAAGATGCAATTCAAAAAAAAAAAAAAAGATGCCCTTCTTTTCCCAGTCTCACTTCTCTCCCCAGTTCCTTTCAGTTGTTCAGAACGTAAAGGCCCCAGAGTCGTAAGCAGAGAACACTCAAGGCGGCCCCTCTGATTTTCTGTCTGCCTGGTTATCCCTATGGGCCGTCGCCTTGGGCCGGTTGGTGCCTTGTAGGGGTCTGCGTGCCACATGTAGGGATGGCATTCCAAGGTGGCCCTTTCCTGAGAGCTGGCAGTGCGACAGGACCGCGTTCTCGGGACTCCTTCTGGAAGCCCTGCCCCTGCCTCTTCTCTGGCCACAGCAAAGCTCTTCCTCAGCTCTGCAGTCTTCCCTCTCACTGAAAAAAACAAAACAAAAAGCACCATGCTTAGCCACCCCTGCCCCCCGACCTCCTCTGCACACACACGCCACCCCCCCCCTTCCTCTGAGTACCAGCAAACATTATCTTTTATCCTAAGTGACTTCAAGCGTCCAAAATAAAATTCACAACAGTGGGTTTCCATTCAGGAAAACTCTGCTTTCCATCCGGCACTACAAACCTCCAGAGTGATAAGGAGCTCAAACACTTGACCTTCTGGGAAAGAAGACCCCAAAAAAATGACAACAGACAACACGCAATTTAAGATCTCTATAAATTATGCTGTTTCCGCAAGTGGAGAAAGCCAAGGCCGTGCGCGGTCAAGATAATCGTTCAGTATCGTGTTTCTGGAAAGTGTCAGAGGAGGAGCCCAGCCCAGGACCCCTGACTCCCCCTGAATAGATCACTGCCGCTCCCCCTCTCCACACCCCAGGGCCCGACCCCCAGAGGGCCTGGAAGCGGAGCTGACGGCCGAGGGAGGGGACCGCCGGACCTCCGGGCCCCCAGCTCTATTCCCGGAAGTGCCTTCCTCTTGGGAAACTCTTACTGTTGTGCAGCTGCCAGGCCCCAACCAACCCAATGAGGACTCACTTCCCTGTTCACTTAGCATTGCTGGAACCCGCTGGAATGTTTAAATAGGACCTTGTTGGAAGCTGAGGTTCACATATCTGACTTACAAAATATTTTTCTCACTCAGCTTTCTGCAGAAATTGTTTGTTTTCTTTTAAAGGGAAGCAATCAGTAAAATCCATAGGTGCTAGGTGCTACAGGAGTTCTGCAAACCTGTGACTCCAAGAACAGTTTTCTTGACAGGGCGGTGGAGGAGGGGGGTGGTGGCGGGATGGGGGCTGGAAATCTGGTTGAGACAAGGTGTGGAATCATGGAGCTATTTTATCACATTTAGCAGTCAGTTATCAGCAGGGTAATTGAGCAGCTGATCAAAGTACTCCATCATAAAACTATAGAATCGATCTTCAAATCAGATCTTTGCCACGGGAGCAGGCCCAGCTCATGCACCAGGCAGGTGTCCTTGCTGAGACGCCTGCCTCTTCAGGCTGTGAAGTCTGTGAGAGCGGCAGAGACAGAGGCGCAGCTGACATCCCCATGCGGGACCCAGAGCACAGATCCTGGCATAACTCCTGGGCCCCTGTCCAGCAGGGCCTGCTGTTGACCGCACAGGGGGCGATGTACTATCCCGCTGAAAACCCTTGCAAAATGCTAGGCAGTTAACCATAGGGCTGAAAGGACTCACCTATAAAAACACAGCGTAATAAGACATGGGATATAGCGCGGGGAGCTATATTCCCCATTCTGTGATTAAGCCTTAATGGAAAAGGACTTTTTAAAAAACAATGACACATCAAATGCCAAACTGCTTGTGATTCACGAGCAATTGTTTGTTGCTTCTTATGCCTTTTGATTTCTTATTATATACATGTGAACTTTTTAAAAATACACGTTATTTTTTAAAAACCTTTTTAAAAATATGTGTGTGTGTGTACAGCAGAAGTTAGCACAACATTGTAAATCAAGCATATTTATTTAGAAGATATGGGAAAATATGAAATACAGACAAATAAAAAGCAAGTAGAGCTTCTTACAAACCTGGATGTCTGTTAAAAATATAGCAACAGAAATTGAGCTACACAAAACTCAAGAAAAAAAGCCAGACAAAACAGTGTGTACTGAAAAGTTCCATGTATAGAAATTTAAAAGGGGCTTCCCCAGGGGTTCATCGATCCACATGCAATGCAGGAGACAAGGGTTCAAGAAGATCCCCGCAGAAGGAAATAGCCACCTCCTCCAGTATTCTTGCCCGGGAAATCCAACGGACAGAGGATCCTGGCGGGCTACAGTCCGTGGAGTCGTAAAGAGTCAGACACGACTTAGTGACTCAACAACAACAACATAAAAACGGGCAAAACTAGTTATGGAAAACAGCATGGAGGTTCCTCAAAAACTCACAGATAGAATTACCACATGGTAGAGACACTCAGTCGTATCTGACTCCTTGTGACCCCAGGGACTGTGGCTGACCAGCTCCTCCGTCCATGGACTTCTCCAGGCAAGAATACTGGAAAGCGTTGCCATTCCCTTCTCCAGGGGATTTTCCTAACCGAGGGATCAAACCCAAGTCTCCTGTACTGCAGGTAGATTCTTTACCGTCTGAGCCATTGCTAGAATTACCGCTTGACTTAGCAATTCCACCTCTGGGTAATTATCCAAAGGAATTGAAAGTAGGGACTCTAAGAGCTATTTGCACATCGATGTTCATAACGACTTTATTCACAATCGCCAAGAGGGAGAAGCCACCCGAGTGCCCATTAATAGATGACCGGGTAAACAAAAGGGGAATCGACACAGTGGAATGCCCGTCGGCCTGGTAAAGAGAAGATCCTGACACAGGCTGCACTGTGGAGGGACGTGAGGCCATCACGTGCAGTGACAGACGCCGGTCACCAAAGGCGAAACGCTGCCTGGCTCCGTGGAAGAGGTCCCCAGAGGAGGCAGGTTCACAAACACAGATTGGTGGGCTCCAGAGGCTGGGGAGGGGGAATGGGGCCAGAGCTTCGGTTTTGCAAGATGAAAAGAGGTCTGCGGATGGCAAGTGTGAGGGTCACACCGTTTGAATGCACTTCATGCCGCTGAGCTGGGCACTTAGAAACAATGACGACAATAAATTTGGTTTTATGCTTTTCACCACGATTAAAAACTAATTTTTTTAAGGGAAAAAAAGAGGCAGCACCCAACTATGGTGCGAGACCAGGGCTGGCTGGGGAGAAGGGGGCTCCCAGCGGCTGAGCAAGCCCTGTTCCTTAGTGTAAGTGTTGGTTGCACGAGTGTTCTCCAGTTGTGAACCGCTAGTGAATTATACGTTTAGGCTTTGGGCACTTTTCTGCATGCATTTTTTAGAATTTTTTCTAAAATATTGTAAAATGCCTTCAGCCAATTCCTCCTCCTCTACCACTATATATACGTAAACGTTAGAAGAAATTATATGAGCAACGATGAAAACCCAGTTCTACAGGAAAGGCCACAAGGATGAAAGGTCATCTACAGTCTGCAATAACATACGAGGCGATGCACTTTTGCCCATATCTTGCCTAACAGCTTCTGGAGCTTCCAAGTTCATGAAGCAAGTCCTCTTTGTGTTTTCATTGCCACTTCTGTTAGTGAGGAGAACATCACCCCTCCCCCCTCCAAACATCAGATTTTTAGAAAACTTTGTCCCAGGGGTCCCTTCCCCCAACAGCTGCTCAGCAAGCAGAGTCAAGCAAGCAGGGTGGGAAGGGCCCGGGTGTGCAGAGAGCCTGGAGCGAGCATATGGGGATCTAGGAAGTCCCAGGTGTGCTCTGACCACAGGCGCTTAACCGGTTAACTGGCTGGCACTCGAAGGCCCCTCTCGGCCTGGCAGACTGGGAGCTTTGGCTTGATTCCCAGTCCGCCCCCACACCCCAAGTCCCCTCTTCTGCTCCCAGCCAAGACCTCTCTCCACAGGGATCCAGACCATAAGCCCAGGGCTCTGTCAGGTTCTATGGCGGCGGGCTGAATCCCCAGGCAGGGCAGACGCCCCCTTAGCCCCTGCTTCCCCCAGGGCCTGCTCCCCACGCCTTCACAGGCTCCGGCTGTGATGGGAACTAGCTGCTCAAGAAGACAAGGTCTTAGCTCTCCTCTCTCTTTCTCCTCGTCTTCCTCCCAAAGCTTCTATTTCTGCTTCTACCCCAGTTCCTTCCCTTACATGACCACAAGCCCAGGTGAGGCTCGGGGCTTGAGGAAGCCAGTTCCACATCTCATTTCCTTTGGGTCCTTTAAATTCAGACTTTTAAAAAGATAATCTACTGGTATCTTACCAATTGGCATCTAAGCATTGAACTTCTATAATGACACTCACATCTTCACCCCCCACCCCGCCCCCCACCCCAGGGAGGACCCAGATGGAGGCTGGGAGAAGTAAAAAGCTTCTGATCCCACCAAGTAGCAAAGCCAAGAAGATGCCAGTCCCGCCTGGATGGTGCAGGCCCGTCATCTCAGATGTGCTGGAGCCTCACTCACACCTTGAGGGGTTCGGGTCCTGCTCTGGGCATTTCAGCCAGTTCCCCAGTTCAGACCTTGGAGGCTTCCCCGGCCACTGTGAGAACACTCACAGCGAAGCAAGGAATGCTGGGAATCCCAGCGGCTCCTAGAGGTATTCTTTAAATGGTCACGCTCTTGTGTTTTAAATACCACGTATAAGCCCAAGGCCCTCTGTTTACCTTTGACGTTACCCAAATAAAACCAGGGAGCCGTGTCTGCAGCTCAGCAGGGGCCTGGTTTTGGGAAAACACTCTTCTCCTGAGAGGCGGAACTGGCCTTGCAGGAAATGGTGAGGAAGAGGAACTGCATGGATCATCTCTCAAAGTCTTGTGACGCCGTCTTTACGCCGGAGGGGCGGGAAGGGAGGATGAGGGGAAGTGTGGCTATAAAACAAACCAAATCTTGGAGTGCACAATACACGTGTCCGAGCAGACTCAGCTCCGTTTCCAGCAGGAGGGAGCCCTCAGAGCTTGACCCCCTGCCCGCCAGGCTCTTAGAAGCCAGAGCAGAGCCTGCTGTCTGGCCTGCCTGGGCTGTGCCTAAGTACCTTTAGAAAGATGCCGGGCTCCTCTGAGGCTGAATCAGCACCGTCAGGCATCAAAGATGAACATGGCCCAAATTTCAGGTCAGTTCTGTCAAAAGAAAGGAACCTTTTTTGTTTTAATCTTTTTCAGAATTTGCTCAAGATTTTCAGAAAGGAGGAACATGAGCATTTGTTTTTAGTTGAGTGGAAAAGATGAGTCTCCTGATGATGAGTTTCTGCAGCTAGAGATCCGAATAAAAATTCAAAATGAAAATACATTTTTTAAAAATGTGTCTTTTCCATTTCTACAAAGAGTGACCATATCAGAAGGGGTGAGGTGCTTGAACCCCACAGGAAAACTGGACTTCCCTGGGGGCTCAGACAGTAAAGATGTCTGTTGGATTCCTGGGTTGGGAAGATCTCTTGGAAAAGGAAATGGCAACCCGCTGCAGTATTCTTGCCTGGAGAACCCCATGGACAGAGGAGCCTGGTGGGCTACAGGCCACGGGGTTGCAAAGAGCCAGACACGACTGAACTACTTTCACTTTCCCTTTACGTGAAAACCTTATCATCTCAAATAAGGCTTATAATTTCAAGTTTCAACCCCATCCCTGCTCCCCAGGGCAGAAGGGATCAGTGGTTTGCTTCCACCAAACAGTAGTTTCAGCTCCCTTGGAATTAGCACATTAACCTCTGTGACCACCACCCCCAATTTAAGGAAAGTTAAAGGTGGCTCGCTCCAAACTTTGCTTCATAGTAAAGTGAGTCTTTTTTCCTCTAAGGAGCTTCATACTATAAAAACTCAGAACTCATGAAAACTCACTTTCGCATCGTTTCCTGCTGAGCAGCGAAGCTCAAGCACGACGTTTGGCTTTTGCCAGATTTGGGGCTTATTGCAGGAAAACAGTGCTTTCCTCTTTTAGCTTCTTTCCACCACCTCTGGAGACAAGCTTGCCAGCTACCAAAACAAAATGTTTCCCAGTTTCTCCTCCCACACTTGTGAACTTTGTTCCTTGATTAGGTACCAGACTCCCCTGGAAACAGAACTGGACAATGTTCAACCAATCACTGCGGGTTCTTCAAACACAAGAGACGTTGTTTCACGAGGTGTGTGTGTCCTCCCTGCCTCGCCTTTCAGCGTTTGAGCTGGTTTTCGGGGCTGCAGCAGGGGAGCCCTGTCCCCAGGAGGCAGGAGAAGGAAGCCGCTCGGGGTGCACAGAGGATAGGCCCTGCACCCTCCTCTTTAGGCCCAGCAAGGAGCTGTGAGCAAGCAGGTGGATGGCACGGCCGTAGGACAGGCTGGTCCCAGCTCCCAAGCTAAAAAATTCCAGTTACTTCACAGCTAGCAGTGAGACACTGGGCCGCTCCCCCCTCCAGCCCCCAGCCAGACCCACCAGGCCTGCCTGCCTTTGACATTCCCCCCAGCCCCTCCCAAGAGCAAGGGCTGGTCCTTGGTGCTGGGGGAAGGGAAAGAGCCTGCTTACTTGCAAGGAATCTCTTTGTGGACCCTCCACGAAGGCACGGGGCTGCTGTTGCCAAGGGAGCCGATAGAGGGCAGCATGTGCTAACAGATAACTAGAGCCGGCTTCTCTTCCAAGGGCAGGGCGTCTCAGAGAACACATGCTGGGGTTCCCGCGTGTCAGCAGAAAAACAAGTCTGAGAGACTTGAGGGAGGGCTGGGCTGGGAGACAGAGGAACGTCCCTCCAAGCCAGGCCGTGTGCAGGAGACACTGCTCAGGGAAGAGCCAGGCAGCATGTCCTGGCAGAGGCTGGGCATATAAACCCAGGAGACGCAGGCCCCTGAGCAGAGCGACACCTCCCGCCCCACGAGCCTGCGTCTCATGGGCTCCTCGGCCTCTCCTAGCCCCAGTTCAGCGCCCGGACCTCGAGCAGAGAGGGCATCGTGTGTCCCAGCGTGCTTCAGCCTTCTGGACTGAGAGGACAGGGGAGTGCCCTGAGGCTGGCAGATGCTGGGGGCCTGGCTGGGTCTGAGAAGGGAAGTGCGACCCCGCCAAGTGCGATCTATGAGGTGGCCCAGTTCCGAGGGCAGTGCCGGGCTCTGAGCTGATGGGTGTCAGCCTCAGGCTCTCAGCCCAGAGAGGGAGGGCGGGGCAGACGGGAGCTGACGCTCTGGGGTGCCCGGCAAGAGCAGCTCTGCACTCAAAGAGCTCCCAGCATCCCTCCTTCTGACCCCTGGGGCGCCCTGCCCAAGGGGAGAGCCCGGCAGCGTGCTGAGGAGCAGAACCCGGAGCCGCGGCTCAGCCCTGACCTCTGTCCAAGTCACCAGGGGCAGGAGCAGAGGTGTCTGTGCAATCCAAGGACTGTCTTTTCCCACGAGCCCCTGGCCAGCCCGGTCCAGGCGAAGGACAGGCTGCGCCCTAACAGGCTGGGGAGTGTCTGCTTGCAGGTGACGGCGCCAAAGCCCCCGCCCGAGGTCTCAGCCCCTGCACAGGCCCCAGGGCCTCACTTCCTCCTCCATCCCTCAACCTCTCCCATCTCTTCTCCTCCCAGAGACCCAGCCGGTCCCCACACTGCACCGCACTTGCGGCCGTGCCTGCCATTTCTTCATGGAGCGATGATGGTTTTCCGAGCACCGTTCACATGTCTTTTTCCAAATCACGTGCATTGAAAAGCAGCAACACAGCAAGAATGAGGGTGCCAGGACCCCCAGCACCCCTAGCTCTGGACCCTGTCGGGCTCAGCTTCTGGGCCCGCGTCCCCCCCTCCTTCCATCCCATGATCCAAGGGAGAGGGGCTGCAGCCTCTAAGCCAGGGACAGGCTAATTATAGAAGTGACACCGTAGAGAATAGGACGCACTTGGAACTGAACGGGAGCCTCGCGCTGCCGGGAAGGTTTCCAACTTCCAACAGCACCAGGCGCGGTATTCAGACTAAGTTTCCCACTGACAGCAGTTTAAAAGCTGGACAATGTAGAAAAGGACTCCAAGCCTTCTGCTGCAATTTTTAAATATTGAGAAGTACAGAATGCTGGCTTTTGGTGCGAGGAATGAAGGGCTGGGGTGCACGCCTCTCTGGTCCCCTCGGCATCAGAAACAAGGTTAGGCGGTAACTGTGCAGCCTTTAAAAGGAGACGCAGCACCTGTGACAGCATGGGTGGGCCTGGAGCCCCCCGTGCTGTGACACAGAGGAACACTGCAGGATTTTGCTTGTAGGTGGAATCTGTGATAGTCCGATGCACAGAATTGGCAAGTAGACAGAGAGAGAAATGGCATGGTGTGGGTCACAGGGCTTCAGTTACGCAAGATGAGTATGTTCTAGACAGAAAGAACATACTTGTCATACAGCGTGGTGACTGTTGCTAACAATACTGTCCTGGATGCCTGAGAGTTGCAAAAGAGGACTGAGCTAAGGGGAAACCATCTCACCTCTCACACACATACACACACACGACGGAAACTACGTGAAGGTGACGGATGTGTCAGTCAGCTTGGGATCTTTTCCGTGTCTACGTGTATATTATCTTCTGCTCAGATGTTCAGTCGTGTCTGACTCTTTGCTACCCCATGGACTGTAGCCCGCCAGGCTCCTCTGTCCATGGGATTCTCCAGGCAAGAATACCAGAATGGGGTGTCATTTCCCCCTCTGGGGACTCTTCCCCGCCCAGGGTCTGAACCCTCATTTCTTGCATCTCCCGCATTGACAATCAGATCCTTTACCACTGGCCCACCTTGGGAAGCCCCACAGTGTCTATGTATATCAAAACATTAAGCTGGACACCTTAATTAGGTACGATTTTTCCATGTCAAAGATATTTTAGAAAAAAAAAAAGAATTTTAAAATTGGAAAGTGGAAAACACAGGCTAGAATGACAAGGGGACACAGGAAGGAAGCAGAAGAGGCGGCAGCACCGTGAGCACGACAGATGGGGGCGCCCACGGCCCCGGGCGGGGACCCAGGGAGCAGACTTTCAGGTTGATGGTGACCTCGCCCAGAGGGATGTTTTCACTTCTTGAAAACCTTTAGGTGGAGGAAACACACCCATCAGTCTTTGCTGAATACAGCTGCCTGGGAAGAGCAAGGCTGAGTGGAAAACAGGCCTTGGAACCAAACCTCGCGCCTAGTACTTTGTTACGTAACTCAGCGGAAGCCTAGCGTCTCTTCTGGTCGGAGGCTCTCCAAACATTTGGGGAATGCGGCCTTTGGAGAGATGTTTGCAGAGGTTACCCTGGACACTCAGTGAGGGCTGTGACCCAGCCCTGACCACGGGGCGGGGGGAGGGGAGCGGATCTCAGCCAGGCTCCACGTTCAGTGTCCAGAGCCTCTCAGGCCCACCTGCCTACTGCCTTGCTCCAGCCAAGGATACTTCTGGAGCGCGGTTTCTTCCTTGGGAAAACAGAGACGAATAACATGAAAACAGTAACACGTTTACTTCCATGGAGTTTTGACTGACTCTGTGGAACTGAACCATGTCTTTATGCGTAAATCACGTTAGTTCATGCCGACTGGAGTCGGATGGACTTGCTATGTTCTCTGAGCCTCACGTACCCGTAAAACCACCCCGAGTAAGATAGGATTGTAGGGCACAAAATGCTCAGAAGAGCTTTCTTCAAAGTGCACGCGTGCTCAGTTGCTGCAGCCGTGTCCAGCTCTTTGTGACCCTATGAACTGTAGCCCACCAGGCTCCCCTGTCCGTGGGAGTCTCCAGGCAAGAATACTGGAGTGGGTTGCCATTTCCTCCTCCAGGGGATCCTCCTGAGGCAGGGATCAAACCTGCATCTTCAGCCATTGGCAGGCAGGTTCTTTACCACTGAGCCATCTGGGAAGCCCCTTCTTTAATGCTTTCCAAATAGTTTTGTGGGCAACTTGTAGGAAGAAACATGTTTTACATCTCTTCCCAGCACACACAACACAGGCATACTCAACTGAAACAATATTTAATCTCACTCTGTGCAATACACACCATCTGGCATTTTCTACGCTCTTTCATTTGTTAAAACGCTAGTCATAGCTCACTCACTATAGGCTGTACAGACTGAGTCTCTACAGCTCCCAGTCTGAGAAACATTGGCTGGGGGCTTCCAAACAGGAAGAGAGACTGACCACTCATTTTTCACCTTTCCCTTCATAAACCCTATTAAAATGGTGATAAAGGAATGAAATGCCATAGACCCACAAAGACAAAGGACACAGGAGGGGGCGTCAATGGATGGGAGACTTTGACAAGTTTTTAGAAGACAGATCACTGGGTTTCCATCACAGTAAATGACAGAAGAACCCTTAGTCACTAGACAATTTGCCTTATTCTTCCTTGTAATAAGATTCAGATTGTATTTAAGTCCTCAGCCTCCACTGCAAGGTCATGGTGTCAGGAAAGACCAACCTCATCTTCAGCTCCAGGGAGTAAACCTTGATTCAGTTCAGTTCAGCTCAGTTGCTCAGTCGTGTCTGACTCTTTGTGACCCCATGAATCGCAGCACACCAGGCCTCCCTGCCCATCACCAACTCCCAGAGTTCACGCAGACTCATGTCCATTGAGTCAGTGATGCCATCCAGCCATCTCATCCTCTGTCATCCACTTCTCCTCCTTCCCCCAATCCCTCCCAGCATCAGAGTCTTTTCCAATGAGTCAACTCTTCGCATGAGGTGGCCAAAGTACTGGAGTTTCAGCTTTAGCATCATTCCTTCCAAAGAAATCCCAGGGCTGATCTCCTTCAGAATGGACTGGTTGGATCTCCTTGCAGTCCAAGGGACTCCCAAGAGTCTTCTCCAACACCACAGTTCAAAAGCATCAATTCTTCGGTGCTCAGCTTTCTTCACAGTCCAACTTTCGCCTCCATACATGACCCCTGGAAAAACCTTGATTAGCTGAAGACAATCATATTAATTTTATTTCCCTTGTCTAGTGATTCATTTAAGAAGAGCCGTAACACCTAATTTTGGGTGTGGGGTCTTGATAGAAAGTCTGCCAATGATGGGATTAATTCTAGGAAACATTCTCCAGTTTTAAAGAGTCAGAGGACAAGGTAATTCCAACTTCTGCCTCTGGAATATAAGCCATTGCCATATTGTACCCACAAAAGGAACTACCCAAGGCATTCTGGCAAAACAAACAGATTTTTTTAAAACCAGGGTTCCTGATGTAATTCAGCCACTGAGTTAAACAACCTGAAAGCCACCTTATCCCAGGACTTTGATATCATTCAAGAAAATGAATCCACTTGTCATTGGGGACATTTTAATTGGGTTTTCTTCACTTCTAGGATCCTAACTGACGCAACAAGGTGTGTCATCATAAAACTCCACCACATCGGGGGAAACTGAGGGCCCTCGAACTCCCAAGGAGAGAAAATCAAGGAAGAACACAGAGGAACAGGAAGGAAAATGGTACAACGGACACAGCATTGGATGCTAGGACAATTAATGACTTCAAAATTCTAACAGAAAATGACATTCTATCTGGAATTCAATAACCAGGGCTTCACTGGCAGCTCCACGGTTAAAGAATCCATCTGCCAAGGCGGGAGACACAGCAGATGTGGGTTCGATCCCTGAGTTGGGAAGATCCCCTGGAGAAGGAAATGGCAACCCACTCCAGTGTTCTTGCCTGGGGAATCCCATGGACAGAGGAGCCTCCGGGGCTACAGTCCACGGGGTGGCAAAGTGTCAGAGACTTACTGAACAACAAAACGGAACAAGAATGAAAGCAGGTAAAGGTATTTTTATACACACAAGGATAAAAATATATATATATTTTAATCTCCCATGACTTTTTCCTAAGTGCTAGTGGTTGACGAGTTTCAGGAAAAGAAAAGAATAAGAAGGAAGAAAAGGAAGCCTAACCACGTGTCAGCAATCAGAATGGCCAGCATGTAAAAGTCTACAAACAATGCCGGCTGCAGAGGGTGTGAGAAAGGGGCTGTCTGCACCATTGGTGGGGGTGTGAACTGCTGTACCCACTATGGGGAACAGTATCAAGCTTCCTGAAAAAAGCTAAAAATAGACTTATCACATGATTCTGCAGCCCACTTCTGGGCATATATCCAGAGGAAACGCTAATATAAAAAGACACATGCATCCCAGTGTTCACAGCAGCACTATTTACAACAACCGAGCCGTGCAAGCAACGTGAGTCCATCGACAGTGGACAGACGAGACAAAGAAGACATGGTGTATGCGTGCAGCAGAATATTGCATAGCCGACAGAAAAGAGTGAAATAATGCCCTTTTCAGCAATACGGATGACCCCTGAGATTATCAAATTAAGCGAAGTAATTCAAAGACAAATATCCTACGATACCATTTATGTGTGGAATCTAAAAAAAATTATACAAATGAACTAATTTATAATGCAAAACAGATTCACAGACAGAGAAAACAAACTCAGGGCTTTCAAAGAATATAGTGGGGAGTGGTGGTGGAGAGAGAAATTAGGAGTTTGGGGTTAGCATATATGCACTGCTGCTGCTGCTAAGTCGCTTCGATCGTATCCGACTCTGGGCGACCCCATAGACGGCAGCCCACCAGGCTGCCCCGTCCCTGGGATTCTCCAGGCAAGAACTCTGGAGTGGGTTGCCATTTCGCATATAAAACAGACAAACAACAAGAATCTACCACATAGAGCACAGGGAACTCCACTCTATACCTTATCATCTATAAGGGAGATGAATCTGAAAACAACTATATATATTTGAGCAAACTCCAGGAGATAGCGGAGGACAGGGAAGCCTGGCATGCAGCAGTCCAGGGGGTCACAGAAAGTCAGAGCTGACTCAGCAACTGAACCATACATGTATATAACTGAATCACTTTGTGGTATACTCGAAACTAATATAGCATTGTAAACTAACTACACTTCAATTTTTTAAATATATTTTTAAATAAACTCTTTTACAAAAAGGAAAGGAGGCCTAAGGAAGACTAAGAGACCTCGGAACCAGCAAGCAGAATCAGCAGGGTAGGGAGGACGACCGCTCTGCTGCCGGTCCCAAGAGTCGCCAGCCCAGTGGCAGCAGAAAGGTGGAGAGAGCCAGGAAGAAACAGACTTGACAGAGTAGGTCCTGTGGCAAGTCTAGGGACAAAGTGATAATCAGAATGAAATTAAAGGTATTATATTCATTATCTCTCGCTGCATAACCAATTACCCAAGACTTAGGGACTTAGAACAAAAAGCAAGTATTATCTCACAGTGTCCAAGGGGCAGGAATCTGGGAGCAGCTTGGCAGGGGGATCCCAGCTCAGAGCTTCTCCTGAGCCGTTGGCTGGGACTGGTCAAGTGCCAGCTCCACCGGGTCCATCAGTTCGACTCACTCACGGAGCTCTTGGCTGGAGGCCTTGGTTTCTTTGCCCATGGATCCGGCCACGGGGCTAAGTGCCCTCACAGCACTTTTCCCCTGAGCAAGATCCCCATGAGCAAGGTCAAGGCAGAGGAGGCTGGGTCGCCCTCGGCAATCTGGTCTAGGGAGCCACGCATCTCCCTTCCATCGCTGTCGACTTGTTAGAAGCGGCTCACCAAGTGCAGCAAGTGAAACAGGGCTTAATGTTCTAAACGGATGAGCACGTGAAGGGGAGGGGGCGCTGACGGTGAGGGAAGTGAACGTGGGCGTGGGGCATCTGGAATCTTGGAAATCTCTGTATTTTCTGCTCCATTATGCCATGAGCCTAAAACTGCTCTTAAAATAAAGCCGATTAAGCACTGGTGTGGTCGGGGTTATGAGCAAGCCCACTCTCAACCCCCTTCCGCTCCCGGCTCATCCTCACGGTAGGGTCTTGTTCCCACGTGGCCCCTGCCCCCAAACTGTCAGCCTTCCCACCTGCAGCCCCCTGCACCAGGAGGCACACTCGGTGCCCCTGATGCACCCACACTGGCCCGTCACCGCCCCCCACGCCCGCCACTCCACGTGTCGATGACCCTGAAGGCCAACCTCCGGATAGACAGGGAGTGAAATGAATTTGGTTTCCAGGGATGAGGCTAGGGCAGGTGGGGAAGGGGGAGGACCAGGAATTACGGGGTTGGGGGAGGGCTCAGGCCCCGACCCTTCGCTCCCCCAGCCCCTGGCCCTTCATCTCGCCTGCCTTCCTACCTTGAGCTCCCCCTCCGACCCCCACACATACCCTTCCTTCCCACATCCTCACAGCACTGATGGAGGGAACTCTGGACCGTTGCTATGAAGGTCGCCATGACTACACTGTCCCTCTTGCCAGGCAGGCGGGACGAGGAAACTGCCCCCTGGTCCCTGCCTGGCTCCTCTCGGCCCCCACGAGAGCAGAACCACAGAGCTTTCTATCCATTCTTGCCTCCTCCTCCAGTGATCCTGCCCCCTTCCTACTGAGCAGCAGCCCACCGTGGGGTCCCTGGACTTCCTGCCCAGGGTCACACCTGTCCCCCTCCCTCCCCACTCCTGACCTTTGACCCTGGCTTTCACCTGCGAGCTGACCCCATTTGGCCTCCCCTCCCCAGACCCCCCTCCCTGACTCCCCTTCCCTCCCTCGCCCCTCACGCCCTTTGGCCTCCTCACCCATGTTCTCTCCGGTTAAAACCAAAACAATAATAAAAGAGAAAAGTGTTCTCCAGGCAACAGGAGGAATCACACAAAACACTTTCACCAATGGCGGGGACCTTGGGCTGGCCCCCTGGCCAAAAGAAGAGGTGAGTCCACAGGGCGTGGAAGTGCAGCCAGGACAGGAGCCAGCTTGCAAGGGTGCGGCAGGGCTGGACTTGGAAAGTGGACGCTCCCTGGGTCGGCCACCACCCAGGCCTTCTCGCGGCCCTGGTGACCTTCCTGCGGACACACCATCGGAGCGACAGGACGACTCCGAGAGGACACACCAGCAGTTTCCATCATGAGCGTGGAAATATCCACAGGGCGATCGCAGGCAGGCTGGGCTGTCCCCCAACGGCCCTTGTCTTTTTCTCTTTTGGAACAGGAGATGAAAGTGAAGTGAATCTCACATCAGACTCTAAGCAGAGCAGGGCAAACAGAGCCCCTCCCTCCGCCCCAGCTTCCGCCCCATCTCTCTTCCCCAAATCCCCCTCAGGGGGCTTCACTTGCTGTCTTGGGTGCTTGCCTTCCAGCCCGCTAGAGGCTGGTTTCCGGCCCCAGCTCTTCCTTCTAACCAGCTCTGATGACGGCCCTAGTTAGCGCTGAACTCTTAAATCTAATGGGCTTCCCTGGTGGTCAGACGGTAAAAGATCCACCCGCAGTGCAGGAGACACGGGTTCGACCCCTGGGTCGGGAACACCCCCGGAAGAAGGGGATGACAAGCTGCTCCAGTATTCTTGCCTGGGAAATCCCACAGACAGAAGAGCCTGGTGGGCTACAGGCCATGGGGTCGCAAAGAGTCGGACAAGACCGAATGACTACCGTGCCCAGCGGACAATTCACTGCTTGTCTTAATAACTGTCTACAGTTATTGACTTGTCTACAGTCTTGACTCATCACTGTGGCTTCTCAAAATCTGCTTCTTCCAGGCTTCCAAGACCCCCATCCCCTCTCTGTTCCCATGGCCCGTGGTGCACCCGCGCCCCCAGCAGCCTTGCCTTCCTGGCTGCTCTTCCAACTCCCTTCCTGCTGGCTGGTCCTTCCCAGAGCTCCTGCTGGTCCCCTCTGTGCCTTTCCCCAGAGACACCTCTGGTGATCAGCCTGACCTTCTCTATGCTCTCATCTACCCCACATGCTCCATGACCTTCCCCCATTTGCATTTTATCGTTATCTGCAACAAGGGTCCCCAAAGGGGAGGACATCTGCAGATCCAGTCCTGGGAGTGATCCAGGTGCCAGCAAGCACCAAGCACTGCAGGAGAGTAAGGAGGGCTGCAGGAGGGACCTCCCCGGTGCTCCGGTGGTTGGGACTTTGCCTTCCAATCCAGGGGTGCAGGTTCAATCCCTAGTCGGGAAGAGAGGATCCCAAATAAAACAGAAAACAGAAGCAATATTGTAATAAATTCAATAAAGTCTTAAAACTAGTTACAGTGCTTGCTTACTCCTTGGAAGGAAAGTTATGACCAACCTAGACGCTGGGAGGGATTGCGGGCAGGAGGAGAAGGGGACGACAGAGGATAAGATGGCTGGATGGCATCACTGACTCGATGGACGTGAGTCTGAGTGAACTCCGGGAGTTGGTGATGGACAGGGAGGCCTGGCATGCTGCGATTCATGGGGTCACAAAAGAGTCGGACATGACTGAGCAACTGAACTGAACTGACCTGAGACAGCATATTAAAAAGCAGAGACACTACTTTACCAACAAAGGTCCACCTAGTCAAAGCTATGGTTTTCCAGTAGTCATGTATGGATGTGAGAGTTGGACTATAAAGAAAGCTGAGCTCTGAAGAATTGATGCTTTTAAACTGTGGTGCTGGAGAAGACTCTTGAGAGTCCCTTGGACGGCAAGGAGATCCAACCAGTCCATCCTAATGGAAATCAGTCCTGAAGATTCATTGGAAGGACTGATGTTAAACCTGAAACTCCAATACTTTGGCCGCCTGATGTGCAGAAGTGACTCATTGGAAAAGACCCTGATGCTGGGAAAGATCAAAGGCAGGAGGAGAAGGGGACGACAGAGGATGAGATGGTTGGATGGCATCACTAACTCAATGGACATGAGTTTGAGTAAATTTCAGGAGCTGGTGATGGACAGGGAGATCTGGTGTGTTGCAGTCCATGGGGTCGCAAAGAGTCAGACAGAACTGAGCAACTGAACTGAATTGACATTAAAAAAAAAAAATCCTTACAAAAAAATTTTTTTTAAAGTGAAGAAGGGCTCCAGGAGAGAGAGGGAGAAAGAGACCAGAGTGGTGCCAGTCCCAGCCTCCCAAGGACAGGGAACCAGATGGCCCAGGGCCCTCCTCGCCCAGCCCACAGGCTCCACACAAGCCCACAAGCAAGCCCCTCCGCTGTTCCTGCACATGTCACAGCCTCAGTCACACAAGTGCAGTTTTTGACTCCCTGGTACAAGCAGCATCTGTTTTCAGCCTCCAGCTTGAGGGCAGGAGGAGGGGGGAGGTTCTTTCAGTCTTTTTATATGAGGAATCCATTGATCTGAACAAGGTTCCTATTTAATTAGAACAAATAAAAGCCATAATTGCAAGGCAAAATAAAAACTGCATGGATGAAACAAGCATGAACGGCAAGGTTGACTGCCCTCGGCATCCTTGTAAGCGGGCATCTCTGTCCGAATAGCAACCCCACCATCAGCTGCTTAGATACAGACCTAGAAGCACTGTGTCAAGTCACTTATCAGGACTTGGTCACTTAGAACGTGCTAAAAATTAATGTAACAGTCTTGGCAACATGGATCCAATGAAAAAGCAAATCATTCCCATTTAGTGACTAATAATGAAATAATAAGGTTTTACCCACTGTAAAAATGTCAACAGGCTGGGAAAATGTTAAGAGAGCAGAAAATTTGAGCCAGATGATGCAAAAAGAGAGAAAAGCAGAACTTGGGGAGAATGCTGCTGATCTGGGGTCAGGATGGTAAGAAGTTTTCCTGCCATGTGGTAAGTGCCATCGACGGCAGACATCCCCCCAGGAGCCCCAAGGGGAGACCTGAGCGAGCTCTTGGGAGCTCAGGAGGATGGAGGAGAGACGCCAGCCACAGGCAGGAGGAGGAGCGTGACCCGTGGGTGTGAAGCCATGACCCAGGGCCCCATGGCACTGGCCAGTATCTATGCAGAGACCAGAGGTGGCCACCCAGAAACCTCGTGGATTCCTAAATACTAACAAGAGAAAGAAAAATTAAGAAGGTGACCACAATCACACTGTCAATAGTATGGGACACCTGGGGCCTGACCAGCAGCTGTCAGGCTCTGTCTTTCTAATTATCACCCACAACATGAGGAGGAAATTTAGATCCCAGCCCTGACCTCTCTTCCCTTCTCCAGACCCTCGTCTTCAACAATCCCTTTAAAACATCCACACGGGTGTCTATAAGCATTTCTAACCCAACGGGTCCAAAACCAAAGTCTGAATCCCCTCAACAGACTTGATCCTCCACCAAGCTTCCATTCCAATGGCCTCACCACTGACCACTCAGCTGCTCACACCAGAAACTGGGGAGGCCTCCGGGATTCTTCCCACCCTCTGGCCACCAGACCTTGACTTCATTCTCGGTTCTCAGAGTTCACGGCTTCCACCTGGCCCCAGCCAGTGACATCACTTGGATGTCTCTAAGCGCCTCCTGAGCCATCTCCTCGCTTCCTTTCTGCCCCACCACAATAGTTCTGCCTCCGCATGCAAAGAGAATGACTGTTTTACAGCCAATGTCGGATGGCATGCCGTGGCACAGAGGATAAACCCCAGTCTCTGGAGAATGGCCCCTGGGGAACTGGCGTCTGGTCCCTACCCACCTCTCCTTTCTCCCACGGGCACTTTGACCTGCAGCAAAAACTGCTTCTGTGACGTCCATTCCCACCGAGTTCTCTTGCATCTGGTAGTCCTTTCCAAAGAGAAATCCAATTCCTTTCCAGGCTAAAATGCAAGATAGAATTTGGGCTTATTTCCCAAGAAGGCCAACCCCCCCAGCCAATCTGGTAGCATCTTTCGCCCACTGGGAAATTCTTGAAAAGCAACTAGCTGGTCCCCAGTCAGGCTCCCTGCCCCCAGTTCCCAGCGGGTTTATCCGCTGTCCAGCCCGCAGCCTCGGGTCACCGCCGCAGCTGGGCCCGGCCCCTTCGGAAGCAGAGGCTCCGGCGAGGGCAGCGGATTTATGGTGCAAGGTTAGCCGGCGCGTAAACCTGGGCGTCGGCCATCAAGGGCCCTGGCGTTTTTACTGCCTCCTCCTCCAAGCCCCTGCATGGATGTGAAGCAACTGGAAGGCGGAACATCTGGTTTCACTTTTTGCATTCACCAGCACAGCTCCCAGCTGACAAAACCCTCCGTTCTTGCCAGGGTCCTGCTGGTGGCTGGTGGGCTGAATGCGCAGGCAGGGGGGCAGCTCTCTGCCAGAGATCTCGCTTCTTTTTTTTTTCCCCTGCCTCATCTTGGGGCCAAGAAACCGCCAGCCACGAAGGGATCAACCCCAATGCATCGAGACAGAGCGGGTGGCTGAGTCAAGGCCAGGCTGGCCGCGGGGCCAGCTTGCCAGAGACGCCCGAGGGCCACTTGTCCCAGCAGCGGGCAGGGTCCCCCCCCGCCCCGGGCCGGCCTTTAAAAGGGGGCGTGGCCGGGCCGCGAGCGGTGGATGCTGGGACTTGTAGTCTCCACGCACAAGATGGCGGTGAGTGAGGGCCAGCATCCCTGTACTCTGGGGCAGGACTTCCCCAGGTAACGTTGCCCCGTGGAGGCCAAGGGCCGCACCGGAGGAGGAAGGCACGCGGAAGATAAGAACCTGCTCAGGTGACTTACCTTCAGAGCCCCACCTCTTGACAGAGGCTTAAAGTGAAGTCGCTCAGTCGTGTCCCACTCCTTGCGACCCCATGGACTGTAGCCCACCAGGCTCCTCCGTCCATGGTATTTTCCAGGCAAGAATACTGGAGTTGGTTGCCATTTCCTTCTCCATGAGATCTTCCCGACCCAGGGATTGAACTCGGATCTCCCGCGTTGTAGGCAGACGCTTTACCGTCTGAGCCCGCTGGGAAGTCCCCTGACAGAGGCTTACTTCTCTTCTGGTGGAGATGGCCAGTTAGAAAAAGGTGCCCCTCCATACCCCTGCAGTCAGTGGCCAGTCTGGATTAGATGCCAGCAGGGATGACCAGAACAATCGGAACAGGTGCCTGGAGGATGCCCCCTGCCGTAGACAAACCAGAACACTCTCCCTGCAGCTGCTTACTATGTACCACTGGGTCAGACCCAGTGATAGGAGCCATAATCCTTTATCACCTGCTCCTCCGAACTGGCCAGAATGTGCCAGGAAAGGTGGTTGTTATTGTTCAGTCACTGAGTCACGTCTGACTCTTTGCAACACCCCCTCCCACCCGCTTCTGTGGACTGCAGCGCTGCAGCAGGCCAGCTTCCCTGTCCTTCACCATCTCCTGGAATTTGCTCAAGTTCATGTCTATTGTGTGGGTGATGCATCCAACCATCTCATTCTCTGTCACCCCCTTCTCCTCCTGCCCTCAGTCTTTCCCAGCAACAGGTTCTTTTCCAAAGAGTTGGCTCTTTGAATCAGGTGGCCAGAGTGTTGGAGCTTCCGCTTCATCATCAATCCTCCCAGTGAATATTCAGGGTTGATTTCCAGCAAAAGGGTCCAAGCAGAGCACTGCACTGAGACCCTGGGAAGATACCCCAGGTGGCCAGATCTGTCCTTGGGTCTCCAGTTCTTTTTCTTCAGGATTCCAAAAGCAGACAGTCCAGACTGCCATCCCACCAAGGTCCTCACAGGCTATTTAACAAGCTCCTCTTGTGTGGAGGAAAGTGAGCACTCCTGTGTTGTGGGTGGGAATGTGAATTGGTGCAGCCGCTGAAAGCAGTATGGTGGTTTCTCAAGAAACTAGTGATAGAACTACCGTATGGCCCAGCAATTCCACTCCTGGATATATATCAGAAAAAAAATGAAAAACTTTGGAAAGACACACACTGCCCAACGTTCATAGCAGCATTATTTACAATGACCAAGATATGGAAGCAACCTAAGTGTCCAGCAAGAGATGAATGAAGAAGATGTGATGCCTAATGGAATACTACTCAACCATAAAAAAGAATGAAATTTTGCCATTTTCAGCAATATAGGTGGACTTGGGGGTACTATGCTAAGTGAGATAAGTCAGAGGAAGATAAATACTGTATGACACCACACGTAGAATCTAAAAATCAAAACAAACTAGTACAACAAAAAGGAAGCAGACTCACAGAGAACAGTCTAGAGGTTACCAGTGGGAAGAGAGAAGGAGGAAGGGGCAAGATCAGGGTAGCGGATTAAAAGGTACAAACTATTGGGTGTAAAATAAATTGTAAGAGCAAAGGCAGGTGACTTCTCGAGGACTTCAGTTCCTAACCTTACTCTCTTTCTCCCTCTCTCCACCCCTCTGTCTCCACTGCAACCCTTCCTCAAGCAGTAAAACAATTTTTCTAAACTTTTCATTTACTTCCCTCTTCCATTAGAGCCAACCTTCTTGAAAGGGCTGTCAACCTTCTTGAAAGTGGCTATCCACTTCCTCTCCTTCCAGATATTCACTCCTCAACCCAATCCAATCTGACTTCCACTCACTCCACTGATACTCTTTAGTCAACCACAGACAGCCTCCATATCACCAAATCCAGCCAACTTTCCAGCTCCTCTGCTGTGTGTGACACAGGAGCCCACTCTCTCCTCTTGGCTCCCTTAGAACAGTTTCTGCATCTTCTTCCCCTCTCTGATCCCCCTTCTGGGTCTGTTTTGCCCGATTATCATCCTCTACACAAACCCCACATGAAGGATCGCCTCTGCCTGAGCCTTCACTCCCTTTGTCTTATGCCCTTTGGCTGGGTGAGCTCATCTGCAACCATAGTTTTCATGCTCACAGCTCCAGATCAACACCCCAGATCCAGGTGCACCCCAGCCTCTCTGAAATATCCATTTCCTATCCCAAAGGCGTCTCACTTCTAAGACATTCTGGACTCTCCTATTCCTCCTCCACATCACATCCCCCACCCCAACCCCCTTTTTTTCGTCCCAGCTCAGTCTAAGTGCAGTTTCCAAGTCACGCTGACTCTACAGACTTCTTGTCTATCACATTTGTACCTTTCTCCATGTGCTTTAGGGCCAGATTATGACCCCTTTCCTTTCTCACATGTTAAGAACATCACAAAGGTGTTACAGGAAAGAGCCATTTTTTACTCCACGTTGGATCTGTTTCTTTGACTTTAACCTTTGCTTTTTAATAGTTTTGTTATTATAATCATACACAATGACCTGCCTCAGGGAACCCTGCCCCTCTGCCTAATTGTTAAATTAAAGTGCCTTTGTTCAGCTCACTGAAAGACAATCTGACCCTGCTCACCTGTGAATGACTAAGGAGAAGAAATGAACACATCCCTTCCCCCAGGATGGCCCTTCCAGGAGATTTTTGGAAGATTAAACGCCTTTATACTTTTTTTCTTTTTAACTCCACTCCTTCTCTGTTGTATAATAGAACCTGGCATCCAGAAACTGACAAGATGGTCATTTTGAGACATTAATCTGCCATCTTCTCGGTCAGCCAGCTTTCTGAATAAACGCGTGCTCCTTGCCTCAATACATTGGTCTGTCATGTGGTGAGCAGAGTGAGCTTGGACTCGGCAACAAAGGGATATTGAAATTATATTCACGCATTCTCTTCCTCCCCAAGGTGGGGCCTAATTCCTTTACCCTTAAATATGGCCTGGACTGACTGACATTCTAGCAAACAAAATGTGACTGCAGGGATGGTACAAGGCCATGTCTCAAAAGGCATACCAGCGTCCCCATCAGCTCTGGTTGCCATAACCAAATACTGCAGAGTGGGTGGCTCAAACCACAAACATTTATTTCTCACAGTTCTGGAAGCTGGCAAGCCCAAGATCAAGGTGTCTGCAGATTCGGTGTTTAATGAGAGCCTGCTTTCTGGCTTATAGAAGCTGTTTCCTCCTGGTGTCCTCATGTGGCAGAGACAGCAGGGGCTCTGGTTGCTTCCTCATCTCAGAAAGGCATCAACTCCATCAGATTGGGCCCCCCCGCCCTCATGACCTCACTTACCCCTGATTATCTTCCACGGTCTCCATCTCCAAATACACCGAGAGTTAGGGTTCCAATGCATGAAGTTGGGGAAAGGGGGAAAAACATGCAGTTCATAACAGACACTTCGGCCTCACTCTCCCAGGTCACCCATTCTGGAGTGACCCAGCAGGCAGCATGCTCACACAGCCTGTGGCAAGGTTAGCAGGGAGAGGAACTGACCATCTGCCGGTGACAAGCACCAACTTGGCAGGCGTGAAAGTCAGCCACCTTGGCCTTCCAATACCATAGCCTCAGCCAGCATCTTCACAGCAACCTCATGGGAGACCCCAAGCCAGAACCTCTCAGCTGAGCAGCTCCAGAAATCCTGAGGAAGAATACCCTTGTATTCTAAGCTGCTATGTTTTGAAGTGATTTATGTTTCAGCAAAGATAAATAAGCCCTTCAAACCTATCCCCTGATAACAGCCAAAGCCCTATTTTCAAAATGTAAGTATGTTATGTCATTCCCTTACTTAACATTTTTTATGGTTTTCAGAACCTCCCAGAGAACAGTGAAACCGATGATAACGGCATTCAAGCTTCTTCAGGACCCAGCCTCATCACTCAAGGGCTCCTATAGGCCAGAGGGATTTCATATCTGCTGACCCTCCACCAGAAACCCTCCTTGAAGTGGTAGATAACACTCCTGAGGTTTGTATGTACCTTTATCAACACACATTAACATTTGCCTGTCCATCACCCACTCTGGCCTAGGGAGGATTGTCTTTCATCTGCCACCCCAGCACAGGAGTGGTACTCAGCCCATTTACTAAGTAATTCTGATGTGAAAGAGAACAAAATGAATACAGAACAAAAATTATCTTGAACTATCTGACTCCCAGAGCAGCCACTACGACTTTCCTGGTGGTACAGTGGGTAGGAGTCCACCTGCCAGCGCACAGGACACAAGTTCGATCCCTGGTCCGGGAAGATCCATGTGCCACATGCCCCGCAACTACTGAAGCCTGTGTGCATGGAGCCCGCACTCTGCAACAAGAGAAGCCAGCGCAATGAGAAGCCTGTGCCTTGCAACGAGGCATAGCCTCGGCTTGTCTGCAACTAAAAAAAAAAAAAAAACACTTCATTCCTGTCTGCACACAGGAATGAAGAACCAGCATAGTCAATAAATAAATCTAAAACTAAAGAGCAACCACCAACTGAATTAAAGAGCATGATTCCATTAGGCCTTCTCTATTGACTCATCTAGATAACCCAATCTTTTCTGGAGTCTCTAAGCCGATTTCTGGAGGCTGAAAGCTTCTGAAACAAACTTGGACAGTTTTTGCATTTTCTTTTGGCCAGCAGGTGGAAGAGCCCGTCTTATGCTCCTTGCTCCCCTGTCCCACCCCAGTCATGCCCCCTGATACCCAAGGCCTCCCTTCAGGTGAACCTGAGAGCTAACTGCCATCTGAAACTCTTCGTGAACCTGGAACACGAGATTTCAGGTCGAGTGTGTGTGGGGGGCTGTGCCTGTGAGAGGTGAGGATGGTGGTTCTGAAGGAAGCATTTGCTGGAAACACAGTGGTTTGCTGGGACGTTATGATGGGCATGGACCTGGAGATCATTTAGATGCAAAAGCAATTTGTGGGGGAGGAAAAGTGAGTGACATTTTGGACTGTTGGTCTGAGTGATCCATTTTTCATATATGTTAGGAAATATCAGCCTTAGTCACCCTTATGGAAAAAAATACTTGTGAGTCAACATGCCTGGAGGTCCCTCAGAAGGTCATTAAGATCAGTGGTTGCCTCACCAAGGTGAGGGCCCTAGGGTTTTATACTCAGAAAAAGATCTGAATTCCTCTCCCTGGCTGACGAGTGTTCACAGAGCTGCCTGGTGGCCCAGACCAACCACTCTGGGCTCTCCTCGTAATGAGCCCCCGGCCCCCTCCCCCCTGTGTCTGTTCCCCGGGCCTTCCCTCCGTTTCACCAAGGTGCTGGACAACCTTAGGTCTCCTCCTCCACTGAACAGGCTGGTTCCTCCCAGCTGGTCAGTCCCACAGCAGGATTACCTCCTGGGAAGTTTTCCCCAGGGAACCCTCTTTCCCAGGGAGCCCCTCCCTCTGAGTAAGTCGGGCTGGAACCAGGAATTTGAATTGGGTAGAGGAATGCTGATAACAGCTAAGAGAGCACACGGAGCTCCCTTTTCTTCATACCAGACCAGAACTCGTGTCTACTGGGCAGTGGCAGGGGAGGTGGGAGGGGTGAGGCGCCCTCCTTTTTTGCTTTCAGCTCTTTGCCTGAAATGAGTGTCTTCAGGGTTTGTTCCACCAAGGAAACTGTTAGGAAAAAATCCAAAATATCTGGTTTCACTATCATGTTAATAGTTTATATTTATCCTCAAATATTTGCCTGGTTGCCTTTCATTAAGAAAAACCTGAAAGATGTTACTGGCTTAGGCATTAGCAGCTATTAATATCTCTGCTGGTCCACAGCTGCCTCATCTTGAGGCTGGCGGGTGGCTTTGTGCCCTGGTGGAAAAGGGAGGCGGGTGGCCGGCTGGACCTCCTGTCAAGGGCAAACCTCTAGGGATGGTGGTGGAGGGAGTGCTTAGCTGCCCACTCACAGAAGCAGGCTCTCTGAGGACACCCTTTCTGGAAGCAGACTTGCAGCCAGGCATACCCAGGCCCCCTGCTACAGCGATGGGACCCGGATGTCCCATCACCAAGGCCAGGGTGGTTCTCACCGCTGGAGCCTTCACCTTACCACAGGCTGACTGTACTCTAATTGTGCCCTCTCTGCCCGCCCCATTATGAATGCCACTTCTAGATGCAGCTCACAGCTAGATAAGCAAGTGCGATCGTCAGCCATGACACCTCCCAGGCTGCCCCATCCAGGGGTGGCAGCAGTGGTATGCTGGGTGGCCGCTCTACCAGGCAGGGGAATGATGATTGCATTTGCGATTCCTTTGCTGAAAACACCTTCCACGGCCGAGCATCTAGCAAGATGTCTGAACGTTTTAAAACGAGCTCCAAAGAATGCACGCAACACACCACGGCCAAACGCCTCCCTGTGTGCCCATCTTAGGGGTGGGCTCCCCCCGCAGCCCCTAAGAAAGTAAAGACCAGAACTGTTTTCTAGAAGAGACCTGAAACAGTACATCACAGCCTGGATTGGAGTGAATAGTCTTGAAAAATCCGCCACTGGCACTGTGAGCAAACCAGTCCATGATATGAGTTTTTCTGCATGGCTAGTCTTGCTTCTAGCAGGGCGCTGAGTGGGAGGGACTTTCCGGAGGACAGGGACCTTGTTCTCTAATGTTCTTTGCCCTCCAGCCTAGTAAGAAAGTGCTCAATTCACAGGGAAGCTCCATTATCTTAACAGATGGAGAGCAGGCCTTAGCAAGGGAATTAACCGGGCTGAGCCACGCTTTCATAGAAGAGAGATCAAAGCCAGAGGCGAACCTGACCCAGATAAACCACCAGGACTGAAACCCATGCGTCTGGCAGATGCAAATAGTCTCATCTAGTCTGAACTGGGAGGCAAAGCCCTGTGGAGACTTACCTGGCCCCTGCTCGAGTCTCGGCCACAAACTTGGACCTGCCCCAGGGAAACTGGACATCTCAAGACGAAGCCAGGTACAAAGCTGTACAGAAAGAGTGGTCAGACGTGGATGCCCCACGTTGCCCTGCCCCAGCAAAGCTCATCACCTCCCATCCCAGCCAGTGGGGTGGAAAAGACAAAACCGCCTCATCTCAATGAGAAGGTCAGCAAAGGGCTCAAGACCCGATGCCCCAGCCCTGTGAGGGAACAGCCCTGCACACTAACTCCTCCTCATCATTTGGGGGAAAAAAAGGGCAAAAAATCGATGTTCTGTACCTATATGCTACATAGAGGAAAATAATGAATCTGTTGGCTCATAGATTTATTGCACAAGCACTTTGTGAACCCTTATTATGTGCCACTAACTGTGCAAAGTGCAGAGAATTACAAAATTTAAGGGCAGAGTCTGAGTTCTCCTTCAGAACTCCTCTCTCTGGGTAGTGAGAAACTTCATGATGAGCACCTGGATGTAACTGAGCAGGGCATTAGCTGTATTAGCTTTCTGGCGAGCAGACAATAACCAAATGTTTGCTAAATAATGATTTAATTCACTTAATGAGGGATTAAGCAACTGGATGGATTGGGCAGTGAAGAAGATGCATCTGCCTTTGAGCACAGGGTCTAAGATTTGAGAAGTGGTTCAGCAGCAGCTTCGCTACGGGTGGTTAAGAGCGTAATATTCTTGGGATGCAGGTGGAAAAGTCCTTTCAAGGAAGGAAACAGAGTGCTCAGGAGCAATGTCCCAGCCCTCCTCAGTGTAAACGACTGAGTGAAGATGGGAACAAAAGGTCAAGACATTTAGGAAATACAAAGGAAAACACCCTGTGCATTTTCATTATATATCCTTGTTTAGCTGAAGATATGAAGACATGTAAGATGCGACTGAACTGAACTGAACTGAAGATACATGTGCACACATACCGTATTTGTATGTGTGTGTGTGAGTGTGTGTGTGCACACTCAGTCATTTCCAGCTCTCTGCGACCCCATGGATTGTAGCTCACCAGGCTCTTCTGTCCATGGGATTTTCCAGGCAAGAATACTAGAGTGGGCTGCCATTTTCTACTTTCTGACTCAGGGGTTGAACACACATCTCTTGCAACTGCTGAAGATATACAGATATATGGGCTGCAGTCCATGGGTCATAAAGAGTCAGACACGACAGAGCAACTGGACACACACACACCCATACACCGTATACGACATACATATTTATACTGTATAATATATCATATACTGTATGTATATGTTAGTTAGTTAAGTCACTCAGTCGTGTCCGACTCTTTGTGACCCCATGGACTGTAGCCCACCAGGCTCCTCCATCCATGGGATCTCTAGGCAAGAATACTGGAGTGGGTTGCTATTTCCTTCTCCAGGGGATCTTCCTGACCCAGGGATCAAACCCAGGCCTCCCACATTAGAGGCACACACTTTAACCTCTGAGCCACCAGGGAAGCCCCATACGTATATGTAATATACTGTATATGCATACAAACAGTATATCAATACTGTATAATATATATCACACACTATATATCATATACTGTTTATACCACGTACTATATACAAATCATATATTATAACATAGGTACACACAGTTGACCCTTGACAATGCTGGGTCTGGGGACACTCACCCCCCATGCAGGAAAATATTTTTATTTTTATAGATAAGAATATATATTTTTAATATAACTTACATTCAGCCCTTTATATATGTAATCCCTCCAGTTCCATGGGTCTGCATCCAAGGATTCAACTAATTTCAGATCATGTAATACTGTAATATTTACAGTTGAAAAAAATCTACATATAAGTTGACTCACACAGTTCAAATTCATGTTGTTTAAGAGTCAGCTGGATACCATGTACTATATACTTATACCGTATACTATATATATCTTTGTATATATACACTATGTACTCTATATGTACCACATACTGTATAAATATCATATACCCTGATGACTCAAATGATAAAGAATCTGCCTGCAATATGAGTGGCCTGGTTGATTCCTGGGTTGGGAAGATCCCCTGGAGGAGGGCAAGGCAACCCACTCCTGTATTCTTGCCTGGAGAATCCCATGGACAGAGGAGCCTGGTGCGCTGCAGTCCATGGTGTTGAAAAGAGTCAGACACGACTGAGTGACTAAGCATAGCACAAGTATATTACATTCTATGTGCCCAGTCGCTTCAGTCGTGCCTGACTCTCTGCGACCCCCTGGACTCTAGCCCGCCAGGCTCCTCTGTCCATGGGATTCTCCAGGCAAGAATACAGGAGTCAGTTGCCATTTCCTTCTCCAATTAGGTACCATATGTAAACTGTAAATATTTACATGGTAGAGTATATAACATCAGTGCATGCACCGACTTCCAGACCACAAGAGCACTGGTTTAGAGTGACTGTAAATTCTGCACATCAGTATCCTGACGTAAGCACTTGGATTCCGAAAGAACTTCCCGGGAATGTGATGGAAAGCACTGAAAGCCCCAGCGTCTGATGGGCCCTCACGTCAGCTTAACCCTCACTGCCTACAGTGAGTCCAATTACACCAAATCGGATTTCCCTTCGCTGCTTCTGATGGAGGGAGCCTCTCTCTGCCAACGGGAGCTGGGCCAAGAGGGTGGGGGAGAGCCCTGGAGTGCAGGCCAGGAGTGGGGACCAGACCAAACTGGGACCCAGAGACCCCTTCCCGCCCCCACCTCCCTGCCCGCCTCCAGCCCTTCCCCTCTGCAGTTGTCCAGGGTTCCTCTCACGTCTTCTTAAGAATCAGCTGTCTTGCGTTGAGTGTGTGGCTTTCATAACGGATCTTTAAAAGGATCAAAACTATCAGGTACAGTCCTAGAAAAATAGTTGAAATCTAGTTTTAAAGCAGAGTCTCTTTTATCTCTGTTAACTCTCTCTGTCTTGGTTGCTGTCTGTAAAATACACACACATGCACACCTTCTCCCACAAGGATGTTCTTTGCTGACCCAGCCTCCAGGAACACTGCACTCCTCGCAGAGCCTGACGGGAGAATCCTTTCGGCCCCCAGGGCCCCGCAGCCCCAGACTTGGGGGCCAGGGTGCAGGATGGCAGAGACAAGGGACAGCCACAGCCACAGGCACCCTGCCTCCACGTGGGGCGAACCCTGCCAAGCCTCCTCTCTCATTTCAAGGTCACAATACTAGATTAGGAAAGAGTGGAAAAGCACTGCCCAGAAAATAGGCCACGGGGACTTTCTTCTGGGTGAGGAAGGCGAGAAGCATGGGGCAGTGAGATCCCGCTGAGAGAGACAACGGGGACTTGGGGTGTGGGTCCCTGCAAGTGACAAGACATGACGTGGAGGCAACGGGGGAGATGGGACGACCTGAGAGCTATTTCTGAGGCGTTTTTATGCAGGGGAGATTCTCTCACAAACACTTGTGTGTCTCATAAGAACCAAATACTTTTCTCTCCTGTTTCCTGGCAGCTATGATTTTATTTTTTCCCTTGCAAATTCAGGTGGGACAAATGTTCTCATAAAATAAACATCTCCCTGTCTTTAAAAACCACTGATAAATAGTTCAGGCAAATGAATCCTTGTCGCTCCTCAAAAAATACGGCAGGACTGTTGTTCTGGCAATAGAATCAGCTCCTCAGGTGTCCTGAGGGAACAGAGGACTCAACTGTCCAAGGTTTTTATACCTAAATGATGACATGGGTCTCCCAAGATCTGAGACTCAAAGGAAACACTTTGTCTACAGAGTATGGTAGTAACCATACTTCAAGTCTTATCTTAAAAAATAACCACAAAAATAAAACTACTCTGTAAAAGGAACACTTAAAAAAAATCCAAGCCACACTAACTTGAAAAATATTTTAGGGGGAGTCTTAACTTTTTCCAAGAATATAGCAAGTGATTTAAAGCAAAACCAGATCCATAGGAATTCTCAGACGGGGCCCCGGACACTTGGACTTTATTTCCAACACAATTGATTCCCAGACAGGTCAGCGAAAGGGTCACCGCATAACGGGATCACAACCGAGATGTAAAATGTCCAGGGAAGACAGACGGCCAGAAATAAGAGTCGAAGATTCCAGAAGCTTTTCTAGCGTCTTCGAGATTGGGGGCCGCATCTCTGCCTTCCGCCCACTCCGAAGGTGAAGGCATCTCCTCACCTAACCTTCCTGCGGGCCTCTGCTGCGGCTCCAGCCTTGGAAACCAGTCCTGCCGGTTCCCGAGCCTCCAGCCACCTTCTCTGAACGTCTGAACTGCGGGCCGCTTGCCCCCAGCCGACCCGCGGGGCGCCGGGCAGGGTGTGAGCCGCGGTCGGAGGTGGACCCCACGGCCCGCACCGACCACCGGCCGCTCCAGGGGGCACCAAGGCCCCCGCGGTCACACAGGCCTGAGTCGGGGAGCGCCCAGCCCTGCCCGGAACAGCTCGCAGCTCACCAGCCGAGCTGAGGGCCTCGCATCTCAGCTGGAGCTTTTCGACTCCGGTTTTCCCTCCTGGTTATTTATCTTCCCGCTGCCTTCAGGCAGGTCACACCCTGCGGTGCTGCGGCTCTCTCCCCTCTCTGTGAAACGGGCGGTTACTACCGACTTCCCGAGGCGGGCGATGACTCATCCTGGGTGTTTCCAGCCCAGGGACGGCAGAGGGACACCGAGGCCGCATGGGGCCTCCGTACGCCTCCCGCCGGGGGACCAGCGGAGCCAAGGATGGGGGAACAGGACCGGGAGTTCCTGAGAGGCCCAGCCCGGCGGCGCTGCTGCCCTGCCGGAGGTAGGGGCCTCCCCCCCGCCCCCGCCCCAGCGCAGCCTCAACGACCCTGGCCTCCTGGCCCTGCCTGGAACCTCCACAAGGCGTTGCTGCCGGATGACATAGGGCACCCAGCGCCTTCTGCTTAAATACCTTTTCCTTAATTAGGAAATAATTAGAAAATGTGCTACTGGACGGCATAGAGTATCCATTGCCTTCTGTTTAAACGCGTTTTTCTGAATTATGAAATAATTAAAAGATGTAGAAAAACACACAAAGAACCCACCAATTACTTTCACATTTTGCCATGTTTGCTTCAGATCTTTCCTTAAGGGGGAAAAAAAAAACACAAAGGTTATCACTCAGCTGACGACAGGGCCGCTCCCTGGAGGGACCTGGGAGAGGCAGGGGCTGGAAGCATTAAAGCAGCCTCAGCGCCAGGCGGGCGGCCCCTCCCCATCCCTCGGAGGCACGCTGGGGCTTTCCTGCTCCGGACGCAGGATCTGCTTGAGGCTCAGGTGTCGCGGCAGGAGTTCCCCACTCCTCTCACGTCCTGACGACCCACCGCGGCTGACCACTGTACAGATGGCTGACCACTCTGCAGATGTGGCCCCTCCGAGTCCTGGAGCCGGCCGCCCCCGCCCCGCCCCAGTTCCCCCAACCTTCCCCCTTGCCCCTGAGCCCCGCCCACCCTTCCACGCCCCCTCTCCCTGACTGTCCACAGAACCCTCTGGCTCCAATTCCACATCCTAAGCGTTTCTATGAATATAAGCTTTGTGAGCTGTTTATGCATGTGACATGAATCCCACGGGGAATCAGAGCAAGCATCGCGGTCGTCGTCCTTGTTTGCCTTGGGTGGTCTTCCTCAAACTCTCCCTGCAGCCTGGCTGTTGAGAACGGGGAGCGGTGGGCAGACCCCGGGTATCCACGCGAGTGGGAGGAAAGGGTAGGCCTGGACGCTGGCCCACAGCCAGGCCCCGGGAGCCAGGGCCTTGCCCTGCAAGGAGCGGAGGCTGGGGCCTCCCCGGCCACTTTCCTGATGCGCCAGGCCGCTGATTGTTCCCAGCTCTGGTGTGGAAATACCCCAGGGCTGTCTCTGGAGCCCTAGGCTTCTGAAAATAAAAGGAACAGCAGTCAGCACTCCTGCAGGGCTGAGAGCGCGGGGGAGCTCCAAGGGGCAGGATGCCGCCTGCAGCTGCAGGAGGTAGGAGAGGCTGCTGGCAGCGGAGGGCAGGGGGCCACGCCCCTTCCCTCCTAGCAACCGCCTCTCGGCCCTGAGCAGTACCAGCCTCGCTTTTGGGCTCAGCCAGCGGCCTTACCCACAAGGATCAGAGGCCACCCGGCTGTGCCTGCTGGTGACAGCTGTTTCCTCCCCTTTCCGGAGGAGGAAGTGGACTCTGAGGTCGTAAAACAGGGCCAGGAATTGAACCGGCCGGTCTCTCCGCAGGCTCACCGCCTGTTATTCACGAGTACAGGCACACACAAGCTCCTGGCCGGACAGACCCGCACATCCCCTGCCAAGGACTTTGTGTCGCCTGCCTGTTGCTCATCCACGGTTTGGCCGGCTGGTGGGCAGGGTTGAGGTTGAGATTGTGTTTGAGGAAACACTGACTTTTCAAGTCCATCCTCCCTAACCCCTATTCCAGTTTCGTCTCTTCTGGGCGCAAAGCAAGATGGAGCCCCTGGAGGTGAGAGTCATTTCTGGACACCCAGGAGCCCGCACAGTGGACTCAACCGTGGTGTGGACCCTGCACACCCGCAGAAGAGAGCCAGGAGGTGTGGGAGGAGGCCTGGCATTCCCAGCAAACTGCCAGCCTCCCACGGCAGCCGGAGATTGTGGGGAGAAAGGCCACAGCCTCTGCTTTCCGGGCCGGGACCAGATCCCTGCCCACCCAGCCCTGCCCACTCTGCCCGGCCACAGGGCAGAGAAAAGGGGCTGGGAAGAAGGAAGCAGCCCTTACCAGACCTCAGGAGAGACAGCCACCTTAACGGGGAGGTTTTCACACTTAAAAAGGGAAGGAGGTTGTGTGAAAATCGTATAAATCTTAATACTTCCCTGGTGGCTCAGACGGTAAAGCTCTCTTTCTCTCTCTGCTCAAAGAACTTAAACTGGAGCTCTCACTTAAAACATGTCAGGAGTTACTCACCTACAAGGAGGAAGCCCCTACATGCAACCTGGAACATCCAAAGATCCAGCGGCCCAGTTGCCTCTGTGGAGGGCATGGGCTCTGGGATGGGGCCTCCTGGTTTCCAGAGCTTGCTGAGGTCCTGAACCGAGGGGAGAAAGCATCTGTGTCTGAAAATTCGGTGGGTAAAATCCTGCATCGTCTGAGGGAAGGATGACTAGGGCTGGGGATAGAAAAGGGTGGTCTCCGCGGAAATCTCAACACTTTCCAGTACCTCCGGATGACAAAGACCAATCCTTTTCTGAGAGACTAGACGCCATCAGGATCCAGCCTCTTGTTCTTAGCGGTGGAGACTGCAAGCACTGGAAGGAATGCATTGCTTGATTGTATCAAGACAAGCCACCCCACCCACAGAGGTTGCTACCAGCCCATCCCTGGGTATCATAAATTGTATCTAGAAGAAGACAGCCATCTCTCCCCGCCTTTGAACATTAATAAGACAAGAACAGGCTCCAAAATACTGCTACTCTTCATAAATTTCCCTATTTTCCCTGAGGAAATAGCACTGCTATTCCAGATTTCCTTCCCTTTATCTTACTAAAAATCTCACAGAGCCATGTCCCACCCATCAGGAAGTGGTTAAGCCCACAAATACTGTGGCCCTGTGACTTAATTTAAAAGGGAGAAAAAGGAAGAAGAAATTCTGCGGAAAAAGCAAGAACTGTGCTGAGGCCTCTTCTTTGCTCTAAAGGGAATAAGCTTCAAGCAGGTATGCCTTGGACTGTAGTTGATAATACTGCTTTAAAGGAAAATCAGAGCAGTATTTTGATGCCAGAGAGCAAAACAAAGGACAGGCAAGAACTGTCATTCTGGGTCGGTCACTAAATCGCCTCCAACTCTTTGCGACCCCATGGACTGTGGTGTGCCAGGCTCCGCTGTCCTCCACCATCTCCTGGAGTTTGTTAAAATTATATCCATTGAGTCGGTGATGCCATCTAACTATCTCACCCTGTATTGCCCGCTTCTCCTCTTTCCCTCAGTCTTTCCCAGCATCAGGGCCTTTTCCAATGAGTCGACACTTCACATCACGTGGCTGAAGTATTGGAGCTTATTGGCAAGAGTTAAGAATCATATTCATACAGTAGAACCTGGCCCCCTACTGTGAAAAGATATCGTAAAGAATAGTACTAAACAGAAGATAATTGAACGTATGGGAGGAAAATGCTGCGTGAATATAAGGCACTATAGTTTATGTGAATTTTCTTTACTACCTAGAGGCATATAGATACAGGGAGATTTGCTATCTGGGTAACAAGGGCAGACGTGTACGTGTATACGCACGTGTGCACATGTGCACTGTGTGGGTGTGTGTATTGTGCGTGTGTGGTTGACTTCATAATCATGGTCCTCTTAGGTACCACAAGCCTTCTCCGTCCTTCCTTCCAGAAAAGGAACAGCATCAACACTAGCAGTGCAGCTCTGGGGAACCTTCAGGCCTCTGGCTCAGGTTCCCCCTGAGACATCGCAGCAAGCTCGCTGAGGCCCTAGAACCATCCCCCAGCACCTGGCGCAGCCCAGGCCTGAAGCAGATGCGGCAGTGACACAGGGGGGTTGTTTCTCGGGGTCAGTTCAGTTCAGTCATTCAGTCGGGTCCGACTCCTTGCAACCCCATGGACTGCAGCACTCCAGGCCTCCCTGTCCATCACCAACTCCCAGAGCTTACTCAAACTCATGTGCATTGAGTCAGTGATGTCATCCAACCATCTCTTCCTCTGTCGTCCCCTTCTCCTCCCGCCTTCAATCTTTCCCAGCATCAGGGGCTTATCCAATGAGTCAGTTCTTCGAATTAGGTGGCCAAAATATTGGAGCTTCAGCTTCAACGTCAGTCCTTCCAATGAATCTTCAGGACTGATTTCCATTAGGATGGACTGGTTGGATCTCCCTGCAGTCCAAGGGACTCTCAAGAGTCTTCTCCAGCACCACAGTTCAAAAGCATCAATTCTTCAGCGCTCAGCTTTCTTTATAGTCCAATTCTCGCATCCATACATGACCACTGGAAAAACCAAAGCTTTGACTAGACAGACCTTTGTTGGCAAAGCAATGTCTCTGCTTTTTAATATGCTGTCTAGGTTGGTCATAAGTTTTCTTCCAAGGAGCAAGCGTCTTTTAATTTCATGGCTGCAGTCACCATCTGAAGTGATTTTGGAACCCCACAAAGATAAAGGGGCCAGATAGGTGCATTTCTAGCCTAGGGCTCTGGGTAAATGTGTCGATTTCATTTTTCAGTCATATGGTGTTCAGCTCCTCAGCATCCAAGGCAGGCCCCTACATGCTGTCCGCCTACAGCCTTTGTCTCCTGTCTCCTGGCTAGTTGGGGAGGCTGGAGGTGAGAGGAGAGGGGAGGAGTGAAGAGGGAAGGGGAGGAAGGTTGGGGAGGAGGGGAGGAGGGGGGATGTTTTGCAGCATTTCCCTCTCTTCCCCAGAGCCACTTTCCAGGCACATCAAATTCCTCCCGTCCCTCCCCGGCTGCCCTGCCCTAGCTCTGGGAATCAGCCTTGTTTACACGGCTCATTATGCTCGCTTTGCAGTTGCTATAGCAACCACCAGGGGTCAGTTTATAGAAGAAGAGGAAGTTCACTTTTGGGGAGTTAGCTTTCCAGCTCCTGTGCAGAGCATGGCTGAAAACAAAGACCAAGATACCCGGGGAGGAAACACATGGAAAAGTCTCCTAAGAGCAGAAGCATCCTTCAGAGCCTCACATTGCACTCAGCAATCTTCTTCTTTGCTGTGAAAGCTGTTCTAGAACCTCCGATAGGAGCATGGAGGTCTTATCCTTGCGTCTCCCAGATCTTCCCCTCCCCTCTGTGTGCACCCCCCTGCCTGGCCCTGGAGGCAGTTGTTAGGAGTTAAGAGAACAAGGGCAGCTGCCAGGGTTCATTTAAAGTGATAACTTCATTAATATAATGTATTCACCGAGCATCAGGAAGATCTTTATGGGCTGTTACTATTCCGTCTTTCTCACGGCAAGGGAGGCAGCAGCCACTGGAACAGGGCTCCCATCTCCAGGTCCAAGCCCCACAGAACGGGGCCCTCCACCTGGAGGGAACATGCAGGGAATCTCCCATGACACCCTGCCGTGAAAACTTTCCATCTCTAACCCGACTGACCAACCTCGTTTAGCAAACTAAGAAGTAAAGGATGCCCGATTAAATCTGATTTTCAGATAAACAATGAAATGAGTTTTCATTAGCCTATCCCACCCAACCTTTGGGACGTCCATAGGGTAAGTCACACTTAACCCGTGAACATGTGCTTGCTCAGTTGTGTCCGACTCTTTGTGTCTCCTGCATTGGCAGGTGGATTCTTTACCACTGAGCCGCCTGGGAAGACCCAAACTTAAGCCAACCCTATTCAAACCCTCCTCCTCTCCTTTACTGCTGTCTCCAAATAAAAGCACAACAGAGGAATTCTCTCGCTACGGCAAATCACGTGCCAGATTAGAGTTTAGGATGGTCTGACCCTTGGACTAGATTGCCGATCATGAAAAAATGCAAGGGAGTAATTCGCCCATATGTGAACGGCAAACCAGAGGCCAGTCAGCTCAACCCCTGCCGGGAGAGGCCCTGAATGGCCCCTCGGATCCAAACCAGCTCAGGGGCCGGATGGCTAAAGAGAAGAGACTCGGGGCTGATCTTACTGAGACATTACTTCAACTTTCTCACGAGCAGTGAGAGTCAGCTTTCTAAACAGCTCTGACTCTTGTTTCTAGGACAGGAAAGACGTTTCTCTTTTTGGCCATGCTATGCAGTCTGCGGGATCTTAGTTCTCCAACCAGGGATAAATCCTGCAGTGGAAGCGTGGAGTCTTAACCACTGAAGAGCCGGTGGGAAAGTCCCAGGAAAAACATTTTCAATACCCCTTTTTTTTCCAGGAATAAGTGATATTGGCTTCCAAGTATTCCACTGGTAAGTCTGAGTGCGGAAGATGCTTGGGGCGCCGGTATGTCATCTCGGTCTCCTTGGTCCTCGGTGGTTTTGATGCCTGGGTCCCTGTGTCCACGGGGAGGAAATGACATTTGCTGTGTCAGCGGCACCCTCTGCCCAGCATGCCTTCAGCTAAGGTCCTGCTGCTTAGCCACCACGCAAAGCCTGGCCCGATGAAAGTTGTGCCGACTTCTGTAGAACTAGAAAACCGGACCAGTCGTCGCAACACTGTACCTTTGGGAGTTTTGCATCTGTTTTGACTCTAAATCCGACGAACCTAAAACTTAGGGCAAATAAGTCAAGAAACATAAACAGACACAAAAACAAAGCAAATAGTAGCGACAGTTCTTTCCGAGAGGCACTGCCAAGGCAGACGGCAAGGCTCCCACAGTTCAAACCCAAGAGAAGTAATTACAGGGAAGCTGTCAAGACAAACATCACAGACAATAAAAACATTCTCACCTGTTACTAACTCTAAAAAAATCTCAATACGGTTTTCGCCCAGACTAAAAAAGCTGATGCTTCAAGCGAGTTCTAATTCTGTTTCCTCTTCTGAATGTGGCTCCGGGAACATCTGTGGGCAGTCTGCGACTAAGCTTCCCACGGGCAACATGCAGGCCCCGGGGTGCTGCTAATGCCCTTTGTCTCACTGAAGGGGTACTGTGAGAATATCTATAAATCACTCTGTGTTCTTCAGACAAAAGGCAGGAAGCATGATATGTGATTATTCATTCTGTTCCTTAAAATAAAATTTAGTAAATATTTTGGGCTTGCCAGGTGGCTTAGTCGTAAAGAATCCGCCTGCCAGTATAGGAGATGCAGGAGATATGGGTTCGATCCCTGGGTCAGGAAGATGCCCTGGAGAAGGGAATGGCGACCCACTCCAGTATTCTTGCCTGGAAAATTCCACGGACAGAGGAGCCTGGCGGGCTACAGTTCATGCAGTCATAAAGAGTCAGACATGACTGAGCATGCAGGCTGCAAATATTTTAATAATTTTGAATATATATTTCTTACATTGAAATATCTGGAAAAGTGAAAGAAAATGTATGGGTTTACACATATATTCCAGAAAATTACCTCAATTCTTTTCTCATTTTGTGTTTAGAATCTTGTGTATGTGTGTGTGTGTTAGTCGCTCAGTCGTGCCTGACTCTTTGCAACCCCATGGACTGCAATCCACCAGGTTCCTCTGTCCATGAGATTTTCCAGGCAAGGATACTGGAGTGGGTTGCCATTTCCTTCTCCAGGGGATCTTCCCAACCCAGGGATCGAACCCGGGTCTCCTGCACTGCAGGCAGATTCTTTACTGACTGAGCTACTATAATATAAATGGTATACATAGGGTATGATTAAAGTTGGCAATAGAAACATAAACTAAAATTGCAATCTTCTTTGTTTTTGCTATTCACTTTTTAGATAAGTAACTTGATTTAGGAATTGTTTAGTTTTGTTTAAAGCACACTGAAATGACTTCAGTTTGGAAAGCCTAGTTTCATTTATATTTTTAAAAACCCAATAGTTCTTTACTTTTCTTTTTCTTAATCATTTGTTAATAAACCCTACATTTGAAGCTGAAGCTGTCAGACAGTGTCTCTTTAACACTGCTCAACAGCTGTTAAACGGGATAATCACCTGTTTATCCTCATGTCACTAATTCAGATGCTAATTGCACTCTAGACACTGGCTTGTTCTCTGCATGGAGCCAGACCAGGTGTGAAGCCTCTGAGAGATGCTATAGTATTGCGCTCTCCATCTAATCATCCGTGGAGGCGCAGAGCCAACAGGGCAACGCACACACGCATGAAGGTGTTGTTGATAACTGCGAAAAATCAGGAACTGACAGCGAAATAAGCCAAAGTAAACAGCCATGGAATACAGTAGTATACAGTCGTTAAAGAGGTGCTCAGGGACACAGGTAAATACTGTGTAAAAAATCCACCTATCAAAGTTGAGTGAAAAGCATTGTACGCAAAACTATTGTATGGTAACCAACATAAGAAGAAAATTTGCACAGAAAAAGGTGAAGAATATACGACAATCCTGGAATACTTACTACCCACGATCTGAATGACTAGGAGCAAGGACAGTTCTAGGGGCTGAGAAAATGTGAGATCCTATTTTCAAAGAGCTTACATTTAAGAGAAGAAAAACAGACAAAATCCAGGTAAGGAAACCAATAAACAAGATATATTCAGAGCTTCCCCGAAGGTTCAGCAAGTAGAGAATCTGCCTGCAATGCAGGAGACACAGGTTCGATCCCTGGAATGAGAAGATCCCCTGCAGGAGGAAAAGGCAACCCACTCCAGTATTCTTGCCTGAAAAATCCCGTGGACAGAGGAGCCTGGCGGGCTACAGTCCAAAGGGTTATAAAGAGTCAGACACGACTGAGCGACTAACCATTAGTAGGGTGATGTCCTAAGACCACGTACAAAGAGCCGTGGGGTAGAGGGACCTGAGGCTCTGCCTTCCTGTGGGCTGCCGAGGAAGAGACCTCAGAGGAAACCCAGACAGTGAGGAGCCCCGGGGAAGCCCCAGCAGAAGGGCCAGCTTGGCAGGGTCGCGGCCGAGGAGCGAGCAGTGGATCAGAGCGTGGGAGACAGCAGTGGAAGGGGGGTTTGGAAAGTTGGCAGGAGCCAGGTCAAGCTGAGCAAAGGACCCGAGTGGGAAGAAATAACTACTCCCTTTGTCCCCGTGGACACTTCTCAGCTTCCTGCTGACTCAGGTGAGCCATAAGCCTGGAGTCCCACGGAGCCTTCTAGCAGCTGCCCTGTGACACTGGAGCTCTCCCTGTTCTGAAGCCTTTCCCGTCATCACACTGAGATTCCAAGAGGGTTATTTTACAGCCATTTTGGATGAAGCAACATTAGGAGGATATTTCATTAATTGAATTCAAAAGCCTGACGGGATAAAATTCTTTCGAATATTTTAATTTACCTTTTGATTTTCAAAAACTACTTAAATTGTTTCTTAAGTTCTGTGTCTCTTCGCATGAGAGAAAAAACATGAAAACAAATTTAAATAAATGGGTGGAACCAAGATCTAGAGATTAATGCTAGAGAGTTCTAGAACTATAGATTTCTCCAAGAGAAAACTGTGGAGAATGTCATTTCCTTCAAGAATAAAGGAGATGATAATGACAATATATTTAATTATAGAACCAAAATGAGTTTGACATAAATGTCCATCTACAAGCCATTGGAAGAATTTTGAAAGAATGCTTAAAATAGTGGTTTGATTTTTTTGACCACTGTGAACTCTACTTTTTCTAAAGATAGAATTTATTTTTCAAACATATTTTCATGGTTTAGTTTCTTTCCAGCCACTAATGGTTTATAAAGTTAATTGTTTCAAGGATGCCTTAACCATCAGAATGGCACAGTATTTTTTTTAATTTATTTTAAAGTTGAAGCATCTGTATTATATTTCTGGCGGGAAATTAGACATATGCCTACAGACTATGTATTTCAATTAAGTATCCCCTGCCTGCCTGCCTGCCTGCCTGAGTTTGTGACTTTGCCAAGGGCCAAAGAGTCCTTACTAGGATAGGAATTAAGAGCAGGAAGAGTTTATGCTTTTGAATGAGGCCATTAGAAACAGTGCTAAACTCTGCTTTATTCCAAATTAGGAGTTTGGGATTAACAGATGCATGCTACTTTATATAAAATAGATTTTTTTTAAATTGAAACTGAAAGTCACTCAGTAGTGTCCGACTCTTTGCAACCCCATGAACTATACTGTCCATGAAATTCTCCAGGCCAGAATACTGGAGTGGGTAGCCTATCTCTTCTCCCGTGAATCTTCCCAACCCAGGAATTGAACTAGAGTCTCCTGCATTGCAGGCAGATTCCTTACGAACTGAGCTATGAGGGAAGCTCTAAAGGACCCACTATATAGCACAGGAAACTATAGTCAGTATCTAGTAATAACCTATCATGGAAAAGAATCTGAAAAAATGTATATATGGATAACTGAATCACTTTGCTGTACACCTGAACCTAACACAACTTTGTAAATCAAGTGTACTTCATTTTTTAGAAGTAGTATTTAAAGCACAAGCATTGTAAAAGACCCTCTTGGGTGTAATTCCTGGTCACTCCGCTTAATAGTTGTGTGACTTGGAAGAGCTTCTTACCTTTCTGAGCCTTGGTTTAATTCCTACAACAAGGAAGTTATAACACCTAACACTTGGGGGATTAAATGAGATAATATGTGAAGACCTCCTAGACAGTGCCAGGGAGATTAGAAAATTCTTACCAGGTGTGGGGACCCTTGCCTTATCACTCAGCCACACGTGGTCCAGGGTCTGATACCCTCTGTCCACTGAGGAGGAGAGCAGAGGGCTTGGCACGTAGGCAGCACTCGATAAACGTCTGGAAGCTGATGAGTTAATTAACTAATTAATCAATACAACCAAGACTTTCCATAAAAGAACAGCAAAGTCACCGAATTTCATTTCTGCAGAGGTTTTACAGCCTCTCCCATGAATGAATCACATCAAGAAGATCATGTATTGTGCAAGGAAGGATGGAGGCTAAACAGGTCCCGGGGGGTCATGAGTTCTGGGAAGAGATGTTCCTCTCTTCCTTGAGACCAATGTGGTCTTTACCCAACTTGCTTTCAACCTGTACTCAAGACTTGTTTAATTGGCTGCCCATGGCGGTCTCTTAAAGGGGCAGACCATAAACCCTGGGATTCCCACCACCAGCCTCCCACTTCCCTACCTTATCTCCTTCTCCCACCCCCGTGCCCACGGGCACCCAGAGTACTGGACGACTTGTGCTGGGCAACGAGTTTACAAGCTCGCCAACAAGAGTCTCCTTCAACACTGTAAGCTGAGAGATGAAGACACAGCTGCCAAATGAGGATGGGTCCTCCGGCTGATAGAAAGGAAAGCCAGGTCCGTGGTGTTACTGAGCCCTGTTCAAGTGAGAACACAGAGATGATTCAGCTGCCGCAGGCCGGGACAGCACAGCTGGAGCGAACCTTTCAGATCCTCACTGTCTACTCACACATACCATGTTATACGTGTCTTTATGCAGGAGACTTTTTAAATTTACTTTTAACGAATGGACTCAGATAAGAAGAGACAGGGCAGGCCCAGGACCTCCGTTTTTGCACCCCCACCCCCACCCCTGGACATAGACACCAGCCAAGTAAAGCCACGGCCAGTTAGAACCCAAACAAGATCAGTGGATTTTGTTCCTTAAACTCCATGTTCCTCTTCCTCAAACTCCTCTTGGTTTCCGGGTCTGCATGGTGATCAGGTCTCCATCCAGGCCTGTGCTGAGGTCTTCGGTATGACTCAGGAGGAAGCGCCTCTTCTGCCCCATGGAGGACATTGCCCAGTGGGCAGATGTCATGTAAGGAGTTTTGTTTGAGATTATAGAGTAAAATCTGACTTAGGCACACAAGCACTTTTATTAATGAAGGGCTTTCATTTCTTTCTGATGGGCCAGTAGTTTATTTTCATTCAGTAAAGGTGGAGAAAGGATTATAGATGTGTGGGTTTGCTTTGCCATCTTAATCCTGAATTTCCAGTCATGTATTTCCAAACCCCGGAAACGGAGCCAGTTAGAAGGTGTTACAAAGACAGGGCAGAGGTGCTAAGTCACTCTTCCGAGGTGATTACACACTGTCCCAACAAAGAATGGAAACAAAGAGCCAGACGTTAAAATCTCATGACGTAACGCACTGGACTGGCTGGCTTTCCCCTGGTTCCGAGTGCTCCCTCTGAACAGAAGACTGGTCCCCTGGCCTGTTTCACAAGACGCTTCAGGCTTTGCCCAACTCGCTGAAGGTCGGCCTCCCCGGTGTGGGTGGCAATTAGGTTGGCAGGTTCTGTCTCTGATCTCTTTGTTCCTTCATTCTTGGAACAGAATGGTACTTCTGCAATCCGGAAAGACCTACAGTGGTCTCCTGAGCCAACTAGATTACCTCCCACCCGAGATCCACACAGACTTGAGCTCAAATCACAATCCCGACAGAATAGTCTTAGGCATCCGGGTCCATGGACCGGGGCAAGATGGTTCACAGACCCTGACTTACAGAATGCTGCAGCCGGTATTGACACTGAAACCAGAGAGTCCTTCTCCAACAAGCAGTTGCTTTGAGCACGAAGACCCTTGAATGTAAGGAGCCACACAAAGCAGTAAATGGGTGTCCTACACCACGGTCATCATCACCACCAAATACACACACCCACAGCTGCCGAAGAATGTCTCAGGGCCTCTTGTCCTATTGGCAGAAAAGCCCCTTAGGTAGGTTCATCAAAACTCACGTGGTGGTTCAGTGGCTAAGACTGCAGGGGGCCCAGATTCAATCCCTGGTCCGAGAACTAAATCCCACGTACTGCAACTAAGACTTGATGCATCCAAATAAATAAATAAAGGTCAAAAAACCAAAAACCCAGATGCCTCTGTCACCCAATTCATCCCACTCCCAACATATATACATCTTCCCATATATACATCAGGAGATCCAGATTCAATCCCTGGGTTGGGAAGATCCTCTGGAGAAGGGAATGGCAACCCAATCCAGTATTCTTGCCTGGAAAATTTCACGGACCGAGGACCCTGGCAGGTATACAGTCCATGGGGTCACAAAGAGTCAGACATGATTGAGCAACTAACACTTCCACTTTCTTTTCACGTATAAAGTAGATAACTAATGAGAAGCTAACACTCGGCACAAGGAGCTCTGCCTGATGCTCTGTGGCGGCCTAAACGGGAAGGAAATCTAAAAAAGAGGGGATATGTGAATACGTATAACGGATCCACTTTGCTCTACAGCAGAAACTAACACAACATGTGAAGCGAATATACTCCAATAAAAAATTTTAGAAAAGAAACCTCGAATGCCTTTGAAAGCACTTACAAAATGAGGAGGAAGAGGTGAATGGGGGAAAAGAATGATGGGTGAAGGAATGTGGCTCCCACAAGTCCAGGGAAGAGCCCAAAACAGAAAGGATCCTGGGAGCATGCGGAGGTAAAAGCTAAGCACTGGATTTTATTTACAAGGGTTAAAAAAATTTTTTTTTCTTCTCCAGCCTCACCAAGCAGTCCATCATTTATTTTTCTTCTCCCAACTTAAAAAAAAATTTTTAACAAGCATAAAAGTTAGAAACATGTTTCAGTGAAGACTCATACGAGCCACCCGGACCCAAGGACTGTCAGTATTCCGCCCTATCGTAGGCTTTCGCACACCATATGGGTGGAGAGCCCAGGCATCAGGACCACTGCCCCTAAATGCTTCAACGTGCACCACCCAGGAATACAGACGTTCTTCTGAAAAGCCTCATTTAAGCATCACGTCTAAGAAAATTAACAAGTCCCTACTATCATCTAATACCCATGCCAAGTTGCTTCAGTCCTGTCTGACTCTGTGACCCCATGGACTGCAGCCTGCCAGGCTCCTTGGTCCGTGAGATTTTCCAGGCAAGAATACTGGAGTCGCCACTTCCTACTCCGGGGGATCTTCCTGACCCAGGGATTGAACCTGTTTCTCCTGCATCTCCTGCATTTGCAGGCAGATTTTTTTTACCACTAGCGCCACCTGGGAAGCCCCATTTTGTCTCTTTGTTGTTCAGTCACTAAGTTGTGTCTGACTCTTTGAGACCCCATGAACTGCAGCACGCCAGACTACCCTGTCTTTCACCATCTCCTGGAGTTTGCTCAAACTCATGTCCATTGAGTCAGTGACACCCTTCAACCATCTCATCCTCGGTCAGCCCCTTCTCCTCCTGCCCTCAGTCTTTCCCAGCATCAGGGTCTTTTCTAGTGAGTTGGCTCTTCATATCCAGTGACTGTAACACTGGAGCTTCAGCATCAGTCCTTCCAGTGAAAATTCAGAATTGATCTCCTTTAGGATTGATTGGTTTGCTGTCCAAGGGACTATCTTATGTCTCTTTACACTCTTTTAAATCCTTTCATCTAGAACAGTCCCTCCCCACTTTTTATTCATGAAGTGAAATGAAAGCCGTTCAGTTGTGCCCAACTCTTTGCAACGCCATGGACTATACAGCCCACAGAATTCTCCAGGCCAGAATCCTGGAGTGGGTAGCCTTTCCCTTCTCCAGGGCATTAGTATTGGTGTTTCTCAAGAGTCCAGGACAGTGTTGTAAAAGTTCCCGTATTCTGGCTTGGCTGATGTTTTCATCATACTGCAGTCTACCTTGCCCCTAGCCTCTGCCCTGTATTTCCTGTCAACTGAAGGCTAAGTCCAGAGACTTGATTAGATTCCAGTGATGTTATGGAGTTCATGGTTCATCCTGTTGGGAGGCTGCTTTGCTACAGTGCTCTGTCACCTCTGATGGCAAAGAATAAAGTGGTGACCATCAGCTCTCTCCATCGAGAAGATTCCTCTCCTCCACTCAGTAGGTAGCTCTGGAGCATACTTTAGCACATGTCCTGTCCCCAATAGCCTTCCATCCAATGGTTTGACGTCTATTGATGACCCTTGCTGATAACAATTATTGCACAAACAGCTCATCAATTATGAAATGCCTAAAAGAGAAAGGAATGTCTGGGAAGAAACAGACAACAAGGTAAATAGGGGATAGAAGGCTGGAAGCGCAGCAAGTAATTCCAAGAGCTTTGCCAAAACCCTTCCCAATTTACATTCAACTGTTTCCAGGATCATAAACCCTGTAAGGAAATGCTGGCAAAGAGAGCCCTGAGCAAGGTGCTGCCGTGTGGTAAGAAGTCAGATCCATTTCAGTGTGTCTTTGGCCACCTCACGCGAAGAGCTGACTCACTGGAGAAGACTCTGATGCTGGGAGGGATTGGGGGCAGGAGGAGAAGGGGACGACAGAGGATGGGATGGCTGGATGGCATCACCAACTCAATGACATGAGTTTGAGTGAACTCCGGGAGTTGGTGATGGACAGGGAGGCCTGGCGTGCTGCGATTCATGGGGTTGCAAAGAGTCGGACACGACTGAGCAACTGAAATGAACTGAACTGAGGCATCTACATTTTATCTGAGCTTCCTCCCCGACCTTAACCAAGAAAGGGCTAGTCAATGAAGAGGAAGTATGCAGCCGTGTCCCAAATCAGATCACGGCTTTCCGTTTGATCAAGAAGAGGCAGTACCTGCTCAGGGCACCCTGTACCTCTTCATCTGGGGCCGATTTACAGGATGCTTCCAACAACAGGCATTTATCCAGAATTTTCAGTTCCAAATCTTTACTTCTCTCCAAACAGTACCTGCTGCAGTGTCCAAAAACAAGTTTCTTAGAAAGAAACAAGCAGTCCCTTTACCAATCTGTTGAATAAACGCATTGCCTTAAGTAAATGACTCTCTTTTAAACTTTCAGAAAATAAGTTCTTCTCTAGGAAGAGTTTCGGTGAACACTTGCATCGAAGAATATTCCATATCTATTCAGAAATTCAAGTCACACCAGGTTATCTCCCCACACACGTCTCTTGAGACATCCGATACTGAAAACTTTGTTCTGATGCTAGGGCACTCTGTTTCCGGTTATGACAAGCAAGAACCCTAACCCCTCAAAACAGGGGTCAAAGTTTACTTCATAAACTCCAGGGGCAAGCACAGACCCTTCAGCAAAGAGTTTGACATCTAATAGGAGAGGCGAGTCACGATGACATCCTGTCGTCCACAGACAACAGAACGTGGCTGGAAACGACACAGGGCTGCCAGGGAGGTGAAACAGAGCAAGATCAGAGAGCTTGTCTCCCAGGGGACTCCCCCGCCGGGAATGGAAAACTATTCCCCACGGTGGGAACCACCTCCTGGGAAGTCAGCCAGTGCTGACTCATCCAGTGATTATTAAAGCCTAACTGTATACTGCTCCAGACAAAGTATGGTTTCATGGCTCCCTAGAGAAGACTGTAATTATCTCAAGGGGAAAATGTTTTTAAACTTAGGCAAATCTAAATTCACTTTAGCTGCACTTTAACATATGCATGATTTTAAAGACAAGTTGAGAGAAAGGAGTTATATTATCAAGCAAACAGCAACGGGGTGCGCCTGCTCCGAGCGAGCTGGGAATTGGGAAACCTTATTCCCCACGGCAGATGCTAGATAAATGACGAATAGACAAATCCTCCAGATGCTTCTTTTCAAGAAGGAATATAGTGTCCCTTGTCAGTATTTTGCCCTACCTGGCCAGCTAGGCCCCTGGGTAAATCATCTCTTGGGTCGTGTCTTGTATGTTACTCATTACCAACAAACGAAGTTCATACAAACGTCACACTTTCCTCCTTCGGAAGGGATAGCCCACTTCCCAGAGACTAGCAATCCACTGCAGTATTCCTGCCTGGGAAATCCCAAGGGCAGAGGAGCCTGGAGGCCTACAGTCCATGGGGTCACAAAGAGTCAGACACGACTGGGTGACTGAATACTACTACTACTACTACTACTGCTACTAAGTCGCTTCAGTCGTGTCCGACTCTGTGCGACCCCATAGATGGCAGCCCACCAGGCTCCCCCGTCCCTGGGATCCTCCAAGCAAGAACACTGGAGTGGGTTGCCATTTCCTTCTCCAATGCATGAAAGTAAAAAATGAAAGTGAAGTCGCTCAGTCGTGTCCAGCTGTTAGCGACCCCATGGACTGCAGCCCACCAGGCTCCTCCATCCATGGGATTTTCCAGGCAAGAGTACTGGAGTGGGGTGCCATTGCCTTCTCCAGAGTGACTGAATACGCACATATAAATAAAATACTGCAGACAGAGAAGGAAGCCACACATTCTTTGTGGGGAAATGCAGATGACCAAAGAAGGCTTCGGAGCTAACATTTTTTGGGGCTTCCCAGGTGGCACTAGTGGTAAAGAATTCTGCCTGCCAAAGCAGGAGATGTAGGAGACGTGGTTCTGCGTCCAGAACCCGGATGTTGGGTCCAGAAGACCCCCTGATGGAGGGAAGGGCAACTCACTCCAGTATTCTTGCCTGGGAAATCCCATGGACAGAGGAGCCTGGTGGGTTACAAAGCTGCAAAGACCATGGGGTTGCAAAGACTGGGACACAGCTGAGTAACTGGTCACGCATGCACTTTATCTCTCTCTTTAAAAATAGTTCCGGTCTAGAAAAACTGCCCTTCTGTGAGGGATGAGAAATTCTGTTCGAAGGTTCTCTTCCTGTCCCTTCAACCACCTTCTCCTTTGCTCTCCCCTTTCATCATGAAACAAAAAACCAACCTGCATCATCTCTTGTTATATACAGCTGTTTATTATCACTATTGCTATGTGGCCGTCACCATGCACTTGAGAGGTGCCAGCTAATGCCTGAGAGGTCAGATCTTCCTGGCTTCTCACAGGGAGCTTTGTAGGAAAGGAAACTCCTCCTCTAGGATGTCTGGTTGCAAAACAAATGCTGAACAATCAATAATTAAACAACAATTTAAATAAAATGCAGACATTCACACCATGGGTAACCAAATGCAAAACTGCTTTCTTTTCCTGGATAAAAGATTCCCCTAGCACTTAGGTGTCTAGAGTCACTTACTTTGCAACCTTAACCAAACAGAATTCAAAAATAGTGTTATTCCATCATTCCCCTAAAATCAAATTTAATTCCATTGAAGGAAAGGAAAGGAGGGAAGCCTTGAGGCACTTGATTCCCAGTTACAAAGCAGAGAATATTCTTAGATTAAAGATGAGTCTACTGATCCAATCCTTACTTAAGTTTGTTCCATGTATTAGAACTTTTTGTTTCCTTGTTTGTTTTTTTAACAGTAAAGTATTTTAGGTTAGTCGCAGGGTTTGTATGCTTTTTGCCACAGAAGAAGCAAGGGGGCTTCATTTGATTCTTTTTTTTTTTTTTGGTAATTTATTTATTTATTTGGCTGTACTGGGTCTTACCTGTAGCATGTGGGATCTAGTTCCTTGGCCAGGGATCAAACCTGGGCCCCCTGCTTCAGGAGCACCAAGTCTTAGCCACTGGACCACCAAGGAAATTCTTCCTCTGATTCTTTATTCTACATAGATTCACCAAACGAGTCTTTGGCTTAGACAAAAGGGCAAAGTTAAAATAAATGCCGAGACAATAGACTCTCCTATTTATTAGCAAGATCAACTACTATCAGTTGCTGGTGAAGAACCAAGCTCACCGTGGCCTTTCACGGTCCTTGCCCACCGTGAAGCTCTCTCACAGGGATCCCAGAAGGCCCCAGGGGGTTCTAAGCTCCAGTGAAAGTTCACCTGAGCTTCACCTGACCGGCTATCAGGTCTGCACCCTCCCAGGGCTCCAGAGCCATCAGAACCTGAGTTCTCCTCCTGCACAAAACAGAACTGGGAAGGCTCTGGGGGTGTGGATCCCTCTAAATCCCGGCCACCAGAATTCCTGCAGACATGCTGGCCACAGAGCTTCCAACGGCCTTTTGAATCCTTATCCTTCTTCCACAGAATCACCTATAGGATTCAGTTCAGTTCAGTCACTCAGTCGTGTCCAACTCTTTTCAACCCCATGGACTGCAGGATGCCAGGCCTCCCTGTCCATCACCAACTCCTGGAGTTCACGCAAACTCAAGCCCATTGAGTCGGTGATATCATCCCACCATCTCATCCTCTGTCGTCCCCTTCTTCTCCTGCCTTCAATCTTTCCCAGCATCAGGGTCTTTTCCAATGAGCCAGTTCTTCGCATCAGGTAGCCAAAGTACTGGAGTTTCAGCTTCAACATCAGTCCTTCCAATGAACACCCAGGACTGATCTCCTTTAGGATGGACTGGTTGGATCTCCTTGCAGTCCAAGGGACTCTCAGGAGTCTTCTCCAACACCCCAGTTCAAAAACATCAATTCTTTGGTGCTCAGCTTTCTTCACAGTCCAACTCTCACATCCATACACGATTTCTAAAAAAAACCATAGTCTTGACTAGACAGACCTTTGTTGGAAAAGTAATGTCTCTGCTTTTTAATATGATGTCTAGGTTAGTTTTACATAACCTTTCTGTGATTCCAGAAATCAAATCTTGCCAGTTACCCTTTACTGCACAATTCCCCCCTCTCACCAAGAGGCAATAAAAAGTTAAATCAGGTTCTCTTTCCTTAGGTCCCCAAGATTGGAACAGATATGTACACATTACTATATATGAAAGAGATAACCAGTAAGGACCTCCTATAGAGCACAGGGAACTCTACTCAACACTCTGTAATGACCCATATGGGAAATAATCTAAAAAAGAGTGGATGTATGTATCTATATAACTGATTTACTTTGCATTACAGCAGAAACTAACACAATATTGTAAATCAACTCTACTATAATAAAAAAAATTCTTTAAGTCTACTTCCTAGACCAGTGGTTTTCAGACCTTACCAGTTTCCACCTTGACCTTGTATCCAGACACAGAAACTGAAGCAAGGTTTCCTGAGTCAACACTTGCCTCAGCTGCAGGCAATGCACAATTGTGTTTTCTAACCTACCCGAATTCTTGTTTTGAATGTTGGTTGTGACTAAGCAAACAGGTTGCAGCTCACAGTTTGGAAGAACCATGCCCTGGAAAACCACCTTCTGTACTATGTGCGTGCAAGCTTAGTCGTGTCTGACCCTCTTCAACACCGTGGACTGTAGCCCTCCAGGTGCCTCTGTCAGTGGAATTTCCCAGGTAAGAATACTGGAGGGGGTGCCCCGCTCTCCTCCAGGGGATCTTTCCAACCCTGGGATCAAACCCATATCTCTTGTGTCTCCTGTGTGGGCAGGTGGATTCTTTACCACTGAGCCACCTCCATGCTATGTTTATAGGCCACTGAAAGCATTCTTAAAGCAAAGCTGGCTTTTTCATGCCCAGTTCAGCCACTGACTGAATGGTTTCTTGAAGGCCAACATTAAAGAAAAAATTATTCTGGCACTTGTTAAAATGGTGAAAGTGAAAGTGAAGTCGCTCAGTCGTGTCCGACTCTTTGCAACCCCGCAAACTGTAGCCCACCAGGCTCCTCCGCCCATGGGATTCTCGAGGCAAGAATACTGGAGTAGGTTGCCATTTCCTTCTCCAGGGGATCTTCCAGACCCAGGGATCGAACCCAGGTCTCCCGCATTGCAGGCAGACGCTTTAACCTCTGAGCCACCAGGGAATGGTACAGTAATACAATTGAGGAAAATGAAGCTCAGCTCCAAATACAGTAAGGAGTGGGGATGTATACCCACGGAGCAGAGTGAGGGGTCAGTGGATGGAAAATCACTCAGAACCCTCAGGGGTGGAAGGGTGCTTGATAATCCCACCTAACAAGATTCTTGCTGAAGGTAGGCCAAGGCCATAGACACTGAGGCAGATAGCTAGAAAATGAAAGCAGTTTTTAAAGGACACAGTTAAAGGCACCAAAAACAAAAAGTTGTTCAGTAAGGAGATGTAATTCATAACTCACCCCTGGGCTGTGCAGTCAGCACTATTTAAATAGTTTCAAAATGTAAGCATTGTAGTAACAGCGACGTAAGCAATATAGCCCGTGGGGGGAGGGTGGGGGTAAATGTATTCAAATACAATCCAGGACCTGTTTACAAAGGTGTGAGCAGTGGTTAGGAAAACAGTGAAGCATTGGCGCTAACAGTAGCAGGCAGTCCCTGCCACCCTCAGACCTGAGTTCAAGGGCAAGGGGAGGGGCGGTCATCAGAGCAGCTGTTAGGGCAGCCTGCCAGGAGTGGGGGTGGGGTGGGGGGCTCTTATCCAGGGGAAGAAATACCCCACTCCCCGACTTCCATTCCCTTAGCATCCAGTCATCTGCTGAAGCCTCCACTAACCAGCAGGAAGCCGGAGGAGGAGGGAGCCTGTCCACCTCATCCACAAAGGTCAGCATCCCGAGGAACACCCAGGGTTAAGAAGACTTCTGCAGGAGACAGACAGCGTCCAGCAGAGAGAGCTAGAAGGTCAGGACTGGAAGACAATAAGTAGTGTCTAAAATTAACACATCAAAAAATAGCACCACTACCTTTTTTTTTTTTTGCCTAGCCCTCACGGCTTCCAGGATCTGATATCCCGTACCTGGGATCGAACCCACGGGCCCTGCATTGGAAGCACAGAGTTCTAACCTCTGGACCACCAGGGAACTCCCCCCTCCACGCTCCTTGCCGCCATGCGCCCCACACAGGACCCGCCCCCTTCTTAGCTCCGCCCCTTCCCATGCTGAGCCCACACGTCCAGCTTGCCTTGGTGACGTCCTCCGAAGCTCTCAACTAAAATGCTCTCTTAGGTCTGAGTTTATTTATTTAACCATTTATCCATGCTTAGGACTCCAGTTATATTCCGTATCGTCCTGTGATATTTTGTACATTTCCTGTGTACCCCACTAATCACAAAGCCTTGAGGTAACCTCCCTGCCCAGGGAGCAAGCGGGTCAATATGGAGCACACGAGGACTCAGCACTCAAGCCTGGCTCTGCTTCACGTGATTCGAAGGAATCTCCGCTTCTTGTCTCTAAACTGGAGAGCGCGGTGCCAGCTGCTCGGGGCAGTGGTGAGGGGAGCGAGATAAGCTGTGTGAAGTCCTTGGGCTGCGGTCGTTGATTAACAGGTGTGGACAAAACATCCGTCCAACGGACCTCGGGAATGACGGGGTCAAAAGGCAAGACTTTTGAGGCCCAATATAGGATCTCACTATAAATTTAATATTTGTATGTAATTCAGAGTGTTACCGTCCTGGTTCTTGGACTCTAATCAATGGAATTGATACGAGGGCAGAGGAGAAATTCAGGCGAGGCTGTACTGGGACTCATGCTGCAGAAAGAGAATAGAGACAAGTAACAGGTTCCCTTGCTTGTTCCCTAAGAGGGGCTGATCTCTTAATGGGAAGGAGGTAGAAGCAGATTAAAAAGCAGAGACGTCACTTGGCTGACAAAGGTCTGTATAGTTAAAGCTCTGGTTTTTCCAGTAGTCATGTATGGTGAGAGTTGGGCCATAAAGAAGGCTGAGCGCCAAAGAATTGATGCTTTCAAATTGTGGGGCCGGAGAAGACTCTTGAGAGTCCCTTGGACTGCAAGGAGTTCAAACCAGTCAATCCTAAAAGAAGTCAGTCCTGAATATTCACTGGAAGGACGGAGGCTGAAGCTGAAGCTCCAGTACTTTGGCACCCTGATGGAAAGAGCCAGCTCATTGGAAAAGACCTCAATGCTTTGAAAGACTGAAGACAAAAGGAGAAGGAAGGGGCAGAGGATGCAATGGTTAGGTATCATCACCGACTCAATGGATGTGAATCTGAGCAAATTCCAGGGGATGGTGAAGGGCAGGGGAGACTAGCATGCTGCAGTCCGTGGGGTTGCCAAGAGTCAGACACGACTTAGCGACCGAACAAGTCACGTCAGTCCTGGCCCCTTTTATGGCACAAGAAACTATTCATCTCTTTGGGACAACTGCATTTTCCAAGTCACTTTTGAAAATAAAACACTTGCATTAAAAAAAAAAAAAATCAGAGGAGTTGCACCTTTTTTTTTTTTTTTTTTGGTGATGTTTGACCACATTAATGTTTCTGGGACTGGGCATCATCATAATGAAAAGCAGAGATGCCTTGGAGAAACACCATCCACTCTGGCCAACTTACAAGAGTGGAAGCCAGGGCTGTGAAAGACTCGGCGGCCTGACCACGTGGGCTCAGCCTGGTGGTGGCCAGGCTTGGGCCCCGTCCCTGAATCTGCTCTCTGATTGGCTGGGAGATCGCTGAACAGTGGTTTCTGTTGGGTTTTCTGTTTTAAAAGCAGAAGTGAGCATTTCAAGTTGCCTGGTCCTGTCCAGCCTCAGGCTCAACTGGTGAAACAGGAAGAAGAGACTGGAACAGGGGACAGCACCAGCCTCCCCTTCCCAGCCCTGTGAGCACCGCGGCCCCGGGCGTTGGCGAGATATAGGCCGTTTGGGCCTGTCCCCCACCCCCGGGCCTGTTGCCTTCAATCGCATCCAGGGTTTGGGCAGCTGTGCTGTGTTCACAAGATGTGCGGGAGATGACACGTGGGAGACTCCCACTCTCTGGGGCAGAAAAGGGGAAAAAGACCATTTGATGCCTCTGGTCTCCACTTGGCAGGCCGAAGATGCTGCCTCCTCCCGGCCCCTGATCAGGAGCAGTGACGGAAAGAAGAAAAACCGCACAAAGGCACCGGAGTGCAGCCACAGCCCGTGCAGAGCAGGAAGGAGGTGGTGGGAGCAGGAGGGGCCGCAGGGGAGACAGGAAGGGTCGGGGAGTGGGGGTGGGTGACTGGAAAGGCCACAGCACATGGTGCCTCCAGGAGCCAGCTGAGCCCGGGGCAGACATGAGCACGTGAACAAACCATGAGAAGAGTGACCGACGCCCCTGCCTCCCGCCTCCCTGGGTCTGGGGTGGCTCCCCCTTCAGCCTATCCGCCTGAAAGCCACGGAACAAGGCATGCTGTGCAGGCTGGCAGGGACGGGAGCAGAGCCAGGCCGGGCATGGCTCGGGCTGTGGCCGGGCACACACCACACACACGCCCAGACCCGACCCCAAAGCTCCTCCCTGCGTCTCAAAGCCCCAGTGTCCCCCACCCCCCACCCCGTCCCCTCGAGCTCCCAGGAGACTGACTCAGCCTCATCACCCGCCACACACTTCTCCCTGCACCCTTGGGATGGGGTGACCTCAGTGGCTCGCCTCACCCCCACTCTCTCCCTCCTCTGCAAACCCTGCTCCGCTCAGCCCAGGTGGGCATCACGCTGCCCAGCCCCACCCCCAACCTTCGCACCCAGTGCCATCACCCCATCCACATGCTGGGCTCCCTACACCACACCCCTCTCCTTGGGACAGTCACCCTGCCCCCTTCGGGAAGAAATAAGGCAGCCACTTCAGGAAACCACGAGAGGTCCTCACATCACCAGCGGGTGGATAGCAGAGCCATCATCACTCCCTGCATGCTCAGGGTGGCCTTTATGCGGGCCAGGAACTTGTTTCTTTGCTGGGGGGGAGCAGGTGAGGGACAGTCTTCTTTAAGAGCTTGGGGACTTCCCTGCCAGTTCAGTGGCCCGGAGTTCACCTTCTGGTACAGGGGGTGCAGGTTCGCACCCGGGTGGAGGAGCTAAGATTCCACGCGCCTCAAGGTCAAAAGATCAAAACATAAATCAGAAGCAGTACTGTAACAAATTCAATAGAGACTTCAAAAATTATCCACATCAAAAAAAAAAAAAACGTTTAAAGGGAAAAGATTTGAGGGAATGCCAAGGAAGGCAGTAAGAGGGAATGGGGCACAGGTCAGGGGGGTATTCTGACCCCAGGCTCCCTGCTGAGATGTTTGGGAGGGGGTCGCTCAGAGCATCTGAGACCAGATGCTCCAGTGGGACCAGGCTGTCTTGGGGCTGCAGTCTGCCTCCCAGGCACCATCCCGGGGTCCCCGCACCCTCTGAGGGGAAGCAGAGGCTCCCGGAGGTGAGGGAGTGGCAGACGGTGGGGTCAGCTGCCCCAAGCCCCTTTCTTGTGCCCAGCACACCCACCCACCCACCCACCCAGCTGCTGGGGTCTGTAATCGCTGGACACACAGAAGGATGCTGCCAGCTGCTGGCCCCGCTGAGCACCTGGGAGGCCCATGGTCCTGCACGCTGGCTGTGCCCGGAGACCGTAGCACGTGCAGGGTGTTTCAGGGTCCATCTGTATCTGAGGGGCCCCCAGAAAGCCACCTGCCTGCAAGGAATCAGACCACGGGGACAGGAAGAACCAGACATTACTCAGGACAAGTCGGGGCCTCTCCTCCAACCCCGTGTGGTCTACATCACTCTCTTCCTACAGACGTGGAAATCGGGACTCAAAGAGGCTGTCACGGGCAGAAGCAGCTCACTGACGGGGGACCTGGGGTCTGAGCCCCTTCTCAGCAGGCTGTGGCACTGCCCTCCAGGAGCTGATGATTCAGTGTCTCCCGTCACTTCCTGCTCACCGGCCCAAAGGCCCCTCCCTGTTCCCACAGCCTCAGGCGGGGGACTCAGCGAGAGCAGAGGCCCTTCCTGGTGCCAGACACACCCTGAGATGCAGCCCGGGGCTGAGTGGGTACTTCTGCTGTGACAGCGTCATGGCATCCTGCTGGGCTGAGGTCTGCGGCAGAGACCTGCTCCTCCTGGGGCGGAAGGAGGATGCAGCTCACCAGCAGAGGCTGGACTGGCTGGGATGCTGGGCGGGTTGGGTCCAGGCAACTCTGGGGGAGTTTCAGGTCAGGAGCTGCCTGGCAGGCCAGGGGCTTCTCTTCACTCGGTCATGATGCATGGAGGGGAGGGGCACAAAGCCAGTCCACCCCAAGGGAACTGTGTCTCTAACAGGCCTGCTCCCCTAGGAGACCTAATGGCCCAAGGGGCTATGGATTCTTGGTTTGGCCTTAATTTCCAGCAGACCAGACTTCTTTTATTTCCCCAGGAGCTTCTTAGACACGGGAAGGCCCATACTGGGGTGCAGGGGACCCCAGAGGCTCCCAAATTGACACCAGGCTGATGGGGTGAATTCCCACCACATGAAGTCAGGAATTTGCTTGAATTCTTAGCCCGAGACTGGAGGAGGGTGGGGAGGAGGCAGGTGTGGTAGGTGTGTATCTGCCTAGCGGGCTTTCGGGGCAGGGGTCAGGGGATGATGAGATCAAGGTCAGCGTGAGGTCTGTGCAGCCCTGGAGGGAAAGAACCCACCATCACAAGGATCTTCACCTCTTGCCAAAGTCTGGGGTTTCCATGGAAAACAAGAGCCCAGCCTACGGGTTGGGAGAGCCTCTTGCCCCTCTTCCTTTCTCTTCATTCACCCCCTTTTCTCACTTTCCTGCTCTCCCCTCATCCCTCCTCCACATCTGCCTTCCCTGGGGTGCCCCCTATTCATGCATCCCAGTCTCCTCCCTTCCCCCTCCCCCCATATCCCTCCTCATGCTGGTTTGCAATAAGGACGCACAGTGGGGACCCTGTTGTGCCAGCCCAGGGCCCGTCAACCTTGCCTGCTGTGGCACAATTGCCAGGCAGCCCCAGTATTCTGCTCTACCCATCTGTCAACATTTAGCTGAGCAGAAGACCACCCAGGATAACGATGATGCTTTTTATCTAAATGTGGTACTTAAGACTAAGTTCTGATGGGGGCACATCTATACCCATGGCTGCTTCTTGATGATGGATGGCGAAAGCCAACACAATGTTGAAAAGTAATTCTCTTTCTATTGAAAAAAAAAAAAAAGACTAAGTTCCAGCCAAAGCTAAGCCAGTGAGGAGGTTGTGTACAAACTGTCCTGTCCATCTTGCTTGATAGGAGGTATGTGGATATGATGGCTGGGGCCCATGCAGCCATTCTGATCTGTGAAATACATCAGTGTGTGCACCTCTCAGGATTTGCTCAGCTGTGTTTACTCTGCTCTTTGCCACTAATGATCCTTTAAGAGGGTCACCTGACACCTGCCACACTCTTGGAGGCCACAGAGTGTATCAGTTTTTTAAAGAGAGGCTGGTTGAGTTCCATCCCACTCCGTGGCAGCCAAGGTCATGGTGCCTAACTTTTTTCCCTTTCCTGCTGGGTGGGGCTGGGCCCTTTGCAGCAGAGGTTCCGTTGCTCCAGGCCCCTCCCCTCCTGCTCACAGCTTTCCTGCTGCTGCTCACGAGACTAGGAGACCTGCTCTCCAGGAGCTGTACCTGGCCAGGTCTGTCGGGGTGCAGATGGACATGTTCAGGTCAGGAGTCCCCTCGGGCTGCCGCTCGCTCTCTGCCCAGCCCCACATGCCCTCGTTCACACTGAGGACACTTCCACTGATGTCCAGGCCTCAGGCTTTCCCGAGCAGGAGATGCAGACAGCTGCTGCGAGAAAGGTGGGTTCCTGACACCCTGTGGAGCACATGTGGGCCAACAGGAGGGAGGCCCTGGCCCAGAGATTCTTCTCTCCTCCAGGGGCCTTTCTGGAAACCCTCCCACAAGACAACACTGCTGGCTGCATTTGCTGAAAGCTGAACAGCATAGCCTCCAGCCCTGCATGTCTCTCTCCCTCCTCGGCCTCACCAACCCCCTCCCTTCCTGGGGTCACACTCACCACTGAGCATGGATGCATTTGCCTCGGCCTCAAGTTCTGGATCCCAAAGAACCTGTCTCTGAAACAGGAGACACTCAGGGGATGGCAATGAAGCAAGGTAGGGGGAGCCAGAGACCCCAGAATCTGGAGCCTTCCTGCCCATCCTGGGCTGCGTGCCCCTCAGCTCTGAGACCAGCGTCCAGCCTATTGAAGCCACAGCTATGCTGGCTTTCCTGTTACCTGCAGCCTTATCCTGCCCAGGTGGCATATTGGTAAAGAGTCCACCTGCCAAGGCAGAGACGTAAGAGACACACGTTCGATCCCTGAGTAAGGAAGATCCCCTGGAGAAGGGCATGGCAACCCACTCCAGGATTCTTGCCTGGAGAGTTCTGTGGCAGAGGAGCCTGGCGGGCTACAGTCCATGGGGTCGCAGAGTCAGACATGACTGAGCGTGCACACAGCCTTATCCTGAGCACGAAGCTGCCCAGGACAGCCTCAGGGCTGCCATTCCCTGGCGCCTTCTCGGCCATCGTGAAAACGCTTCTGCTGCCTTTCCCTCCTGTTTCACTCTCCAGGCCTCGTCTTATTTCCACTCACACAGCTTTAGCACGAGGCAGGCCACACACGAGGGCGTCTTCCGTTCTGTTCTCCATCCCTTCCTATCCAGTTCCCCGCTTTAAGGAAGAGGAATGAGATCTCTTGGAAGTTATATGATTTACCTACAGGCAAGAGTTAATGACACAAAATCACTGGCCTTCTGGTTTCCAGGCCATATCGTCACTGCATCCCCACCTTTCAGAGGTCACACGGTTTGAGGGTCACCAAACTTCCAGTCTCCTTAGACCATGGTCCGCCACTCCTGCCCCTTTAAAGTTAGAAGTGGCCTGGGGTCTGCCTGAGATCAAAGCAATGCACACAGAGGTGACCTGGGTCCAGACAGGAGCCCTAGGAAGCATGGCGATTCACCAGGATGCTCTTTACATCTGGCCTGGGGAATAGCAAACCTGGGCTCGGCGCTCGGTCTGGCTGCCCCAGTCCTGGGGTGAGGCTGGCATGGAGAAGAGCCCTGATGCCCACTCGTAGTGGGTATGTAGTGAGAAAGAGAAGTGAACCTTTTGGGCTTTAAGCCATTGAGACTTGGGGGTGGGCAAGTGTTTACTGTAGGATAACCCAGTGCATCCTGACTACTAAATAGCATCCTGACTAAGAAACACGCATTCAATGGGCAAGTCCAGTCCACAGATTTGGGCTTATTTTGATTTCTTTCAAAGGAGACACATGGAAGGCAGTTTTATCACATAGCAAAGATATTCTCAGATTCGGACAACTTTGAGACCCTGGGAAGGGCGTGTCTCCTTGGCTGCCGGCTTCACCATGAGGGCTCTGAAAAGGCTTCGAGATGAAAGCCAAGGAGGCCCTTCACTTCCAAGCTCACAGGCTCCAGGTAGATGTTCCAGGTTTCTGCCACCACACGGCTCTTCCCAAGGCCCCAGGTGACACCTGGGAGATATGCAGGGCAATCAAGATGGGTTAAAAAGATGGTTTCGAACCTGCCAAAAATTCATATACGTAGGAAGAGACAGGTGACCCTATAGAGGCAGTAACTATGTCTCACGTCATCCATCAAGGAAGTCCTGGAGTGGAGAGGGCTGGCAAAGGCGGAGATGAATCCCTTCCTCCTTAAAGTCCCTCAGCCTGTCTGGACACAGCAGAGCTCCTGGGAAAGGATGTGTCTCTTTTCAGTGGTTCTGGGCACGCATCAGGATGGGAAGAGGGGCTCTTCCTCCTTGGGGGGCAGGGGAGCCCCCTACAAGCCTCCCTGTCTCTGTGAAACCGTGCCAAGACCAGGGCTGCATTTCCTTTCCAAACTCTCAGCCCAGGAGCGTTAAACACTAAACACTTCAAAGGGACGTGGAGTCATCACTCAAAACAGTAAACTCTTTGCTTAAGAAAAGGTTCCTGGGCTCTTTCGAGCCTGCAATCTCTTCTCCATCTTTGTGCCCTGCGGCTCTGTCTGGAGGGAGCAGTGACCTGGTCCAGAGCACTCAGGACCTCCCCTCAGGCCAGCCCTGTGTGCTCCCCAACCGCAGGGCTTGCCCCCGCCCCCCCCCCCCCCCCCGGTCTTCTCTGGAGAGGTAAGAAACGCGGGTTCAATCCCTGGGTCCGGAAGATCCTCTGGAGGGAAGTATGGCAACCCACTCCAGTATTCTTGCCTGGAGAATCCCAGGGACAGAGGAGCCTGGCGGGCTACAGTCCACGGGGTCACAAAGAGTCAGACACGACTGAAGCAACTCAGCACACACGCACACACATTCATTCTGAGCGACTTGGGCCCACCTCCTCCAGGCAGCTCTGAGCTACTCAGCTCCCTGCTGGCCATAAAACATCACTTTATTCCAAGCCAGTAACAGGATCCCTAACACTTAATCACATAATTAATAGCCCCATGTGTGCTGTTTCATCATCCAGCTTCATTATAAGTTGCACAGGGTAGGAATTAGGCCTCATCGACTTTTATTTTCATCCTGTCCTCCCCACAAGGATTTTTTTCTGGGGGCAAGAGAGTCACTCAACACACTCTCTGCTTCATTTCACAGGAAAGTTGAGCCCAAGGCCGTTTCCTATTCTTAATTTTTTTAGAACAGGTTTTAAAAGTCAAAGCACCAGCAAATGACTCTTCACAAATACTTTATCTGTGTATGGCTGCCAAGCACCAGTTTTCTCAGAGTTGTAAACCCACTTCTTTGGAGTGGGGCCGGGGAGGAACTGAAGTGACCCACATGTGTCTGATGCTTTTACACTGAAAATGTTGTTTCGTAAGCTCATCTGAGTGTCCAAGGAAAATTAAAAGACCTTTCCATGACTAAAAGCATCCAAACTAAATTTAGAAAAATTCTGAAACCTTCATGCCAATTCCACTGCCTCTATCCCAGGCCACCATCATCAGTCATCCCAAGTGGATCCCCTCCTGCCCTGCCGGGTACCTCCCCTACGTGGCGCAGCTGATCGCCGTGATGTCTCCTCTCTGAAATGCAAACCTAGTTGAACACACTGTTGCTGCTTTTGCTAAGTCGTGTCCAACTCTTTGTGACCCCGTGGACTCTAGCCCACCAGGCAGGCTCCTCTGTTCATGAGATTTCCTAGGCAAGAGTACTGGAGTGGGCTGCCATTTCCTTCTCCAGGGGATCTTCCTGACCCAGGGATCGAACCCGCATCTCCTACCTCAGCAGGCAGGCTCTTTACCACCTGAGCCACAGTTGAACACGACCCCTCCTGAAAGCCTCCTGATGCTCCCCACAATGCCCTCCATTGCTAACATAGCTTGAGGGGAGAAGCTTCCAGAAGATGCTTCATTTTCTAATCATGAGACAGCAGTGCCTTTTCTCCATGCTTAAGTGGCATCTTCCGCAGATTTCCTTTTCAATCCTTCTAGCCAGGTCTGGGAGAAGGCAATGGCACCCACTCCAGTACTCTTGCCTGGAAAACCCCATGGATGGAAGAGCCTGGTGGGCTGCAGTCCATGGGGTCGCTAAGAGTCGGACACGACTGAGCGACTTCACTTTCACTTTTCACTTGCATGCATTGGAGAAGGAAATGGCAACCTACTCCAGTATTCTTGCCTGGAGAATCCCAGGGACGGGGAAGCCTGGTGGGCTGCCGTCTATGGGGTCGCACAGAGTCGGACACGACTGAAGCGACTTAGCAGCAGCAGCAGCATCCTGGTCTGACTCGCCATACACTTGGACAAAATGCTTTTTGTTCTGCCAAGAGAATGGAGTCCAGGATTCACAGGTATCTGGATTCCAGTCCTGTCTTGATGCTCTCCGAGCCTCAGTTCTCACATCCACAGAATGGGGCTAAATGGGCCTTAAGCGAGCAAGCTTCCTGCAGCTCTGATGCCTCACAATGTAAGTTCCAGCTCTGCCTGGAGGTCCCTGTGACTGCTCTGTAATCGGCTTCTTGGCAGCAGCCCTTTACTTAGTCATGAGGAGGAAAGTTTGGGGCAAGAAATGTCTCCTGAGTCCCCTGGCACTGGAGGCAGAAGAAGGCACCATGATCCTCAGCCTTCTGCGACCTCGGGCCTCCCAGTGTTCACACACGGAGCCTCCCCCACCTCTGTCGTACTGAGCTGATTTTGGGGGCACAATTCCTATGCAGTTGACAATCAGTGAGTATAGTCTCCATTGCAAGAGAAAAGGTTTTCATTTATTTCCCCTGTGTGCTTGGTAAATGGGGCTCCCCAGGGGGCACTACTGGCACAGAACCCACCTGGCAGACCAGGAGATGGAAGAGACATGGGTTTGATCCCTGGGTCAGGAAAATCCTCTGGAGGAGGGAATGGCAATGCATTCCAGTCTTCTTACCTGGGGTATCCCATGGCTGGAGGAGCCTGGTGGGCTACAGTCCCTCGGGTCGCAAAGAGTCAGACACGACTAAAGCAAAGCAACCCAGCACACATGCACGCTTGGTAAATAAAACAGAAAGTAGAGTAGAGTTTGCTTATGGCAGGTGGGGAGTGGGATGTCAGGACAGGAGGGTGGAAGCTAAAGAGGAGTTAAAGAGGTTTATCTTCGAAGTCATAAAAATGTCCTAAAACTGATTATAGCCGTGATTGCATAGCTCTAAATATACTAGAAACCATTGATTTGTAAGCTGTAAATGGGTGAATAGTGGATATGTAAATTATCTCAATAAAGCTATTTCACACACACATACACGCACACGCACAGACCCTGGCAAGGAAGCAGCTTCTGGGAAGTCCAAGTCTCTGTGGTGGTGGGAGAGACAAGCATCATCCCGGTGTGCCCCAGCGAGGTCAGGTGAGGTGGGAGAGGTGCTGAGAGCAGGGCGAGCCTGCAGGTGGGGGACAAGCCGTGCAGGAACCAGGGGCAGGAGGAGCCACGAGGGCAGGAGAGCCAGAGCGCCCGCCCAGCATCTCAGGCTCAATCAGCGGGTCCAGGCCCTTAGCCGGTAGATGAGCAACCAGGCGCCTTCTCCCCAGGTAAGGTGTGCCAGGGTTTCTGGAAGGGGAGGACCTGGGGTCAGGCCGCCCACACCCTCTTTGACTCTCCTGGCCTCTTTCCTCACTGCCAGGTGAGCTCACAGCTTCAGGAAATGGACCTACTGATCCCTCTCCACAAAGATTAAGTACATAGATGATAGATATAGATAAATGATAGATAGATGGACAGGTACATAGATAGATATAGATGATAGATAGATAGATAGATAGATAGATAGATAGATAGATAGATAGATAGATAGATAGATAGATAGATAGACAGATAGACAGACGTACCTTGGTTGGAGTTTCCCTGACAGCTCAGTTGATAAAGAATCCACCTACAATGCAGGAGACCCTGGTTCAATTCCTGGGTCAGGAAGATCCCCTGGAGAAGATTTAGGCTACCCACTCCAGGATTCTTGGACTCCCCTGGTGGCTCAGCTGATAAGGAATCTGCCTGCAATGCAGGAGACCTGGGTTCAATCCCTGGGTTGGGAAGATCCCCTGGAGAAGGGAAAGGCTACTCTCTCCAGTATTCTGGCCTGGAGAGTTCCATGGACTGTATAGTCCATGGGGTCACAAAGAGTCGGACACAACTGAATGACTTTCACTACCGTGGTTGATCCCAAGGATAGTATAGTGAGGTTATCATAAGGAATCCAGGGGGCGTGGGAAACAACAACAGTCATGAAAACAGGACTCCTCTTACACTCCCATGCTCTTGGCTCAGGAGAAATCTTAGTTCTCAAAATGCTATGAGGTCAGAGGGCAGGAGTGTTCTCTGTGTGCCTGGCACAACACCCTGAAAGGCAAGCTGTCTAGGAAAGAGAAGAAATTCAGAGATGCGGCTGGAAATTGCTCACAAGAGGCTATTACCTTTCCAGGTTAGATGAGCTCAGAAAAGCATCCTCTTGACTCCCACAGCCCAGGTGGCCACCTGCTCTGGCACACTGTTCCAGAGTAGCTGGAAGAGGCAACAATTGCCTCCAGCCCTTGACAACATAGGGACAATGTCTCCCATTGCCTTATAGAGTTATCCCAGTCTGCCAGCTTCTGTGTAATTCACTCCTACAGCCTCCACAGAATACGAAACTGCTCTGAACTGGGAAAGACCCAGAGGCCTTGGGCAAGCCTTCCTTGGGCAACACTAATGCCCACTTTTGGATGTCAACCATGCATATTACATTATCAAAGACCCAGTGGCAGTGAAGAAACCTGTTTTACCCCTGTTTCATGCATCATTTTCAAGACTTAAATATGGAAATCTTTTTCCTCTTAAATCCACTACCATCTCTTGGATTCTATAGAACATTGTTTGGGAAATCCTGATTGAGTCCAAGCTCCACCCTCTCCCTCTCATTTTGTGCATGGCTCTCTGTGAGACATCATGAGGTCACAAAAGGTACGTGGTAAGTGGTAACTGAGTGAATGAAAGGTTGATGAATTAACGAGGGGATGACTCAGTGGATTTACCATGAGGTCTCACACACCCGATGGATGCCTAGGCAGTGATGGGTCCAGCGCTCCTCCTTGCCTCATCTACACGGAGAAGCCGCAGGAGGGTCAGCGCTGCGGTCACGTCTGTGCCCAGCCGGCCTGAAGGCCTCACTGCTTGGATACAGGGCAGGACAGAGGAAGTGCTGGAGTCCGGGGTTTAATGTGGGATTATGTCGCCTTAGACTTTGTCAGGGACAGGACTAAAGGCTTGATGAGCTGAGCCATCTGGTTGGGTCCCCTCGTCTATCAAAAATAGCAAGGCTGTGTTTTAGGTCCACAATCTCTTATTCAGAACCCTGGCAGCAGCTGTGTTAAGAATTCAGAAGTTTTCAGATTTTTAAAAGGACAACGCAGTGCGTCTGCCGTCACTTGTGTAACATGGGTCCTGCCCCAGGGTGGGTGTCCAGTAGCCCAGTCGTGTGACTCTTTGTAACCCCATGGACGGCAGCATGCCAGGCCTTCCTGTCCCTCACCGCTTCCCAGAGTTTGCCCAAGTTCATGTCCGTGCTCAAACATCAATATTTCTGCAATGAAATGTGAAAGCTCACAGTAAATGAGATAAGTTCTGTAAGTAGTTTTAAGTCAGTTCAGGTCAGATATCGCTGCCAATGGCCTCAGATACACAAAACTCCGTTGGTTTTCACCACTTCCTGGATGTTAGGATTGTAGGTGACAGAAAGGGGGGCTTTAATGTGCTTCTCACAGAAAGATGCTCACTACAAAGGAACAAGGGTGGACGGTGAGTCCATGTGATAAATCTAAGGACTTCTCTTTATGGAGAAATTCTATCTCCAGTGCATCATGGTGCTCTTATCTGTAAACAAAAATTTTTCAGTGTTCCTCTTAGGATCAACTTACTTTGGACTTTGCCTTAATGCTGTTTGTTTTGACTTGTAATCTGCTAAAAGGGAATCTGTTTGTTTTTGTCCTCGAGGGACTCAGAAGTCACTACTACACTACTTAAACCATAATGAGAAGGGGACTGAGAATGAGGGGGTTTCCAAGACAAAGGGTTGAAGAACAAAAGTTCAGTGTGGTAGCTGTTCAGTCACTAAGTCATGTCCGACTCTTTCTGACTCCAGGGACTACAGCATACCAGGCTCCTCTGTCCTCCACTATCTCCTGGATTTTGCTCAAATTTTTGTCCATTGAGTCAGTGATCCTGTTTAACCATCTTATCCTCTGTTGTCCCCTTCTCCTCCTGCCCTCAATCTTTCCCAGCATCAGGGTCTTTTCCAATGAGTCGGCTCTTCACATCAGGTGGCCAAAGTATTGGAGCTTCAGCTTCAGCATCAGCCCTTCCAATGAATATTCAGAACTGATTTCTTTTAGGATGGACTGGTTGGATCTCCTTGTAGTCCAAGGGACTTTCAAGAGTCTTCTCCAGCACCACAGTTCAAAAGCATCAGCCTCCTTTAGGGTCCAACTCTCACATCTATACATGACTACTGGCAAAACCATAGCTTTGACTAGACGGACCTTTGTCAGCAAAGTGATGTCTCTGCTTTTTAATACGCCGTCTAGGTTTGTCATAGCTTTCCTTCCAAGGAGCAAGCATCTTTTAATGTCATGGCTGCAATCACCATCTGCAAAATTTCTAGAGTCACCAAAGCTGCCTGCCGCTTGGGGTGAATGTAACTGCACGGCTGTCAACGTGCCCGGTGACAAGGACAGCGACTGTTTCCCTCAGATGAGAACCAAATATCGGTCTTTCTGACTTCTGGCTCTGTGGCCTCAGATTCTAGCTCAGAAACAATGGTTAAAAGCAGGCTATCTCCTGTGGCAATGTTCAAAGGGCCTCCAGTTTTTTTAGCCCAACAAAATCCCACCAACACCATCAATTATTATTCACCTAAATAAATAACGTATAAATGTTAGACAACATGACCTTCTTGGCCACCGTGCTAACCAAACAACAACAGGTGTCCCAACTTCAAATTGTTGTAAATATTCAATCTCTATAGCATTGGACTATCACACCAGAAGACTCTGCCTGTAAAGTGGCTGGAGTATATTCACTGGTGTTCAGACAAGGTTGACACATCGAGATTGTATCTGCTCTGCATCAGGCATAGCTCCACTGATGAACAGGTAGAGATTTCACAAAACCAGAGTGCAACATGGGCTCCAAAGTGATATTCAGCAGATGCCTTTACTTTAGGCAACACGGCGCCTAACTGGTCAGACACGTCACGTTCATTCACTTCTGTTTTCAGAGCCCTCCCGACCTGAGAGCCTGGAGGTGCCTGTAATTCATCCCTGGTTTAATGTCCCTGTTCACCAGTTTGTGCCGATTCAGCCCAAAGCTCCCAGATACTGGGCAAATTACATTACGTCCCTGGAGACCTGGGCTCACCAGGCCACTGAGCCTTAATAACCTTAAGAAGGGAGTTTCCTAGACGCATACACAGCTGGGGATTTGGGAAAATGAGCTCCTCTCCATTAACCTTTAATTCCTGGAAGTGCCAAGGGCACCAAGAGTGGCTGCAAGGGTTTCTCTGCAGATCTTCAGAGGTGAGAACCTGATGCAGCTGAATGGCTCCAGGAAGTGATGCCAGTGAGGAAGGCCACCTGTGTCCAGCTCCCAGGTGGCGTTCAGTCTCAGCAGTGAGAGCAATACAAGAGCCACAAGCAGGCCTGAGAGCCTGCTCCCTGAGCAGCAAGAGATACGCCTGCTGTCAGAGTGACGGTGACCCAATGAGAAGCTCGTGTGCAGAAGCTGTAAAAAGTGTGTGTTGGGGGAGAGTGGGGACGACCCCCAAGGAGGAGTCCACCTCTCGAGGCCCCATTCTATCAGCAGCCCACATGAAGCCTGAGGGCCCACAGGGCCTGGCACACAGCAGGTGCTTAATAAGTGCTCTCCTGGTTTCTCCTGTCCCCCCAGGTACCGTATTCTCAATCAATCCCTAATAGCTGGGTCTCCCTAGTTCAAGCACTTCTCCTGAGGAATACTTACCTAGAAATCTTCAAGTCAGGACTTTATAACAAAAGAATTAGTTAAAAAATGATTAGCCCCCCAAAAAATGATTGGCAGTTTTTTTAAAGATTAAATCTCCATTTATATAACAGTCTTGAAGTTACAGAGCCAGAACACCACTTAGGGGTCACCAGAGGTTAGGAACGGAGGAGGGTGTAATAGATGGGAGGTGTCCTTGGATGCGGAATAGTTTTCTGTATGTTCATTGTGGAAGTGTTTACCAGAACATACCACCAGTTTATTATGATGAAACTGTACTGAAGTGCACACACACACACACACACACAAAACTGCTTGTAAAGCTGCTGAAATCTGAATAAAGTCAGTGGATTGTAATAAATGGCAATTTCCTGGTTTTCATATTGGATATTATGTCTAGTTTCATCACTAAGCAAAACTCGATAAAGTGTATAAAGTGTACACTGGGATCTTCTTGTATACTGCTTTTCAACTTCCTATAAATATGTAACTATTTCATAACAAAAATTTCTGAATTGACTGAATCCATATGAATGAATTATATATGGGATTTGCCAAACAGTTAAGGAAAGCCTAAACAGACACAAAGATGAACTCCAAATAATATGCACTGTTTTGTTCTGGTAGCAGCTTTTTATTTTCTTTTTTATTTTCTTGGCCTCATGGCACTGCCTGTGGGATCTTTGTTCCCCACCCAGGGGTCGAGTCTGCATCCCTTGCGCTGGAAGCACTGAGTCTTAACCACTGGGCCACCAGGGAATTTCCCATGTACCCCTCACTAAAGGATTGAGAAAAGTGTTACCCAGAGCCATTGCTTTGCAAAACACTCTGCATATTGCGGTTGCTAGGAAGACTGCCTTCTGGAGTTGCACAGTACAGGACCTGTGCAACCTACCTTTAGCCAAGTATTGCAAAGAGTTGTACTGTAGTCACTGATTCTTTCATCTTGGTCTCATGGTCTATTCCTGATCTCAAACTGCTCCACCTTTCAAGCCATATTAGATTGGAATAGTCACATTTTTGCATCAGTAGTGATATTCAGATTACAGAGAATTCTCAGTCTACACTTGCTCAAACATCAGACCTGAAAACAATTTGTATTCATTTATTCGATAAATTTTCTACTGAGCTAAAAAGACTGGGCTTTCCTTGTGGCTCAGCTGGTAAAGAATCCACCTGCAGTGTGGGAGACCTGGATTCAATCCCTGGGTTGGGAAGATCCCCTGGAGAAGGGAAAAGCTACCCACTCCAGTGTTCTGGCCTGGAGAATTCCATGGACTGTATAGTCCATGGGGTTGCAAAGAGTCGGACACGACTTTCACTCACTCACTCAGAAAGACTAATTTCAGCCTCAGTTACTCCTGCTGTGATGGGCTGCAATTCACACAGATACCTGCCACAGCGCTGCAGTTTCAGGCAGTTCCTAAAGTGCTTTCTATCTGGAAACGGCTTCTCTGTAGCCCTTATGTCCAATTCCTAACGTGCTGGCAAAAAGAGAGCGTCCAGTGCGAAAGCGATGTGAACCAAGAGTCCTCACCGCTCAGAAGCGGATGCTGTATTTTTTTTTACAAGCCGGACTCTTCGCCATGGCTGGTCCTGGGCCTGTCTTGTCCATTCATTTCAGGGCGTTGACGTGCAGGCCGGTCAGCCACGTGGTGTGGTCCTGCGGTTCCCGGCAGGGCCGGGCCCTGGACGAGCCTCGCGGAGACCTGGCGATGGGGGCCAGTGGGAGACAGGTGAGTCATGGATGAGGGTGGGGAGGTGTGGGCAGGGGTGGCTCTGGGCAGAGCGCCCCGCGGGTGGGGCGGGGCCTGGGTGCTGACTCACCGGCGGTCTTTGTCAAGGGGGCCGGGGCGGAGGCGGAGCTTGCCCCGGGCAGGGAACCCACCCAGCGCAGGTTCCCTCCCCTCCTGACCTACCACCCCCGATTTCCCACCAGACGCAGGTGCGGAGGATGCCCGGAGGCTGCCTCCCGGGCAGCAGGCGGGGAAGGAGGCAGCGGCTGACCTCAGGGTGTGCGCCCTCCCCGGGCTCCTAACGGAGACCAGCCGTGGAGAAGGGATCGGGGCTTTAGACGTGGACTCGCGGGGCGGGGCGGGCGGTCGGCAGGCTCCAGGATCCCGATGTTCTCCTGGAGCAGCTTTCATCGGCGCTCACCTATCTCACACTCACACTCGCCCGGAATACCAGTCACCAAGTCTCTCCGCCGTTTCAACCCGTACTGCCAGACGGGGCCTGAGTCAGGAAAGGGTGGGGGCGCTGAAATAGTCCCCTCTCCCAGCCTTTGGGGAAGACAGTGAAAAAGGAAGCGGGCAGGGGCTGGCTGGAAAAGAAGAGTTTGCCTAGACTCGACCCACCTAGCCTGGTGGGTCAAGAAAAGGCTGCATCATTTTAAAAGGAGGAGGAGGAAGGGGAGGGGAGCAGAGAGAGAGAAAGGAAGGCAAGAGGGAAGAAGGGAAGGAAGGAAGGGAAAACGCCTCTCCTCCTCCACCGTCAGACACATGGGAACGCCAGCTCCATCACGTCTCCCCGTGTGACCTTAGACAGGTTTCTTTACTCATCCGTGCCTTTACTCGCGTTTCTAAGAAGGAGATCCTTTGGACCAGGACGATACCAACCTGCTGGGATTCGGAGGCTCGAGGGGGCTGAATGCGGGAAAACACAGAGAGACGCCTGGCACGTGGCAGACCGGTACTCGGCTTACAGCTTACAGACTGCCCAAAAACCTCTTCTACTCACCCCCCCAACCCCGCCCCCAGAGGTCCTCTGCTTTTCCCTGCCTCCTCCCCCCAACTGTGACAGCAATCCTCACATCCCCTAAGGGGACCCCCCCTGCCCCACATCCTTGCTTGGCCAGAGCTTCCTCATCTGACCTCCACCCCTGTGCCCCAGGCGTGCCCCACAGAGCAGTCTAGCCTCCTGGACGTGGGTGGGGGTGGCCAGGCTGCCTAGCTGGAACCTGGGACTCGGCGCTCCCTCCCCTCCACCCGGGTCCCCCGTTTTGCTCTCACTCCTGTGTCCCTTCCCCTTCTCCTGCCCCCCATGTCGGGTTAGGGCGACAACAAGCATTGCTGAGTGGGCATTGAGTGGGCATTCGTTGCCTTCCCAGCTCTGTGCCAAGCACGCTCCTCCCCATCATCCTCAAATAGCCCCCAGAACCGGGACCTGCACTCCATTCTGGGGCAGTTCTCTGTCTTTGCCCCAAAAAGCAGCTAAAGTTAACAGTGTGTGCTGTGAAAATCAAAAGCAATAAAAATTAAAGAGGAGACAGATGAGCATTTAATGGGGTGACCAACATCCCTGGATTTGCCCAAGATTAAGGGCTTTCCCAGGATGCTTGCGTGGCTAAGCCTATGAGAATCCCTGGCAAACGGGGCTGGCTGGTCACTCCCACGGTCCAGTCATCCAGAAGACCCCTGATGCTGCTGGACCAGTGGCTCCACAGCTTTCAAGTCACCATTTTGGGAGGGAACTTAACTCTTCTGAGCCTCGGTCTCGTCATCTGTAAAATGGGGAAAGACCTCACAAGACCGTCGTTGGGAGGACATTGGTGTGTCAACAGCAAGCCCCGGAGAGGCCTCGGGCTCCGCTTGCCAGCCGGCGATGTGGCCCCATCTCCCACCGGCGGCTCATCCTGGCCACTCCAACCCCAGCTGCCTCACCCATCACATCAGATGGGCAGGGACATAAATAAGTGACCTAATCTTGCCTTTCAAGGAGGACCAAGCCCTCAGGAGACACAGGTCGCCTCCCGTCTCCCACTTTCACCTGCCCCTGTCTTGTGTGTGTTTGCGTGCTGAGCCAGTTCAATTGTGTCAGACTCTGCGACCCCGTGGACTGGAGCCCGCCAGGCTCCTCTGTCCATGGGATTCTCTAGGCAAGAATCCTGGAGTGGGTTGCCATGCCCTCTTCCAGGGGATCTTCCTGACCCAGGGATCGAACCCACATCTCTTGAGTCTCCGGCATTGGCAGGCAGGTTCTTTACCACTAGCGCCACCTGGGAAGTCTTAGGAAAGAGGAAAGAAAAGGGAGAGAGTTGGCTCTGAAAGAAGACTTTGCTTGCACTCCACTGACCGGACTGTGCGGGCAAGGCTGCAGTGTTGGCTTATTCTTTTTTTTTTTTTAAGGAAGAGACCAGAACCCACAACTCAGACTCTTTGGAAAACCCCAGGCCCTCCCATCCTTCACCACAGACCAGAAGTCTCAGCTGAACCATGGGGCAGGAACTTTGTGGGGGTGGGGGAGCGGCAGACAAAGGAGAAAGGTGCCAGCAGGGGCCTGGCCTCAGTGTGGCATCTGACACGCGAGATGCCCAGAGATGTCTGCGGGGCTGGGGCGGGCGGCCAGGCCCCGTCCTCAGTGTGCAGAGGGCACGCCGCCCGGCATCTGCGGGACAGCATCTGGCCCCATCCTGCTTGCCGTGGCCTCTGAGCCAGGCTGTGTCCAGGGCAGACTCCACAGCGCCCTGGACCCCAGCATCCCCGCCCCTGATCTGAGGGTGCGCTTCTCTCTCCCCCTCTGCAAGCCTTGGCTGTCTGACCCCACGAAGGAGCAACCACCGTGGCTGTGGTCTCCAAGGCCTCTATGTGAAGATGGGTGGCTCAGATGTTGCTATTTTTTCACGTTTATCAGAGACCGATGGCATGTGAGCCCATGGAGAACGCTGAGGTGGACCAAGCGGGCGGGCCCGGCTCAGCAGATAAACACATGCATGGCATTCCACAGCCCTGAGGGCAGACGCCCCTCCAAGCCCGCCCCCGCCCCCTGGCCTGGAGCGGCCTTATCCACATTGTCGCCTTCAGGGGCGTTCTCAGAGGTTCCCACCGCGGAAGGAGAGACAGGAACAGCAGAACTGAGACAGGATCAGCAGAGCTGAGGGCTCGCTGGTGGCCTCCGGGGTCAGCCCCCAGCCGCTGCTGCGGGCACTCTCCCCGGGACGTGCTGGGCCGCCCTCCTCCCTTGGCTCCCTTCACTGCCTGTGCGAGACAATAAAAGAACAGCTGGAGGCAGGGATCGGCTCTGGGTGTTCTGCCCAGGCTCCCCAACCTGGCACTCCACCTGTCCCTCCCCCAGGCGACGGTGGTGCAGGATTTACTTTGAGGCACAAGGAAAAGCCATCCCTTTTGGAAGGGCTCCCGGGGTGCAGGAGGAGGGGCCAGTGGCAGGGATGGGGGTGCAGGGACCAGACTCTGGGGATGAAGTCTGATGCCTTGACTCTTCCAGCTCCCCAGGGTGCATTCAACCCCTACCCCCTGCAAGAGAAACACACGGTGTGGGGGGCGGGCAGCCCCCTGCTTCCTGGTGGGCAGACTAACAGCTCTAGGTTCAAGTCTCACTCTACCCCAACTTGGAACAAGTCATTTCTCCCCTGGACTTGAGTTTTTTCACCCGTAAAATTCAGAGCTGGGTTGGGCTGGATTTGGAAAGGTCCCTCAAGCTCCCCAATGCAGCCGTGGGGGCAGCATCTAGCCACACACACCCCTCGAAGGAGTGGTGGTCCCCCTTTCTGGTGGGGAACCGAGGCGGAGGGTGAAGGTGTAAGGCAAGGGTGTCTGTGTGATCCTCCAGAGAAGTGCTCGTCAGCGTCTCCCAGTTCATCCCTCACTCGCGCAGCCTCGCCAGATCCTCTGGGTTTGGTACCCAAGGTTCCATGTCTCCCCTCCCCCTATCAGTACACATCCTCGTTCCTGGGGAAAGGGTGCCCTGGAACACAGCTGCAACTCAGTGCCCATCGCCCCTTCCCCAAGAGCCACGGCTGGGAGCTGCCTGCTGGGTTGTCAGCTGTTGCTAAGCCCCGAGTTGCTCCTTGGGTTACAGAGCCGAGAGGACATGGAAATTGAAACAGGAGAAGAGCGAGCTGGGCCAGAGGGCTCCCAGGGCTGCGATGGAAAGACAGCCCAGCCAGGGTGACCACATTATTTATGGGTTCTCTCGGGGGGACATATATGGTTAGGAAAAGAACCGCTTCGCATCACAAGACACAGCCCCGCTTTTCCGTGGCCCGCCCAGGCACCCCTGAGCTAACTCGAGATGGTTGCTGGCTCAGGAGGTACCTAGGCATCACACGTCAGCATCCCAGTCATCTTTCCCAAGCGCTTCACAGGATGTGGGGTGCAGAGACACGGCATTGCTCATGGCCCCAGGGAGGGAGGCGCGGCAATGGAGGGTCTTCCCCGGAGAACCCCGCCCCGCCATGTAGTGAGCAGCTGGCATTCCCGGAGCCTCTGCCCAGAGAAGAGATTAGAGCAGCCAGGGCCTGGGATATTTTCAGAAACAAAGAGCATCAGCCCCCAGCCCCAAACCCAGCGCCCTCCCAGCACTCCACAAATGACCAGCCTGAACGTCGGGGAGGAGAGGGACCCGGGGGGCAAGGCTTCGGGGGGGAAGAGGAGGAGGAAGGCTGGCTAGCTGGAAGGGATGAGATGAGGCCGCAGCTAGCACAGCCTGGCGCTGTGGAGTCCTGGGGCAGCGTGCCCTGCCGGGGGCTGGGCCAGGTTTCAGCTGGTCGGATCAAGTGACTGCTTTCCTGGAAACCAGGCTTCTGGTTGTGACGGCTGATACGGCAGGCAGGAAGATGCTGCCCTGGCGTTCACGGGAAAATTATTTGACATTGAAGAGGTGTTGGGACAAGCTAACCGTTGAGGAAAAACAGAACCGCCCTGGCTCAGTGGCTGCAGCCGCAAGCCCTGCAGAAACTCAGGTTACCCACGCGGGGTGCAGCGGGCCCAGCGGTCCGACGGGGCATGCCCCAGAGGCTGCAGGGTGGAAAGTCCCAAAGGACACGCCACTGAACGAGGCCCCCGTGCACCGGGCCTTCTCCCAGGGTCCCCAAGGGCCCAGGCCCTCCCTGCATGGCTGTGGGCCTGCTACCACACTGGCAGCCAACTGCCCCCAGATGAGACTCCAGCCCCCATCAGCCCAGCACTGCACGTGCTGACGCAGTGGTATTCAAGGTGCTGCTAACGGGGGACGCTAGCCCAGCGAAGTTCAGGGTGATCAGCCACTGGGCTCAGGAAGGCCCGAACAGGACCACGGTCTGCACCGGCCAACGTGGCCTTTAAGGCAGCGGCCTTGCAGCCTCACTCTTCAGAGCTCTGTGCCTGGGGGGTTGGGGCTGCGGGCACCCTGCAAAGGGAAATGGTTGGCGATTGTGGCTGAGAGCCAGGCCAGCCTGCCTCACGCTGCCTTCTGACCTAATCAGGCAGCATTGGGAGTGGCTGACGTCAATTTCTTCTCATCCACTCGAGGGCAACTCCTCTGGGACGTGCAAAGCTCAGGCCCTCCATTGGGAGATCTGAATGCCTGACATTTCCGCCTGCCCCACGACATCCCTGAACCCTACCAAACAACGAGTGGTTTTAGTTTTTCTCTGGTATCACCTGCGAATACGTGTGTGCGCTTGGTTGTGTCCAACTCTTCGCAATCCCGTGAACTGTAGCCCACCAGGCTCCCCTCCATGGGGCTTTGCAGGCAAGAATGCTGGAGTGAGTGGCCATTTCCTACTCCAGGGAATCTTCTGACCCAGGGATCAAACCCGAATCTCTTGTGTCTCCTGCATTGGCAGGCAAGATTCTTTACCACTGAGCCACCTGGGAAGCTCAAAAAATCTACATTCTTACAGGCTACAGTCTACCAGATCGCAAGAATCGGACACGACTTAGCGACTAAACTACCACCACCACCACAGGTTGGAACAGGGATCGAACCCAAGAACTTGATGCTATTTGCAACACTCTCTAACCAACCAACAAGCCAATTCATCTGTCGGTATCCACAAGCTCTCAGCAGAGGGTGAGAGCAAGCCCTGAGTTCAGGAAGGTGAGATTCCGATGCCGCTGGGGTCAGAGCCGCCCCATCCCCCATCCCCCCTCAGGGGTCCTGCCCTGTGAGTGGTCCTGGGAACCTGGACACGCCGCCCGTTTCCCCTCACGGTCTGCTTCTGCTCCAGCCTCGGGCACGGAAGCCAGGGGCTCCCACTCTCCTCTCTGACGCTGTCATCACCGCCCACGCTCCCGCGAGAACTGACCGCATCGCACAGGAGCGTGGGGATGACGGCGGGAGGAGGGAGACAAGGAGTCTGCAGACACAGGACTGGAAAGTGGGGTGCGGAGGTGAGCCCGAGGGGAAACCACAGCGCCGGAGCCCAGAGGGACGCCTGTGGGGAGCGGCGGAATACACAGAGCCGGATAAATCTCAACGGTAACGAAAAGAGACTTAGAAGAGAGCGGGAAAAGACTGAAAAATTGAAGGGAAAATATTAGACCGGTCGGAAACGAGGCAATACAGGCAGTTTCCAACCTACGACGGTTCAACTTAATTTTTTGATTTGGTGAATGGTGCATAAGCAGTATGAATCCAATAGAAACCGTACTCCAGTGTTTGAATTTTGATTTTTCCCTCGATCCTGAATGGTCACTACTCCTTCTTTGCTGCCCAGGGTCATCTTTTCATCCTATTTGCATCCTAAACAAAGATTGTATCGAAATTTGGCAGGCTAAGTATAGTACCATTTTCCCCTAATGGTTAATTGGCTGTAATTAGAAATTAATCAGAAGTTATTGCACTTTATACTTTTAACAAATGACTTCAAAACCCGTTGAGATTTCTCATCTGGGAAAAAAAATGGACAGAATTTAAAAATCGTTTTTTAAATTAAAAATATTAAAAGCTTTTAATATTTTTAAAAAGAATGCAGGTATGAGGTCTTATATTTAACACATGCAACTTCTAGCAGAAAGAAAAAAAGAAGGAGAGGTGAGAGCGAGAGAAAGGGAGGGAGGGAGACGAAGAGAAAATCGCAAGGGTAGAGACAGTCCGAAGATCTGGGTTTAATGTGCTCTGTCCACAGCGTTTGTAAGTCAATTGTTCTTTTACTCATTGTTTAAGTGTCCCCTGCACTTCCCAGGTGGCTCAGTATTAAAGAATCCACCTGCAATGCAGGAGACCTGGGTTCAACCCCTGGGTGGGGAAGATCCCCTGGAGGAGGGCATGGCCACCCACTCCAGGGTTCTTGCCTGGAGAATCCCATGGACAGAGGCACCTGGAGGGCTACAGTCCATGGCACTGCAGAGTCGGAGATGACTGAGCGATTAAACAACAAACCAAGAATTGCTTATGTGGTAAAGTGTGCATGAGTTGATGTTCTGGCTTTGAGAGAAAGAAAGCAGCTCCTTCTTGTAAGAAACGCCGCGGGAAGAAGGAGCCACCCCTATGGACCGTTGATCAGGGCCTTTAAGGAAGCGAGGACGGGGGAGTGGGGGGGGTCTGCGAAGCAAAGGGAGTCTGCAGGGTAAAGGGAGTCTGCGGAGTCTGCGAGGGTGGGGAAGGGTTTTATAGTCCCGGCCGGGCTCCCATATAAGGAAGAAAACGCAGGCTCAGCGGTGATTGGTGTCCAAGGGCTCCGTGTCAGCTCCTGATTGGATGGCGAGGGCTTCGTGTTGGCTCCTGATTGGTCGGCTTGGTTGCCGGCCCGTCTCCAGGGCGTGTCTGCAGCACTCTCGGCTGGCGCATGTCCCTACATGCCCGGGCATGCCCAGGCATGCCTCAACACGCTTGACCTTGCCCTGACCTTTCATCCTGACTTTGCCGTGACCTTTCATCCCGGCCTTGCCCTGACCTTTCACTTCTAGCTTAAACACAAAGTAGGCATTTTTCTTAAGAAAATAGGTATCTTGACAAAGCAGAAAGGGGTCCAGGCCTCTGAAAAGATGGAAGGTGGCCAGAACCACAGCAGGGCTTGTGTGTCCCTCACCTGAGTATTGCACACTTGCGTGGCTTTCTGCACAAAGGCTGAGCTGTGTCTGCTCCCCAGGGTGCATGGCAGAAGGCAGCAGAGCTCCTGAGTAGGTGTGTCAAGAAGACCTCTCTCTTCTCCACTGCCCTCCCTCAACCCCCATCCCAACCAGTCTGCAGCATCCTTGCAGAAGGGACTCTGACGGGCCCCACTGGTCTCTGCCTCTGGTCCACCAGGTGGCCAGGAGGACAGGACAGGCTTGTGTGGGGCAGACATGGCACCAGGAGTCTGACCTTGGAGCGTGGAAGGGGGGTGAGCGAGGGACTGCCGAGAGGGAGGTGAAGCTGAGGACGGCCTCTTGCTGGGATCCCCTGGAACCGGGGAGAAGACGTCAGAGCACAGTGATGCCTCTGAGGTTAAAGGGCGAGGCTGGGCCCTGGGAACCTCTGCTTCCCCGGCAGTTGTGCTGGAGGGGACATCAAGGGAGCCCACCCCACACCCTCAGCAACCGTGGCTTTGCTGCTTTCTAACCAGGAGGCTTGGCTCCCAGAAGAAGCCTCACCCAGGTCAACAGGGGACACACATGAGATGACTCATCACAGTCAACCCCTTACTGGGGGGCTGGAGACAAAGCAGGGGGACCATCTTTAGGGAAATGGACTGAGAAACTTGGGGGACGATCCTGTGAAACATAGCATGCAGCTTAGACCCGTGAACTAAGTGTACAGCCCAGAGAGGCCTGGAGACACGCTTTTATTGATCAAAAGGGTAAGCATCAGAACACTGTCTGCCACATAAAGACAGTTACATCAGTTTTAAAGACGCACATATGTACCAATGACTGCGTGTTTTGTACACGTGTGCACTGTGCGTGTGCTCAGTCGCTAAGTGTGTCCGACTCTTTGCAACCCCATGGGCTGTAGCCTGCCAGGCTCCTCTGGCCATGGGATATTCCAGGCAAGAATACTGGAGTGGGTTGCCATTTCCCCCTCCAGGGGATCTTCCTGACCCAGGGATCCAACCTGCGTCTCCTTCTTCTCCTGCGGGCGGATTCTTTACTGCTGAGCCGCTGGGGAGGCCCTTACATGTGTGTGCATACCTGCGCATCCAGAACAGAAACCAAGTGCATTCAGGGTGGTTGTCCGTGGATAGGAGAGTGAGAGTCATGGATCAAATGAGGAAAATGTACGAAATAAAGCAAGACAGAGGCCTTGCCCAGATGTGTGGGGTCAGGGGTCACAGACTGAGTCTAATCTCTCCAGCTATCTGAGTTTACAAAAAAGAACCAAAAAAAATTTTAAAGCCAAGTCGATTCACTCCTGCAGCAACATGTGGATGAGATATCACTCCCTTCTACCCATACTGCCTAACCCTGCCTGGGTTTCTATCCCTTGTGAGGCGTGGCTATCCCCCACTGCCGTCAATTTTGTGGGCTCCCCATATCTTTTCCAATAATAACTCATTTTTCTCCATCAGGGCAGCAGAATCAGCTTCTGTTGCTTGCTGCCAAAGAACCCAATACGTTCTCAGAGAGTGGGTCCCTGAGGGAGGGTGGAGAGCCTGCCGGGGAACAGACTTCTGGGCCACTGACGACCGCATCCAGCATCTAAGCTGCTCTGTCTCCAGGACCCAACAAGGGCCACTCTGCAGGAGAGACAGGAACATAGAGGCCACGCTCCCTGGGACGTTCACATCGTCCACCCCTAGCAGGGCGCCTGCCCATGGTTAGGTTAAGTGCCTTGTGAACTGGAGACCTCATGAATGAAAGACGAGTGAGTGAGTTTACGACAGCTGCTTAACTTGCTGGTTTACAGAATCTCATTTCCAACCACCAGATGCTGTGTGCTATTGACCTTGACGAAACACACTGCGAGCTGCAGCCTTTGGTGCATATTTTTGTTGGACCAAATCGCTGTGGACTGGCTCCCTCCAGGGTCAGCTTCTTGGGCGGCTATCCCTTGCAGTCACACAGCCCTGCAGGCTCTGAGGTCTCTGCACTTGGTAACACTCTGCCTTCACCGTCTTGAAATTCCTTTATGACATTTCAACAGGGGCCCCCACATTTTCCTTGTGCATGGGGTCCTGACCAGCCCCAGCTTCAGTCACGCAGGGCTCACCTACAGGAAACGCAAAAAAGCTGAAATCTCACTGTTGAGCTGCAGGACGGCCCGGCGTTCACAAGGATGGCTTTCAGTGGCCAAGGAATTTCTATTGCAAGGATAGTGCCCTGCAGATCACGGGCCTTTCCTTTTCACTTCTGCGAGTCTACCAAGCCCTCAGCTGGGAACACGTAACCAGTCCTGCAGAGAGCAAACCTGGTGGAAATTTGGGGGCACAGGCTGCACGCACGAAGATAATTTCAGTGCCGTCTCCCTCTGCATCGTGGCTTGGAATGGTCGTTGGGTTTCTGCGGACATTTTCCGCTCCATTTTCTGGAAGAGAGCTGGTGGGATGTTTTGGAAAGAACGTGGGTCTGGGAGTCTGGAGGAACTCAAATGTGAATCTTCCCTTTTCACTGAGTGCATGTTACTTGATTTTTGGGCATGTTAAAATTTCATCTTTAAAATAGGAATAATCATAAAAGTGTGGGGAGAATTAATTAGAGACTTTTTTAAGACAGGAAGGGAGGGAGGAAGCAAAGGAGGGAAGAAGTGAGGAGGGAGGGAGAGGTGGAGGAAGGGAGCAGGGAGGAGGGGAGCACCGTCAGAGCACCCAGTGTCATCTCTCAAGTGTGGTCAGAATCAGGAGCTTCCCACTTCTGCCTCCTTAACTCTCGTTCCAAAACACAGCTCTCTGGGGCCCTCTGAGTTTCACATCATTTTTCCTCCAGTCCCCAAATGCCTTAAATCCATTCTTGGAGAGCCTCTGAAACTATGCAGGTCATGGGATACTCTCATTTGACCAGAATCCCCTTTTTTTGGCCTGTATTCCAACCCCACCCACACATTCAAGAGAAGTTTTTTGACTTATGACTCTGCCTGTGTGCTGAACTCCTTTTTGCCAACACCCCCAGTTATTCTTTCTCATCTCTATCCTCCCCAAATAACCCTGTCCCACCACACCACTCCCCAGGCCACACCTCCCTTAATCCTCTCCTGGGTGGCAAGAACAGGCTCTCATTTCCTGACCTCCCTGCCACCTGGGGACAAACACCAGCCTGGAAAAGCACTGGGGACGGAGTGATAAGCACAGTCTGATAGCAGTCCCCCCCGCTCACCTGCGTTCAGGGGCAAGCAGAAAACGCTGCTCTGTATGGAGCAAACAGGTCTGGGTTTTGAATTCCTACTTGGCATTGACCTGGATCCTATCACCTCGTCATACATCCTTTGCTCTAAAGAGAAAAGTCACAACATCCACCCACCTCCCCGGGGCCTCGGAGAACAACCAGTAAATTGTTAGGAGTGAATGGTGCTCTTTTTATTATGTATTCGCTCTTCCAAGAAAAACCAGTTATGCTATCGTGAGCTGCCCTCTTACAAGCAATTTAAAAAGGAGGCAGTACAGGGAAGGAGCGATAAGAAGGAATTTCTAAACGAGAAAAAAATAAATGATTAAGTTCATACCCAGTTTAAAATTTCACATACTCTTGAGCACAACGAAATTCAACCCATTCCCAAAGATACGTGAATCCTGTGAAATAAACGTGGTCTACAAGGAAGGAGGCGACAATGGATTTTCAGTTAATAAAATGTCAAAGGCTGCTTTTGCTGAAGGATGAAACTGACTCTGGAGTATTATTTCAGTTTCTAGAAGTTGGTAACCAGGGTCCCCAGGAACATGCTGTCCAAGTGAGGACACCTCTCAGTGTGGAAATAGACAGTTATGATGGGTGGGGGGTGGGGGGGTGGTGCTCCGTGCATCTATTAAAAACTGTTTCACGGATCACTCAGCTTCTTTTCTCCCCAGCTAAGTACCAGCAGCCGTGATGACTGGTGAAGCACATATTCAATCAAAAAACCAGGTTGAGCCTTGAAAAAGTCAAACACTAAAGGCCATTTTCCTACTTTTCTTGTTTAACACACGAATCTCTGTTTTCTATCTCCAGGGCTTTTGAGTGTGAGCTTCCGTGCGGAGGGGAGAATCCAAAGGTACCTGCCTGGGCAGACAGCTGGGGCCTTAACATCCCAGCAGTGGAGTGCCGAGGCTGAGTAAAAACGGACGTGGGGCTCAGGCAAATGGGCTATTAATGCAGTGTTTGCTTTGCACTTCAGAAGTTACAGAGCACATAAGTCATTCCATCTTATTCTTTACTCTGTGGTTTCTAAAACTTTTGGACCTTTATACATCATGACCCAGCATATATATCACACACACCCACACACACACCCATGCATACATACACGCATACACACACGTACGCAAATCACACACATGTGCACGCACACACACACACACACACACTGCAGCTACGCATCCACAGTCTTCTAAACTAGTTTCACAGCCCACTGACGGCTGCTTCCAGTCAGAGCTGACTGCCTTCTGCAGGCCTGCACTCCTCTCCACGCCTTTTTCGACCCTGTTTCCTGAATTCTCAGGGCTAGAAGCCTAGAAGCTGCTCTCCCTGAAGTTCCTGGCCAAGGTGACTGCTGTCTACTTGTGGCCGACGTCACGCCCCTGAGCAAGATTTGGACGGTGGAGGGCGACGGTGGAGGGCTTCCCCAGCAGGGGCAGTTCACACAGGGGCTTTGGTGCAAGGGCCCCCAGCTTTGATTCTCCTCATCTTTTCTCTGGCCTTTAAAGCAACTTGTTCCCAGATTAAATGCCCTTTTGCTTCAAATACAGGCTGCCGCTTTCTGACTGAAGTTCAGCTGATAGAGATAGATACTGGAAATCCCCCTGCTGTTTGCAGAAATCAGCACCTAAGAAGCTCAAATGACTGGTTCGGATCACAGAGTCCTAAGTGGCAAGTCCCCAGCAAGCTTGCTTTTTCCGTTTGGCCATACTGTGCAGCATGTGGGATCCTTCCCAACCGGGGACCGAACCCGTGTCCCCAGCACTGGGACTACAGACTCCTAACCACTCGACCACCCAGGAAGTCCCCACGACAAGCCTCCTGATGACAGACTCAGTTATCTTCTTCACCACCCACAGCCATGTGTGTGTCACATAAAGCTGTTGGAAGTGTTGTTTCTGCAAAGTTATACTAACTTTAATACCTAAAATTCTTTTAAATTTTCTCAATTTTTCCTCCTTTTTATCAAATTAAATGTCTTTTTTTGTGTGTGCCTATATCAACATACTCTGTACTTTCCTTTCTGTGAATTGCTACATCGAGAGTCATTGGAAACTACTAAAGGATGTGATTATTGTCCCGTTGCTTACACGTACATCTTTTTCTCCAAACCAGGCTGTAAGTGCCTTGAAGTCAGGAATTCTAATTCTTGTGACCTCCTTCGAATGGTTCTTAAGATTTGTTTTCTATCACAAGCAAGAGATACTCAGCAAATATGTTTGCACAATTAATACATTGTGCCTTGCCACAATTAATATATTACTCAACTGCCATTTTACCAAAGTTCACAGGTTGTAAAAAAAAGATAGGGACTTCCCTAGCAGTCCAGTGGTTAAGACTCTGCGCTCTCACTGTTTAGGGGCCATGGGTTCTGCCCTTGGTCAGGGAACTAGAACCACACCTGCCGAACGACGCATAAAGATCAATCTGTTCACACCTTCCAAATGGTCTAGGTAAGAAGACATTCTCTGGAAGGCAGTTTGGAGAAAGGAGAATTGAATTCAAGAGACAAAATTCAAGGGTCCTTTTCCCAAAATGAAAACAGGATGTGGTCAATCAGGAAACGAAAGGGACACGCATGTCACTCTGGCAACGAAGAGGGGAAATTACCCTTATTGGATGTCAGCTGTTTTTACTAAACTCTATTTTTTCCCTTCATTTGACTGCCTCAACTGCTTATCATGTTTATATTTTTCTACTTTATAAAGAAACATCCAGTCTCTGTGAAGTGAGGCAGGCTGGACCCTTTCAGTACTTCCGATTACACCACTCAGCATTTGAGTCAGAGTCTGGAAAGCACTTCCAGCCACCTGGGGCTGAGTTTGGACCAGGCACCTAAGTCTAAAGTTGATGCTTTTTAAAAAAACGTTTTGTCTTTCATTTGTATTCACTTATCTTGGCTGTACTGGTCTTCATTGCTCTTGCAGGCTCTCTCTAGGTGCGGCGAGCGGGGGATGCCTGCTAGTTGCGGGGGCTTCTCTCGTTGTGGAGCACGGGCTTTAGGCAAACGCGCTTCAGTAGCTGCAGTGTGAAGGCTCAGTAGTTGCGGCCCATGGGCTTAGTTGCTCCACAGCATGTGGAATCTTCCCGGACCAGGGATCAAACGCATGTCCTCTGCACTGACAGGCAGATTCTTAACCACTAAACCACCAGCAAAGTCGGTAAAGTTGATGCCTTTAAACCACTGGTTCTCCAAGCATGGTTGCCAGGCCAATAGTATTAGTACCACCCGGGAACTTGTTAGACGCGCCCTCAGGCTCTGCCCCTGGTCTGAATGGAAAGGCTGGGGTGGGGCCCAGCAGGTGACTCTGGTACAGGTGAGAGGCAGGGGACGTTGCTTTAGATGTTTGACCCAAACCGGAAGCCCTCCCCACACTCAGTACCCATGGCCCCTTCATCCACTGTCGTCAAGGCTGCATGAGAGTGGGGGACTTCAGCGCTGGAGAGGGATGGGTTCAACTCCGCTCCCCAACAGTTAGCGGGACCTTGTCCAGGCCTGGTGTCCAGGCCTGTCCCATCTGTAAACCAGAAACCACTCAGCTGCCCACCTGGGCTGTTACAGAAGTTACAAGCACCTGAGCAGTCATCACTTTCGTGTTCTAACACCTCTCCGTGGCCACAGGAAGGCAGGCAAGGATTTCCAGTTATTCAGCTTATACTTTCTCTCCCCGGGAATTGCAATCCATCTCAGTTGACAAGGGAGTCAAAACTCAAAGTCATGATAAACCTGAAAAAAACACAAAGAGAACAGTGAAGAAAGCAAAGAGGAGAAGGGAAGGCACAGGGAGGCCCAAAGTCAAAGTGTTTAGTCGCTCGGTCGTGTCTGACTCTTTGTGAGCCCATGGACTGTAGCCCACCAGGCTCCTCTGTCCGTGGGATTCTCCAAGCAAGGAGCCATTCCCTTCTTCAGAGGATCTTCCTGGCCCTGAGATCAAACCCAAGTCTCCTGCACTGCAGGCAGATTCTTTACCGTCTGAGCCACCAGGGCAGTCCAAGAAGGGATGAAAGGAATGCACAAGGAGAAAAGAAACAAGGAAAAGAAGTTGGGACAAATAAAGAAGGGAAAACATGAACAGGAAGTAGATGGAGAAGAAAGTTAAAAAGTAGGAAAAGGAAAGAAGAAAAGGATGAGAAGCAGGAAGGGAGCGGAGGAAGGGCAGGGGCTCAAACACTCAAGTCTGAGGCTTGCAGCCCTCCCAGCAGGAGACCGTCTAATTACCCCACTTCCTCCAAGCCGCTTCTCTGGCTGCAAAGTGGTCTTGGGTCTGGAAAGAGCCCTAAGCATCTTAGGTGCATCTGTTCCGCCTAATCCCTGACAATGCGGGGCTGTGTTCCTGCGGACACGGGGCACAGGCCCTGCCAGCAGCAGTGCTTGGAGCCTTCCGGTCTCCAACTGGGGTGCCCGGGAGCAGGGGTGTCAGGGGGCGAGAAGCACTGCCTTCTTCCACCCAGATCCTGCAGGAGCAGGAAAAGGCTTCTTCCTCTCCCGACTTTAGGGCAGGAAATCCATGTGTCTGATCTCTTGCTGTTTCCACTCCTCAGTTAACTTCCTCACTGAGCTCTTCCTCTCTAAGCCGGCTTTGTCTCAATGGGCCAGCATCCAATTCTTTCAAATGAAAAGAAAGCAGAGGGAGACAGGAAAAGCGAGGAGAGGACGACGGGGGAGGGAGAGGAGCAGATGGGAGAAGGGAGGAAGCAGAAACGGAGACTGTCCTTGCTTCCTCTCTGACCCAAGTCCACATGGAAGCACAGTGTTTCCGCTGATGGCGTCACCGGCACACGAGCACCGTTCCCCTTCTTTCTTTCTCTCCTGTTCCCGTCCTCCCTCCCTCTGTCTCTCCCTCTTCCTTTCTTTCACTCTTTTTGAAAGACTTCTAAGAGTCTCATGAGGGAAAACGGCTGAGCCACCAGGAGAAGGACCACCCTGTGCGGGAATCATGCAAGGAATCAGGAGAAACCACGACGTTGCCTGAGTCAGTGTAATGGGAACCATGTCTGCACGTGGGAAACGACAGCTATGGAGAGAAAAGCCTTTGCAATCAATCCATTCATTCCGGTGAATTTTTCAAATTGCGGTGCTGGAGAAAACTCTTGAGAGGCCCCTTGGACAGCAAGGAGATCAGTCCACCCTAAAGGAAATCAACCCTGAATATCCATCGGAAGGACTGATGCTGAAGCTAAAGCTCCAATACGTTGGCCACCTGGTGTGAAGAGCTGATGCTGGGAAAGGTTGAGGGCAGGAGGAGAAGGTGGCGACAGAGGATGAGTTGGTTGGATGGCATCACCGACTCAATGGGCATGAGTTTGAGCAAACTCCAGGAGATAGTGAAGGACGGGGAAGCCTGGCCTGCCGCAGTTTATGGGGTCACAGAGTCGGACGTGATTTAACGACTGAACAACCACATTCATTCCACTGGCCTGCTCCAGCCTGCCTTCCTACTCACCCCCACCAACTAGAGGATTCTCCAGGACCCCCTCCACACAGCAATCGGTCTGACTTACCGGCCACCGACGTGACTTACGGAGAAAATTTGTCAAAGACTCAGGGAGGGGAAAACACAGTATGGACACCCCACATACAGTATTGCAAGGAGGGTCAGCAAGGCAGCCGGAACAGGAAGTGAGAGGGCAAATCGAGGCTGCCTGACTCCCCTGTGGGCATTTGTGGTGACGGTTTCACTTGCTCATGTTTCATTTTGGGAGGGAAAGGGTCTCCAAAGCACCCTGAGCTTTAAAAATAGCCCAAGCATTATGGGATGGGACGAGGGGGCTGTACCAGGAGGCAGCCTTGGACCCTCCCCCACCCTCGGGAGAGAACGCTTCCTTTGTCATTCAGCTCGGCTAAGCAGCTCCCCCTGGGAATTTCATCCTGGTGCCTTCTCCTTCGCCAGCATGATGTCTGAGTGGCGGCGCCTGGCATGAGGCTGGCGAGCAGAGCATCTTTTGCTTTGCCCTAAAGCAGAACCAACCACTGCAACAACAAGCTGCCGGGAAAACGGAACGTCCACTCTTTCTGTTTAAATCTCTCCGAGGAAAGATGTTTACAAATAACACCAGACTGGTATGAGTCACTCAGAACAGAGCATTCTCAGTTCCTTTTGAGACAGAGACACGTACCACCCCTGTCACTGGAAAGGGCTGGAGTGTCTGCCCCTCGGGCGTCAGTGGGGTCTACCCTCCCTGCATCTCACCATCTCTGCAAGGAATAACTCCCTTGGAAGAGGGCAAACTCCAGCCCCTCTGCCCCAGGCCAGCTCTCCGGCACCCCTTCCCTCCACCTAACTCTCCGCATGTCCAGCCTGGCACCCAATGCCTGCACCTCCAACCAAGGGAAGCAGTGAATTATTTTCTCCTTCAAGAAACAAAACACATTTGCTGCTCCTCTTCCTTTAGAGCAGAAAATCCAGAGTTACTAGATAACCCCAAGAAGCACAGTGTAAATTATTGACAGTTTCCCCAGGAAGACAGAAAGTAGAATTACCCCAAACCAATGGAATTATTTTGTTCAAAGAGCAGCTCTAAAATCATGAACCCGGGATGGAACTTTACGCGTGCTGTGCTCAGTCGCTCAGTCGTGTCCGACTCTGCAACCCCCAGAACTGTAGCCCACCAGGCTCCTCTGTCCATGGGATTCTCCAGGCAAGGATACTGGAGTGGGTTGCCATTCCCTTCTTCAGGGGATCTTCCTGACTCTGGGATCAAACCCAGGTCTCCCGCATTGCAGATGGCTTCTTTACCATCTGAGCCACCAGGGAAGCCCAGAACTTCACATATTCCCTGCTAGCTCTCTATACCCAGACACGAGGCAGCCCGAACCCGGCTAGTAAATACCCACTTCCAGAAGGCATGGGTGAGCCTTCCATTGGCAGGAAATTGTGTTTCTTGGAAGAAGAAGAATCTCTGTTAGGGAAAGTTGTGGGTCTAAAGCGAGGTTCCCAGGGCTGGTCTGAGATCATTCATGCCTTGGGAGCCCCATCTTGTTCCAAGACCACCCAAAGCCACAGAAGGACCCAGAAGCTTGAGGGTTTGCAAAGGCCCCAGGCATATGCTTACAAACACTGTCAGCATCTTTCTCATACTGCTTCTCCCTTGGACAAAACTACAGTTTAAAAGCCATGATTATACTTTTACAAGTACAAATATATATATATACATATACACACACACACACACACCCCTATATATATATACACACACACCCCTATATATATATATATACACACACACCCCTATATATATATATACACACACACACACACCCCTATATATATATATATACACACACACACCCCTATATATATGTATATATACACACACACACACCCCTATATATATATATACACACACACACCCCTATATATATATATATATATATACACACACACACACACACACCCCTATATATATATATACACACACACACACCCCTATATATATATATATATACACACACACACACACCCCTATATATATATACACACACACACACACCCCTATATATATATATATATATACACACACACCCCTATATATATATATACACACACACACACACCTATATATATATATATATACACACACACACCCCTATATATATATATACACACACACACCCCATATATATATATATACACACACACACCCCTATATATATATATACACACACACACCCCTATATATATATATATATACACACACACACACACACCCCTATATATATATATATATACACACACACACACCCCTATATATATATATATATATACACACACACACACACACCTATATATATATATACACACACACACACACACCCCTATATATATATATATACACACACACACACACACCCCTATATATATATACACACACACACACCCCTATATATATATATATATACACACACACACACCCCTATATATATATATATATATACACACACACACACACCCCTATATATATATATATACACACACACACACACACCTATATATATATATATATACACACACACACCCCTATATATATATATACACACACACACCCCATATATATATATACACACACACACACCCCTATATATATATATACACACACACACCCCTATATATATATATATATACACACACACACACACACACACCCCTATATATATATATATACACACATGTGTCCATGCATGCTGTCTCTCAATTGTGTTTCTTTACAACCCCATGGACTGTAGCCCGCCAGGCTCCTCTGTCCATGGAATTCTCCAGGCAAGAATACTGGAGTGGGTTCCCATTCCCTTCTCCAGAGGATCTTCTCGACCCAGAGATCGAACCCAGGTCTCCCGCATTGCAGGCGGATTCTTTACCCTCTGAGTCACCAGGGAGCTTGGCTCCCTCCAAAGCTCCCAGCCTCTCTGTGCATGAAAACCCCGGTCCCTGTCACTCTCACCCGCCCAGGGCTTCATATCACACCAGTAGGCAGCTCACACTGGCCCTGCCACATCCCGGGCATGCGTGCATCAAGAACCGACAGGCCCGAGGTTGGTGGGACTCCACCCAACACAGGACAGAAAGATTCCTAGGTCCTCCTAGCCTTTGGAAGAAAGCTGGTCCTACATGGGTAGTTCTGCTCCAGCTCCTGGAGGGTGAACTTTCTCCCACATGCAGACATGTCTATACTCTCCCACTTACTTCTTTTTGTTCTGCCATTCAGTCAGGTCCAGCACTTTGTGACCCCGTGGACTGCAGCAAGGCACGCTTCCCTGTCCTTCACTGTCTCCTGGAGTTTGCTCAAACCCATGTCTATTGAGTCAGTGATGCCATCCAACCATCTCATTCTCTGTCATCCCCCTCTCCTCCTGCCCTCAGTCTTTCCCAGCATCAGGTGGCTGAAGTATTGGAGCTTCAGCTTCAGCGTCAGTCCTTCCAATGAGTATTCAGGGTTGATTTCCTTTAGGACTGACTGGTTTGATCCCCTTGCAGTCCAAGGGGCTTATTTATTCCATCACTATTTTCATCAGTGAGGACTCACGGTTACTCATTTTCCACTTAGGGTTAGAAAATGAACTGCTTTGTTGCTCAAATTGTTCCCGCTTTGGCCACTGGAGGCTCTCTGAGCTGTCCCCTGGGCCCCCCGACAAAGCCCAGGTGAGCACGCCTTACTCTCTGGCACCACGAGATGCTCCAGGCTCATTTCCTGCCCTGGCCTGAATCCTCCAAGGAGCTCTGCCTCTTTTACTGGAGGACTGTGGTGAGAACTCACGATCTGGGATGAGGTGTGCGCTTTGGTACCAGGGTACCATTTCCTTTTTCCTTTTGTGTTTTTAAGGCCCTGTTAACTCACAGAGGGGTTCCCTGGTGGCTCAGATGGTAAAGAATCCACCTGCAATGCAGGAGACCTGGGTTTGATCCCTGGGTCGAGAAGATCCCTTGGAGGAGGGCATGGCAACCCACTCCAGTGTTCTTGCCTGGAGAATCCCTATGGGCAGAGAAGCCTGGAAGGCTCACTTTCTTTAACTGACAGAAACAAGAAATCTGTGGGTATAGAACCCTCATCTATGCAAATATTAATACCTAGAAACACTGAATATGAATATGTGTTCCATTCAGTTGTCCCTCCTCACTCTCTGCTTCAACCGCTGATGTGTTTACCGTCTCTCTAATTTTGCTTTTTACAGATGTCATATAACTGGAATTTAACAGCATGTCATCTTTTCAAACCGGCTTCTTTAACCTAGCAGTAGGTACGTGCAGTTTCCCTATGTCTCTTCACATCTGGTGTGTTGTTCAGCCAACTCCAGGGAAGAAAAGCGAGCATGAATCTGTCACTTCAGCTGCTTTTGTTCCCAGCCTGAGCCTGGCTCGCTCAGCTCCTGCAGACCTGGATTCAAGGCTCATCCAGGTCAGGCCTCCATGGCCACGCCACATAAAAGCACAGCCCCTCTTACCTTCACCCTTTCCTGGCTTCATTTTACCCAAACGCCTTGACGCAGCATATTCATCTGGTTAGTGTGTGTCACTACAAAGCCAGGGATTTTTTTTTTTTCCATTTCATTCTTTGCTGTTTTCTCAGCATCAGAAATAGTAACTAACACAGGAGCCCTCAGTGTGGGCTATTTCATGGATGGATAAACCAAAAGGACATCCTCTCCCAAAAATGTGTGTGTGTGTACATATGTGTGCCTGACGCCGTGCCTGTACGCCCCTTTGGCTTCACGGCAAATCAACAAATTAGCCTGGCAAGACGGAGTCAGGCGTTGTGAGGAAGTGTACCTGCCCTCAGCTCTCTCGCCAAATACAATCTCACCTGACATTTCTCCGCTAGAGATTAATTTAGCTGCTTTCTTTCCCCTGTTGGAGGTTTGGTTTTCAGTTTCAAATGCTTAAAGGGGATACTTAAAACTTTTTTTTTTCTTTCTTTCTTCCTTTTTATTGAAGTATAGTTGATTTACAACATTCAGTTAGTTTCACATATGAAATGATTGTGTGTGTGTGTGTGTCTGTGTGTGTGTATACATATATATGTATCCTCTTTGAGTTTTTTTCCATTAAGGTTATTGCAAGTAACATGTTTTGTATGATTTTATTTATTTCTTTTTTATGGCTGTGCTGGGTCTTCATCGCTGCGTGCGGTCCTCCTCAGTTGCGATGAGCAGAGGTTCCTCTCGAGTTGTGGCGCGTGGACGTCTCATTGCAACGGCTTCTCTTATTGTGGACCACGGGACTCTAGGGCACGGGGGGCTTCAGCACTTCCCTCTTGCGGGCTTAGTCGCTCCGTGGCCTGAGGGATCTTCCCAGACCAGGGATCAAGCTAGTGTCCTCCGCATTGCAAGGTGGGCTCTTAACCAGTGGACCACCAAGGAAGCCCAAGCAACACGTTTTTCAATCCCTGCATATGTAGTGTAATGGTATAGGCCATTTAGAGACATGTTAAGGAAGAGTACTGTCTTCCCCACTTCCTGTACCTGCCCCCCTTAGACCTGGAACGCTGAGGCTCCTGCCCCAAGCCCTCTGCTTTGAAGGCTGAGCCTTACCAGTGTGCCAAGGAGTATCCAGGGCCAACAAAATGTGTCTACCCACAGTCTGGGACTCTCCTCCCAGCTGGCACTCCAGGTACCAAGGATGCTAGAACTGCCTACCCAAGCGGCCCCGAGCCCTCTGTCTGGGCCAGCACTGGGCTCCTCTGGGGCTCACCCTTCCAGGCACACTGGCCCAGGGCAGTGCACTTACCCCAGGGGCATTTGTGGGCAGTGGGCAGGTCTCCACGGGGCACCAGGGGCTGGGGCAGAGAGCAGGGAGCAGACAAGGTCAAGATCCGTCTGTCCCTCCAGAGACCTCCCTGTCTCAGCGGGAAGAGCAGGTCTGCCTCCCCTGGTGAGGTCCCACCCCGCTGGGTACCAATGTTAACAGTTTGGGCTTACCCTCACACCTTCCTCCATGGGCTCCTAAACACATAGGAACATGAACACACATGGGAGAGGTTTCCTCCCCTTCTCTACAGCTTTCTAATAAAAGTGGCACTCCAGTATATACCCCACATCATGATCATCCCTCCCTGCACCGACAGAACGAGCTCGTTCTTTTTATTAGCTTCACGAGATGCCGTACAACAAATGTGTATGCCTTTATGGTGGAAGAGTCCGTTTCCTCTTGCTTCCCCCGCCTCAAACGAAGCTGAAATAGTCTTTATACCTGTAGGAGTACATCCAGTTGCTCTCACTTTGTAAGATTGGATTCCTAGAAATATGATTCGTGATTCAATCAAAGCCTATAAACATCATTTATTGTACAGATGTTTCTGAACGACTCTTGTAAATATTTATACCAATTCATATTTGCACTGGCAATGGATGAGATGCCAATTTCACCAGCACTCCCAGCTCTAGATTTTATGGATTGTTTCAAATTTTGCAATTGGCTGGAAAAAGCTGACATCTGGTTTACTTCACTTCTATTTCCCCGACCACACTGAGACTCAGCTTCTTTTCAGATACACTGGCCACTTGTGGCTCCTCTTCTGTGAGTCACCTGTTTATATCCGTTGCCCATTTTTATACTGCAATGTTTCAAACATTTGTCAAATAGTAAACTCCTGTGGTTGCAGGCATTATCAAATTTTTCTCCTGTCATCTATCAATTTTGATTAAGGTATATCTTTCCGTGCAGGTATCTCTCTTTGATTTTAGCTGAATATATACACATCTTTTTTTCTTTTTTAATGCTATCTAGGTTTCCTATCTTATTCGTAAAAAATCCTTACCTGTCCTCCTAAATTTCTTTCTAATATATTTAATGCCATGTCCTTCCGCCTTCACTTCTAGTGAAACCAGTGCAGAAAAGAAGGCGCTCTGAGAAAGGAGATGGTCCCTGAATTCTGGGCCTTGGGTCTCTTCTTTGGCTTCTGTTCCACATTACCGTTTAAAATTGCTTATCTTCCAAGAACCTCATCTTAAAAAGTTAGAAACCCTGCGGAAGTAACGCCTCAAGTCCTTTTCAGCAAGTCAGGCTACAATTCATCAGCGTTTCTCAAGGACAGACTTAGGAAAGATAAAAGGCCAGGGGGCAGAGAGGAGAAGCAGGGGTGTGGGGGAGGGGGGAGTGATTGCTTCATTCATTCACTCATTATTTCATTCACAACCGTTTCCTTCATTCATTCACTCATACTTTGATCCAAACAGCAAGAACGGATCGAGGGCTTCCCATCCAAGAGACACAGCAGGAGCCTCGGGACACTCGAGGGGCTGCGCAACCTCTGTCCCTGAGGGTTTATCACTGTAAAAGGGACACGAAACCCACACAGAAACACTCTGGCACAAGGCAGCGTATCCACGGTCCGGACACAGGGTAGAGAAGGAAGGAGGTCACTTCTCCTGGGCGACTAGAGAACACTTCCAAGAGGAAATTTAAGATGACTTTTTAATAACGGTAGAACGGTGTCTGCAGACAATGAGGACTCTCAGAAGAAAACGGCATAAACAAAGACAGGAAGGGAGGAAAGGGCCTCTTTAGGTAGGAGACTACGCCAGTCTGAAGGACAGAAAACACGCGTAGAGACGTAAGAGATGACCTGGAACGTCCCCATGAGTCTCAACCTCAGGAGGCTAAGAGGTCTGGGCTCCACCCCACAGGCTGCAGGCACAGGTGCAGCCAGAGCCTGGCCTATTTCACCTGCCTGCAGGAGCCGGCCCTGCCGAGAACAGGGCTGCCTGAGGGCTACCCAATGCCACTCGATCGTTCAAATCTCCTGGGTCATCTTGAAAAATGACCAGATTTATCACAGGCAGTGGGTCCCACACCAAACGTATAGAATCTAAATCCCACAGGGATTTTAGTGATATGCCAGTGGGATACGTCTACTTCCACCTAAAGCTGCCCCCAAAGAAAGTACGATCACATTTGTAGGATTCCTTGGGAATTATCTTCCAAGACTAGACTTTGTCTAGTCTGCCTTGTCTGTGAAAACGGAGCTAGTGAGTAGCAGAGACCTGCAACTTGGGCTGTCACATTTCTCTTTCTCCTGGTCCAGCCCCAGGTCCCCTATAGATAGATCCCCCAGTGATCCATTCTCAGCCCATGGCTTTGGGTAGAGGTGACTGACTGAACGGAACTGAACTGGCTATACTTGCAAAACTTTGGCCACCTGAAGAACCGACTCATTGGAAAAGAGCCTGATGCTGGGAAAGATTGAAGGGGGAGGAGAAGAGGACAACAGCGGATGAGATGGTTGGATGGCATCACCGACTCAACAGACATGAGCTTGAGCAAGCTCCAGGAGCTGCTGATGGACAGGAAAGCCTGGCAGGCAGCAGTCCTTGGGGTCACAAAGAGTCAGATACAACTGAGGGACTGAACTGAACTGGCTCTGGAGCGGCTCATGGAACCTGGGTCTAATCCAATCAGCACGGTATACATCCCTGGCCATATGATTGGTTCGGGGACAGTCTCTCAGCCCACTCAGAGGCCGTGAGACGCAGTGAGAGGTTGCCTGGGAATCGCAAGTCAGCCTGTCCCCCCCCAACCCCGCCCACCCCCCTCCCCATATTTGAACCTAGCAGCCCCTCCCAGCCCCCTGCCCACGGTGCAGGAGGGGGACTTGGAAAGAAGGGATGATGATGGGGCTCAGGTTCTATCGTCTGAGGCTTGCATAAAACCTGGTCTGAAGCCGCAGCCCGTGTACTCTGGACTGCTTGGTTACACCAGCCAGCATATTCCCAGTTTTGCTTCTTTTGCAACTGAAAGAATGATCACTGATAGGAAGTACAAAGTCTTTCAAGTGCAGGGAAAGTGAGCATCTTTCCTTAGTGGTCTTCTAAGGAAGATGTCCTCCCGGGACAGAGGCAGACCACTGGCAACTGAGTTCCTTCAGAAAATTCTTTCAGAAGTTTCTAGAAACAGCAAAGAAAATGGCTTCTGTGTGAGGCCAAAGAACCACTCTCCTGATGGTGTAATAATTCCATCTCCCTGGCTGCTCGCGTGCGTGGTTAAATGACACGCTGTGAAAATCTTCTTTATGTTATCTGAGCACAAAGAGTTTTGTGCAAATCAGGGAGGATTGTGCTGGGCTGGGAACTGCAGAGTCAGTTCCTCGGTGGTGCCTCGTATGGGAAGGTACCGTGGGTCTGTGAGTGTGTCTGACTGTTTACATGAACGTCTTTCAGACACAGAATCTGCTAACAGAATAGACATGTGTTGATTTTCCCCCTTGAGACGTTGAGAAGCAGCAAACATAGAAAAAACTTTTTAAATTTCCACGTCATAGGTGAGGAAAAGATGAAGGAAGAAAGCAAAAAAAGGAGAGAAAGAGGAGGACTCAGACCTAAGAGCCTGGGGGATCATTTTCTGTGTTCTAGCTGCAGAAAGGCCCTTTCCTCTCTCCGCAGACCACCCTCAAGGAAAGCCCACCTGACGTGTAGGTGCAGATAAACATTCTATTCTGTGAAAAAGTCTTCTATTAAAATTACTTTCCTATTGTGTTTTAATTTTAGGATTAAGAAGGTTGATGTTTTATTATCCTAAAAAAGTCACCTGCCCCAACTTGATACTTGCTGATCAATGACCTAAGACAAACCCATGTTGTACGACTGTCTGGACTCTAAAAAATATTTTGAAATTCCTGAAAGTAGTATCTGTACTCTAAGAAAATTGCCAGTGGATGCTTATTATTCCCAGGCTTCTGTTCAATAGCGAATTTCCCTTAAAGCTATTTATAATGATGCATTAATATTTACCGACATCCTGAAGGACCTCTTTGAAGGCTAGCACCCTAACAAACCTTGGAGTCTGAGGATCATCTTTTCAGCCTGCTGAATGTTTCAAAAGCCTCTACCTCTTCCAAAGGACCAGGGGAGAAAAGAATTGACACCAGGATCAGAATCCAATGAGAGATCTACAAACTCCAAACCCAGTCATTTGTGCATCAGTTCATTCATTCAGCAGAGGCCCAGTTCTTCCTGCTTTCCAGCCATAGTCTAGGCACTGGAGATAAAACAGTGAACAGTCCATTAAGTTCTGCCTCCAAGGAACTTTCAAATCCTAGAGAAGGAGACTGATAGAAACAAGCAACAAATACGTATGTAATACGATAGGAATAGCTTATCATTTTGCGTGCATGCATGCTCAGTACCCTCGCTCATGTCTGACTCTTTGTGGCCCCATGGACTGTAGCCCACCACGCTCCTCTGTCCCTGGGATTCTCCAGGCAAAAATACTGGAGTGAGTTGCCATTTCCTTCTCCAGGAGATCTTCCTGACCCCGGGAAGAGAAACCTGCATCTCCTGCACTGGCAAGCAGATTCTTTACCACTGAGCCCATGGGAAGCCCAGCATATCACTTAAGGCAATGACAAATGCTATTGAGATAGATAAACAACATGGACCTAATATATAGCACAGGGAACTATACTGAGCACTTTGTAATAACCTATATGGGGAAAGAATCTGAAAAAGAGTATATGTGTTGGTTTGGCCAGAAAGTTTGTTTGGTTTTAAGTAAAAAATAAAAGACATTTTTATCTTCAAGGACTTTATTGACTATGAGAGTCACTAACCAAAAGAATTTTTTGGCCAAACCTGTATATGTATATATATCTGAATCACTTTGCTATATGCCTAAAACTAACACAACATTATAAATCAACTATACTTCATTTTAAACACATGAAATAAATAATAAATGCTACTAAGAAAACTACACAGAGTGGGAGACGAAGATGACAGAGTCGAGTGGGGTTATATGCAAGGAGGGTCCAGATGATGAGAAGGAAAGAGCGAGCCCCAGGGTCTGGGGAGAGCTTTCCAGGAGGAGGAAGGGGAAGAGCAAAGGTTCCCTGAGTGGGAATACAGATCCTTGTAGACATGGAAAGGAGCGTGGTTCTATTCTAAACCTGATCAGAAGCCTCTAGATGGTTTTGAGCAGAGAAGTAAAGGGACGTGTATTTTTAAATGTTCTCTGGGGTGGGATCATCGAAAAAGCAAGAGAGTTCCAGAAAAACATCTATTTCTGCTTTATTGAATATGCCAAAGCCTTTGACTCTGTGGATCACAATAAACTGTGGAAAATTCTGAAACAGATGGGAATACCAAACCACCTAACCTGCCTCTTGAGAAATCTGTATGCAGGTCAGGAAGCAACAGTTAGAACTGAACATGGAACAACAGACTGGTTCCAAATAGGAAAAGGAGTACGTCAAGGCTGTATATTGTCACCCTGCTTATTTAACTTACATGCAGAGTACATCATAAGAAACGCTGGACTGGAAGAAACACAAGTTGGAATCAAGATTGCCGGGAGAAATATCAATAACCTCAGATATGCAGATGACACCACCCTTATGGCAGAAAGTAAAGAGGAACTAAAAAGCCTCTTGATGAAAGTGAAAGTGGAGAGTGAAAAAGTCGGCTGAAAGCTCGACATTCAGAAAACGAAGATCATGGCATCCGGTCCCATCACTTCATGGGAAATAGATGGGGAAACAGTGGAAACAGTGTCAGACTTTATCTTTTTGGGCTCCAAAATCACTGCAGATGGTGACTGCAGCCATGAAATTACAAGATGCTTACTCCTTGGAAGAAAAGTTATGACTAACCTAGATAGCATATTCAAAAGCAGAGACATTACTTTGCCGACTAAGGTCCGTCTAGTCAAGGCTATGGTTTTTCCTGTGGTCATGTATGGATGTGAGAGTCGGACTGTGAAGAAGGCTGAGCACCAAAGAATTGATGCTTTTGAACTGTGGTGTTGGAGAAGATTCTTGAGAGTCCCTTGGACTGCAAGGAGATCCAGCCAGTCCATTCTGAAGGAGGTCAACCCTGGGATTTCTTTGGAAGGAATGATGCTAAAGCTGAAACTCCAGTACTTTGGCCACCTCATGCGAAGAGTTGACTCATTGGAAAAGACTCTGATGCTGGGAGGGATTGAGGGCAGGAGGAGAAGGGGACGACCGAGGATGAGATGGCTGGATGGCATCACGGACTCGATGGACGTGAGTCTGAGTGAACTCCGGGAGTTGGTGATGGACAGGGAGGCCTGGTGTGCTGCGATTCATGGGGTCACAAAGAGTCAGACGCGACTGAGCGACTGAACTGAACTGAACTGGGGTGGGATGGGGATGCTGTGAGGACTGGATGGGTAAAGAGTAAGAGTGGAAGCAAGGAAACCAATGGGGAGACTTTGGGTGATGGGACCCGGGGCTGGAGGCTGGTGGTGGTCCCTGTTCTCCGCTGCGTCCCCAGACCCCAGAAATGGCGGTGACCACAGGCCCTTGGTTAAACAGTGGTTCAGGGGATGAATTAAATCCTGGCCTAGAGGGCAGCTTGCTGCTGCTGCTAAGTCGCTTCAGTCGCGTCCGACTCTGTGTGACCCCATAGACGGCAGCCCACCAGGCTCTGCCATCCCAGGGATCCTCCAGGCAAGAACACTGGAGTGGGTTGCCATTTATTTCTCCAATGCATGAAAAGTGAAAGTGAAGTCGCTCAGTCGTGTCCGACCCTCAGCAACTCCATGGACTGCAGCCTTCCAGGCTCCTCTGTCCATAGGATTTTCCAGGCAAGAGTACTGGAGTGGGGTGCCATTGCCTTCTCCGAGGGGAGCTTACCGCCTCGCAGGTAAGGCCGAGGTGTGAATTCATTGGCTAGGAAACACAGGACGGGGGCGCCAAGGAGAACGTTTGCTGGAGAAGTGGGGGGCAGCGGGTGGAGCCCCAGAGGCCAGCGGGCAGGGCGGCTGGAGCGGGCAGAGAGCTCCGCCCAGGGCGGGAGGGGGAGGGGGAGGGGCGAGAGAGCGCGTTGCCAAGTTTGAATCCTGAGAGCTGATCCCGCCCACCCCCTCCTCCTGCCGGTTTACTACGGGATCCAACGCCCTGCCCTGCAGCGTCTGCTAAACTCTCCCGGGCCTCGGGCGGGGTGCCCTCAGAAAGCCCCCCTCCGGCCCCTCCGTGCCAGCTGCTCTGGAGGCAGGGGTGTGCCCGCAGCCCCCGCCCCGGCGGCCTGGCAGAAGCGCTGAGTCAGCAGCCCTCTCCCAGCACCCGCGCGGCTTCCTCCCACAGGTGAGCCCTGGGAGGCAGGATCACACGCAGGCTCTCCCCGGGCGGGGGCCTGTCCGCACACATCGGCGGGGCCCAGGCCCAGCCGGCCCGGTTGCCAAGGTCCAGGGTGGGGTTCGAGTTGGGCCTCTGTCACGGGCTCTCAGGCACCTGGGAGGCTTCCCCGGGTGCCCCTTTGAGGCTCACTGCTCTACAGGAACCCAGGACGAGGCTGGCAGGGGAGAGATAATAAATATAGCCAGGGCTTACTGAGTGCCAGGCTCCAGGCTCAGGGCATTATGTGAATAATCTCTTTTAATCCTTACCCAGCCCTGTGTGCTGGCACCATTATTCTGCCTATTTAACAGCTGAGGTTGAGAAACAGTGGGTAACTCGCCCAAGGTCTCATGGCTTAGGAGTGGGACCTGCCTCACTCCAGTGCCCAAACTAGGAAGAGAAATCTCAAGGGGATAAAGGTTGATAGGCCGACAGCTAGAGAAAAGGTCAAGAGACACAAAAGACGCCCGCGTGTCCCAGTGCTCAACCACAGAAGGAAGGGTGGGCACGCAGCTGTGACTGGTCCCCACAGAACAGTCTCAAACAAAGCCACAACTTCTGAACCAATCAAGATTAAAAGCGGAAAGAAAAGAAGTCAACACGCGTCTCCCTCTCGGCTCTGCATTGATTACAGAGCCCCAGAAAAAAATTTATGTTTAAGATTACAAGCCCTCTAGAAAATCAAAAAATTTCTCTTTTATTTCTGGAGTATTCCCACCCCATCACACTCCTAAACTCTGTACTGTTCTCAAAATATACACTAATTTGCCTAAGGGCTTCCCTGGTGGCTGAGTGGTAAAGAATCCATCTACTAATGCAGGAGAAGCAGGTTCGATCCCTGAGTTGAGAAGATGCCCTGGAGGAGGAAATGGCAACCCACTCCAGTATTCTTGCCTGGCAAATCCCGTGGACAGAGGAGCCTGGTGGGCTCCACACAGTCCATGGGTCACAAGAGTCAGACATGACTTAGGGCTAGACAACAACAAATTAGTCTAAACCCTTTGCCTTTTTTTACTTATGGAGTATAATAGACAGGCAGCTAAGATGAGTTCACTCAGATTACTGCACGACTATGCCCACCAAGCAAGAGATGCTGAGATGAGATTGGGAAGCTGTGGAAAGATCCGGTCTGAACAGCGCTGCGATGTGGGATGGGAAACCTGGGTATTGTGCACACTGAAAAATGAAATTACTTTATGGAATGAAATGGAAAGGAAAAATACTGTAAGTATTTATAACCAGTGCCACTCAAGGAAGAGCAACAATCTGGCTTAAATCCTTCTCAAAAGTCAGCAGTGGAGGAAATACTGGCCCCCAACTCTTTCTGTTTCAAAGTGAGAGCCCCTTACACATGGCCCAGGGGTAAAGCTCAGAGATTCCCATTCCCGGTGCTTTCTCGTGCATTTCTGTAGATGTCACGTCAGACCCAAAAGACCACCTCATGCCATTCAGTAATCCCATGTCTGGAATCAGGGCTGAAATGAGAACCAGGAGAGAACTTATTTTTCCCCCTCGGTTGCCCTAACTCTCAGCTTAGGAATCCCCCAGACACCCATAAACATGATCCTGTGTGCTTCTGCTCATCACACCTTGCACAAGTGCCCCGAGGGGGGGATTTTACACACGCACTGTGGACGGGGGAGACGGCTGGGAACCGACAGGCCATAACTTGTGTCTCGGTTCAGTCCCCACAGGAGGACAGAGGCCTCCAACTGCCGTGAGGGTGCCTTCCCTGTGTGTGTCTCAGTTTTCCTTTCTTAACACGTTTCCTAAACCAGTGACTCTCCTGCACAGAGGAGTTCAGGGATGTGATGCTTGGGGAATTCTATTTTCTTACGAAGTCTGAATAAAGACACTCTTCTCTGGGACTTCACTGGTAGTCCAGTGGCTAAGACTCTGCCCTTCCAATACAGAGGGCCTGGGTTTGATTCCTGGTCAGGGAACTAGATCCTGCTTGCCATAGCTGTTTCCATGCTGCAGCTAAGACCTGGTGCAGCCACACAAATAAACAAATAAAAGTAAATTTTTTAAACAATATTTCTTTAAAAACAAATTTTCTCCTCCACCCTCCTGTCCTAGGGCTCCCCTCTGCTCAGACAGCATTTGCTCCCACCGGGCTTGTTCTCTGCAGTTCCTCTAAGTGGCAGAAGGACACAAAACGCAGAGTCTCTGCTTTCGGGGGAGGCTCTCACCGCACAGACTCACGGCCCTGTGTTCACTCTGGAATCACCCCCAAAGTGACAGCCCCCCTCCATCTCAGCTCCTTCCGTAAACGCCTGCTGGCAACTTAAGTTTTACCTCTGGGGGCGAAAAATCCCACCTTTCCAACGAAGAGCCTCAGATTGACAAACTCAAGTCTCCCTTGTACACAGAATATTGTAACTACACCAGCTATATAAAAGTTTATATCCTGAATCTTCCCCAGAAAGTTGGATGTGGAAAAGAGCTCTGAGGGGCTGACCCAGCCCTAAAATAGAAAGCAGATCAGGTATGTGGTTTGAAAAAGTGAGTGACAGCTGCTCTGCTGCTGCTGCTGCTGCTGCTGCTGCTAAGTCGCTTCAGTCGTGTCTGACTCTGTGCGACCCAATAGACGGCAGCCCGCCAGTTGTGACCCCATAGCCCGCCAGGCTTCTCTGTCCATGGGATTCGTCAGGCAAGAATAGTGGAGTGGGTTGACATTTCTTTCTCCAGTTAAAAGAAAAGGAAACAGGTGAAATCCATTTTAGTAATATATTCAGCCCAATGGAACCAAAATATTTCCATTTGAATATATACTCAATACCTAAAATGATTAATGAAACATTCCGCCTGCTGTGTCCCATGCTGGAGCCCCAGGCCCCAGTGTGTCTGTTATAAGGACATCTCACCTTGGACATGGCACAGGTCAGGTCCCCAGGACCACCTGCGGCCAGTGGCTGCCAAATTGGACAGAGCAGGTCTGACCAAGTCTGGAAGGATCTTTGAGTCGCCTGCTATCTGCCTGTTCTCTCAGATTTATCTTCCTCGAATGCAGGCCACTGGTGTACAGCTCTCTGGATACCCGACCTAATAGGCACTCAATACAATGAGTGAGTAAATTTCTAATTTACTTTCCTGGCCCTTAAATCACCCCTTCTAAAAATATCATTTAAACGTTAAAGCCTGCCAAGGGTAACATGTAATTTTTTTTGAAATCCAAAAATAAGTGCTCCCCCTTTTTTTAACATGCTGAGGAAGGCATGTGGGTTTGATTTGGCAGAAATTCCTGGATAACCTCAGTGCCAGGGAAGCTCCCCAAAAGCCAACACTATAAACTCCAACCCTGAAGGTGAGAAGTGGATGTGTCCTGGGCAGCAAACCACCCCTGCGCCAAGGTGCTTGGTGGTGCTCAGGCAGAGGCCCCAGGGCACCAGGCACCAAAGCCGCACGCTCCTCCCGCTCCTCCCGAGGAGCTGGGGCGGGAAGAGACTCCTCCCAGCCCCGTGTGCTGCTTTGGGGCGCCTGCCTGAGCTGAGCAGAAGGGCCAGTCCAAGGATGTTTTCCCAGCTCCAGGCCCTGCTGTTTAAGTCCTCAGCTGCAGTGTGGCTTCTCTGGGCCCTGCTGTACTGGGATGGGCTGCGGATCCCTTCTCCCCCCTCCTCCTCCTCCCCATTCCTCCCCCCTCCTCCCCTCCTCCCTCTTCCCTCCCCCATCCTCCCCTCCTCCTCCCTCCCTTCCTCCCCCCTCCTCCCCTTCCCTCCCCTCCTCCCCTTCCCTCCCCTCCCCCTCCTCCCTCCCCTCTCCCCTCCTCCCTCCCCTCTCCCCTCCTCCCTCCCCTCTCCCCTCCTCCCTCCCCTCTCCCCTCCTCCCTCCCCTCTCCCCTCCTCCCTCCTCCCTCCCTTCTTTCCTCCTCCCTCCCCTCCTCCCTCCCCGCCCCTCCTCCGTCCTCCTCCTGCCCCTCCTCCCGCCCCTCCTCCCTTTCTTCCTTCCCTCCCTCCCTTTCATCTGACAGCATCTGGATCCATCCTAAAGGCTGAGTTGGGTGCTGCCCCACCTGGCCCTTTTTCCTCCCTTGGTTCTGACTCACACTCCCTACCTCGTACTTTGAACTCAGGCTGGGTTAACTGCTGCCTGAGTCACTATAAGTGATCTGAAGCCCCTCTCGTCCGGACAGCCCTGCCACCTCTCTCAAATCAGCCTTTAGGAGTGCAGGCTTTCACGGTCCCGCCAGCCATCCAGACATGACAGAGGATGAACACAGAAGCCCAGAACCTCGGTCACTCATTCCGAAAGCCCTCACGTAGCTTCCACTGCAGAAAGGATTGTGGGAAGGTCACAAGCCCTGAAAGAGGCAGCAAGATAGATGCCAAGTCGGGGAGAAATTGTCACTGACCCCCGTTCTGCCCTCCAGGTCTGAAAGCAGGGAGCATGGGGACGTTTGAGGCCATTCACTCATTCATTCCGGAGTGATGTGCCGGACAGCAAACCGTGGGCTTGATGTAAAGAAGAAAACAGACACGGGAAGTTAGATGTGAGATTACGAACTGGGCAGACACTTTTTTTTTTTTTTAATGGAGCAAGATGTAACCAGAAGTGCTAGAAAGACTATTATCAAAAGGACATTATAACACGTGTTGGTGAGGATGTGGAGAAACAGCAGCCTTCATGCATTGCTGGTGGGAAAGAAAAATGGTGCAGGTGTCTGCCCCTCAAAGATACAACAATCCTGCTAATGTGTAACCAAAATAAACGAAAACACACATCCACACAAAAAGTTCCTGCAAATATTCACAGAACTATTTGCGTAATGGCCCAAAAATGGAAACAATCCATTGTTCACTGGTGAGTGGATAGATAAAATGTGCTGTATCCATATGACAGAGGACTTGGCAAAACAGAAAAAAGGAAAAAGGAAGGAAGCACTACGCTTGGCACCACGTGGGCGAACCTTGGGAGCACAGGTAAATGAGAGGAACCAGTCATGCACTGTCTGGTTCCACTTGTAGGAAATGGCCAGAACAGGCAAATCTATAGGAACAGAAAGTAAATAGTGGCTGCTGGCGGAAGAGGGGTTGGGGTGACTGCTGAGGGGAACAGGGTTTCTTTTCAGGGGGATGAAAACGTTCTAAGGTTAATGGTGGTGACGATTTCACAACTGGTCAGTGCACTAAACGCCACTGATCTGCGCGTTTGAAACAATGAAATCGCATGCTTTGTGAATTGTGTCTTCATGAATCTGCCCAGCCCTGTCCTCAGCATCCTTAGCAAATGGTGGTGCTGTCACCCATGGACACACAGGGGTTCCCGCTGGCAGAGGAGCCGAGCAAAGTAACTGGGACGTCCGAGTGTGACCTGTGGGGCAGTGAACTTGGGTCGCCAGGCAGCTGGCGTTAGGGCCACGTGTGAAACGTGAAGCGTTCAGCCCAGGGTCTGGCACTCAGGAAGGACTCAAGAAACAGTAACTCATTAAGCGTCTCCTTGATATCTTATTCTACGTCATCCTCGATGGCTTTCCTCCCATCTTTCTAGCTCCCTTTGACCATAACACGTGAACACGGAGCCTCACACTATGGGAATCATGAATAGCCTCGTAGCTCTATTTATGGTATGAAAAAAAAATTGTGTCTTGTTAGAGGAGTTTTGAAACCACCAGGAAACACCTGTGGAGGGAGGCAGGGAGATAGGCCGAAATGACAATACCCCTTTCTCTCCCCCCACCCCCGCCCCCCCACCCCCACCGGCAGAAATGACACTAACCCCCCCCCCCCCCCCACAGCAGGGTTTGGTGTTTGCAGCTGGGCGATTCTTTGCTCTGGGGCTCTGCTGTGCCTTCAAGGCTCTGGGCAGTATCCCTGGTCTCTACCCGTTAAAGACAGTACCTAACAGCTGACTCTCCATTCACAATGACCGACCGATGTCAATGGGCTGGTTTCACAGCCAACAACGGTGATAATTAACAAGCATTTCTTAAAGACTAGAACAGGTTCTGGGATATAGAGGACAAATCATGGGAGTCAGAACATCAGTAACATGGGTGATAAAACATGGGTCTAAGGGGGGGATATAAATTAGAGTAGAATAAGGTGCTCGAACGTAGATTTATTTGGAAGCAGGGGCTTATGAACATAATATGCAAATTTGTGCCACATATATGCAAATATATGCCCCCAGGATATGCAGATTTGTCTCCCAAGCCGAGACCTCTGGGCACAAATATACGTGTGTATGTACACACTCATATTTTCTGTTTACCTAGGCTGCGATTCTGTCGTATGTCCGGGCTTCCCACACGTGACCTCGTCAGCTCATCCTTCAGAGACAGCTGAAGATAGCGCAGGTGCCTGCAAGACGCAGCGTCTGAAGGCAGTGACGGGGGATCTGAGTGACCGGAAGATCCCACACTGAGGTCTAGAAGCTCTGGACAGTCCTGGTGGGGAAGCCTCTAAACGGAGATGAAAAGAAAGCAAGGTCGCAGAAGCAGCCCCGTGCATGGGCCTTCTCTGGAGGTAGAGGGCTTCTCTCTGTCCAGGCGTGTTTGTGTGCTGTTCTGTTTGGGCTTTCTGGTGGCTCAACAGGCTAAAAATCTGCCTGCAGTGGGGGAGACACAGGGGACGTGGGTTTGATCCCTGGGTTGGGAAGATCCCCTGGAGGAGGGCACCACAGCCCACTCCAGCATCCTTGCCTGGAGAATCCCAGGGACAGAGGAGCCTGGTGGGCTACGTTCCATGGGGTCGCAAAGAATCGGACATGACTGAGCAACTAAGCATGCTGTTTGCAGGAGAGAGAGGGATGAGATAAGGGTTCCACGTCCCTTGGCCTCTAATAGTGGCTAAAGCCTCTGGATCGATCTGGTTTCACCGGTAGGTTAATGAGCCCAGGACTGGTGTACACCCTGCTGGAAACAGAGGGTGGAGCAGGGCAACTCAGAAGGGGCGCGGGGGGATGGTTTAAGGGTGGGGCAGAGGTGGGGGGAACATTTCTGTTTCCAGTTAACACTTGGGGTCTACTGTGTCATTACAGAAAAGAAACGCAAAGTTAAAACCGCCTCAAGTAATTACGAGTGGGAATACGTCAGAGGATACGACACCGCTTGTCCGCCGGGGAGTGCCCTGCTCGATTTCTGCTTGTGACGTGGCATAAATACAGCCCAAACCAAACCCTAGTACTTGATGGGAAAACGGTGTCACGGAGAAAACTGTTGTTCATCTCTAAAACCCATCCTGGTGCACACGAAAATCCAGAGACCCGACTCAAAATCTTCTCTCATCACGGAGATAGGAGAACGGTTTCCAGATGGCATCTGAGATACACAGCTTATCATTACATCAAGGAGCAGGCCCGCTCCAACCACATCCAAGTGAACCACAGATCCACAAATCTATGCCTGGGCAAGTTTGGCTTTTACGGTTTGCCTGGAACGTTCCTGGACCTGCCGCTGTGGTTTCTGGGCTCTCCCCAGGCTAGGCCTTGAGATTACGCTGATCAGCCTGGAACCAGGCAATGTTTCAGGCGCATGACAACTTCTAACCCCTTTCTGCCTCATCGTGTTTTCCCCAGGCTGGCCAGGTGGAACACGAAATTACATCAAAACATCATGGTGTCATCTTCAAAGTGTTCCGTTTTCCTCTTCCTCTGTGACCCTGGATCTGCAGAAAACCCTGAGTTGTGTAATTTAAACTAAGTAGGGCTGGGCATTTCAAAGAGGTTGAGCATGGAGAGAATGTAAGGATTTGGCTGCAAGGAACAGAAAGTTCAAAATGCCAGTAGCTCCAACAAATGGGAGCTTACAGATCTCTCCCATTAAACCCCGATGGCGGGACAGCCTGCCTCTCACAGAGAGCCTTGGCAAACCTGCCAGGAGCGCGAGATCTTTCCATCCAGCGTCAAGCTTCCCCACTCCCAGCACACGTGGTCTCCAAACTTGTCCAGGACAGCTGCTTGGATTCTAGACATCCCAACCCCTTCCTAGGCAACAAGTATGATAGGTGGTGGTATGTTTTTTTTTTTTTTTAATGCCTCTTTTGAAAAAAAAATATTTGATTTATAGAGGATGAGATGGTTGGATGGCATCACCAACTCAATGGACGTGAGTTTGGATAAACTCCGGGAGTTGGTGATGGACAGAGAGGCCTGGCGTGCTGCAGTCCATGGGGCTGCAAAGAGTCGGACACAACTGAGCGACTGAACTGAACTGAACTGAACTGAACTGAATGGCTCTGCTGGGCCTTCGTTGTGGTTCACGGGCCATTCATTGCTGCGATCAGGCTTCCTCGAGTTGCAGTGAGAGAGGGCTGCTCTTCCGTTGAGGTGTGCGGGCTTCTCATGGCGGTGGCTTCTGTCGTGGAGTATGGGCTCTAGGCAGGTGGGATTCAGGGTTGTGGTTCCCGGGTTTAGTGCCCCCTCGGCATGCGGGATCTTAGTGCCTGGACCAGGGATTGAACCTGTGTCTCCAGAATGGGCAGGTGGATTCCTAACCACTGGACCACCGGATAAGTCCCAATAATGGTTCTTAATAATGGTCCCCAGTGATCCACCCTCCTGTGTCTGCACACCTTTGCAATATCAAGGACACTGCCTCTCCTTCCATCAAGACGTGGGGTCTATTTCCCCACCCTTGAATCCAGATTGACCGATACAGTTTGTCAGTAGTGACGTGTGCGCTCCAGAACCCAGGCCTTAAAAGGTCTTGAAGCTTTCCTTCTTGAAATCCTGATATCCATTTTGTGATAAAGTCCACCTAGCCTGTGGGAAAGCAAGACACCCTGGGGAGAAGAACAGAGGAGCCTCAGCAACCAGACATGACCACGAGGCCATCTTGGATCCTACAGCCAGATCAGCATAAGAAAACTATCAGATTGCCAGCCCATAGAATCGCAAACAATAATAAACGGCACTGATTTTAGCCACTAACTCCGAGTGGATGGGTCCACAGCAATGGATGACAGTAAACAGGAGAAACGGAAGTAAAAAGCATGTGCGGCGCCCTCTTTGATGGAACTTTACAGACGCTTCCAGGCAGCACTGCTGTTTATGTCTTTTTGGCCACCATCAGCTGCAAGGGAGGTCGCATGAACTAAGTCATTTCAATCGTGTCTAGCTCTTTGTGACCTATGGATGTAGCCCACCAGGCTCCTCTGTCCGTGGGATTCTCCAGGCAAGAATACTGGAGTGGATTGCCATTTCCTTCTCCAGGGGAGCTTCCCAGCCCAGGGATGGAACCTGCGTCTCTTATGTCTCCTGCGTGGCAGGCAGGTTCTCACCACTACTGCCACCTGGGAAGCAAGGGAGGTCAGGGGGTGTGGTCTTTCTGTGGGCAGCTGGGGGCCCAGCTATCAGCAAGGGGATGGGTGACTAAGGAAGAGCTGATATCGGGGTAAACAGCCAGCACTCTGAGACCAAGGAAAGATCAGCCTTGCCACAAGGCTGGAAAGATCCCACATGCCACAACCAAAGATCCCACATACCTTAACTAAGACCCGGTGCAGTCAAATAAATACATCTAAAAAAAAAAAAAAAAGACAAGTGATTTCTGTGGTCTCTCAGTACCGAACCCCAAAGAAGGTCCTCAGGTGAGCTGTCCCCAGTTCTCCCACGCGTGATGGGAGGGCCTCTCCTTATAAGCAATGTCGGCCTTCTGCACAGGCCTTGCTCACTCTGAAAGCTGGTAGAGCCCCTGACTTACTAGGCACCCCAGCCTCAGGGGATGTGGGGGCTTCCAGGAGGTGCCGCGTATATGCTCTTCAGAGAATCCAGGACCAGACTCCCGTCCTCCACATATGCACTTTCCTAAAGTGGTTAGAGTGAAGGGGTGCTAGATTTTGTGAAAGCTTTTCGCAGACTTTATATTTTTAAAAAACAGGTGTACCCCTCAGCTCTCGTACATCTTCCCAAGGCTCGCTATCCTGTGATGGGACAGGGCAGCGAACCAGAGAGGGGGCCTCCTTTGATGAACGGTAAAGGCCCTGCCGACTCACAGTGCTTTTGAGATTTCCCTGGTTTGTACATTTGCTTGTTAAGGGAAACCCCGTTATTCAAACTGGGAATTTGACCTGTGTGGTGGTTGTTGTTGAGTCACTAAGTCGTGTCCAACTCTTTGAGACCCCATAGACCGTATAGCCCCCCAGGCTCCTCTGGCCATGGGGTTTTCCGAGCAAGAATACTGGAATGGGTAGCCATTCCCTTTGGAGTAGGCAATGGCACCCCACTCCTGTACTCTTGCCTGGAAAATCCCATGGGTGGAGGAGCCTGGTAGGCTGCAGTCCATGGGGTCGCTGAGGGTCAGACACGACTGAGTGACTTCACTTTCACTTTTCACTTTCATGCATTGGAGAAGGAAATGGCAACCCACTCCAGTGTTCTTGCCTGGAGAATCCCAGGGACGGGAGCCTGGTGGGCTGCCGTCTATGGGGTCACATAGAGTCGGACACGACTGAAGTGACTTAGCAGCAGCAGCAGCAGCCATTCCCTTCTCCAGGGGATCTTCCCGACCCAGAGATCACGCCTACACCTCCTGCACCAGCAGGCGGATTCTTTACCACTGGGCCACCAGGGAAGCCTTTTGCCCTATGGTAGGATGTCTGATATCAGCGAGGAAATTGGAATCAGAGCAACTTTTTATCAACAAAGTCACCCCCTGCACTTTCTCACCTTTGTCAAAGAAAGAGGAGGAAAAAGAGGGCTGGGAAACAGAGAAACATCATCATTCTTAGGGTGGTCCTGTAGGAGCAAGTCAAGTAGTACCTCTGTAAGAATTTTTGATGCTAAAACATAGTTTCTTGCTTACCTTTTTAAATATAAGGAATTATTTGCTGCTGTTCCTAAAATTCATCCCTAGGAGGTGTCATTAGCTGAGAAGAAAATCACATTCAAATAGCTAAAGCCATGTGGCCCTTGGAGTTTTATAATTTTAACCATAAGCTGGCCATTTTAACTGTAACTGGAATTATATTTTTAGAAACTTAAACAATTTCTCAGATTTTTAATTGCTGTCCGATATATTAGCAATAAGGAGGTGAAATTTGAAATCAAAAACTCAATGCCAGGGACTTCCCTGGCAGCCCAGTGGTTAAGATTTCACCTTCCAAGGCAGGGGGTACGGGTTCGATCCCTGATCGAGGAACTGGGATCCCACATGCCTCGTGGCCCAAGGACCAACACAGAAGCGAAGTCGTAACAGAGTCAATAAAGAACCCCAGCTTTCTGAGTATCCCAAAGTGAAATGCTTAGTATAAACCTACAATCTTGCCCTTGTGATGTGACTTTGTGAATCTACTTCCCCACCCTTGAGCCTGGACTGGCTCTATAGTTTGCTTTGCCCAGTGGAATATGACAGCCGTGATAAGGAGTCGGTTTCGAAGCTGGGCACAAGAGGCTTTTTTTGGTTCCACCCACTCTCTTGGGACCGTGCCCAGTGGCCCCAGGAAGAAGCCCAGGCGAGTCCACTGGAGAGCGAGCCAGCAGGCTCAGCAGACACCAGGCCTCCCTGCTGACCAGGTGCTGACCGCGGACGTCTGCACCAGCCCAGCCGGCCCTTCTGGACCTAAAGAACCACTCGGCCGGACCTCCCTGGTAGCCAGTGGAGAAGAACCTGCCTGCCCATGCAGCTGGGCAACATGGGTTTGATCCCTGGTCCGGGAAGACCCCACGTGCCGTGGAGCAACCTTGCACCTATAGCCAGCCCATGCTCTGCAAGAAGAGCAGCCACTGCAATGAAAAGTGGCCCCCGACCCCCGCAGCTGGAGAAAGCCCACACGCAGCGACAAAGCCGTGCTCTCGACTCAGCACAGCCAAGGGAAAAAGAACCGCTCGGTCAACACACAGACTCCCGAGCTCGAAGAATACACACGTGGGGGGCTGTGATAGTTTGTGGGCCAGTATTCTTGAGGCAAGAGAAAACTCACTTAACAGGTGAAATGTGCTGCGTCCATTGTATATTTCAGGTAGCTCTCTGTACGTACGTGAAAGACTAAGCTTCTATACACTCTTGGGTGTGCATGCATACAGATTTACATTCGTGGGCAGCTTTACTCAGAGCAGCGGTTTGCTGAATAAATGTGTAACTTCTCTGTGGCCAGTCAGCCAGTTTTCTGTTTTACTTGAAGAGAGATGGGAAAACTCCTGGTCGGGGAAATTGAAGGGCATAGGCCCCCTGCTCAGAGGCAGAGCAAGGTTATGGAAAGAGAAGTGGGTTTTCCTTCAGAAAACACTGGGACACCTGAGAGGGAGAGGTCTCAGGCGGTCCGGGCATAACGCCATGCAGCTAACGTTAGTCTGCGTGAGAACATCCCCACTGCTCAGGAGCTTGGATTCCAGTCTGCGTGTGCGCGCTCGGTCCTGTCCAACTCTTTGCGACCCCATGGACTGCAGCCCGCCAGGCTCCTCTGGCCATGGGATTCTTCAGGCAAGAATACTAGAGTGGGTTGCCATTTCCTTCTCCAGGGGATCTTTCCGACCCGGGGATCGAACTCGCGTCTCCTGCATTGCAGGTGGATTCTTTACTGTCTGACCCACCAGGGAAGCTGTCTAGAAATCACAGAGACATACCGGCAGCGCTGGAATGGCCAGAGGGGCTCCAGAAGGAGGTCACGGGGGCTCTGTTCTCGGGCTGTTCCTGCTCCCCACGCCGGGCCCCTGCACACACTGCTCTCTCAGCCCAGGATGTCGTTCCCTTTTCTTATCACATTTCTTTTTAGCTCCTGGAGGACATAATACATCTACATGGTTTGAAAAATAAAACAATGAAGAATGTTTGGGAAGACTGGGTCTCATTCTCGCATAGTCCTCTGCCTTCCTGCCCCCCACCTCCTACTGGAGGGGTTCATTTCTATCAGTTCTTCACTTATGTTGCCAGTCTATCTGCAAACACAAGGAAATATGGACGAATATGCCATCCCCCCACCTTCCTTACACAAGATGTACACCACTATGCATGCTCACTGTTCCTTGCTTTCTTTCTTTGCTTAACAGTATATTCTGGAAAGCTTGCTCTATCAGAGTGCTGATGGATGACTACCCCCCTCTTTTTTACAGCAGTATCGTATTCTACCTTGGGGATGTTTGTGGATCACCCAGCCATCTATAGACGTAGATTCCAGACTTCCACTATTCCCAACGATGCTGCAGTGAATAACCACGTTCACATATCCTTCCACACAGGTGCAGACGCCTCTAGGGGTGAAATTCCCAGAAGTACTGCCCCACCTTTTCTTCCTGGCAAACTCTTACTCACCTCCTGACACCCACAACCCAGGGAGCCAGACATACGAAGAGGCATGTCCAGAGAGCTGCAGGAAGCATGCCTGCCTTCTCTGCAAAGCTGGTAGTCATGGCTTAAGGCATGCACCCCTCCCTCCTTATTTGCCTCTAAATTCCCATGAGTAAATACATCAATAGATGATGTTCAGACACACGTTTCCTGGGAAACTCAGGAAGACAACTCCTAGGGGAGAAGTGTATTCTTTCTCTAGGTACAAATTCCTACTCACCACTACAAAATCTGTATCAGTACACAGTCTAAACATGAGCAACCAGAACAGGGAAGGGACTCAGAACACACAGCAAATCCCAACGAGCCGCTCTTCTAGAAACAATTTTCAATCTCATGACTTAGCACAGATTGTCTTAAGAAAAAAACCTTGAATATGTGTACATAATCTGCTTTTTGACTGTTCTTAAATTGCTTCTTCTTGCCTTTTAGGAACATTAATGGAAACTATCAAATGAGCAAGCAAATAAGGGAAAACATACCTGATACAACTCAATAGTTGCCTCAGCATATAGGAAAGCAAAGTATGAGCAAAAAATGCGCAGACTTTGTCTATTGATAATAGTAGGCAGCGTGTATCAGATATTTACTATGATTTTAAATGTATTCGATCAGTTAACCCTCTTCAAAAGCAAAAACTTCACAGTTGTTACTTTTAGTATTCCTAGTTTATACACCTAGAAACTGAGGCACAGAAAAGTTAAGAAATTTGTACAAGGCAGCTGGAATTTAAAGCAAAGTAAACCAACCGAAGAGTCCATGTCCTTCACATTTGTTCTTTACATAAATAAAGAATAAAGGTGACAATTCAGGGTGGCAGTAATGGAATGCAAGTTTCTTATCAAAACAGAGCTTCTACCTCATGGCCCCAAATCGCTGCTGAGCTCCAGCCACCACACCTACATTCCAGTTTACATAAAGAAGGAAGGGGAAAGAAGAGTCTATCTCCATGCTTTACTACTGTAATACTTCCCAGAATTTGAACAGGATACTTCCTCTTTTAAAAATCTATCAGCCGCAATCCACAATTTTGCTCCCTGGCCATACCAATTTCCAAGAAAGGTTGGGGAAAGTAGCCTTTGTTCTGGAAGGGCACGCTGGAAATACTGGGGTTTATTATTAAGGGAGTCATGAAAATGGATATTGAGGAATAACTGGCAGATTCTACCACACACAGAAATAGGGAAGCATAAGGGTGTGGGCTCCTAAGTATCAAGTAAAAGTGCTTATCTGCTGGGTAAGCTTTCCTGCCCACCGGTTGCCCCCCACCCCCAGTCCCTACGCACCTCATAAAGAGGCCTGGGCCAGCACACCTGATGTCTGGACACCTGATGTTTCCTGATCAGCACACCTAATGTTCCCATCTGTTGCACTGATGTCCACGGGGCCTAGTTTCAACGCCTTAAGATCATTCAGAATAACTAAACCTGAGCTCTTTTCCCCTAATAATTCAGATATTCGAAACCACCAAGTGCCCACAGCCAGACTCCTATCCTCTCAGCACCCACTGTATTCTGCATCACCTCCCAGTGTGTTACCCGGGACAGGACTTGAAATCCTAGGAGTGGCCTTGCCCAATCAGAAGATGACCACACTCAGACAATAGGCATCTGTTAGTACACGTCTCCAATAGCTTCCCAGATTGCTTTAGGATTTTTGACAATTGCTTTACACTTCAACTCAGATTAAAGCTTCCATGATGGCTCAGACTTGGTAAAGAGCCATTGCGTTGCTCCCGCCTGCGATGCGGGAGACCTGGGTTCCATCCTGGGTTGGGAAGATCCCCTGGTGAAGGGGGTGACCACTCACTCCAGTATTCTTGCTTAGAGAATCCCCGTGGGCAGAGGAGCCTGGCGGGCTACAGCCTATGGGTCGCAAAGAGTCTAACACGACTGAGTGACTTCCACTCACTCACTCACTTAACTCAGATACCACCTCCTAAAGCTGTCTATCAGCAACTCCATTTGTTGCAACTGATTTTTTTGGCTTTGATATGAACCTTCCATGGCCGCCTATTTTACCTTCTCTTCTGGATCAGGCCTCTTGGCTTGAACATGACAAAGACAGCTTAATTCATGAGTCTGCAGATCAACAAACCATCCGTCCCTCCCACCCACACCTGCGGTTGCAGTAACTCGGTGCTCCATCAGCGTCACTAAGCAGAACATTGCACAGGGTGGGGCGGAGGCGGATGGTGTGTCACACACCATGAAACCCTCCCTCCAGGTGCCACGGGTCCACAGAGCAGCCCTTTCTGCGGCAACGAGGAGAACCAGTTGGGAGGTGTGTTGCTGCCATGGCAACGCCCGAGCGGGTGGCTCAGAGCCCCGGAGAGATGCTCCTGGTGGCACCTGCTCTCCTTCAGCAGCGAGGGGACTCCAGAGCCCTGGGAGCAGAAACTGGTTGTTGGGAGGCAGCACTCATTCAGCTTTCATTCATTCCTCATTCGTTTTTGAAACCTACACCGAGGTCTTCTACAGGGCAGAAGGTTATGTCCTGAGCGTAAAGGTCACAAGATCCTTGCTGCGTGGGGAGCAGCTGGGCCGACTCTGAACTCCGGCCGTGGCGTGCGGTCCTCTGCTCAGCACTCGGTGGCTCCCCGGCCCTTCCCACGGCCCCCAGCACCCTGCCCGCCCCAACTCCCCTGTCCCCTCTCTCCCTCCAGCCACAGGGGCCTTCTTTCCAAACAGCCAGATGCGTGAGCTCGTGTCTTCTGATCTTCCTGTTTCTCTCTCCTTTGTCTAGGACGCTCTTCCCCAGAGAGCGAAGTGACTCTCACCTCCCTTCCTTCAAACTTTTGCTCAGAATCGCCTTCCAGGAGCCCCCTCTGGCCACCCTGCCCCAGAGTCAGCTCTCCCAGCATATCTCGCTCCTCCTTCCCAACTAATTTTTTTCTCCTTATCCTCTTCTCCAACATTCACTATCCTAAGTTTTAATCCCATTTCATTTCTATTTCCCCCACTAGGAATTAAGCCTGAGAGCAGCAGGGAGCTATGGATTTCTCCTTTGGGATTTAGAGCTCTTAGATGAGTAACTGTGACATAGAATGAATGAACATGCAATTTCAATATACCATAATACATCCTGTAAAGGAAGAATTCTGGGGTACCTTAGAAGCAGAAGAAAAAGAAAAAATGCAAAAAGGCAAAATGGTTGTCTGAGGAAGTCTTACAAACAGCTGAAAAAAGAAGAGAAGTGAAAGGCAAAGGAGAAAAAGAAAGATATACCCATCTGAATGCAGAGTTCCAAAGAATAGCAAGGAGAGATAAGAAAGCCTTCCTCAGGGATCAATGCAAAGAAATAGAGAAAAACAATAGAATGGGAAGGACTAGAGATCTCTTCAAGAAAATTAGAGATACCAAGGGAACATTTCACGCAAAGCTGGGCTCAATAAAGGACAGAAATGGTAGGGACCTAACAGAATAAAAATATATTATGAAGAGGTGGCAAGAACACACAGAAGTGTACCAAAAAGATCTTCACAACTCAGATAATCACGATGGTGTGATCACTCACCTAGAGCCAGACAGCCTGGAGTCCAGAGTCAGGCGGGCCTTAGGAAGCACCACTACAAACAAAGCTAGTGGAGGTGATGGGATTCCAGTTGAGCTGTTTCAAGTCCTAAAAGATGATGCTGTGAAAGTGCTGCACTCAGTATGCCAGCAAATTTGGAAAACTCAGTAGTGGCCGCAGGACTGGAAAAGGTCAGTTTTCATTCCAGTCCCAAAGAAAGTCTATGCCAAAGAATGCTCAAACTACCGCACAATTGCACTCATCTCACACGGTAGCAAAGTAATTCTTGAAATTCTCCAAGGGAGGCTACAACAGTACATGAACCGAGAACTTCCAGATGTTCAAGCTGGATTTAGAAAAGGCAGAGGAACCAGAGACCAAATTGACAACATCTGTTGGATCATAGAAAAGCCAAGAGAGTTCCAGAAAAACATCTGCTTCATTAACTATGCCAAAGCGTTTAACTGTGTGGGTCATAACAAACTGTGGAAAATTCTTCAGGAGGTGGGAATACCAGATCATCTGACCTGCCTCCTAAGAAATCTGTATGGAGGTGAAGATGCAATAGTTAGAACCGGACATGGAACAACGGACTGGTTCCAAATAGGGAAAGGAGTACGTCAAGGCTGTATATTGTGACCCTGCTTATTTAAGTTATATGCAGTGTGTTGCTGCTGCTGCTGCTAAGTCGCTTCAGTCATGTCCAACTCTGTGCGACCCTATAGACGGCAGCCCACCAGGCTCCTCTGTCCCTGGGATTCTTCAGGCAAGAACACTGGAGTGGGTTGCCATTTCCTTCTCCCTATATGCAGTGTACATAATGCATATCACCAGGCTGGATGAAGCACAAGCTGGAATCAAGATTGCTGGGAGAAATATCAATAACCTCAGATATGCAGATGACACCACCCTTATGGCAGAAAGCAAAGAGGAACTGAAGAGCCTCTTGATGAAAGTGAAAGAGGAGAGTGAAGAAGCTGGCTTAAACTTTCTGCATTCAAAAAACAAAGAGCATGACATCCAGTCCCATCACTTCATGGCAAATAGATGTGGAAACAATGGAAACAGTGAGAGACTATTTTTCTGGGCTCCAAAATCACTGCAGATGGTGACTGCAGCCATGAAATTAAAAAACACTTTCTCCTTGGAAGAAAAGCAATGACCAACCTAGATAGCATATTAAAAAGCAGAGACATTACTTTGCCAACAAAGGTCCATCTAGTCAAAGCTATGGTTTTTCCAGTGGTCATGTGTGGATGTGAGAGTTGGACTACAAAGAAAGCTGAGGGCCGAAGAATTGATGCTTTTGAACTGTGGTGTTGGAGAAGACTCTTGGGAGTCCCTTGGACTGCAAGGAGATCCAACCAGTCCATCCTAAAGGAGATCAGTCCTGAATATTCATTGGAAGGACTGATGCTGAAGCTGAAACTCCAATATTTTGGCCACCTGATGTGAGGAGCTGACTCACTGGGAAAGAGCCTGATGCTGGGAAATATTGAAGGCAGGAGGAGAAGGGGACGAAAGAGGATGAGATGGCTGGATGGCATCACCGACTCGATGGACATGAGTTTGTGCAAGCTCCAGGAGGTGGTGATGGACAGGGAGGCCTGGTGTGCTGCAGTCCACGGGGTCGCAAATAGTCGGACACGACTGAGACTCTGAACTGAACTGAACTTAGAAGCACATGGGAAGGAGTGCTAACCCAGCGCTGGGAGGTCAAGAGGCTTTTCTGAGAACAGTAGGATGAGTCAGCAGGAAGGGAGTTCCCGGAAGAGGAAACAGCGCAGGAACGACTCCGGTGGACGGACTGGCGTTGGGAACGGGGCGCATTTAGCAGATGTGCGTCCTGGGATGCGGCCCCATCGGAGGAGGAGCGCTGGAGCCCTGGAGGAGCCGCAAACCTGGAGATGGCGCTGAGAACTCGCCCAGCGAGCACCAGGAGCCTCGGCGAAGCGGCCTCACCCAGTCTCTAGTTTAGGCTGGCCGGCGTGCAGGACCCTTCAGGCGTCTGGCTAAACCAAGCGTCGAAAGGGGAGTGGGGACAATGGACGGGAGGGGAGGCAAGCAGGAGAGGGGCAGCGGTGGGAATACGGTTCACCCGTCCCACTGGAAGGGGGTGCTGGTGAAGGAGGGCGGGGGCCAGAGAGCCCTGGGAAGGGGCAGGTGGGACACGGGGGGCCGCTCTAGCAAGAAAGCAAGCAAGCACGGGATGGCGGGATGGCGCGCGGCTGCTCTCCCCTAAACCTCCATTTGGAAGATCGGCGGTCCAGATCCGGCCCGGAGGCTGTAGTCCACTCTCCAGAGCTGGGAAGCGGTGGACATCCTGATGGATGTGGAGGGACCGGAGTCAGCAGAGCAGGTGGTGGGTTGGCTCTGGCGGGGGGTGGGCAGGCCTCCTGCTGGGCGCTGGGCTGCGAGGAGGAGCTGAAACCATCGGCGCCCACAACCCTTAGTCGAGGATGCTACTGGAGAATCTCTGCATCCGTCTAACCCCAGTGTGAGATATTCCAAGGGACAAGAGAGAGACTGTCTGATGGTACAGGGCGGGGCAGCCAAAACTGGAATGAGGGAGACAGGGTCTCCCAGGAGGGCCTGGGGGCTGAACTTGGGGGTTCCTCCCGCCAGGCTTAGACTGCCAGGCACCCTGACCTGTCCTCTGTAGGAATGGCCCTCTTTGGGGCCCCGTAGCACCCCTCAGCCTCCTCTGCCAGATTCCCCTCCACAATACCTGTGCTTTCCCTTCCACCTGAATCCTCTGCAGGGGGATGAAGCTCAGTGAGCCCCACTGCGAATCAGAGAATGCCAGGGTGCCTGTGTGTGGTGGGGGCAGCTCCCTCGGGTGAGTGAGTGTGAGGAGGAGAAACAGGGCAAGGATGTTGGGTCTTCAGACGTGGATGAACGCCAGCGTCTCAACAGCTGCACACAAGACGATAGCAGGAAAACCAGTCAGGACGGGAGACAGAGAGACAAGATGCCAAGGGATGATCCAAACGGGCTCCTCTCCGACCACTCCCGCGGGGGGGTGGCAGGGTGGGGGCGTGTTCCTCCGAGCCCATGGCCCACATGCGGGGGGTTCAACAGTTTCAAAGGTCACACGCTGACGTGACAGCTCCTAAGTCTGTGATGAAAACACGCACGGGCGGCATTGTGTGAGGGGCCCTATGGACCCACGGGTTTTGGGTCACCGTTCCGCACCGAGCCTCAGCCCCAAGCCTGGCCAGAGCCAGGCCTGCGGTGGGGCGCCCGTGGCCAGGGGACCTGTCCAATCCAAGGCGGCCCCCGGGGGGTTGCAGGAAGCAGCCCGGCCTCCGGTGACCTCCCACTGCCCCCCACCCTACACACACACACACACACGCACACACACGCACACACACACACAGAGATTGCGTGCAGCTCAGATGCGGATGAGCACCGAGGCTTTTCAATCCACCAGCGGAGGAGTGAAACCTCACTCTGCTTGTCTCAGACCTGATCGGCGCTACCCAGAGGTCAGCAGGAACCCGGCTTCTCAGCAGAGAGGCCCTGCCCGAGCCCCAGCCTCAGGGACACAGCTTGAGACCGACTGCAAACCCGTTCCACGTACCGGCCCTGTGCCCCCACCCAGGGCAGCCCACCCTCCCACCAGCCCCCGCTACCTGGCCTTCCCTCCTGTCCCTCATGCCACCCCCCCCCCGAGTGGCTCAGGCTGCCTGTGAGCGCGTGAGCTCTGGACCTGCCCACCAGCAGCCTCCTGCGCCGGCCATGCGGCCTGGGAGCTCCCAGGGAGGCTGCTTCCAGACACCTTCGGAAAGGCTGGCTCCACAGCACTGCCCCCAGCGCGCGAGCGTGCACACACACGGTCTAGCACGCACTGCCACCTCTGGCTGGTTTGGGGTGACTGATGGAGGTCAGGAGCGTGTCCAGCGGGAGCTCTAGTTTAGCCCGAATCCAGGGACCCCGGGCACATTCTAGGTCGTGGTCTTGCATTGGCAGTGCCCTGGCCCGGGGCCTCTGCTCGGTGGGCTTGTCCAGCCCCTTCCTGTTGCCCAGTGTTCGTCAGGGGCTCCCGGAGCTCTGACAGCAAGCAGAGAACTGTGCCTGGATGGAGACCCTGGGTGACGGCCACACCTTCCCCTTCCCAGCCCCCTCGAGGCATTTCCCAGTCACACAGGGGAAGCTTCTGGAACAGGCAGTGTCTGTGGTGTCCCAAGGGCGAAAGAACAGAGGGAAAACCAAGGAGGGTCTTGGAATGCAGAAACAGAAAAAGCCAGACCCTTCCTGTCCTTCACCCAGTAGTAACTGTTAATGGATTTCAGGTCCTCCTGAGCAGTATAAGCTGTCTGCCCTCCTACCCCACAGGGAAAAGGTGTTTGCCTTACTCTTCCCCGACCCAGTATATGTGCCTCACTCAATCAGCAAACGACCCGCAAGACCCATCCCACTCTGTGCACCCTGGGTACAGAAGTGGCCCCAGGACCCCTGTTCAGCGTGGGCACTCCCTTGAGCTGGGCGCTGCCTTGAGCTGGCTGCTGCTCTGTCCCTCCTGCTCTCTCACACCTTATTTCCCTCTCATCCTGTCTCACGTCTGGAAATTCTCCAACCCGCACACAGACCACGGCCGTGTCCTTGGCTGTCGACCGAAGCTGAAGGCCTCTGGGCAGCTGCAGCTGCGTAGGGGGCTGTCAGGACCAGAGCCGCCCTGTGTGGTCCAGGGTTGGTGGGGGTGGTTTCGGAACTACCAGGCGCAGCTAGGACCCCCGGCCGACCGCAGACCGGACGTCAGCACCTCCTCCTGAAGCCAACAGACAGGGCTCCTGCAGGTGGAGGACGGGTGCCCCCCGGCTGGGCAAGCCTAGCGGGGTCAGGGAAGAAAGGCTGGATGGGTGGAGGCAGAATCACACAGCCATCTGAAGACACAGAGGTGAGTCAGACCTGGACCCCTGGAGCAGGAGCTTCGGAGCCGCTGATGTCAGATGCAGGACAAGCCAAACTCTCTGCGATGCCCCCAGGCCTCGAGCCCCATCTCAGCCCCAGACTCCGTCCTGAGCGAACACCACGCACGAGGCCAGCCCGTCTCTGCTTGAATCTGCTGTGTGACCACATGCGCCGTGGTGACCTCTCTGTGCCCGGACTTCCACAGCACTAAAGCGGGGTGACGAACACCCTACCCTTGACGTAGGCTGTGAGCTGGGAGGGTAGGGCCGGTCCCCCGGAGGCCTGGTTGGCGTCCCTCGAGGTACAGGGACAATCCCAGCCCTAAGGCAGCAGAGGCCTTCCCAGACCCAAGGGAGCCTTCCCCCTTCTTTGCACTGTTCTTTGATGAGAACATGTCTTCGCCTGCGAAGAGGGAGAGAGAAGCTCAGGTTCTTTTCTTCTTTCCATTTAGATGCCCAGTTCTGGTCGCAAACCTGGAGTTTAGTCGGCCTGTCAGTTTTCTGAGCAGGAAATCGGGGAAGGGGGCAATCCCCAGGATAGCCTGTCACTCAAAGTGGTCCCCACCCTCCTCACACCCACATACACATGCACACACACACACACACTCACACACAGCTCTGCTTGAAGGGTGACACAGCTGCTGAACCAATGAGACGCAGTGCATAACATCTGCTTTTTAACTGAATTACTAATTATTCATCATAATGATGAGTCGATTGTTCTTCAACACCAAAACCTAAAATGGGCCTCCTGGTGGTCCAGTGGCTAAGACTCGGAGCTCCCGGTGCAGGAGGCCTAGGTTCGATCCCTGGCCAGGGAACTAGTTCCCACATGCTGAAACTAAGAGTTTGCGTGCTGTAGCTAAGGTTCCCACATGCCACAGCGAAAACCTGGCCCAGACAAATAAGTCAAATAAATAAATAGAAATAACTATTGTCGGCAAGGATGTGGAGGAAAGGGAACTCTCTTGCACTGCTGCTGGGAATGCAAAATGGCGTGGCTATGGGAAGCCATATGGCAGCTCCTCAAAAAATTAAACTTAGAACAAAGCATCCAGCCATCCCACTCCTGGGCACCTACCCGAAGGAACCGAAAGCAGAGTCTCAAGCAGATTCTCGTGGCCCCGTGCTCACAGCAGCATTGTTCAAAGGCAGAAGCGAGCCGAGTGTCCGTCAGTGGACGGATGGATGAACTACCCAAGTGTCCATCAGTGGACGGATGGATGAACTACCTGAGTGTCCGTCAGTGGATGGATGGATGAACCAAAGGAGGCAGGGATGGATGATGGAATGTTATTCAGCCTCTACCAGTAAGGAGATTCCGACACAAGAATGAACCTTGAAGACATCATGCTCAGTGAGATAAGCCAGCCATGAAGGACATGGTCCCACTTATTCGAGGTCCCCGGAGTGTCAAATCCATACAGACAGAGGAATAGAGGGCAGAATGGGGGTTGCTGGGGGCTGGAGGGGTGGGGTGGGGAGTATTTAAGGGAGACAGAGGTTCAGTTTGGGAGGGTGAGAAAGTTCTGGGGATGGATGGTGGTGTTGGCCGACCACAGCATTAAGGTACTCCATGCCAGTGAACTGTCCACTTAAAAATGGTTAAGACGTAAGCTTTATGTTGTGTGTATTTCACTATAGTTAAAGTTAAAAGAAACATTTCTCTCATCATATATGCCTTTGGGTGCTGAGTCGCTGGAGCGGGACTTCCCATGAGCTGGGCAGGTGGCAGGCCTGAATAATGGCTGAATAAGGCGTGAGTCAGAGGGCCGTGGTCAGGGAGGACCCTCCCCACGGGGCTCCTCGGCCCTGCTGACCGCCAAGTGCCCTTCGGGAGCAGGTGCTGGGCTCCAGGCCACCATGGACCAGGCAGGGGCCATCGCTGTATCAGTGCAGGCTGCCCGGAGCCGGGGCCCGGTGGGACGCATGCCGGGAGTCATGGCAAGACGCCCGGAGGAAGCCGTGCGTGCACCCTCCCACCCCGGCCGCTCCAGTCCTGCCAAGGACGAGATAAGGGAGGAAGGCAGTTCCCCTGCCTAGACACCTCCTCTAAAATCTAAGGAGGCAAATAGAAGAAATAAGAATATTCACCTCTTTCCTTGATACTGGACACCTACATTTCTCTCTTCATCTTTTCTGTCTTTTTAAATTTTCTTTTCTGTTAAAGGAAGGGCCTTTCTGGCTGACTAGGGTATCTGGACCATTTCTATGCACCAACTGGCAAGTTCAGTGACATTTCTGGGTTTCTTCTTACCAGCAAAGCAAGGCCCCATGTGAGGCTCAGACCCCAGGAGCCCTGCGGGTCTCTCTCACCCACAGGCATCCCCGGGGTGTCCCCGTGGTGTCCCCGGGTCCCAGGTGCCTCAGAGGCCCTGTCTGCTTCTTCTTGTTCAGTCACTCAGTTGTGTCCAACTCTTTGCAATCCCATGGACTACAGCACGCCAGGCTACCCTGTCCTTCACCATCTCCCAGAGTGTGCTCAAACTCATGCCCACTGAGTCAGTCATGCCATCCAACCTCATCCTCTGCTGCCCTCTTCTCCGTTTACCCTCAGACTTTCCCAGCATCGGGGTCTTTCCCAATGAGTCAGCTCTTCACAGCATGTGTCCAAAGTACTGGAGTTTCAGCTTCAGCATCAGTCCTTCCAATGAACATTCAGGACTGATTTCCTTTAGGATAGACTGGCTGGATCGCCTTGCAGTCCAAGGGACTCTCAAGAGTCTGTTCCAATACCACAATTCAAAAGCATCAATTCTTCAGGACTCAGCTTTCCTTATGGTCCAACTCTCACATCCATACGTGACGACTGGAAAGACCATAGCTTTGACTGTATGGACCTTTGTCGGCAAAGCGGTGTCTCCCCTTTTTAATATGCTGTCTAGGCCTGTCATAGCGCTCTGACTATTTACCAGTTAGGAAAACAGCGTCCTGGGAGTTTCTTGGGACAAACTGGTTACAGAGGTGTTGGAAGAGCTGAAACGTGAATCCTGCATAGAAGTCACAGCTAGCATCCCCACACACCGGGGTTGGAAAGGGAACACTGTCAGAACCCGAACCCTGGGCGGTCTGGACGAGGTGAGACCAGGGAGGGGCCGTCCAGCAGGAGGACCGCTGTCAGATCCCAACCAGCTCAGAGCCAGGCGGATGGGACATCCTGGCCTTTCCCTGCCTGCAGCCCTCTGACTGCTCCTGCTGGGCTCCTCCCGGCTGAACCCCACTGGATGGCATGTGGCAAGGGAGCCTGGGACATGTGCTTTGCAAAAGACAGACCACAGCCATCCAGGGCAGGAAGGGAAATCGGACAAATGACCAGCAAGTCCAGCCAGGGCTATAACAGTCGTCCTAACCTCCAGGGGGATAGTTCTGTTTTTTGTTTTTGGTTTTTTACTTTTGGTTGCTGTTTTGTCCTGACTTTTCTGCTTTAGATGAAGGCATTAGTCGCTCAGTCATACCCGACTCTTTGCAACCCCATGGATACTGGAGTGGGTTGGCAATCTCAGGCAATCTTCTTGACCCAGGGATCGAACCAGGATCTCCCGCATTGCAGATTTCTTTACAGCCTGAGCCATAAGGGAGCCCTGTTTTGGATGCCCCATGTGCAAAGGAATTGAAGTAAAGCTGGAAAGAATGGATACATTTCCCAGCGCACAGCATATCGGATCTTAGTTCCCCGACCAGGGACTGAACCTGTGCCCGCTGCAGCGAAAGCACAGAGTCTTACCCAGTGGACCACCAGGGAAGTCCCCGGATACACTGTAAGTAGACTGTGGAGCTCACACTTGGCAGGCCAGTTCACCACTTCTGAATCCCCAAAATGGGTGCGTGTCCTGTAGGTCTCCGCTTCCCTGACTGAGCAACCCCCCAGCCCAGCCCCTCTGCCCCGTGCCCTCTTGTCAGCAAGGAGCCAGTGGGGCCAGGCAGGTGTGAGACGTGGGCCAGACACAGACAGGGCCGGGCTGGAGCTGGCAGTGGGGCGGGGGAGGAGGCCTTGGAACCGTCTTCCAAGGCACCGGGAGGCCGCTGCTCCCTGTGGGGCTGGGCTTCCAGGAGCAGGAGCAGAGGGCACTGCGGTCCGCCGGGCTGAGCACAGATTAGGAGCTCAATGGCTCTTTGTTTAGGTTCAGCAAAGGCACCCAACGCCATGTGACCTTGACCCAAACCCCGTTCTTAGGACACAACCTGCTTTACGAGACCAGGGAGTCGGGACTGAGAAGGTCAGCGCGAGGTTCTGAGAGGCAAGGGCACCGGGGCAGCCTTGGCCAGCATCCACAGTCTGCCCCTCCTCGCGGGCGTGCTCTCGGTGTCAATGGTTTCATTCGGCCTTGAGCCCAGCCTTGGAAGGAAGGGGCGGCACTTTCGGCCCACCTGACAGACAGAGAACCCCCCGGTGCTGCAGAAACACAGGCTCCGGCACAGCGGGTCGGGCTGGACTCGAGGCCAGCGAACAGCAGCCTCATCTGGTTCTGTGGGGTCAAGGAGGACCAGTTACCCCTGGGCCCAGGGACGCTGTGCAATTAAGAAACAGCTGTAGGGGGCACTCCTTACATTTGGCCTGGAAAGGGGAGAAGGCACACGTGGGAAGAAGGCGAGGGAGAAACAAAACGGGAAGGGGAAAGAGAACACAGAGGGGAAGAAAGGACCACGGGGCGCAAGGGAGACGGACACACGGACGAGGGGGTCCGCTCCCGCCCCTCACCCCCCGCGAGACAGAGCCCTGCACAACTCTGCAGGGCCCGAGGCCTCCAGCCTGTCCCCCACAGCAGAGGAAGTTCCGCCTGGGTGGTGTGTTAGTCACTCAGTCATATCTGACTCTTTGCGATCCCCCGGACAGCAGTCCGCCAGGCTCCTCCGTCCATGGGATTTCCCAGGCAAGGATACTGGAGTGGGTTGCCAAACCCTTTGCTAGGGGATCTTCCCTACCCAGGGATCGAACCTGGATCTCCCGTTTTGCAGGCAGATTCTTTACGGTCTGAGCCACCCGGGAAGCCAACCCCCAGGGAAGCCCCTCCCCCGGGTTTACTCATCCCAAAGAATATAGAGGCACTGCCCCTGGTTTTTAATCTGGGGTAGCCCCACCATCATCGGGGGACCTTCTCCCTCCCACAGGGACCCAGTTTCCCACACTAGGAGTCCTGTTCCTCGCTGTAAAGTGACGTCATGTAAGGTGGGAGCACAGATACGCAGTCACTGTGTATCTGATAGGCAGATACGCAGACGTCGCAGATACGCAGTCGTCGCACATACAGGCATCGTGTAAGGCGGGAGTCAGAGACGCAGCTGAACTACATTGCAGCTCCAACACAGTTAAATGCACCTGAACAGCAGACGCCCTCACCTGGGTGGACAGAGGGGCCCGTCACCTTCCTTCCCGGTGGCCAGGGTCCTCTCCTTCCCACCCACAGCCCCGTAGCCAGGATGCTGTAGAAAAGTCAAGCCCCCACTGAGGCTGCGCAGGCGTCGCTCACCAGGCACGTCCAGGGCGGGAAGACGAGACCGAGGCCTCTGTCTCTGACCCGGGACAGTCACGCTCCCAGCCACACCGGAGCCCAGCCGTGTCTTTCGCTAAAAGGAGGACGATCGTCTCCTCTAGTCTGAACATCCAGACACACTCACCACACCTAGAAACACAAATCCCATTTTTGCTAATTTTCAACTCCAGGAGTTTTCCAGAAAAGTAGAGCTTTATAACAGAAAAGCTTCCTGGATTTCAGGCAGAGCTATGCCAGCGAATCCAGGCCATCATTCTGATGGCCTTCTGTCCATCTGTCCATCCTAAGGCGCTTCAGTCATGAACCATTCTTTGCGACCCAATGGACTGCAGCCCGCCAGGCTCCTCTGGCCATGGGATTCTCAAAGCAAGAACACTGGAGTGGTTGCCATTTCCTCCTCCAGGGGATCTTCCTGACCCAGGGATTGAACCCCCATCTCTAATGTCTCCTGCACTGACAGGAGGGTTCTTTACCACTAGCACCACCTGGGAAGCCTCGCACCCTGTAAACCAGTAGAACTCGCTCCTGGGTCTGCCCACCTCCCCGTCTGCCAACACGGAAATCTGCTCAGGCGCTGCTGCAGCAGCACTCTGCTCGGGGCGTGTAAGAAAATGATGTGTGTTCTTGTATTAAGGTTATCTCTCTGCCCCAGAGGCAGTGCACAAACAAGCTGTCTTTGGAGCAGGGGCCTCCCCTGCGGGGTCTCCCCATTTCTGAGTGCAGCTCCCCTGGGCCCTGTGCAAAACAGCCACCCCCCTGCGCATCCCATGCTGGCACTTCGGGGACGCCGAGTTATTGATGGGGACAGGTGCTCCTAATTCAACGTAACCCACCCGGCCTTAGTTCCCTTTCCCTGGAAACCTCTTGATTTAGGACTGAAAAGTCCTGGCTCCGCTCAGACGGGCCTGGCGTTGCCGAGGTGGGTTGCTAAATTTAATCGCCAGTTTCCATGCCATGTGATGCTGTGTGACAGGCCAGCTCACCCTCTGTGTTAGCCAAGGGGTTTTAAATAAATGCTTTCTGACGGAAAGGATGATAAAGATCCCTGTCATTCAGCAGGGCGCCTGGGGAGTGAGCTGGTCTGGGTCTCACGACGGAGCAGCTGCGGGGTACAGCACCCAAGCTCCGCCACCGGCTCCGAGAGAGAGGCTGGAGGGCCGGTAGAAAGGGCCCCGCCAGACCAGGGAGCCTCTCCCAGCCCAGTCAGTCCCCGGTCTCTGTGACCGTGGGACACAAATAGCGCCGCGGCCAGCCTCAGCTTCCCCGTCTGAGAGGAGAAGCTGTTGATGACGGGTTAGAAGTAGCAGTGGGTGCGTGGGGCTTGGGGAAGGCTGCCTGTAGGAGCAGACACAGCCCTGCTGGAGAACTCCCTGCCTTTGAGACCAGCAGAAATCAAATGCTGGTGATCAGATGCTATTCCCGCTGATTATCCCCCTGTGAAGCCCTCCCACCACTGGTACCCACTCAGCCATCCTTCGAAAGTTGCCCAATGCAGTCTGAGGGACAATAGCGTCGGCCGCACCCGGGAGCTTAGGAGAAAAGCAGAGTCTCAGGCCCTGTTTCCTGGGGGAGCAGAATGAGAGCCTGATTAACACCCTCCCCAGGGGATGCACATGGATTTTAAGTGTCAAGACGCAGGGGTCTAAAAACAGTAGCTGTCAAGCTTCAGTGAACGTCAGAAATCTCTGGAAAGCTCACTTAAATTTTGCTCCCCACCCCTACCCCTCACCTCCAGAATTTCTGATTCACTACGTGTGGGGTGCAGTTAGAGAATCTGGGGTGGGGTGAGATGAGTTTCATTTCTACCAGGCTCCCTGGTGACGATAAGGCTGCTGGTCCAAGGACCACACTTTGAGGACCGTGGGCACTGCTTATGGCAGCGGTTCTGTGAGTCCTGACTTCCCAGGTCACTGAGGGCCCATGACATCTCTTTATGTGCTCTGGCCCCTGAAATCTCTGACATTACTGCATTCTTCCCTTAATATGTTTTAATTCCTAACTCTAATCGTGTTGGATCTCACGTTTCTTTTAAGAAGTTCCACTCTAGACACATAAAACCAGAGAGCTGTGCTGTGCAAAAGTGGGGGGCTTTCATGAAAAGCCTGCTTTTTTCCCCTTACAGTTGATCTAAAACCACATTTTTTCGACTAGAGATATGCCACTGGTACAGAAGGAGCTTGTTTTGACGTGAGTGCCACGAGAGACCGTGTTGATTTACTACAGTACAATTTTTGTTAATTTTTTTTTCACATTGAAAACTTACAGTTTAATTTGAACCAAAACACTATTTCTGACTCTTTTTCATTTTTAAATCACATGAGCAGTATAATAATATGCACAATTAAAACAATCAAGACTGAAGAATAATAAATTAAAAGCTAAAGTCAGTTTTTATGTCTCTGTCATCCACACCTGCGCTTCCACTGTCCTCCCGGATCTAATGAAAGCTGGCAGCTGTGTGCGTGTTCTAGGCCTTTGCATGTGCACACATACATACAGATATATACGTGCTTAATCGCGCCATAAATATAGCTCGACAGCTTCCTCTTATTAGTGTCTCTTGGTGCTGCGCTGTGCTTAGTCGCTCAGTCGTGTCTGACTCTTTGCCACCCCATGAACTCTGGCCTGCCAGGCTCCTCTGTCCACGGAATCCTCCAGGCAAGAATACTGCAGTGGGTTGCATGCTCTTCTCCAGGGGATCTTCCCAACCCAGGAATCAAACCAGGGTCTCCTGCATTGCAGGCAGATTCTTTAAAGATCCTTTCAAATCAATAAATAGAATGTAGCTCATTCTTTTTAAATCTGCATGACTATGTTCCATGAAATAAATATATCCTCATTTATTTAACCATTCTGTTGATGATCAATTATGTCTATTTCCAATGTTTTGCTATTTCCAATAATACTGGGTTCACATTCTCATCGAGAAGTGGCCTCCAAAAAGGTGACATCAATTTCACATCACCTAAGCCACTTGGAAAGTATTGATTTCAAACCTTCTCATCAATGTTGGCTATGGTCAGTATTTTACATTTTTACCAATATATTGGGAATATCTCATTATCTAAACTTGCATTTACCTGATTACTATTTGAGATTAAACATCTTAACATAAAATTATTGGCTGTTTTATTTCTTTTTCTGTGGGTAATTTATTCTTATTTTCTCTCCCTATTCTATTGGGTTCAGGAGTTTTTTTGTTTGGTTTTTTATTTTAGGGGAAGCTGGAGGGAGTGAGTAGGAGCAGTAATCTGTATATTTGTCTTTGTTCCACTGAAAATGCTGAAATAGTCACATCAGAGGAAACCATAAACAAAACGAAGAGACAAACTACAGAATAGGAGCAAATATTTGCAAGAAATACAACTGACAAGAGGTTAGTTTACAAAATATACAAAGCTCATACAACTCAATATTCGGAAAAAAAATCAAAAAATGGGCAGAAGATCTAAATAGACACATCTCCAAAAAAGACACAAAAAGTGAACAGGGAAGTGAAAAAATGTTCAATATCACTAATATTAGAGAAATGCAAATCAGAACTACACTAAAGAATACCCTCACTCTAGTCAGAATGGCCACCATCAAATAATAACACGCTGAAGAGGGTGTGGAGGAAAGGAGCTCTGCCACACTTGGTGGGAAGGTAAAGTGCTGCACACATTCTGAGGATCAGTATGGAGGCTCCTGAAAAAGCTAAAAGTAGAGTTACCATATGACCCTGCAATCCCACTCCTGGGCATGTATCCAGAGAAACCTATGATTTGAAACGTTACATGCACCCCAGTGTCCACTGCAGTGCTATTGCCAAGAGCCAGGACGCGGAGACAAACTAAGAACTGAGTGTCCACCAACAGACGCATGGATAAAGAAGGTAAGAAGATGTGGCGTGTGTATATATGCATATGCCGCGGAATATTACTCGGCCATAAAAAAGAATGAAATCATGCCATTTGCAGCAACAGGGATGGACCTAGAGACGATCATCCTAAGTGAAAACAGAGAAGGACAAATACCATATGACGTCACTTATATGTGGAATCTAAAAAAATTAAAAGTACAAATGAACTTATTTACCAGAGACTCACAGAAATAGAAAACAAACCTATGGTTACCAAAGGGGAAAGGGAGGGGAGGGAAAATTTAGGAATTTGGGAATAACAGATACACACCATCATATATAAAACAGATAACCAACAAGCACCTACTGTATAGCACGGGGAACTATACTCAATGTTTTGTAATAACTTGGAAGGGCATCTGAAAAAGAATAGAATAGTATAATATACATGTTTTTCCCACCTATACACCTGAAACTAACACACTGTAAATCAACTATCCTGCAATAAAAAAGAAGTTGCAGTGTTTCATCCAAGTCTCTCCCTTGACTTTTCATAACTTTATCTTTTGTCGTACATAAGTTCTAGTTGCCATATAAACTGTAATACCATTTCTGCTGAATGCATGCATTGCTAGACATCCGATTCTTCTAATCTGCCTTCTTCTGAGGGAAACCGTCCAAATTTCTGGACATGAATACAAGGAAGGTGGGAAAAAAAGTTGTAAATGAAACAGCACAAAAAAAGGGACTCTGCACCTCCCATCTTCCTGTCCTCCCCTTGTATCTTTCGGCCTGGTTTTGGTCTGGTGAGAGGTTTGGGAAAATTTGGAGGTCTGTGTGGAAGAGCTGACGTCAGAGGAAGCCGCTGCCAGAAGGCGATTCCACAGGGTCTGTCCTGTTTGTTCAAGCAGAGGCAGTGACAGGCTTTGCTTCAGCTTATCTTTTCAAGGATGTTTGCACTGAGAACAGCCTTGGAAGACAGAGGTGGTGTCTCCCTCCAGAGCTCAGGGCTGGTTTGTCTGCTGTCCAGAGCGAAAAAGATGAAGGCTTCCCCCAGGCAAAGGCTGCAGGTTTGTGTACAGCCCACTATAAAAGCTTGGGGTTTCCCTAAGCCTGGCTCCTCTCCTGTGATGTGCCCTACGAAGGGTGGAGGTGTCATCTGGCCCCGTTTGACCACTCTGTGGAACTGGGTCTTGGGGGACAAGCACGGGACAATGATGATACTCCGGCTACTGCTATTACTAAGACGTGTGTGTGTGTGCGCGCATGCGCGTGCACGTGTGTGTGTGGGGGGGCACGCATGAGCTCTCGAGCTCTGTTGCTCAGTCAAGTCCAAATCTTTGCAGCCCCATGGACTGTAGCCCACCAGGCTCCTCTGTCTGTGGGATTTTCCAGGCAAGAATACTGGAGTGGGTTGCCATTTCCTACTCCAGAGGATCTTCCCAATCAAGGGATAGAACTCTCATCTCTTGCGTCTCCTTCATTGGCAGGGGGATTCTTCACCACTGAGCCATCTGGGAATCTCCTTTGTCTCTAATCCAGGCATCTCCTAGGTCTTGTTGGCATCTCGGAAGCTGTCGTAAGCTAACTTACTACCTTTGCAAGGAGGTCGGTCAATCTACTGACCTTCACAGCTCTTGACCGTCGCCATGTAACGAATGATTAAACCACTTCATAATTGTATTCCAGACAAGCTGGTCTGCCTACAATCCCGAAGTCGCCCAATCACGTTCTTTTCTCAGATTAAACAGTCCTCGAATGGTTGAAGAGAGGAGACATGTGTTGTTACAAACATTTGCGTTCTATATATAATTGCTGCCATTCTAATATTCAAAAAGTTTTCACGTAGATGAAGTAGATTTATTCTGTGCAACTCTAGAGAAATGAACATAGGGTACAGAAGAATGCCAGCTTAATTTAGAAAGGGAAAAACAAATTCCAACCACAAGAGCTATCCAAAAACGAGTACATTTTGAGGAACTCAACTCACTGAGGCCTCAGATGACCACTTATGGGACCTCTACATGGAGAGGAGATTGGACCGGGTGATGAAGGAGCTGGAGAAGAGTGTAGTTTCAGGGAACCATCTAAGCAGACTTTCATGCCAAGTGATGGAGAGAGTGAACTGGCAGACCCAGCGGGGACCCAGCTGCACTGGGTGTGAATATCGTGGGCTTTGTCGCCCAGAAGCGCAGTCGAGTCTAGTTCACCCAGAAGTGAGCTGGTGCCGGAGAACGGGTTCATGCTAGCCACAGTCACCAAGAGCCTGATCCACAAGAGCAGGGAGCCAGCTCCTTCATCTCAAGGCAAAAGACAAATTTCCCAACGACTATGATCGTCTCCCCAGTGCCTAGGTCCCAATGAAACAGAATTAATAGCCAGCCCACCTAACCCGGTGAAAGGGAGCGAATGGCCCTGGGCCTTGCTTCACTTGAGGGGATATGTTAGGTCATCGCACCAGGGCTCAGGGAAATACCTCCTCCTCAGCAAAGAACACACTGTGTTGTGGCCAGAATGTTCTCGCTCACTCAACGCAATGCCTTTTACCTTGACAGAGCTGGAGGCACTCAACAATGATTCCTCCCTTTCTAGACCCCGAGAGGCTCATCAGCATATCGCCTGGGTTTTAGCAAGTTTGTGCATTGTAACAAGTTTGCAGAGCATTTGTTGTTAATACCCTTTTAAACTGGCTGCTTTCTAAAGATGCCTAAGGACATACCTTCACTTCAGCAGCAGGAAAAGTACATGAGACACCTGGGGGTTTAGTTTCCCAGCCTCAGCTCTGCCAGCTACGAGCTGTATAACTTGTGCAAAATCACTTAACTCCTACAAGCGTCAGTTTCCTCATTTGTAAAAGATGGCGATACCTACTTATGGTTTAAAATCAACAGTCATGTACTTGAATACTTCGTAAGAGCTAAATACCTAAAAAACTGTAAAGTCATCATCACAATAGCCTTGGTTGATAAGAGCCTACAGGTCATGTTGCAATTGGTGGCTTTCTTGCATCCAGCTCATCCTATCCATGGTGTCAAGGTTTCTTAGCTTCCATTCCAGGGGGTAGGAGGGTCTCCTTAGCCTTTATCTTTCCATCTCAATTAGCACTTTATCTTGCCCTACAGTCTGGTTCCTGTCTTATTTTTGAGACTTAGAGCCAGCTCTGTAACGGTCTATGTCTAGAGGCTTCTTTTTCCTGCACTGCCAAGGGTGAGTGTAGGAAAACCTGGGCTCAGATATTTATTCTCAGCAGAAGCGCTGCCGTGGGAGGGGCCTGGTGCAGCCAACAGTTTCGGTGAGTCCATCCCGGACCTCTCACCCTGAACAGGATGTTTTGTCCAGATGGGCAGCTAGCATGGTGAGGAGACAATGGGACGCGAAGGTTGGCAGCACAGCCCCGTGGGCAGCGGAGTTGGCGGCCGGGCAGCCAAGGCGCCATTGAACTCCAAGGACGAGAGAATGGTGAGATCAGCCTTTCAGGTCCCAAATGACAAAAACACCTTCAACCACACCAGGAAAGCCTCTCAGCCTGTTCACCCTCCCTTGGACCCCCATGTCCTGGCTGGGAGCGGAGACACTCAGGAGTAGGTCAGGAGTGAAAAATGGCCTCAGTTAAAATGAGAAGATTTTTAACCCCAAGGGACAAAGGGCGTGCCTCTCAGCTTTCCCACATTAGCTCCTTCATTTTCTTTTCTTTCCTTTTTTAATAATTTATTTATCTGGGGCCATGCTGGGTCTTTGTGGCTACAGTGGGCTTTTCTCTAGTTGCGGTGAAGGGGGGGGGGGGGCTTCTTCTTGCAGCGATTTCTCGTGTTGTGCAAGACTCTACAGCTCGTGGGCTCGGTAGGTGCGGTTCCCGGGCTCCAGAGCACCGCCTCAACGGTTGTGCTGCAATTGGGGTGAATCGCTCTGCAGCACGTGGGATCTTCCCAGATCAGGGATCGAACCCGTTCTCCTGCCCTGGGAGGTGGATTCTTCACCACTGAGCCGCCAGGGAGGCCCAGCTCATCCATTCTCAGTGCTGAAAACCGACACCGGCCTGACACAGAAATCTGCTCGCTGGGTTGAAATCCGAGGTGTGAAAAGCTCTCGTTGACAAAGGTTTTGCCTCAGCTGCTGCTGCTGAACAACATGTAAAAACACGTCGTTTAATTTTAGCTTTATAATAAATAAGTTCTCTCCCAAAGTCGCTCGGGAGCACAGGCTGTCACCAGGCCTCCAGGTGTGCTCTGAAATCAGACCCGACCGACAGATCCATCCTGCTGGGACGTGCAGCCAGGCCATCCATCATCTGCTGCGGGCCCGTGGACCGGCGCCACAAGTGCGAGCGTCCCCGCTAAACCTCTTCCTCAGCCTCTGCTGTGCTACGCGAAGTCAGTGTGTGTGTGCCTGCGTGTGTGTGTGTGTGTGTGTGTGTGTGTGGCAGGGGGTGCATGTTCACGTGTGTATATTAAACTCTATTGAAAGGTGTCAGGAAAGAGTGATAAATGAAGTGAAGAGATAAAGCAATAAAGATCGTAATTCAAAGAGCTGGAGACCCCATTCGATCCCTGGGTTGGGAAGATCCCCTGGAGAAGGGAAAGGCTACCCACTCCAGGATTCTGGCCTGGAGAATCCCACGGACTATACAGTGTCCAAAGAGTGGGACACGACTGAGCGGCTTCCACTTTCACTTTGAGGGCAATGAGCTGGCACTGCTCATTCGTTCAACCAGCCCACCTCACTGTGCTGCTCCTCGGGACCAGGTGTCGTGCTGGGTCCTGGGGTGGGGGTTGGAGGGGGTGGACACAGAGGTGGGACAGGTAGGAAGCTGCTCTGGGGAATTTCTCAGTCTAATGAATACACGAATGGGGCTTCCCTGGTGGTCCAATGGTTAAGAACCTGCTGCCAATGCAGGGGACGCAGGACAATCCCACACGCCATAGGGCAGCTAAGCCTGTGCGCCAGAACTACCGACGCCCTCGAGCCGAGAGCCCGCACTCCACAACAAGAGAAGCCACTGCGATGAGGCCCGCGCATCCCAATTAGGGCGGCCCTGCTCGCCACAGCTGGAGAAAATACGAGCACAGCAATGAAATGCCACCACATCCACAAGTAAATAGCACGCAGGCAGTGGTGGCATTGAGTCATGACTCGGGGCAGGCGAAGCCACTTATTGATAGGGGTCTCTCTGGATGCGAGTTACGGACATGCATCATCCTCCAGGGGTCTCGGAACCCCCTGAGAGGGGCTTCTTGAACGAGTCTTTCTTTCCAGGGCTGTTAAATCTCTTACAGCAAAGCAACATGATGCCCGCAGAGAAAAAAAGGATGAATTTCTGAAATGTAAGGAGAGGAGAAATATTACTGATATGTCGACTTAAGAAAGGCACCAGGACCTCTCGTTTCTAGCTGTGAAATTTAGAATGCAAACGGAAGCACTGTCCTTGGGAATAAGAACACGCATGAGGCAGGCATGGCCCTGCCCTGTGTTTCTCTTTTCCACCAGTGTACGCTCTGCCATCCTAAGAGGGGGCTCTCTTGCAAACACCGTTTTGCCTGAGTCTCTCTTTCTTGGCAACCTCAATCACAACCTCGCCATGGTAGTCTGGAGGTGAACTGGGCAATCGAAGCCTCCGCCGCCCATGTACTGACTCTCGGTTAAGAAAGCAACCCTGAGTCAGATTCATTCCTGCAGTGTTGGAGTCCCGCTGTCTAGAGGGCGGCTGGTGGCCTGGGTGGAAGGAGACCCCCTCGAGGCTCACGGCTGCCCCCTTGGCTCCAGACTCCCACGCAGCTGGAGGCTCAGCTGCCCCCATCCACTTCTCTGATTCTCGGGCTGTCGTCTGAACCCCTGCTCCTGTGTGAAGTCCTCAGGCGGGGACGCTGACTTCTATCTTTGTATTCCCAAAGCTTGGCGCCTTCTAACCAGGAAGAGAAGCGGCTCACCTTACAGACATTTTTTTTCTTGTTTATTCCAGCGTTTTATTCTACATGCTTGCACACATACACACCTCACCCTTGGCCCGTTGCATATTTTCTTAATGCATTCTTTTATTTTTCATTCTTGAGTTCTTTTTACTGGTGAATGTATTTAAATCTCCCCATTCACCTTAATATTGTGCAAAGACCATTTACGCTGACGATGACAGCGCAGAAGAAAAGGAGAACGTAGGGTAAAGACCATTTTCAATGCCAAGACCATTTCAACGCCAAGACAAGGGCATTCAACTCAGAATCAATGAAATTATACAATTGCTATTTCATAGTTCATAGACGCATACATATTTCGTTCTGATCTACATATTTTATTCTTATCTAAACAGTGGAAACACTAAATAAAACTAACCAGATTGTGTTTATTTCACCTCTTGACATGTGCACATTTGATCAAGGTTTTCTAGCTTCCGCTTACTGATAGGAAAGGAAGAAACCAAGGAAAACGAATTGTGGGTTACCCTGTCTTCTCTTTTTCTTCTATGTTGTCATTTTCAGAATAAGTGGTTGACTAACTCAGAGAAATAACACAAGTGAAGAAGGCTGTGACAGGCCTCCTTGGCAGTCAGTATCTATTAGAAATCCTCTGGCGTGGTCCTCCCTGGCAGCTCAGATAGTAAAGAATCTGCCTGCAATGTGGGTGACCTGGGTTTGATCCCTGGGTCACGAAGATCCCCTGGAGAAGGGAATGGCTACCCACTCCAGTATTCTTGCCTGGAGAATTACAAGGACAGAGGAGCCTGGTGGGGCTACAGTCCATGAGGTCACAGAAAGTCTTGACAGGGACTGAGTGACCCACACTCAAAACGCCACTCTCTGCACTGGAAGCCCGTTCTGGTTCTGCTGGGAAGCATGGTCCCCTGCCCACACCCTCCTCCAGTTTGCTCAGTCATGAATGGAACACACTTTCCTGGGCTCACTTTGACTCTTCCTGGGGCTCCCACCTGCTGTGGATCCACTGGGATCCTTGCTCATGGGCGTGATGAGGCTACACGTGAGTAGAGTGGTCAGGAAGGCTGGATACCAGCCCCCCCAACCCTGCTCACGTGTCTGCTCCACTGCCTGACTTTACTCCCAGACCCAGCTTCACGGATAAAATTATTAAGAATTTCAGAATAGCAACAGCCCAGCGTGAAACCTTTAAAGCTTAAATAACTTTAACCTTCTGAACACAGAGCCCTGGGCCCCTTCAGGGTGCATGCCCATCAAGCCAGCCCTAGGCATACTGAATGGTTACAACCAATTGCATCGTACTTCAAGCACCAACTGGATTGAGAACAGGTAAAAGAGAGAGCCTCATTGCTTCAAGACCATAACTTCAAAGAATGCAATACTCTAAAGTCAGGTGTGCTAAGAATATGACGATGTGATTTTAAAAACCATCAGTCAGGACTCAGATGTGCTCTTCAATTCTACAGACATTCGCTGTGCTCAGCATGATCTAGAAGCCTCCAGGACAGGGGTGGAGGGGTTGGGGGAGTGTTCCTTATATGAAAAGACACTGTCCCTGACCTCGGGAACACTAGTCCAGCGGGGAGACAGAGAGCTACAGGACCACATTGCCAGACACATATGACCGTTGCTGTGAATGTAAGAAAAATAAGTACACGGAAGCACAAGCAACAGGGCAGTTGATTCTAATTGAGAGACAGAGGCTTCGAGTCAAAAGTGAGAAAGGTGAAAGCGTGAGTCAGCCAGCCATGTCCGCGTCTTTGCAACCCTACGACTCTTTGCAACCACATGGACTGTAGCCCACCAGGCTGCTCTGTCCATGGGATTCTCCAGGCAAGAACACTGGAGTGGGTAGCCCTTCTCCCGACCCAGGGATTGAACTCCGGTCTCCTGCATTGCAGGCAGATTCTTTACCATCTAAGCCACCAGGGAAGCCGTGGTGAGCTTAAGGTGACACGCAAACTGATCCTTAAAGGTCAGACTGGTCCTTAATGGTGAGTAGAATATTGACAAAGGAGAGGCGATGGACATTATCTTTGCTTGGATTCCCACATAGAACCTCAGACAAGGGTCAGTGTGCAGGGTGTTTCTTTTGGAAAGTGATCCTAGGAAACAAAAATGAAGAGAATGGCAAGAGGGAGAATCAACCCAAAGGAGTGTCACTGAGCGGACAAGAGCTTCGGACAGGGGGCGCTCAGTGCCACTGGAAGCCACCGAGGAGCCGCCAAAACACACCTCCACCCCAAGATCGTGGGGGAGGGGTTGCTCTCCTGGCTCCCAACCTCCCCTGGTCCAAGGCTGCCCCCGGACTACGCACGAACTCCCCAGCAACTCCAGGTCTGCACACGCCCAAGGACAGCTGGGCAGGCTCCTCCAGTCATCCCACACTGTGATGGAAGAGAAGCCCGAGGCAGGGAAGATGCCCGTGGAGCAGCTGGCGCGAGGTGTGGTCAGGCTACACCTGTGCACTGCTGGTTGCCACAGCAACGCCTGGAACAAGAAGGTGTGGTGTGAGAAGACCATCAGGGAGCGTTCGCACAGCATCCCGCCCGAGCTCCTCAGACCCGAGCCTGCGTCAGGCTGCCCGGAGGGCTTGTGGATGCTGATCGGCGGGCTCCACCCCAGAGTTTCTGGCTCAGTGGATGGAGAGTCGGGGCTGGGAGCTAACATTTCTAGCACGTTCTCTATATGGGCATGAAGGCTCTTAAAGACAGCTGTCCACTCTGTTGAGGGACAAGAGAAGGATGAAGTAGGAGAAAGAGAAGTTGCTAAAAAGAAAAGAAAAAAAAAATATATACACACACACACATATACTCATCTCCAGGAAGAGCAGAAACTGATTTCATCACAAGAATAACACTGGCATGCGTTCTCTGACAATCTAAGGAGAACTGCTCATCTATTGATAATCTAATGAGAATTTCAACAGCCAAATGTGAAGAGGGGCTGGTTTTGGTTATTCTGTCTGTGCCTCATCCCCACCTCCATCCAGATGTATTATTCTCTGCCCTTCACTGTGCCTGGGAGGCTCATCTCTCCAGACCAGATCTCCCAGATCAGAGGATCACAGGCACCCTTAAGAAGTGAAAAGGTGGGAGCAAAGAGGGTTTTCACCTCCGAGCTTCTCCGGGGCTGCCTCTTGTACGATCCTCATCAGGCTCACGGCCCCTCGCTTGGGCCTCAGGGTGGTCACAGTTCCTCGCTGTTCTTGGTCCCGAGGCCATACCATCCCCAGCTGATCCCTTAACTCAGGCCAAAGTGCTTAATTAATATTCTTTTCAGTTCAGTCATCTTCTTTCTACCAGGATCCTGAGTAATAATGGTGTCTCAGGGCAAAAATAAAAATTAGAGCCCGGTAAAGCTGCAGATATAGATCAGTATTTCTGAGTCTTCTGCCATGAAGAATAACCCTGGTAACACTCAAGGGATACTGAAACTTTAAGACTTAAATGAATAAATGAAATGCAAAATGCAAAAAAAAGAAAAAAAAAAGATAAACAGCATGTAAAAATAAACCAAGGTCTTCAAATGTTTGCCCTGATTAAAGACACACCAAAAAAACCCAAGAGAACTTGATAAAGATAGATTTTTCTTTCAAACCTTAAGGAATTTGCTGAAGGCAAGGGAGAGGTCCCAAAGTGCTAAGTTGTACTGTGTAAAACGTGTCCCCATCTACGCACGCTCTGGGAACATGGACCCCTGGCAAGAGAAAAAATAAGGTGTGATTTAGGCTGTGGACATGAAAGCCTTCTGAAGCATCTTGGGAAACAGGAGATAAGATCAGACCAGAAATTAAATAATCTGAGAACACACTGATAACGCGACGTGTCGCAATCAATTCAAAGTTCACATCTCGCTTGATTTATGCATCCATAATAAAATCAATCAAAAGTTGGTGCCTCTTCGGTGTAACTTTAACTCTATTCCGTGGCCTCTCCAGCCCCAGGCAGGGGTGTTCCTGCTTCTATCTTCAGGGAGCCCGAGCAGGTCGGGGTGGCCTCGGGGAGTCGCCATGTAGCTCGGATGTCAAGGGGACTTTCTAAGTGAGGTGCTTAAGCGAGACAGTGGGTATCACAGTGAGGGAGGGTTGGGTTTGAGCCTTAGAGCTCCTCTAAATGGCCCTCTGTTCTTTTTTTCCACTCTCTTTACACTGTACCCTCTTGTTTCCCAGATTTCCAAGGTTAAAACTGGCTCCCCCATTAAGGCTGCTTGAGTCCTTCAGGCTTTCCCGAGCTTCTCTGCTAATCCGATGTGTGCAGCGCTTTTCTTATAGCTGGTCGTGAATATGGTGGGGGGTGCGGAGGGGGAAGCGTGGCTTTTCTTATAGCTGGTCGTGAATATGGTGGGGGGGGGGGCGTGGCTTTTCTTTACTACTGCAGAATCATTCCCTGTGTGACCATCTAAGATGTGTTCTGTGTCTTTAATCCTCTTATTGGTGAGTCATCCCCGTTTATGGGTTACAGTATTTCACTCCAGGTGAGAGGTTGTCACTATCATTCCAAACGTAGTTAATGTTTATTGAACACTTACTATGTGCCAGATGGGGTACACTTACCCCCTTAATCTTACAGTGACCCTGTGAGGTATCCCCCTTTTTACAGATGAAGCAGTTGAGCTCAGGGGATACCTGGAGATTTAAATCCAAGATTTGGGGCAAGCAGCTGGCAGAGCGGGGCTGTGAATCCAGCGAGCTCATTAGTTACTCACAGCCAGCTGTTCCTGGCCCAAGGTGACGGTACCTCCCAGAGGGTGGTGTGGCAATGACTGGAGACACTTCACGTTAGCACAACTGAGCCTGGCATCTAGTAAGGAGAGCCCAGAGAAGCTTCTAAACGGCCTAGGGTGAACAGGAGTTCACTGACCAAGAGCTGTGCCGAGCTGTGCTGTGCTTAGTTGCTCAGTTGTGTCCAAGTCTTTATAACGCCATGGACTGCAGCCCGCCAGGCTTCCAGCCCCAAACGTCTAGCGCTGCCCTTGAGAGACCTGGCTTTAACCTCTGTGTCCATCGCATTCTAGTCCCTTCTCGTTCGTGTTCAGGTCTTTGCATTCGGCGGGATGTCTTTGTTGGAATAGGTCCTAACGGTGACTCTTTCAGATGCACCCTTGACAAACTAGGGTAAGAAAGCGCTCCTCTCCCCGACCAGGTTCCTTGGTCCAAGTTCTCTCCCCTTTCTTGGAACGAAGATCCGATTAACTGCTCAGCGGAGGGTTCACTCTGTGGGAACAGTGTCAAAATCAGATGTTCTGAGACGGGTTATCTGGTTCCAGGGTTGACTTGGTAAGATGCACCCAGACAGCTCTGCTGCTAAGTCGCTTCAGTTGTGTCCAACTCTGTGCGACCCCATAGATGGCAGCCCATCAGGCTCCCCCGTCCCTGGGATCCTCCAGGCAAGGACACTGGAGTGGGTTGCCATTTCCTTCTCCAATGCATGAAAGTGAAAAGTGAAAGGGAAGTTGCTCAGTCGTGTCCGACTCCTAGCGACCCCATGGAATGCAGCCCACCAGGCTCCTCCGTCCACGGGATTTTCCAGGCAAGAGTACTGGAGTGGGTTGTGGGTTGCCATTTCCTTCTCCAGGAGATCTTCCCAACCAGGGATCGAGCCTACATCTCTTGCGTCTCCTGCATTGGCAGGTGGATTATTTACTACTGAGCCATCTGGAAAGGCCCTATAGGAAGGTGAAAGGAGAGAAGAATTATCTTCCCATTTCCCTATATTTTCCCATACTTTGAAATATCATCAATTCTGCAGTAGCTTGAAAAACTGCAGGGGCAGAGCTGAAAAGTTATGCTTTCAAACTTTTTTATTAAAAAAAAAAAAAAAAACCACCTCTCTGGGGCCTAGAGTAGTTTACTTTGGGCTCATATGCATGTGCCTTTGGGTGCGAGCCTCTGAAAGCAGCACCCAGGTCTCGGGATGTGGTTCTTCCTTCCTCCCAGAGCATGGTCCCATTTCTTTGAAGTCAATACATCCTGAAAAGGGAGAAAGTCTTCCTTCCCATTCTGCTTATGAACACAGGGGATGCTGGTAGGTTGTTAAGGAATTATTTGCAAAGACACCACCACTGCCCTCCAAAAAACGAGACCCAGAAACAAGTTTGGAAACTTCTAGAAGGGAAAAGTGGAAGAAGGCTTGAATAATAAAGGTTACAAACAGGGCTGTTGATGTGATGTAGGAGAAAGCCTGACACAGAAGTATGGGAACAGCCTATAACTTCCAATGTGGCATTAGGCCGCATGTGAAAATCTGATAGCAGTGAGTTTTAAGCACTTCATGTGGGCTTTCCTGGTGGCTCAGATGGTAAAGAATCCGCCTGCAATGCAGGCAACCCAGGTTCGACCCCTGGGTCAGGACTATTTCTTCTTCTCCTGGAGAAGAGAAATACGACCCACTCCAATATTCTTGCTTGGGAAATCCCATGGGCAGAGCAGCCTGGTGGGCTACAGTCCATGGGGCTGCAAAGAATCGGACACAACTCAGAGACTAACCCTTTTTCCTTTTAAAGTATTTCATGGGCAGAAACATCTAGAAAACTGTTTGTGTTCTGGCTGCTAAGTATAAACACCCTGAGTGAGAGAAGCCCTAGGGGACACAGACGACCAGCCCTGACATTCCTCGTTGAGCTCCACTTCACTGCAACAGAACGAGGGCACAGACAGCGTTTGCAGGGTGGACACTCCGAGCCTACGTCACAGTGTGGTCCAAACCTTGATGGTCTCCAGGTTTGCTCTGCAAACCAATCACCTGGGGGCCCAGCTGAAAGGCTGGTTTCAGTGGCTTCGGGGTGGAGCCTGAGACCTACATTTCTGATGAGCTCCCAGGCCACACCAGGCCTGCTGCTCCTGAGACTTCACCTCCATCTTGCCTCCCACAGAGCCTTCTGCATACACTCAGTTCAATTCAGTCGCTCAGTCATGCCCAACTCTTTGCATCACCATGCATTGCAGCACGCCAGGCCTCCCTGTCCAACACCAACTCCCAGAGTTTACTCAAACTCACGTCCATCAAATCAGTGATGCCATCCATTCATCTCATCCTCTGTTGTCCCCTTCTCCTCCTCTCGCCTCCAATCTTTCCCAGCATCAGGATCCTTTCCAATAAGTCATTTCTTCACATCAGGTGGCTAAAGGATTGGAGTTTCAGCTTCAGCATCAGTCCTTCCAATGAACATTCAGGACTGATTTCCTTTAGGATGGACTGGTTGGATCTCCTTGCAGTCCAAGGGACTGTCAGGAGTCTTTTCCAACACCACAGTTCAAAAGCATCAATTCTTTGGTGCTCAGCTTTCTTTATAGTCCAACTCTCACATCCGTACATGATTACTGGAAAAACCATAGCTTTGACTAGATGGACCTTTGTTGGCAAAGTAATGTCTCTGCTTTTTAACATGATGTCTAGGTTGGTCATAGCTCTTCTTCCAAGGAGCAAGCGTCTTAATTTCATGGCTGCAGTCACCATCTGCAGTGATTTCGGATCCCAGAAAAGTAAAGTTTCTCACTGTTTCTGCATACACTACTATAGCATTAATTACATGCTTCTGGTCTCACGGAGCTGTGAGACAGTTGAGAGCAGATTCCATTTCGTGTTCGTCTTTCCAGCTCTAGCTCTTGGGACACAGGCAGAGCACAGTGTTTATTCGACTGAATACGTTTGGACTTGTGATGCTAGATGGACTTCCTTATATGCATGGCTGGTTCACTCAGAGCCCTCCTGACTCCCACTCCCATGACAGGGGTCCACAACAGCACAGCTCGGTGTGACCACACACAGATGGCCAGCTCAGCCTCTAGAGACAGCTCAAGTCTGCTCTCGCTCAGCACGCACACACGAGGCACACGAGGGTGTACCCACACCCTGCGACCAAGCTCGAGTCAGGAACCAGAGGCTCGGCTCTGTGCGCCGATGACGCCGCTCTTCCTTGCCCACTCCTGATGGTGACCGGGGGCCATCCTCTCTCCTCTGCCTTAGGTCACTTCTTCCTTTTCCACATCACAGCGTGGCCATGGGCTACTCCCATGCCCGTATCTTCCTCTGGGACTTTGTGGGGGGAGCGCTGGCTGGACCAGAGAGAATGTCCACGTTCCCTGAGCAAACCTCATCACGAGCTCCCCAAGTTCATGACCACCCCTGTCAAGTCACGCGCAAACAAGGCCAGAAGGCCTCAGGACAGACTTGGGAACCCTAGGGCAGATGACCTCGAAAGGCAGGAGGAGTTGCTTCTGGAATGTGGGTGTAGCGGGGGCAGTAGGGGAAGGGGGAGGGCAGGGAAAGGCTGAAAGAGACTTACAGTAATTGGCTTGTTCCCTGAAAAGGAGATTTAGAGGATGTTTATAGTTAGATGTATCCATTTGAAGATTCATGAGGTACATACCCTCAACCAGGGTGGTGATGACTCATTCAACCAGTCCTTCTTAGGTGCCCCATGCTTACTGATCCAAGTGCCTGACGACGTCAAGCAGTCTTCTAGGGGACAAGCCACGAGCTGGTGGCCCTATCTTGGTCCAGTTAACCACTAGCTCAGTGTCCAAAAACATCTTGAGTTCTGTACTGCTGATTCTCATACGAACACCAGAGAGGGAGGGTCCATTCACCACACACGAAACAATCAAGCCCTCCTTCCTGGTGTCCCTGCTCCACACCCTCACACGTGGCAACCCCGAAGCCCTGTCCTCCCTATTGCAAGTTCCCAAGTCCCTCACACCCAGCTCACCCCTCCTTCAGTGCAGAAGCAAGAGGCTGAGGGGATGATTCAAGAAAAAATATCAAACTGTTACCCAAAATTGTGCTCCAAACCGGAAAGGGGACCCTTAGAATCCAGCCAGGTCCAAAGACAGGGAGCCCCTTCAGTTACCTTTAAAAAAAGTTTTAAGAGGGCAAAGATAAATCTTCAGGAGGCCATGATATCACCCTGCATCACAGCCATGATCTGCCTCCCAGGCGAGAGCCAGGTCCAGATGGTGCTTATCAAGGAAGCTGGTGAGAAGGAGCGGCCGTGTTTATTGTGAGAATATACAAGATCCTTTGTCATTGTTTATTGACCGTTCCTGACACATCAAATGACCAACGTGTACTTCATCATCTTGTTGGATGGATATTAGTGTAAAAACTCACTCATCAAGTCCTAAAGAACTGCCTCTGCCTGAGGCATTCTGCAAAGACTTTAAGTTGATCATAAATTCAAGCCGACATTTTCATCCCTTCCAGCCCCATGAGCTGGATGCTCTACGTTTGCCAACTGACCCAAGTCTTGCAGGAAGTGGAAAGGCCTTTGTTCAAATCCCCCCCACCAACAAATGGCTGCTTTTTCTCACTTGGAGCCACCTCACCACCCAGGATACTAAGAATGGCTAACGTCTATTGAAAGAGGGCTGCATACTATGCACCGTTTGTTAGCTCTTTTCCGTGGATTTTTCCGCTCAGTGTTCGCAGATGCACGAAGTAAGGACGACAGTCATCCCCCTTTGGAGACGAGGAAGTTGAGAGGCAGCAGGATTAAGGGGTTGCCCAAGGTTCCGCTGTTAATACCGGGAGGAGCCAGGCCACCAGCCCTGGAACTGGTACCCTCGCCCCCTGGGAGCTCATGGCCCGGGTCACTCAGGAAACGGAGGGGGGGGGGGTGCCGCTTCCTGTGTGAAGCTGGTTCACGGCTCTAAGTGAGCCTGCATCCACAGAGCAAACGCCACCAGTTCAGGCAAACAGTTGGTCACCTTCTCAGGGAAAGAACAGCCCTAGGAACATACCAAATACACAGATACTGTGTGGATCTAGAAGCTTCCTGGAGAGTGACTATTAGAAAATAGGAAAGGTCTTAAAACCCAAGACCTGCCATTTCTAAGTTACCCTGCCCTCGGAACCTCTCATGAAAAACTTCAACTCTTAAAGTTGAAAACTTCAACCAGATCTGAAGTTGATTCAACCCCATTTCAAACGTTCATTTTTCTCCCCAACTTTCTGAATGAGTCAAATTTTAAACAAGTAGAGTAACTTGTACTCTAGTAAATGAGTAGAACTTAGCTTTCTTGTTGAACACTGAAGTAAAAGATGAATTATCTAATGGGTGAGAGGTTATCCTAATATTATTGTGACAAAACCCATAAATCATGGCTATTTTAATTTTTCTAAAATTATATTTTGTTCCTAATACGTAACTCTTCTTTTTCGTTATTTGGGACAGCTTTGCCTGAGACAACTTCGTATATTCAGACAACTAGGTCTCATCCATGAGAGGTCAACATTCACTTTGGGAAAAAAAAAACTTTTGAAACACTGAAATAAGGACTTCCCTGGTGGTCCAAGGAGTCTGTCTTCCAACGTGGGGAATGCCACTTCCATCCCTGGTCGGGGAACTGAGACCCCACGTGCCACGGGGCAATCAAGCCTGCTCACCGCGACTGGGGAAGCCCGCATGACAGGGTGAAGCAGCCGCCCAGCCAAATAAGTAAACAAGATAAAAACACTGAAATGAAGTTGGGTGGGTACTTACCCTCTTATTTATTTTAAAACAGAATTATAATGGGGTGGGAGGTGGGAGGGAGGTTCGAGAAGAAGGGGATATACGTATACCTCCGGCTGATTTCATGTTGATGTATGGCAGAAACCAGCACAATATCATTGAGCAATTATCTTTCAATCCAAAATAAATTGACTTTTAAAAACAGAATTGTAACAGTAGCTTAAATAATTGAGGCATAAGAACTCACCTAGAATTACACCAGCCTATCAAGTGAGCTCTTATTTTCCCTCCCAGATTCACACATAACCTTACACATCTACAAACCTGTTCAAACCCCACTCAACCATGCTGATTGGAACCAGAGTTGTCTTTGTAGAAACTGTCGATCAGGGTCTGTCCCTCTTCCGTCCAGCCACCCTCTGAGCTGGGTTTTTACACACTCAATGTCCTTTATCAGCATCGTTGTATGCACAGTCGCTCAGTTGTGTCCGGCTGTGTGTGACCCCCTGGACTATAGCCCACCAGCCTCCTCTGTCCACGGGATTTCCCAGGCAGGAACACTGGAGTGGGTTGCCATTTCCTTCTCCAGGGAATCTTTCCGACCCAGGGATCGAACCCACATCTCCTGTACTGGCAGGTGGATTCTTTACCACTGAGCCATCAGGGAAGTCCTCTTTATCAACACTAGTGGAATCATGAATATTTACATATGTTTTTGACTTCCTCAAAATGCCTTTGTACCCATCATCTCTTTTAATCCTTATAGCTCCATTTTTTCTTTTATTTTTTGGACAGTTGCTGTACGGTATGTGGGATCTTAGTTCCCCGACCAGGGATCGAATTCACGCTTCCTTCAGTGAAAGCACCGAGTCTTAGCCACTGGACCACCAGGGAATCCTTGCAGTAACTCGCGAGGCATCATTGCTTTCCTAAATGCAAGAAGCAGATTACATGTTGTGCTGTGGCAAACAGGTAGGGCCACAGCAAACCATCTGCAGAGGGCCAGGTAGCAGGCATGTTACGTTTTGTGGGCACACGGTCTGTCTCAGCTGCAGCCCCTCAGCTCTGCCCCCGCTGTGCCAAGGCAGCTGCGGGCACCACGCACATGAATGGGTGTGTGCATGTTCCCATGAGAATTTACTGATGGATGCTGGAAGGCCTGTCATTGTCACAGGTCACAAAATATGCTTCTTCTTTTGACTCAAGCATTAAAAATGTAAAAGCCACTCTCAGCTCGTAGACACCCAGGTGGTGGGCCAAAATGACGCGCCTGTGGACCATGGTTTGCCAACCCCGGGTCTAGCACAGAGGCTCTTGGAATCAAGAAGGACCTTGAGAGAGCCCTGAGATATTTAATTGCTTCTCCTCTCGAAAAGAGTAAAGAATCAAATCCCTCCCAAAGGTCCACCATGCCCTGCTAAGATGAGACCCCAGATACTCTGACTCCCAGTTCAGTGCGCTTCCTACCAGAAGCCACTGCTTAAAATAAAGGCAAATGGGAGACCAATTAAAGAGATAACTGTAACAACTGCTCAGCACAGCGCGCAGAGACGAGAACGCCCAGTGCCGGCCATGCGGCCGCCGCGGCCCCTGCAGACAGCGCCTGGCATGCGTTCAGAGAGCTTGAGAAACATAACTGGTTGAGCAGAAATCGTTCCAAGAAATAGCACCGTGACTTTTGCTCCACTGCTGCCTCGCTCTGCCGCAAGTTAACTCTTCCTCTGCCTGAGTTGTGAAACCTGTTAAAGCAAATCGACAGTTGCCATTTTAACTGTTAAGACAGTTTCACTTTTTATGCCCGCTTCACCAGTCCACAGACAGAATGCCACCCCAGTCAAGGCGGACTGTTCTGCAGGTAACCGCTGACAAAGCGCTCGGCTGCGTACCTGCCAGGACAAAGCAGTTTAGCTCTCTCCCTTCTTCTGTTGCTTGAAACCCATGTTGTGTCGCCTCCGTTCATTAATTTTCTGCTGCTCCAATAAGAACATACCCTCACTCACTGGGGCGCAGGGCGGCCGCCCCAGAAGCAGCAGCTGAGACAGAATCAGCCTTCCTGAGAGCTGGAGCAGAGACTACCGTGGGAGTTGCGTGTGTGTGTGTGTTGGGGAGGTCTGTGCATGTGAGTGTGTATGTGTGTGTACGTGTGTGTTGGGGAGGTCTGTGCATGTGAGTGTGTATGTGTGTGTATGTGTGTGTTGGGGAGGTCTGTGCATGTGAGTGTGTATGTGTGTGTATGTGTGTGTTGGGGAGGTCTGTGCATGTGAGTGTGTATGTGTGTGTATGTGTGTGTTGGGGAGGTCTGTGCATGTGAGTATGTGTGCGTATGTGTGTGTTGGGGAGGTCTGTGCATGTGAGTGTGTATGTGTGTGTATGTGTGTGTTGGGGAGGTCTGTGCATGTGAGTGTGTATGTGTGTGTACGTGTGTGTTGGGGAGGTCTGTGCATGTGAGTGTGTATGTGTGTGTATGTGTGTGTTGGGGAGGTCTGTGCATGTGAGTGTGTATGTGTGTGTATGTGTGTGTGTTGGGGAGGTCTGTGCATGTGAGTGTGTGGGGGTGGGTCTGTGTTTGTGTGTAGTCTGTGTCTGTGTCTGAGGGTCTGTGTGTGTTTCTCTTTCTGTGTGTCTGTGTGTTTGTCTGTGAATGTGTGGCTGTGTTTGTGTGTGGGGGGGGGGTCTGCGTGTGTCTGTGTATATGTGCATCTGTGTGTGTGTGCATGCCCAGAAACTGGAGACAGGGTTAAACTCTCCAGGGAAACGGAGCAGAATGACCCGAAGACAATGGAATAGAAAGCTACCTGAGCGCCCGTGGGCAGAGAAAAGGACATTGAGCTTATTTCCTCTTCTCTGAAGCGTTTCCTCCCCCCGCTCCTCCTGGCTTCCTCCTGTCTCTGGGGCCTGGAGGCTCTGAGTCATCCCGTCTGGACAAAAGGCCCTGGTGGCCAAGCCCCTCCAGCCCAGCCCCCACCCCCCCACACTGGGGCCCCGAGCACTTTGCACCCCTCCACTGTGCACAATCCTCAAGTGCGGTGGTCAAGTGTGGGGGTCGGCCAGCCCCGCCGCTGGCCTGGGAGCCCCCAAGGCAGGGCTGGGTTCACCTCACCCGTCACTGGGTGCCAGCGCCTCACAGAACATCTGACACCCGGGGGCAGAAAGTCTGTTCAGTGTCGCTGAGTGAGTGAATGACCCTGATTCCAAACGTGAAAAAGAAAAAAAAAATCCACAGAAATACGATGCTTTTAAGTGAAGCTTCACTGCTGGTCACATAAATACCTATTGCCCTGATGGGAGAGCTGGACTGAACCCAGAGACCACTTTGATTTCCAAAGGAGCTGTGGACCCCAAAGAGCCGCCGACCTCCTAAGGGGAGGGGCTGTGGGTTCTTTACACGGCGATGTGCTCAGCTGGCGAGAGTCCTTGGCTCTTCCAGGTCCTAAGACTTCCGGAAGGAGGATCAGCAGGGAATGCTGTGATGTGAACCCAGTTCTTCGGCATCACTTCAACTGAGACTTCCGGAAGTGTCCAAAGAAGCAAAGCAGTAATAAACTGGAACGTCAACGAGCTGTGCCCGCACTTCCCTGGAGGCTCAGTGGTAAAGACTCCGCCTGCCAATGCAGGAGACACGGGTTCGATCCCTGGTCCGGGAAGACTCCACGTGCCGCGGAGCAACTAAGCCCGTGTGCCCCAACTACTGAGTCAGTGCTCAGCGACAAGAGAAGCCACTGCAAGAAGAAGCCCAGGCTCCATGCTAAGAGCAGCTCCCGGTCTCTGCAACTGGAGAAAAGGCCACACAGCAATAAAGACCCAGCACAGCCATAAATACAGGTATTAAATAAATAAAGAGAGCTGCCCCCACAATACACCCTCTCTGTTCCACAGCTTCTTCATCCAAAAGAATGAGCAGCGTTAACCGCATTTCTCCCACCTTACTCCTAACTGAAATATTACCAGGCAATTTGCATGTTGCTTTATTCGGCCTTCTTTTTAATACATGTTACACTTTCAACATCTACTTAGCATCTACTGTGTGACAGGCACTGAGCTGAGTTCCGTGGGGAAACAGAACAGAACGGTGCTTCTGAGAAGCTCATGGTCAACTGGAAGAAATAGGGAAGTTGAGCTATCCATTTATATTCAACAGACTTTTATTTAAGCATCTATCAAATGCCAGGTGTGAAAAAAGACAGTAGGTTAAAGAATTAATTAGACCAATAATTCAATGGAAAAGGTCAGCAAAGACGTAAGTCACTGTCATACACGGTAAGTGGTATAGCAGGTTGGAATACATGGCATTAAGAACGAAAACCTGGCTTTGCGAGGCAGTCAGAGATGCTGCAACAGTCTAGGTCTCTAACTGGACCTTGAATGAATGGGATCCACAGGAGCAGTGCAAAGTAGGAGGGGCAGGCAAAGGAGAAAACTTATGGACCGAGCGTAGAGGTTAGGTGCAGACCAGGCCCCAAGCATCATGATCTAGAGAACAGCAAGCATGCAGGCAGTTGGAGGGAAGCCAGCTGGAAAGGGAAGGGGGTACCATGCTAAAAATAAAACGGGTGACATGCCCCTTGGAGCAATGGTGAACCATGGAAGCCAGCGAGCCAAGGAAGGGAGCCCACACTCGGATATAAGCAAAGCTACAGGGGACTGAAAGGAGCAGGAAAGGAAACACCCGAGCCGGCAGTCCCAGGCTGGTGTTTTGACTCCCATGCAAGCGCACGTCTGTCCACACGTCCAGCAGGACCATGCCCCCCAGGAGGCCACTGCAGGGTGGCAGAATCTGCTGAGGATGGAGAAGCCAGTTTTCGTGATGTAGGAACAGCAGACGCGGGACCCAGACGGCGTGTTCTCACTGAGCAGGACGTGGCTCACTGACCCACACGTCATCAGGGTCTCGCAGAGGAGGGCGGCGGGCTCATGGGAAGGCTCACACTGCAGCTTTCAGAAGGTGAGCCAGCAGGGGCCTGAGAAGGAGCACGTGCGGTGGGCGTGAGTGCAGGGTCTGCCTCAGCTCGGGTCCTCTCCACGGGGTGGCCGAGACCTCCCCCACGTAGCAACCCTTTGCAACTTTCAAAGCACCGTCCCCCTTCCTCGAACACACAGCTGGCTTCTGGAGTAGATACTGAGAGGGACGGCCTGCCGAAATGACTCACGGCTCGAGAGTGTGCTGGAAAGAGGGGTCACGCTAGAAGAAGGCAAAGGGACATCACAGCCGCTCAAGAAAGAAAGGGCCATTCAAGGCTGACAGGTGTGTGACATCTGCAACTCAGAGGTTTATTCACAACCACTTAGTCCCAAAGCATTCCCACTTGCCCATCAAATAAAATCTAAAAACAAATGAATTCCACAAGCCTTATCAGAGCCACACCGAGACGCAAACCGATCGTGGTGGTTTAGAAAGTCAGGAGTTGTATTTTATATTCAGTCCTATTTCTAAACTGGGAAAGGTTTCCATATCATTATTGTACTCACTATAGGCTCCACTGTTTTTCGAAACTTCTGTACCATAAAACACAGGTTATGAGTGTTAAAATAATAAAAGCAATAACGCAAACACCAGGTCACCAGGCATTCATCCAGAAGTCAAGCATGGTAAAGCACTTTGGTCAAAAGATTACAATGTAACTGAAGCCGTGTAATATATTATACTGAATATAAATTATTAATGTAATTTAATTTAAAGTGTTAGCTAAATGCTTACTAGAGTATTTTAAAAGAAAAACAATCTTGAGACATGCAAAAGCAAGTTGGTAAAATATTATAAAATATGATAGGGAATAATTTGGTCTTAGCTCTGGGTACACTAATACTTAACTGACAATTGGTCTTCTGGGATTTTTTTGGTTGTTTCATTCTACATCAAAGAAAAGCAAAGCCCACAATTCTTGCCATATGGTAAGGAACATTTTCTAGATTATTCATTTCTACTTGCCTTAACACCTCACTGTTTCTACAACCAATACCTTCTCCTCAATGCCCACTGTAGCTTTGTCTCAAATACCCAGCTCTAGTGGGGAAATTCAGTATCGTGGACTGGACTCGGTCCGAGATTGAGCCATACAGTTATAATCGGAATCTTACTGAGTCAACAAATATGAATACTTCTACAATCTCCTACACATATTGACAGGTGGCTTTTAGCAAGAATCACACCTAATCACGGGGCCTTCCCTGGTGGCTCAGTGGTCAAGAATCTGCCTGCCAATGCAGGAGACATGGGTTTGCTTCCTGGGTTGGGACGATCCCCCGGAGGAGAAAATGGCAACCCACGCCAGTGTTCTTGCCTGGAGAATCCCATGGACAGAAGAGCCTGGCGGGCTGGTGTCACAAAGAGTTGGACACGACTGAGCACACACACACACACACCCATGACTCACTGCAAAGATGGGTGTGATTGGCCTTCTCTTTAAATCCGAGCACTGCTTCTAGGCCAATAAATGACCCTCTCCCCCACACGCCATCCATGTTCGTCGGCTCAGGCTGCCATAACAAAGGAGCCCAGACCCGGGTAAACAATAGAAGTGTACCTGCCCAGTTCTGGAGGCTGGAAAGCCAAGATCAAGGTGCCAGAAGAGCTGGCTCCTTTGGAGGCCTCTCTCCTCCGCTTACAGACGCCGTCTCCTCCCCGAGCCCTCACAGGGCTGTCCTTCTGTGTGTGTCTGGGTCCTGAGTCCCACTTCTTATAAGGACACCAGTCCCATTGGACTAGGGACCAGCTTCATGACCTCCTTTTACCTAAACAACCTCCTTAAAGACCCCACCTCCTCCAAGTACAGACACATTCTGAGATCCTGAGGGCTAGGGCTTCCCCACATGAATTTCAGCCCCTCACACCACCCACAAATGTAACACTTATGAAGGCATCTCCAGCACACCCAGTGTGGCCACCACCCAGACGTCACCCACACCAGCCCAGCGCCCATGCCTCGCGCCTGGCTGCAGCCTCTCTGCGGGCCATCTCCCCCAACTCCTGGTCTCGGTTCTCACCAGGACCTTCAGGGACCCAGTTCCTCTATCCGCTTGGCAGCCCTCCAGCCCCTCCTGATTCACCACCTCCTCGTCCGTTCTAGAACCCATAGGACAGCCTGTGCCCCCATCACAGCGTCGGTGCCCAGGCAGGAAGGTCGGGCCCAGCGACACTGCTGATCACGTGCAGCGTCCATTCCGACCCGTCCGGGTTTGCCAGGGCCCGGGACAAGCCTTCATTCTGCAAGTGTCTGTCACTTCCTCCACCTCCTGTTTCTCCCCCCAGGTCTACCTCTTTCTCCGAGAACCTTCCCCCACCCACTCGGCCAGAGAAGAGAAACCCGGCTCTGAACTCTCCCTCTGGCCACAGATGATGATGAGACCAGTGGCAGATGCTGCCTGCAGACCCTCTCGAGGCAGATCTGTTGCGGAGTGCTGGGGCTCTGCCGGAGGGGCCACACTGAGTCAGGGGCCACCACCCCGGGCACCACGGCGGCCCCCAGCCCACATCAGGCCCCGTGACAGCAGCGAGGCCTTGCAAAGGCTCAGCCTACGGGGAGAGGAATGAAGCAGGCATGCCCGGGAGACGAGAGGGCGGAGGCCGGGGCGAGAGGCGGCGAGGAGGACTTCCCGGCTCCCATGACGTCAGCCTGCCGGCCCCGCCGGCTTCCGGACCCTGACACGGTCCAACAAGCCCTTCTTCACCCGGGCTGAGTCGCTTCTTGTTTCTTGCCACCGAACCATCCTTGACTAAGACACCTTACGACACAGCTGCTGGCCCGCCCCTGGCTTGCCTCCGGCTCGCCCCCCACCGCCCACTCCCTCTCTCTTTCCTTCTCCCGGAGTCTGTTTCCCGTTTCTATTGAGACAGCCACGCTGCACACACAGGGCCTGAATTTTCACTTGAACAAACGCTGGCCTGGCCTGGTTCCAAAGAGGACAAGCAGCAACCCCGTGACTTAGCCACACAACAGGTGAGCCGGGCCGTGCCAGCGTTCACACCGACTTGCCTCGGACCTGCTGGGCTGACTGTGAGAGCCTCCCGACAACAAGCCGGACTGCCTGGGCCGGAATTCCTGGACGTTTGCAGCAGCCGTGTCCTGAGAGCCGCGGGAGGTGCTGGGCAGCCATGGCGGAGCTGTGTGGGGGGAGACGGGCCGGGGGTAGGCTGTGTTCAAGGGAACATTCTTCATCCCAAATCACTCAGAACTTCAGCCGAGAGATTAATGGTTGCCGTGGCAACTGATCAGCCCAGGAGGCTTCTCATAGCTCCTCAGAATGAGTGTGTTAGTCACTCGGTCGTGCCTGACTCTTGATGACCCCCATGGACTGTGGCCCGCCAGGTTCCCCTGTCCATGGGGATCCTCCAGGCAGGAATACTGGAGTGAGTTGCCATTTCCATCTCCAGGTCACCTTCCCGACCCAGGGCTCGAACGCGTGTCTTCTGTGTCTCCTGCACTGGCAGGCAGGTGCTTTACCACTAGCGCCGCCTGGAAAGCGCCCTCAGGATGAGGGGACCCTCTCCAACATGTCAAGATCTGCCATGGGCCAAAGTTGTCTGTTGCACTTTGGCCAAAAATAAACTTTCTTTTGCACATTTTATGGGACTTTCTGGAAAATCTTCTCTCCCGAGGAAACTCCACTTTTTTCTCTTGGTGCTTATCTGACACTACACTACTCTGCTATTCCCTCAAATAAGAAGTTCCTACCGCTTTGGGGGCATTTCTCTCGCTAGCGCTGTAGTTCGGGGGGCACGGATCTGTTTCAGTTACTTCTCTTCACTCAGCCTTCCTCCCCCAGTGCCCCTCCCTCTCCTCCAGCCCTCACTCACTCCCAGATGAGACACTGGGCGTCACGGGGTTCGAAGATTCGAATGCATCCTTTTAGGAGCACCTCCCAATGAAAGGATGCCCTCTGGCAAGCATTCCGCTCTAACAAGTGGTAGGTCCCCCTCCTCTGTGGACAACACCCAGCTGTGGGAACCACAGGTCACGAGACCCAGTGAACGCGGGGCATGGCCTTCCCTGCAGCCTGCTCTTCGAGGGACCCCCCTCTGAAACAGAGACTGCCCCTCCACGTGAGAAAGGGCACAGACGCGTTCTTTTTGTTCATTTGCTGCTTCTGCTTGGCTTTCCGGTTGATTCGCCGAAGCGGTAGTGACTGTATTATACAGACCCAACTCCTACACGCACGTGTTTCCATCAGTGTGAGTAAGAGATGAAGCGCAGGACTTCCCGATGGTCCAGTGGTTAAGAACCCACCTTCCAGGACAGGGGAGGCAGGTTCAGTCCTGCTCCAAGAACTGAGATCCCACCTGCAGCCAGGAAGCTCAGCCTGCACCCCGTGACTGCAGAAGCCCAAGCACCGCGGCTGAGACCCAATACAGCCAGATACACAAAGACTTCCTGAAAGAAATGAGTCAGTAATTATGGGCACACGATCAGAACTGCACCTATCATGCTTGCTTTCGACTTGATGACTACAGAGACTGGTACCACGGGAGGAGGAGAAAAGGCTGGGGGGGGGGGGTCACAGACACCCTTGGCTTAAGGGGCCCTAGACCGGCACCACCGTGCCCCTGTCCTTACCACTGGTGGCCGTGGACTCGGCTGTGATTTATTTTGCTGACATATGAATGCATGGATTTTTTGTTCCATCTTGTATGCCATATAGGCATTCCTCCGTGATATGCAGAATTGCTTTTGTCAGCTTTGATTAAACAGCCCATGGTTTTATGTTTCCAATAAGAAAATATATCTGTGAAATACCTTTATTATTGAAAATCCTGCAATAAAAAACAATCATGGTGCCTATAACAGTTTCTAGCTATATTTTCAACTATTAAAGCAATTATTTTTTAATTTGGTTTTTTGATAAGCGAAAGCTTCTTAGAAATGCCAAGTATGATCTTAATAGAAAATAGAGTGTATGGTGAAACACCAGTTAACCAGAACACCTTTTCTGGTTAAGCAAGCATTAGATACAGCAGAAGCACAAGGGACTTGGCATGGGGAGGGCGCCTGCCACCCATCAGGGCGCCACTGCCTGAGGGAAGTGCTCCTTGCAGAGATTCTGGTCCTTCTGTTCTAACTCTCTGTGAACCAAGTCACCACCTGCCTTCTCTCTGGTGTAGCACCAGGAACAGCCCACCAGGAGGAAAGGCCCTGGATTCAGATGCTCAAGCCACGTTCCTTCAGTGTGAAATCACTACTAATTTTACCAACATAGAAAGATGACTCCCATATATTGTTAACTAAAGCATCCGTTTAGGAAACAGTAAGAATTCCGTTTTGTAAAGGGTACACCCCAGGATTGGGTTAGGGAAAGGGGCTGGGTGGCAAAGGCAGACTTAGGAGAAAGCACAACCAGATGGTTGCAATGATACAAAAACAAAAGTGGTCTGGACCAGCACATGGAAGAGAGGGCTAAGTGCAAAAACTAGTTGCATTTTGATTCGTTGGACTGCAGGTCACTGAGATTTTCATGGAGGTTACCTTAAAAACATTATTCGGGCTCAAGCACAGCCCTCATTCACTGGAACTGGATTTTAGCCATTGCTGTATAAGAGGAACTGGCCAGTCCGTTTTATCAGTCAGGAGAGGCTGGGCTATATGCATACAAGCATTGCCACCACCTCTGTTGATGAACAGCAAGCTTATTTCCCTCTCCCTCTTCTGCCCAGGGACTTCCCCGGCGGCTCAGGCGGTGAAGTGTCTGCCTACAACGCGGGAGACCTGGGTTCAACCCCTGGGTTGGGAAGATCTCCTGGAGAAGGAAATGGCAACCCACTCCAGTATTCTTGCCTGGAAAACCCTATGGACAGAGGAACCTGGTAGGCTACAGTCCATGGGGTCGCAAAGAGTCAGACACAACTGAGCGACATTTACTTCTTATTTACTCCCGCCCAGCGCAGCGGAGAAGGCGATGGCACCCCACTCCAGTACTCTTGCCTGGAAAATCCCATGGACGGAGGAGCCTGGTAGGCTGCAGTCCATGGGGTTGCAAAGAGTCAGACACGACTGAGCGACATTTACTTTTTATGTACTACTGCCCAGCGCAGGTGGGCTCAGTATAGTCTCTGGAACAGACTGACAGAGGCTTCACGCAACACATGCTTCCACAGCCACCACCAAGGCCAGGAGGAAACGTGGTGAGTTTGATCACTTCTGCTCACATGTAATTGGCAAAGCAATACTTGTTTCCTTAGTCGGTTTGGTTAGCAGGAGTCACTGCCCCAGATAACATTTAACTGACAAAATCCAGTTTCAGAACCGAAGAATTTGACATCTCCATTAAGAAAACGCCCCTAGAAAGACTCAGACAGATCTACTCTGATAGATAGAAAGCGTATATATGTGAATACACACGCATAGGTGTGCTTGTAGAAAGTACAGACGATGGAGTTAAACGTTTATGGAGCCTGGAGGGAGCCTGCAGGAGAATTTTCTGAGTAAATACTTCACAGAGGCAGAGCTGAGCCCAAGAAATGTGGCTTTGAAACCAGATCGTCTTGCCTGTTACTCTCTCTGAGACTTGCCAAGGTAAGTTCTCAGCCACTCAGCCTCAGGGTCCTCATATGTGAAGTGGATACAAAATCTACCACGCGGCTCTTGTAAAATAAAGTACCCAGGGACATAGTAGGGAGTCAGCGAATGTTAGTTGCTGTTTATTTTGCTTTGTTCAGTAAAAAACAAACAAACAAAAAACTTTGTGATTATTTGTTTTGTCTTTTTCTTCCCCTAGGTCACACCCTATGGCACGTGGGATCTTAGTTCCCTGACCGAAGATCGAACCCCTGCCCCCTACAGCGGAAGCACAGAGTCTTAACCACTGGACCACCAGCGAAGTCCCTGCCACAGATGAACATCCCTACTAATCGACATTTCTGATTGAAAGAGTAATGATCACTAACCATTTCATTTAAAATGTACATTAGCCTTAAAGGCAACTTCTCTCATTTTCTTTTACTAGATGATTCTGGCTGTGCTCTCCCAGAGGAAATGACTTGATTGAAATGTTGGGAGAGCAAGTCTGCCTTCATCCATGAAGCCTTGGAATCGTGAATGACTATTTGTTTATACTCTGAAGCCTTTCACTTTGGAATGTGAGTGCTGAACCTGAAGATCAGCCAGCAACGTGCTGATTTTCTGCTCTAAGTGTCCAAGGTGCTACAAGATGTTGTACTGTCTTATACCTGCAGCTAATATCTTCATTCCATTTCAATTCGTCCTTTTGTGTGTGTTAACACCCATTCGTTCTTTCACACAAGCTGGTCCTACAGGCCCTGATCACCCCCTCCCCTACGATTTTTTTAAGCAAAATGTTTCAATTGCCCATTGCAGTTGCAACCCGTTCCCTGCCTTGTGGGTGGTTAATATGATATTCACCTGTAGGAAGATGGATTCCTCGATTCTTGAGATGACACATGAGAAGCAGATCCAAATGAAAACACCTTCTGCTCTGGGTCTCTTACAGTCTTGGCGATGCTCACTTCAGTTCCTGGAGATGCGCATCTGAATCCAGAAGGAGCATCTGTCTCAGTCAAGACTCACAGGGATCCGCCTGGAGCCACGGTCGACAGGCCAGCCCCTTCCTCCTGCCAGCTTACAGGACAGCCCAGACTTTCTCTGCGAGTGGTCCATGGCTAATCTTAGTCTCCAATGTTTTTGTTGAGAAGCAGAACATGTCTTACGTGCATATTTAGTTTATGAGAGAGATAGCAGAAAACATCTCTTTTCTGCCCTCAAGTAGTAGGATTATGACTATGTTTTTATTTCCGTCCAAAAATTCACATAACATTAAAAGGGAAATGTAACATAGAAATTGAAACAAATTGGAAATTTCTATGGCCATAACATTTATGAGTTCAAATTTCATGTGAGCACATGGAAATAGTTAGTGAGCATAGGTTGGCAGCATCCAAATTACACCTAATAAAATGGCCACAGCGAGAAAAGTAACATAAGATCATTTACTTATCCTACCCAATTCGCTGCTTTACTTCAATCCGTTACTATTCCCAGTCAACCAGACGCAGCCAGCCTGCTCACCTTGAATTGCTGACAATGGTTGCTGGTGCTCTCTGTTTGCTTGTTGGTACTGTTTCCTTTGGCTGGTCAGAAACTTAGCAGGTGTGAAACAGAGCCCTGCTCCCTTTGCAAGCTTGTTGATCATCTGGGCCGAGCTAAGAAAGATTCGAAGGATAGAGAGCAGTTGCACTCAGCTAAGCAGTGCTCCTGGCTACACCCCAGATTAAGTCTGCAGGGTTGCAGGGGTGAGAGGAGGCATGGGCCAGCTGCTCCCTTAAGGAATCAGAGAAATGCCCTGGCTCTCTGTGCTGTGCGATGACCCCCCGGAGCAAGGGTGAGGCTCACGACCTCTCAGCGGGGCCTAGGCTCCTCTCGCTCCTCAGTCCTCAGGCTGCATCCATGACAACCTGGGCTTGTCACCGTTCTCTGTAAAAACCAGATGTTCCATCTGCATGCGGGCACATACACAGAAGTGCCCACTGACGATGCCCTCACTTCACAGACACCATGCGATGGAAAAGAGTGAACGGTCTGGGGGACCAGTGACATTGTATAGTTCTATCACGACAAGAGACCTGAGCCTCTAATCTGTCATCTCTAAACCAGGGGGAGTAATACCCATCCTGCCCACCACGCGCGGGAGGCGTGAGGATCCAGTCCAAGGAGAACGAGAGGAAACACGCACAGGTTTGGGGAACGGCCCTATCTCACCCAGATGTTATCCAGGAATACTGCGGCCTGGCATGTGCAGTGAGCTTCAGATGACTGTTTAGCCGAATTCACTACAAACACAGAAAAGATCTCCTTGGTTGGGGGGCGGGGGGCGGTGCGGTGATGATGCTTTGATGAAGCAAAGTAACTGGATGACAGGATGCCGGCCTCAGGGTCCCTCCTCTTGGGATCACCCTGACCAAGAGCCAGAAACTCCATCTGTGAAAGCTCACAGGGGGGTGTCCCTGGCGGTCCAGTGGTTAAGACTCTACTCTTCCCCAGCAGGGGGCATGGGTTCCATCCCAGGTCAGGGAACTAAGATCTCACATGAAGCACAAAAGTGACCACGAAAAAAAAAATAAGAAAAGAAAACAAGCTTACTAGGCAGGGTGGCTGGGCACCCCGCCCGCTGCCCCCACCGCCGACTGCTCTGCCCCCTCCCATTCTTTTCCCCACTCCCACTCTCCCCCCACTCGCTGCCCCCTCCCAACACTTGCACAGAAGCCGTCAGGACCACAGCCCCTCCCCACCCTCTGCTTAGAGCTAAGCGGGGAACCTGATCTCCTCAACAGACTCTGACAAGGGGCCCACAACTGAGGGGGATGGCCAGCAGGAGAGAGGAAAGGGCTCAGAAGCTCCCCCAAGTCACCGAAGCTGAGCTGGGGAAGATTCTCAACAGACTCTGACAAGGGGCCCACAACTGAGGGGGATGGCCAGCAGGAGAGAGGAAAGGGCTCAGAAGCTCCCCCAAGTTGCCAAAGCCGAGCTGGGTAAGACTCCCCGTGTATCCTTCCAGCCACATGTCCCAGATGGCCTTATGGGCACGTCCCTGCCCACAGGGCAGTCTGGATTCCTCATGAGCGGGGGGCACATAGCCTGGACAGCCTCCTCGCCCACCTGTCCCTTGTTAAATCTCCAGCACCCAGAAGAATCTGAAGCCTCGGCCTCTGGGCTGTGAGGACAATAAGCTCATTTCAACCCTGCCGTTCCTTGGCCAAGAGTGCTTGGCCCTCGGTAATAGGCGACCTTTTGTTTCCTTGAGGGTCGGTCAGTGGCATCGCAAGAGTCCAAGAGTTGGACACAACTTAGCGACTAAACCACCACCAGGCTTCCCTGGTGGCTCAGATGGTAAAGAATCTGCCTGCAAGGCAGGAGACCCAGATTCGATCTCTGCGTCAGGAAGATCCCCTGGGGAAGGGAACGGCTACCCACTCTGCTATTCTTGCCTGGAGAATCCCATGGCTGAGGAGCCTGGAGGGCTGCAGCCCATGGGGTCGTACAGAGTCGGACACGACTGAATGACTAATGAGATAGGACTCAGGTCCCTGTGCCCCACTGTAAAATGCAGGCAGCTCACCACCAGCCAAGAGCTGGTGTGAATTAACGCTGACCCCGGGTGAAACGATGGACCCAAATCTCTGAAACCTCGGCCCTCAGAGGGAAGGAAGCTTCACCCGGAGAAGATGACACATAAAATGGGTCCCTGCCCAGAAGAGCTTACACGGTAACACGTCCACGGGCAGGAGAAAAACATGTTTTCCCCATGCGGCATGTTGCTGAGATCTTGCTCTTAATGGCATAAATCTTTGTAAATCCTCCAGATTGAAAGATGAAGCAAGGGAAGCGAGCGGGTGAGGCAGGAGGCATTTCAGGCTGCCTGTGGGTAACGCGACAAGCCTCAGGGCGGGAGGGACCATGGAGGAGGGCCCACGAGGGGCAGCTGCTGCTGGTGCTGCTGCAGAACCCCCGCTTCTGCCAGCCCCTCTGAGAGCCACCAGGCTGTCCAGCCTGGCCTGGCCCACCTCCGGGCACCTCCCTTTCTCAAGAAGAGCTGCCAGCCCTCTGATGAGCCGGGGGCTTGGGTCAGCACTCTTCCTGGCACCTAACCCCAAACCAGGCACACGGAATCCGTGCACGATAAATATGGATTGCGAGAACAGATCAATTCATTAACACACCTGCAGCATACAGCCCTCCCCAAGGAACTTTCATTCCAGGACAGACATGCGATGCATCCCTTGATCACTTCTAGATGTGAGAGTCTTAACTATGTCACATGCCCAGCATGAGATCACAGAGTTATGGTTCCATTCAAGCTGAAAGGAATCTTAGATATCAGCTAGTCTGACCATTTCCTCTTCCACATGAGACATCTGATTGATTCTATCAAGTGGGGGAATATCCTAATTACTTGGGAAAACAAAACCTTAGTAACCTGAAGGCAGATCATTTCCCCCGGGGCGAGCGTAAGGACCACAAACATCTGGCCAGACCTGCTGATGGTTTTCATTAGGAGGGTTTCTCTGGGTGTTTACACTGGAAATTCTACAAGGTCAGGGAGTATATTCTGGGTGAGAAAGAAATCAGCTTTTTTTTTTTTTTTTTAAGGTTATAAGGATATACCTAGCAGTAGTAGTGAAGGTCACTCAGTTGTGTCTGGCTCTTTGCAACCCCATGGACTATACAGTCCATGGACCTCTCTAGGCCAGAATACTAGAGTGGGTAGCCTTTCCCTTCTCCAGGGGATCTACCCAGCTCAGGGATTGAACCCACCAGCTGAGCCACCAGGGACGCCCAAGGATACACCTACCAGCGAGCACATCTTTAAAAATTCTTCTAGGGCTTTCCTTGATGGTCCAGTGGTTGAGACTCCACACTTCCAACACAGAGGGCGAGGGCTCAATCCCTGGTAGAGGAACTAAGATCCCACATGCCCCCACGGCACAGCCAAAAGGAAAATTTTTAAAAATTCTTCTAAATTTAACATTTACTGAATAACCATTACCTGTAAGGTGCTCCAATATGTACCCTGTGTGTGTGCAACATCGCTCCAGTCGTGTCCGACTCTTCACGACCCCAGTGACCGTGCAGCCCGCCAGGCTCCTCCGTCCATGGGATTCTCCAGGCAAGGACGCTGGAGCAGGTTCAGGAGATATGCTCCCTGGCATCGAACCCACCTCTCTTACATCTCCTGTGTTGGCAGGCGCCAACTAGCGCCACCTGGGAAGCCCCTAGCAGGAGCCAAAGGTAAATTCAGTATCCCTGCCCGCAGAGGCTCCTGATTTTGTGAGACCCGACAAACACGTACAAATGGTCCCGACAAAGCCGGATGCGGGGGAGACTGAAGCGCCCACTCCAGCAGGGAAAGGAAGTTCAGAGAGAAAGCAGCCTGGAGGCCTTGGGCCCGGCAGACGGACAGGCAGGACGTGACCAGGCCATGAAGGGGGACGGAGGGGCTCCGGGCAGATGGACAGAGCAAGCACCGGCCACAGGAAGGACTCGGCGTGGGCTACACCAGGGATGCACGGGAATAGTTTTTATTTTGTACCAACGGTGTGTCAGGCACTTTTGAAAAATAGAATCATTCAAGACTCACAGCGCCCAGTGAATCAGGCGCCTCCATTTTCCAGAGATGGAAGCGGAACCTTGTAAAGATTAATAACGAGTCGAGTGAGGGTCAAGATGACATAACGCACACAGGGCAAAGCCGGACAGAAAGCCCCGAGGGGCTGGCTCCAGGGTCCCACTTTAGCCAGCCCACGAGGCCGCCTCTCGGGGCAGAGGGAGACCGCAAACCACGTCTCAGGGCAGCAGGGCTGGTCCCGGGGACCAGGGAGGAAGGAGGGTCGCTAGAGAAAGAGGAAGAGGAGAGAGGAGGGAGCGAGGGAGCACGGATCGAGGGAGAGAGGAGGGAGCGAGGGAGCACAGAGCGAGGGGCTGTGGCCCCGCTTGCTTCTAAGGTGGAGATGACAGTGAGTGTCAGGGTCGGAGCAAGCGGGCGACGGCCAGGAGCCGCAGCAACTGAGCGAGGTCACGGGACGGGGACCGAGGGGGAGGCCTGGGCTAGGAAAGAGTAAGGGCCATCCCTTCCCCAAGACAGGAGGAGAGGGAAGGAGGAGGCGGAAGGGAGGGCGGAAGCGAGAAAGAGAGGGTCCCCGCAGCGCCGGGGGGCTGCCCTTCTCAGCCAGCCCCGGGGGCACGCCCACTCCCAGCCAGGAGGCAGCAGGGCCAGCGCGGGCCTGAGCAGAGTGGAAACGATGTGGGCAGCTGTCGCGGGAATCTGATAGCGAGCTAAAAATGGGGCTCAGGAAGACGGCCACGGGCGCGGCAGAGCCCGACGGCAGGACTGCGGGGGCTCCGATTACTGCGGGCGCCCCAGTCCCTTCAACAGAACCGAGCAGAGGGGGGTCGGGAGGGGACGAGAGGGCAGAAAGACGCGGCAGAAGGTCACAAGGGAAAGGGAATCCAAAACTTTTGAGGACTTTGCCAAAACAGCTAACATGGACTCCAAAACACCACGGGGAGGGAGGCAACATGCGGCCAGGAGGGTCCAAGACGCACAAAGCTGGGAGGGCTCAGGGGCCACCGGGAGGGCGCAGAACAGGCTTGGTGGGAAGGCGGGAACCGGGCGATGGAAGGACAGCTCTAGAGGGCATTTCAGAGATGACGAGCTCACAGGAGGCAAGATAAGGCCCGGGTGTGGCCGTGTGCAAGGAGAGAGCCCTGATGGAGGAGGGGAGGAGAGGGGGGTGGCGTGGGGAGGACCGGAGCTTGTGCAGACAGCACCTGCCGAATGCACAGCAAGGGAGGCCAGGCTAAACACAGAGCCAGGAAGAGCTGACATTACTAGGGACGCACAGTTCCATTTCTCCTGGAACAGTGTCACAAGCAGAGCTGTTCCCCACCCAGCCCACGCCTAGAATGAAAAGGCAAGTAAAACAGGCTTCCTAGAGCTCTCCCCAAGAGGCTGGGGCCTGGGAGGAGAGAAGGGAAGCCAGGCTGAGTGAACGGTATAAATGGAGGAACGGTCCACGGGCGTCGGGGGTGGGAGAGCCTCAGATGTCGGGAGCGTCTACTTCTCTCACCTTCTGCCTTAAACAAAGCCGACCCACTCCTCTCTCCTGTGTCCAGAGCTCAAGATAAAAGGGGCTCTGATCATCCCACCCACTAACCACAGCACGAGCTCCAGACCCACTCCGCGGCTGGCTTCTTCGTCAGCTGCTCCAGGCCGATGGGGAGCATCTCCCACTCAGCCTAAGTTCACCCTTTAGACTTGTTGTTGTTTAGCCACAAGGTCATGTCCGACCCTTTGCAACCCCATGGACTGCAGCAGGCCAGGCTGCCCTGTCCTCTATCTCCTGGAGTTTACTCAAGGTCATGTCCATTGAGTCGGTGATGCCATCCAACCATCTCATCCTCTGTTGTCCCCTTCTCTTCCTGCCTTCAGTCTTTCCCAGCATCAGGGCCTTTTCTAATGAGGTCGGCTCTTCAAATCAGGTGACCAAAATACTGACGCTTCAGCTTCAACATCAGTCCTTCCGATGAATATTCAGGGTTGATTTCCTTTAGGATGGATGGGCTGGATCTCCTTGCAGTTCAAGGGACTCTCAAGAGTCTTCTCCAACACCACAGTTCAAAAGCATCAATTGTTTGGTGCTCAGCCTTCTTTACAGTCCAACTCTCACATCCATACCTGACTACAGGAAAAACCATAGCTTTGAGTAGACGGACCTTTGTCAGCAAAGTGATCCCTCTGCTTTCGACCTGGAAACAGGTTTTGCTCACCTGATTTGACCCTGGTCCTCTCTTGAGCACAGCTTTAGACTCACTATGGCAAGAACCTTTAGCCGCACCACCCTTGCCTGCTTCAAGAGAACATTTAATAAACGTTTGGCAGTGCTTAGCGCCTGCAGGGCGCGGGCTGAAGAAGCCTGTGGGAGCCATTCAGTTCCTGCGTGACTCCTCTTATAACACTTCCACCCAACAATGTCCCGCTGCTGCTTGAGCACATGGAGCCAGGAAGCCCACTCCGCGTGACACCGTCTGTCTTGCCACTGGGTGGCTCTATTGAAAAGTTTCCATTCCCAAATCTTTCTTTCCTTCATAGCCAAGTACCTGGATTTTTTTTTTTTAATATTTATTGATTTTGCATTTATTTATTCGGCTGCACCAGGTCTTGGTCGCTGTTTAGTTGCAGCGTTTAGTTGTGGCATGTGAGACATAGTTCTCTGACCAGGGCTCGAACCCCAGGCCCCCTGTGTTGGGAGTGTGGGGTCTTAGCCACTGGACCACCTGGGAAGTCCTGTTCCTTCACAGTCATGTAAAACAAGCCACATTCCTTTTCCATCTGATAACAACCTGAAGCCAAGGAGCACATCTCAGCGGAGCCTCCTGCTTCCAGGAGAAATAGCAGCAATTCCGGACACCTCTTCCCCTAAGACTCGGCTCCGGCCAGCTTCCTGCCTGTGTGTCCCGCGGGACCCACAGCAACACTTCGAGGGGTCTGCCGGGGGCAGCCAGCTCCCCAGCGCCAGCCGCGCGGTGACCTGCCGGCCGAGACACCTCTGCAGCCTTGTGTGCAGTGTCGGTACCCTTATCCCCACTGCACACCTGGAAACTGACGCAGGGAGCAGTAAGCAACGAAGCCAAGAGTCAAGTCCAGGCAACTGGATGCACCCACACCCGTGCCAGCCGCTCTCAAACTTGGCAGCCGCTGGAACCACCCTGGGAAGTTCTAGAAACTACTGAGATGGGGATCCACCCCAGAAGCTGACTTTACTGGACACCCCAAAGTTCCAAAGGTGTCCGGGTGACGGCAACGCGCAGGCGAGGTGGATGCCGACTCTGGTGTGAGAGCACAGCACCCCCGGGGCAGTCTGGCTGGTGCTGGCAGGGCTGGACTAGAGAGAGGGGAGCAGTGGAAATTTCCAAGCTTCCCCGGTGGAGGACAACTCAGGGACAGGCCCAGACGTGGGTGACGAGAGCCAGCCTTGCAGGGAGGCTAAGTGAACACTCAGCTGGGGTGAGTTTAGAGGCACTGCAAGGCCCTCATTCTCAACAACGACAACAAAAAGAACAGGAGCAACCATTTGGAGACCCACTCCTGATGCGACTCGCAGCCTCAACGGCTTCCTCCGGGAAGGACTCCTGCGGGTAACGAGGCCCACGTTGGGCCCAGAGCCACCGTCTCCTCAAAGGAGCCGCTCCCTGTCGGCTGCCAACTTCCTGACTTCCCTCAAAGCCAAGGATGGATGGAGATCTTATCCTCTTCACCAGTTTGTGAATCCCTCAGGAAAGCGGCCGGCTGCCGGCTCCACAGGCCGAGGAAGACTGGACACTTTCTCTAACCGCCTCCAAGGGTCCCTGACACTTCCATCCATCAGACGTCCGTCTGCAAAGGGCTCTCCCACTGCACCCTTTTCCCTGCCCTGGCCTTGTCTGTGGCCCCTAAGCTCAGGTTGCGTATGTGCGTGCCAAGTTGCTTCCATCGTGTCCGACTCTTTGCGACCCCACGGACTGCAGCCCGCCAGGCTTCTCTATCCACGGGGACTCTCCAGGCAAGAATACTGGAGTGGCCTGCCGCGTCCTCCTCCAGGGGGTCTTCCCGACCCAGGGATCAAACCCACTCTCTTAAGTCTCCTGCTTTGGCAGGCAGGCTCTTTACCACGAGCACCACCTGGATATTTCTTGTTCAAGCAGGAGAGTGCCTCGTCGGTTAGAGACTGCCCATCGGGTGCTGGTTCCCTGGCTGTTGCTGGAAGCTCCCACATCCGTCTGTTCCCTGGACTTGCTCTTCCCTGGACCACAGCACAGCGCCAGGACACAGGACGGTGGTGACCCTGAGATGCCCGCCGGGAATGGGGGCCCTTTTCCTCCACCACCTCCCCTCCTCCCAGAGCCCGCCCCAAGCGCCCGGGGCAGGGACTCCCCCACCCCAAGGCCATTCATATTTAACGCAAACATCTGGATGCAAATTGACTCGCTTTTGTTTTACTCCCTTTCCTCTCAGACCCTCTCTAACGTAAACTGCCTTTCATTCTAGGCAGACAGGTGCTTCCCTAGGCTAGAAATGCACCGAGTGCAGCTTGGAGCAGATCCTACAGCTCCAAACTCCGAATTTTTAAGATCTTTCCAAACGGGAGTGCGCCTCGGGGGCATTTACCCTCTGTGGAGGTCACAGTGACTCTAGGAGTCTCAACCCAGGAGAGGAATTTTGTAAACGGGGATAGGATATTAGTGGCCTGTAAGCCCCTAAGTATAATCTGTTCCCAGACCTGTAAATCCTCTTTTTCTAAAGATGAGAAAAAGTGGATGGTTTGGCAGACAACTTTGTTCCCGTCCCTCCACAGTCTATGAACCTGGCTATTTCTTGGTCTGTGTCGCCAAGACTGAGGTTCTGAGGATTTAAAGACAAGGGGAGTGGGAGAAAAGAGACCAAGAAAGGCAAATGCTGATATATTTATATATCTATCTGTTTGGGATGGCAAAAGAATTGGTAGGTGCCTGAAGAATAAAAAAATTGAACAGATATGGGATATTTATTCATGAGCTACTCACATTTCAGGGAAGGACCGTGAGGCTAATGTAGAGTTCATTCACTATGAAAGGTATAGAAAATAGAGGGGCTGACTAGGGCTGCATTTTTGCAAAGAAAAGAGTAATGACCAAGAAGCCATCCCCGGCAAATGTCTGTTTACTGCTGACTGCATTTCATTTCTTGCCTCTTTGTAAGTGTGTGTACATACTCATGAACACGCAAATTCAGGAGCTATGAGCATAGATCCTCTCTTGTGTGAGTGCTGTGTGTGTGTGTGTGTGTGTGTGTGTGTGTGAACAATGTCAGTAACTGGGGCCAGAGAACAATTCTGTTGTGATTCTTCCTAAATCCTCACAAAACATCTGCAAGGACAAAGACACCATAAATCTTTAAGAATTGCTTTTGCAATAACAACACTAGTTCAGAAAGACACATACACGCCCACGTACACGCCCACGTACACGCCCATGTACACGCCTACGTACACGCCTATGTTCACTGTCCTGCAGCGTTTACAATAGCCAAGATATGGAGATACGTAAATACCTGTGGAAGGCTGAATGGATAAAGAAGATGTGGTAAGTATCTTGCAATGGACTACTACTCAGCCATTAAAAAAATGTAATCTTGCCACAGGCAGCCACATGGATGGACCTTCAGCGTACTATGCCAAGTGGAATAAGTCACATGGAGAAAGATACATACCGTACAATGTTACTATATGTGGAATCTAAAAAACTAATCAACAAACAAAAAGCTCAAAACAAATGAACAAAAAAACCCGCAACATGTATTACGCCTGAAAGGAGGATGTGTACTGGTATCAGCAGTTCCAGAAGGCAGGCAGTGGCTACCAGAGAAGCAGGGAGGGAAAGGACAGGACGGATGGAGGGGTCAGCTGCACATGACGGACACGGGCAGCGCAGGGGAGACGGAACGATGCCCGAGGGAAGGGTGTGTGATGGCATCAGCGAGCGTGGATGGCACGTCCCCCCACAGGAGGTGCCTCTACAGCAAGGCTGGGCTCGAGTGGTGCCCAGCTCGTGCTGCGGGACTCACAGAAACCAAGAGCAAACGCTAACCTTGCTTAAGGGTCATGTTATTTGAAAACTACACAAGCAAATCCATGTGTCACCTCCATAGAGTCATCAAGAAGAATCCATGATGCTGAAAAGACTCATGGAGAATTTTAACTCTCTCACATAGAAGCTAGTGTGAGAAATACAAGATGATGATCACAGACGGAGAAGCTCTATACAGTCAACAAAAACAAGACCAGGAGCTGACTGTGGCTCAGATCATGAACTCCTTATTACCAAATTCAGACTTAAATTGAAGAAAGTAGGGAAAATTGCTAGACCATTCAGGTATGACCTAAATCAAATCCCTTATGATTATACAGTGGAAGTGAGAAATAGATTTAAGGGCCTAGATCTGATAGATAGAATGCCTGATGAATTATGGAATGAGGTTCGTGACATTGTACAGGAGACAGGGATCAAGACCAGGCCCATGGAAAAGAAATGCAAAAAAGCAAAATGGCTGTCTGGGGAGGCCTTACAAATAGCTGTGAAAAGAAGAGAGGCGAAAAGCAAAGTAGAAAAGGAAAGATATAAGCATCGGAATGCAGAGTTCCAAAGAATAGCAAGAAGAGATAAGAAAGCCTTCTTCAGTGATCAATGCAAAGAAATAGAGGAAAACAACAGAATGGGAAAGACTAGAGATCTCTTCAAGAAAATAGAGATACCAAGGGAACATTTCATGCAAAGATGGGCTCGATAAAGGACAGAAATGGTATGGACCTAACAGAAGCAGAAGATATTAAGAAGAGTTGGCAAGAATACACAGAAGAACTGTACACAAAAGATCTTCACGACTCAGATCATCATGATGATGTGATCACTAATCTAGAGCCAGACATCCTGGAAAGTGAAGTCAAGTGGGCCTTAGAAAGCATCACTACGAACAAAGCTAGTGGAGGTGATGGAATTCCAGTGGAGCTCTTTCAGATCCTGAAAGATGATGCTGTGAAAGTGCTGCACTCAATATGCCAGCAAGTTTGGAAAATCAGCAGTGGCCACAGGACTGGAAAAGGTCAGTTTTCATTCCAATTCCAAAGAAAGGCAATGCCAAAGAATGCTCAAACTACCGCACAGTTGCACTCATCTCACACGCTAGTAAAGTAATGCTCAAAATTCTCCAAGCCAGGCTTCAGCAATACATGAACCGTGAACTCCCTGATGTTCAAGCTGGTTTTAGAAAAGGCAGAGGAACCAGAGATCAAATTGCCAACATCTGCTGGATCATCGAAAAAGCAAGAGAGTTGCAGAAAAACATCTATTTCTGCTTTATTGACTATGCCAAGCCTTTGACTGTGTGGATCACAATAAACTGTGGAAAATTCTGAAAGAGATGGGAATACCAGACCACCTAACCTGCCTCTTGAGAAATCTGTATGCAGGTCAGAAAGCAACAGTTAGAACTGGACATGGAACAACAGACTGGTTCCAAATAGGAAAAGGAGTACGTCAAGGCTGTATACTGTCACCCTGCTTATTTAACTTATATGCAGAGTACATCATGAGAAACGCTGGACTGGAAGAAGCACAAGCTGGAATCAAGAGTGCCGGGAGAAATATCAATAACCTCAGATATACAGATGACACCACCCTTATGGCAGAAAGTGAAGAGGAGCTAAAAAGCCTCTTGAGGAAAGTGAAACAGGAGAGCAAAAAAGTTGGCTTAAAGCTCAACATTCAGAAAACAAAGGTCATGGCATCCGGTCCCATCACTTCATGGGAAAGAGATGGGGAAACAGTGGAAACAGTGTCAGACTTTATTTTGGGGGGCTCCAAAATCACTGCAGATGGTGACTGCAGCCATGAAATTAAAAGACGCTTACTCCTGGGAAGAAAAGTGATGACCAACCTAGATAGTATATTCAAAAGCAGAGACATTACTTTGCCAACTAAGGTCCTTCTAGTCAAGGCTATGGTTTTTCCTGTGGTCATGTATGGATGTGAGAGTTGGACTGTGAAGAAGGCTGAGCGCCGAAGAATTGATGCTTTTGAACTGTGGTGTTGGAGAAGACTCTTGAGAGTCCCTTGGACTGCAAGGAGATCCAACCAGTCCATTCTGAAGGAGATCAACGCTGGGAATTCTTTGGAAGGAATGATGCTAAAGCTGAAACTCCAATACTTTGGCCACCTCATGAGAAGAGTTAACTCATTGGAAAAGACTCTGATGCTGGGAGGGATTGGGAGCAGGAGGAGAAGGGGACGACCGAGGATGAGATGGCTGGATGGCATCACGGACTCAATGGACGTGAGTCTGAGTGAACTCCGGGAGATGGTGATGGACAGGGAGGCCTGGCGTGCTGCGATTCATAGGGTCGCAAAGAGTCGGACACGACTGAGCGGCTGAACTGAACTGAGGAAAAGAAAGGATGGCCATTGTATGCAGTTTGAAAAATCCTTCTAAATGTGATGTATCAGAAACATTAAAGCTATCATTTTGGGCATATTTACTCTAAGAGGTAAAATTCAGCCAGTTCTTTTGGGCTGATGGAGAGGCCCAGAAGATACTGGATTCTCAGCTGCAGGTATATCTGAATCTAGACATGTAATTTGTATATTTATCAACAGAAAATACAAGTTTTAGAACAGCAGTCCCCAACTATTTGGGCACCAGGGACAAGTTTCATGGAAGAAAATTTTTCCATGGACCTGGTTGGGGTGGGGGAGGGTGAATGGTTTCAAGATGATTCGTGTGATACGTGCATTGCATGTATCGTGTGCTTTATTTCTGTTATTATTACATCAGCTCCACCTCAGATCATCAGGCGTTAGATCTCGGAGATTGGGGTCCCCTGCTTCAGCAGGTTAAAGCAAACACTGTTTTAAAGCCTGACTACCCAGTCGGCGGTGAGCCCCAGCAACAGCAGCATCTCCTGGGACTCTGTTCAAAATGAGGAATCTCGGATCCCACCCAGACCTAAAGACTCAGAATCTGCATTTTTTTTTTTTCCCAAGATCCCCAGGGGATTCATACAGAAAGTCTGAAGATTTTTTTGCAGTGTATCGGCCAAAAATTCACCCCAGGGGACTTCCCTGGTAGTCCAGTGGCTAAGACTCCATGCTCCCAAAGCAGGAAGTCCGGGTTTGATCTCTGGTCAAGGAACTAGGATCCTACATCCCGCAACTATGACCCCATGTGCCACAATTAAGACCTGGAGCCGCCAAAATAAATGAATATTGGAAAAAAAAAAACACACCTCACCCCAAACCCATCACGGGGTATTGGAAAAAAGCCTCAGAGTCAACGAGGGTATTAGAGGTTGGCTGAACAGTTGACAAAAGCCAAGTGGCTTTTCCAGCTAACCTCCTAAAATAAGTCGTCAGTCCCATTTCTTATACGGTGTATCATCCTAACACTTCCAGCTACTTTGCACTAACTTGTGTGATGAATTCTTTCAGAAGCTTGCTTTTTCTCCTAAATTAGGCGATGTGACACTTGGCCACTGTTTCTTGCTTCCCTGGTGACTCAGATGGTAAAGAATCTGCCTGCAGCACAGGCAACCCAGGTTAGATTCCCAGGTCAGAAGATCCCCTGGAGGAGGCCATGGCAACCCACTCCAGTACCCTTGCCTGGGAAAATCCCATGGACAGAGGAGCCTGGTGGACTGCAGTCCATGGGGCTGGAAACAGACACAAGAGAGCAGCTAACAGTTATGAGCATATAGTGAACATACATGCCCCTAAGTCCGTTCTGTACAGACACAGCTACACTTTTTGAGAACCGTGTACTTGGCAGGCTTTCCTTCTGCCATTTGTTATCCGTACCTCACTGGCGTGTGTTAACACGGCCACTGACACTCCTTTTCAGGGCTGGATAACAACACATCCCAGCTGCTGGGCTGGACCCCTTCCCTGTTCGGGGCATTTCTAATCCTCACTGTTATCAACAGAGGTGTTGCGGATCTTTCTGTGCACATCACTGATTTCCCCCTTTCAAGGTCATGTCTGACTCTTTTGTGACCCTGTGGACTGTAGCCTGCCAGGCTCCTCTGTCTGTGGGATTTCCCAGCAAGAACACTGGAGTGGGTTGTCATTAAGGCCCAGTTCCTGACCTTGAGGATCTTTCAGGAGTTGTGGGATGCAAAGATGGCAACACCCAGGGTCACGGAGCTGGGCAGGTGCCGGGCAGAGGTGCCCGACGTGCTGGGCTCTCCCTCCCGGAGCAATGCCGTCCCCAGGCTGCCCTGCTCACAGCTCGGGGGCTGGCCTTCATGAACTGTCTCTTGGGGTCCCGAGCCTCCTGACTTCCCAGAGGGCTGACCGGTGGGGGGCTCCAGGAGGAAGTGGGCAAAGGGAGGGCAGGAAGGAGGAGTCTGTCCCTGGAGGCCACAGGCTGCCAGTTCACGTGCTCCTGGCCAAAGCTTCTGTCTGGCGCCTTCTGCCGGCTCCCGGAGCCCCGTGTCCATCTTGCCCCTCCAGGCTCAGAGCCGGCCATGGTTTCCCCATTCTCGCTTCACCTTCCACTGCTGATTTCCCGTAATCCTGCCTGCCCTCTCTCAACAGTCTGTCGTTCTCCTCAATGACCTATTTAGGATGCGCCTTCTGTTTGCTGCCAGGAGGCTGAGGGGTGTTCCCGAGGGCTGGGGGCAAGGGACGGGGACAGGGGATTCTAACCAATGGGGGCGGCGTGTGACAATCTAGCCAGACGTGTCTGCTGAGCTGCAACCCAGAAGGCAAGGACATGTGACCCAGGCATGAGGCGGGGGGCGGGGGAGTGATGGATGGGGAGGCATGTTTTTTTAAACGATTATTTAGAATTTTTTGGCTTAAGATAATCGCCCCTTTGTAAGAGGTGACAGCATCCAATAATAACTGGGGAGATTGCTGCATGTCTTGCGCAGTTTCACGCAGCATCTTACTCACAGATACCTACCAAAGAGGAGACAAGGAAGCGAGCTCCAGGTCCTTAAGCAGGAGCCCTAAGCCGCAGGGATGGCACTGGGCCACCCACACACCTGCCCACTCTGTTCATCAGCGAGCCTGCGACCTCAGCCGCAGGTCACAGCCAGACTCTAGTATCTGCCTGTCCCACAGGTTCCTGGAGTTTTCTTACCCGTCACGCGGGGAGGGAATCTTCCTGACTTCCACGCTCAACCCCACCCTTGCCTCCCAGGCTCACCTTGACATTTTGACTGATGACAGCTGGTAATCGGCTCCTCACCCTGCCCATGCTTCCTGGTCTCTACGAAAGCTCCCCCAGCTCCCTTAGGAGGGACACACTCTCCTCCACCCTGAGGTCTGGCTGTGCTCCGCCCCACATCTCCCAAGCTGGCACCCTCCAGGGCCCCCAGAGGGTACACCGGGTTTGACACCCATGGCCAACTGTAAATTTTCATTATCAGCTGAAAGCAACCATTTTAAAAGTTTTTAAGGGGAGAAGTTTATTTGTAAAGGGGAAGGCAATATTAATACTGAAGAAAAGCCATCATTTGATAAAATTCAGGAGTCAATTCTAATTTTTTTAAATATGGTAAAAACCTATATATCAAAAAAAAACAACAAACATGATATTAAACGATGAAATACTAAAGTTATTCCATTAAAATCTGGACTGTGACACAGATGCCTCCTTTTCCAAAATTATTCAATCTACTTTTACAAGCTCTCACTAAATCAGTAAGACGAGAAAATTAGCTAAAGAGTATAAATACTAGAAAAAGATATGGATATAAGTATATATGACTGTACACCTAGAAAACTAGAGATTCTATTTTTAAAACCTATTCTAAATATTGAGAGAATTTGACGAGGTAGCAACATAAAACAAATGTACAAGATTCAAAAGCTCTTATCCATGCTAGTAATAACTAGTTCTAAAAGGAATGGAGGGAAGTCCCCAGTGGTCCAGGGGTTAAGAATCCACCTTCCAATGCAGGAGATGTGGGTTTGATTCCTAGTCAGGGAACGAAGACTTCCCATAAGCCTCATGGTACAGTAATAAGTAAGTAAATAAATGAAAGGAAATGGAGTTGCAAGATGTTAATACACAAAAGTCAGTAGTTTTCCTTTTCTTTTTAATTGGCTGCTCAGCTTGCAGGATCCTAGCTGCCTGACCAGGGATGGCACCTTCACCCCACACAATGGAAGCACAGAGTCTTATGTGAGAATCACCGCTAGGAAATTCCCAATAGTCTTCCAATCTACTGGCAACGAACAAATAATATGACATTAAAAACATGGTGCAATTTACATCAGTACCCCTCTCAAAAAGATATACTTAGGTACATCAGATGAAATATCTACAAGATCTATAGGGAAAGCTACAAAACTCAGCTGAAAATATCAAAATAGGACTAAATAAACGGAAAGATATTTTATGTTCATGGATAAGAAGAATCAATATTGCTAAGATGTCGGCTTGTCCCAACTTGATCTATAGATTCAATGCAATTCCAAACAAAATCCCAGTGAGTTATGCTGTGGATATCAACAACCAATTCTAAAGTCTTCACAGAGAAGTAAAACACCCAGAATAGCCAGCACTTTTGTAAGAAGAACCAAGTTGGAAGTCTGACACTACCTGATGTCAAGACTTACTACAAAGCTACAGTAATCACGAGAGTGCGGCGCTGGCCACAGGATAGGAACTAATGGGAAAAGGAACAGTATAGACAGCCCAGAAACAGCCACATAAATACAGGCACGCGACCTTCGACAAAGGAGCAAAGGTGATATAATGGTGCAAAGATAGTCTTTTCAACACGTGGTGCTGGAACAACTGGACATCCACATGTAGAAAATAAGTAAACAAATAATGTAGACACAGACCTTGTGCCCTTCACAAAAATTAACTCAAAATGGATCCCAGACTTAAATGTAAGACACACAACTATGAAACTCCTAAAAGACAACATGGGGGAAAACCTACATGATCTTGAGTGTGGCAATGATACAACACCAAAGACACATCCATGAAAGGAAGAATTGATAAGCTGAACTTCATTAGAATTAAAAACTCTGCTCCACAAAAGCAACGTCAAGAGAATGATAAGATAAGCCACAGACTGGGAGAAAATATTTGCAAAAGACATATCTGATAAAGGACTGTTTCCAAAATAAACAAAGAACTCATAACTCAACAGTAAGAAAATAAACAACCTGATTCAAAAGGGGGACACCTCACCAAGGGAAATATACACACGGCAAACAAGCACAGGAAAACGTGCTCTGCATCACATCCTCAGGGAGGCACAAATGAAAACATCAGAGAGACGCCACTACACCCCTACTAGAGCAGTCAAAACCCGGAACACCGACACCACCAACTGCTGATGGGCACAGGGAGCAAGAGGAACTCTCGTTCATTACTGACGGGAACGCAAAATGGTACAGCTACTTTGGAAAACAGTTTGGCGGTTTCCTACAAAAGGAAACATATTCTTTCCGTTCAACCCAGAAGTCACACTCCATGGTGTTACCCAAAGGAGAGAAAAACCTAGGTGCACACAGGAGGCTATATGAGGTGGTTTCTATCACCTTTATCCCTGACTGCCAAGGCAGGGAAGAAACCAAGATATCCTTTGGTGTGTAAATGGATAAACTATGATAGATTCAGACGATGGACTATCATTCAGCACTAAAAGGAAAGGAGGGCTTCCCTGATGGCTCAGACAGTAAAGTGTCTGCCTGCAAGGTGGGAGACCTGGGTTTGATCCCTGGGTCAGGAAGATCTCCTGGAGGAAGAAATGGCAACCCACTCCAGTATTCTTGCCTGGAAAGTCTCATGGATGGAGGAGCCTGGCAGGCTTACAGTCCATGGGGCTACAAAAAGTCAGACATGACTGAGTGACTTGTCATCACTTGTCAAAAGGAAACGAGCTATCATGCCATGAAAAGATATTGGAGGAACTTAAATACATATTGCTAAGTGAAAGAAGCTGACCTGAATACCCGACACTGCCTGATTCCAACCATAGGGCATCCTGGAAAACACAGAACTATAGTGACAACACTTTGGCCACCTGATGTGAAGAGCCAGCTCATTTGAAAAGACCCTGATGCTGGTATAAACTGAGGGCATGAAGAGAAGAGGGCGACAGAGGATGAGATGACTGGACGGCACCAGTGCCTCAATAGACACGAACTTCAGCAAACTCCAGGAGATGGTAAAGGACAGGGAAGCCTGGTTCACTGCAGTCCACCAGGCCGCAAAAAGTCAGACACGACTTGGTGACTGAACAACAACAATGGAGACGTAAAAAAGACTAGTGGTTGGCCCAAGGGAGGGAGGGACGAACCGGTGAAGCATGGCATTTAAGGGCAGTGAAAATACTCTGTATGATACCCTAATGACAGATACATGTCATTACATCACCAGCCAAGCCCACTAACAATCCCCAGGAAATAAAAAACAGACTCTAGTAATAAAGTCTAACCTTTTCTTTCCGTCCATGTTGGTGTGGCTTCACTTCTCACAGCGGGCTGCATGCAGTGAAACGGCGGCGCCAACATCTCAGCGGCACACAACACCTTGATTCAAGATGGCTGCCGAGGGCAGGCTGGAGCCCGCGCAGTGGACGTGCGCCTTCGTGTGCGCCTGCGCCTCAGGAGCCCCACCCCGCCCGGCCGACAAGTCCTGTCCGCAGCCTGGCGGGAAAGTGAGTGCTCTGGAGCCCTGGCTTGAACCTCCCTATCCTCTGATGAGAGGAGGACGTTTTCCTTTGCCCTGAACCAGACTGGGTCTTGTCCTGTTGGTGTGAGTGACACTGGGCAGGAAGGCCTTTGTTGGAGCCCAACTCGAAAGGGTGGCTGAGAGTTTGTACATTTGTCTAAATCCATAGAATATACTCGCCACTGGAAAAGAATCTGCCTGCCAATGCAGGAGACACAAGAGACGGGGGGAGAGAAGGGTATGACTCCTGGGTCGGGAAGAACCCCTGGAGGAGGAAACACTCCAGTATTCTTGCCTGGAAAAATCCCATGGACAGAGGAGCCTGGTAGGCTACAGGCCATTGGGGTTGCAGAGAGTTGAACCCGACTGAGCACATGTGTGCACAGAGAACGCACAATACCAAGCTCAGCGAACCCTAACGTAAACCATGGACTTTGGGTGATTATGATGTGTCAGTGTGTATCCATCGATTGTAACAAATGTACCGCTCAGTTAGGCAGTGTTGACAATGGAGGAGGTTATGCACAGGTGGGGGCAGAGGAACCACCGTAAATCTCTGAACCTTCCACTGAATTTTGTTGTGAACCCAGAACAGCCTTAAAAATATTGTCTTAACAATTAAAAAAAGAACAAATAATCTTATTCATAACAGAGGAGAAAACAAAATACCTGTGAATTAATATAACTTCTTGTATTTCTTATACAAAACTTTAAGCTATAGAATTTTATTAAAGGACCAAAACCAAAATGTTCCTGGTTGGGAAAACATCTTCAAAGGTAATATAGTGATTTATTAAGAATTCTAATCCAAACGCCAAGAAAATGTTTACATGCTGGATAAGTAATCTTAATATTCCTATGGGAGAATAAATGTGCAAAAATTGCCAAAAACGTTTTAAAACAAAACTGGTGAGAGAGCTGCCTTTCCGTGTATTAAAACTAATTTTTTAAAGCATAATACACTCTACAGATTTGGCACAGGAACACACATAGGCGGCAAAGAAAGAGAGCAGAGAACCCAGAAGCAGAACAAAATGGGTACAGGAACCTAGAGTGTGATACAGGAAGCACATCAGTTCAAGGGTGGGGGAGATGAATTATTTCATAAATAATGTTGGGATGACTAAGAAGCATCTGAAAAAAGTTCAAACGCCCTGTTACCATACCACATTAAAAAATAAATTTCAAGAGAAATTGAGTTTCAAGAGTAATTGAGTTTTAGTGTCAAAAATAAACAGAAAAATTTAGAAGAAAACACTGGGGAAAATCTTTGCTTAAAACAGAGAAAGTCTTAAGCCAAACAAAAGTCTCAGAAGCAGGGCATTCCTAGTGACTCAGTGTAAAGAATCTGCCTGCCAGTGCGGGAGACACAGATTCTATGCCTGGTCCAGGAAGATCCCACATGCCACAGCGCACCTCAGCCCACGCACAACAGCTACTGAGCCTGCCTCTGGGGCCCAAGAACTGCAGCCAGTGAGCCCACACACGGAAACTCCCGAAGGCCACGTGCCCTAAGGGACCCAGGTACTGCAACAAAGAGCAGCCCCTCTTATAGCGGCCACAGAAGAGCCCAAGTGCAACAGTGGAGGCCGAGCGCAGCCGAAAAGAAATGAACAAAACTGTAAAAAAGGCCTCAGACGCTAAAAAAGAAAGACCGGAGATTCAGCTACGTGACAGTTTCACTATGGTGTCATGGTATCATCTTGACAAAAGACACCATGAAGTCAAAAAATAAACCACAGGCTGGAGGAAAATACTTGTATCATTATGACAGCCTCGGGGTGACTATCCCTAACCATTTTAATCCTGTAAATTAGCAATGAAAGGAGAAACAACCCCCAAAGTATACAAACAATACCATATAGATAGGCAATTCACACAAGAGGAAATGTGAATGGCCAGTACGTTTATGGGAAAAAAAGTTCAGACTCCCTAGTGATCTGAAATTAAAATGAGGTATCTTTTGACAAAGTTGACAGAATCCAACCTCTGTGAGAATGTGGAGAAATGGTCACTCTCTGGCGATGGTGTGATTTGTTGTATTTTTTGCAAATTAGAGTGTTTCAGTAAAAACTAACATTGGGCATACTTAGTAATCCCACTTTATCTTTTCTACAGAAGTAAAAGCTTCAATGCTCATATACGTGGGGTTTTGGGTTGAAGCATTATTTATAATAGTAAAAAACTAGACATCATTGGAAAGACTATCCACAGAACTGAATAAAGTATAGCAAAGTTTTGTGTACAATATTTGCATGGGTGCTAAGTTGTTACTTTAGTCCTGTCTGACTCTTTGTGACCCTATGGACTGTAACCCACCAGGCTCCTCTATCCATGGGATTCTCCAGGCAAGAATACTGGAGTGCGTTGCCATGCCCTCCTCCAGGGGATCTTCCTGACCCAGGGATTGAACCTGTGTCTCTTATGTCTCCTATGTTGGCAGGTGGTTCTTTACCACTAGCACCAAATGATTTAGCTCAAATGATTTAGCTCTTGATATACGGATCTGGGAAGACAGCCATGCTATTTTGTTAAAAGAAACGGAAAAACGAATTGCAAAATAATAGGTATAATGTGACACCTCTTCTTTAATATAAAACAATATGACATATGATTTGCATTTCTATGCAGTAGGAAATCCAAAGTTCACATCCAGTTCTGCAAAGATGGAGAAGAAAGGAAGGGAAAAGATTAAATGTTTGTTTTTTTTTAATGCTGAACTATATTGTTTAAAATTGTTTCGATCCACATGTGGCGCTTTTATAATTTTAAAAAAAAAATCAGAGCAGGCCGAGAGAATTGTGAAGGCCAGGCAGAAGGAGGACTGCCTGGGAGGGGGGCAGTGAGTGCCATGGGCCGCTTCCAGCCTTCGGATTCAGGGGGCATCCAGACTTGCCATCCTGCCTGGTGTCAGTAGTCAGTGCCCTGTGGGGTCCCTCAGCACCAGGCCACCAGCCCTGACTCACCAGGGCAGCGCCCGAGAGCCTGTTTTTCATCCAAGGTCATCCTCTTCACTCCCAAGGTCACCCTGTGGACACAGGGCCTTGGGCCTCCGGGTCTCCCTTTTCCTTAATGTTCCTCTTTAAAGAAAAAGTCAGCCTTATAAATGACTCCAACAAACTCAAACTCGTGTTATGAAATTCCTCTTAAGAAATAAATAATTGAAATGTTGAGACTCAGTGACATTTGCTTACTCAAAGCTGCGTGTTGGTGAATGGCCTTCGGCGTACCCTTGACTTCCGTTTCTGAGGAATTGCAGGTCAACCTGCCACAAACGTGGCTCCTCGTAAACGAAGGCAAGAGGTCAGAACTCACAACCGCGCTCGTTTTTCTAAAACACTAATTTTTTTTTTCCCTCCGTGTTGCAATTTACTTCATCCCTGTGATTATTCACTTGTTGGATTTAAGGAGAAGGGAAATCTGAGACTCACACAAAGAGAGGAGCCTTTTATGGAGACTTCCATCTGGGGAACAGATTTATGAGGTTTTCTGAGACCCAGAATAACTTTACTGTGATGAAGCACCAGGCAAGGCCACCCCACCCAGCTCCACGCCAGCCCCCACCCCAACCCCCTACCCTGAACGTGTGGGGCTTGGGAAAAATGAATGCAGAAAGATGCCCAGATGGAAGGATTCAGGAGGCATTACAGTAGAGACCTGAATAAAGCCGTCCTTTCTATGTAGAGTGAGTGAAATAGAACTAAGCTATTCTTTAAGGGCTGGTCTGTTGTTTTGTTTTTTTTTCTAATGACTTCTCAACCATGTGGCTGCTTGATCTGAAATACAGGGAAGGAAGTGACAGGGCGCTGTGGCGGGGCAGCTGCCCATCTCGAGCAAACATGTGCAGGATGTCAGAAGGAACAGCAGTGCCAGGAGCCAGCATCGCACCCGCCTGGGTCATCCCCCTGCAAACCACACACTGGCCAGTAACAGAAGAGCAACGGCTTGGCGGGACCCGACATGGAATTACAAGTGGCCAATTTCACAGCAAGATTCAAAGCAGGAAGCGAAGTAGCTTTGCCGCAAGTTTATTGTCAGAAACAGCTTTCCAGTCTTTTGGGGGGGGTTTTGGCTTCACAATACCGTATTGAAAGGGGACCCCAAAGTGCTCTTCCGGGAGAAACTAGAAAGCCTATTAACCCTGCCTGCTAAAGATGGCAAGCAAAGTGAAGTGAAAGTCACTCAGTCGTGTCTGACTCTTTGTGACCCGCCAGAACGCTGCAGTGGGTAGCCGTTCCCTTCTCCAGGGGGTTTTCCCAACCTGGGGATTGAACTCAGGTCTCCCACATTGCAGGTGGATTCTTTACCAGCTGAGCCACCAGGAAAGCCCAAAGATGACAAAGAATAGGAGAAAACACAGACAAAAACTGAAACCAGGGCCTCAAACAGGAACAACAGAAGCCTGGGAATTCCCTGGCAGTCTAGTGGTTAGGACTATGCGTTCTCACTGCCGAGGGCCTGGGTTCAAGCCCCGACTAGGGAACTAGGATCCCACAAGCCATGTGGCACAGCCAAAAAACAGAAACAAACAAACAAAAGAGAAACAGCAGAGGCCTGATCCCTAAGCTGGAAGTGCTGATAGCAGTACTATTCCCAGCAGCCAGAGGGTGGGATCAACCTGAGCTGTCCATCCACTGGTGAGTCAACAGAGAAAAGGAGATGGATGCATACAGCGGAAAACGAGTCAGCCCGAAAACGGAAGGGGGTTCTGACACACCCCACACCATGGATGAACCCAGAGGACATCATGGTCGGTGAACTAAGTCATCCCCAAAGGGCAAACGGTATTACTCCACCGACACGAGGCCCTTCCAGGTAATCAGACCCACAGAGACAGAAAGGAGGGTGCTTGCCAGGGCGTGGGAGGAGGGAGGCTGGGGAGTGACTGTTTACTGGGGACAGAGGTTCAGTTTGAGAAGATGAAAAAGCTCTGGAGATGGACGGGGGTGATGGTTCTGCAACAATTGACTCTACTTAAACCCTCTGAACTGTACACTAAAAAATGGTCAAAATGGTAAATGTAATGTTATGCATATTTTAGCAGCAGAGAAAAGCAAACAAAGCTACCCGAATTTAACAAGCATGATTTGAAAATCTTCCACACTAAGGACACGTGTGCAAGCAAAGCCACACATTGAGAAAACAGGATTAATAATCCAGTTCAGGTTTGGCTCACAAACATCTCACTGAAAATGAAAGCACGTCCACTCAACTCTTGCAATATTTTCACCCAAAGTTTGGAAGTTCCTAAACAGTACATGTTCCCCCAAATCTGAATTGCTTCCCTGCTCATTTCATTTCCCAATTCTCATCCTGTTTGCTTGTGACCAGAGGTATGTTTGCCAACCATTGATTCACATGTTTTCAGGGCAGCACGCTTGCTCTGTATCAGATGTAACCTTGACCCCAAGCTCCTTCCGAAGACCCGAATCCAGTCTCCCTTTGGACAGAGGGGCTGGCCTGGTGAAGACAGGCTTCCTTAGGGTGGGAGACAGGGGCATGCTAGGCAACAGCAAGTTAAAAATAAATCCAGTGCTCTTCAAGTTTCAGTTCATGAAACAGCACACGGCAGTGAATGCTGGTGGGAAATGCTAGATCAGCGTGCATTTCAATCCTGACTCTGCCCTGAAACTCATTCTGTGATCTTGGGCAACAGCAAGTTTCTGAACCTTGTCCTCTGACTGCCAGTGGGGAAAATCGTTGTAATTTCAGAGGGCAGAGTTCTCAACAGGAGGGGCCGGGGGGAGGGAGAGAGAGTCCTGCTGAGGGTGGCAGGACAGATCGTAGGTGGTACCATGCCCAGCAGTTATAACGTACTCCACACCAAAGACGGTCATTGTAATCAGAGCTCTGAGAGCATCTGATAAGGCCAGGCGCTGAAGGCATCAGGCAGAGCACCTACTAAGTAGTCAGTGTTAATAATATCAGCTCCCTTCAGCTCTCTAAGCAAAAGGCTTTTGCAAAGTTCCTTCTGGTCCGAGTCTGTCCTTTTGCATCCCTTCAAATCTTCCCTTCAAAATGACATGGTTGTTTTTTGTTCAGGCGCTCAGTCATGTCCAACTGTTTGTGACCCCCTGGACTGCAGCGCAACAGGCTCCTCTGTCCTCCACTATCTCCTGGAGTTTGCTCAGACTCATGTCCACTGAGTCAGTGACATCATCCAACCATCTCATCCTCTGTCACCCCCATCTCCTCTTGCCCTCAATCTTTCCTGGCATCAGGGTCTTTTCCAGTGAGTCGGCTCTTCATATCAGGTGGTCAGAGTATTGGAACTTCAGCTTCAGCATCAGTCCTTCCAATGAATATTCAGGGTTGATTTCCTTTAGGATGGACTGACTTGATTTCCTTGCAGGCCAAAGGACTCTCAACAGTCTTCTCCAGCCCCACAGTTTGACAGCCTCAGATCGGCATACAGTGTACATGAAACATGGGGCTTAGCCTTCATCATGCAGGTTTTCACTCATCATGCAGGTGGCATTTCTCGAGCATCTTCTGTGCGCAGGAAGCTGGGTCTGGCGGAGGCAGCAGAAACCAGACCAGGAACAGAGGACTTGCTTCACAGGAGGTGGGCAGCCCCAGGTGTACAGACCGCCCAGGCCATGGAAGCGGGCTCACTCGCTGAGGGCTGAGACGACTGCAGGTCTCGGAGCAGGAAGCTTGGGAGGTTGTCTGCTGACCCTCATAGTTGTAATGCACAGTCCTCTGTACTCCTGGGTGGCTTGAAAGCAAAGTGCCCAAGTCACTAGGGCAGAGCCCAGATATCATTCTTGCCTCGTTTTAAATCCAGAACTGAGCTCGGGCCTTGCAGACAGGCAACTTTGCACGATGGCGACAAACAGAAGCATAAACATTAGCGGATTTAAATATTGGCTGAACCATCTAACAGTGGGGTAACCTCAGTTAAGAACTTCACCTCCCTGGGCCACCATTTCCTCATCTATCAAATAGGAAGGAAAAAAAAAATTTCTGCCCTTTTGTGAAGATTAACTAGGGCAGAGCCCATAACACAAGACTGGTTGCTGTTAAGTCGCATCTGACTTCGTGACCCCACGGACTGCAGCACATCACGCTGCCCCGTCCCTTACCATCTCCGGGAGTTTGCTCAAGTTCATATGCATTGAATCAGTGATGCCATCCGACCATCTCATCCTCTGAACACAAGGGTTAGCACATAGTAACTGCTCAATAAATAATGAATAAGCTCACAGCCTGGAGCAAGACCAGGCTTTCTGCTCGCAGTAATAATACCCAAATGCATTAGCTTTTGCTACGTGACAGGTACTGTGCTAAAAGTCTTGCATATACATGGGGACTTCCCTGGTAGTCCAGTGGCTAAGACTCCGCACTCCCAATGCAGGAGACCCAGGTTTGATCCCTAGTCAGGGAACTAGATCCCGCATGCTGAGACAACGACTTTACAGGCTGCAACTAAAGACTCCACACGCCACACTGAGGACGGAAGATTCCACACACCACAGCTAAGACCTGGCCCAGCCAGATTAATAAACTTTTTTTATTTTTTAACTCTTACATATAGAACAAGTATCTCAAATTTCATTCTAATTTTATGAGGTAAATCATATCTTTTCCTAGATGGAAAAAGCAAAGCTTGGAAAAACGAAACATCCTGAGTATGAGCACAGAGCCAGGATTCGAAGCCCAGTTGAAGTGCTGGAAACCACTACTGCACCTCACGTAAGGCAACGTGATAATCCCACTCACCCAGCGAGCGTGTCAGGATGAGGCCCTCTCACCTCCCTACGAGTAGGGGTCCACCAGGGTCCACCATGGCACAGTCTGTGTGAAGAAACAGACGATGCTAAGTGAAGCCTTCTGCAAAGGCACGGGTCCTGCTCAGAAAACCGCAGTCTAGCAGGAAAGGCAGGCACAGCGCATAGAACTAATCACCTTAGAAATGTGTTTGCAGTATTACTCAGCCATCACGAAGAATGAAGTAATGCCATTTGCAGCAACATGGATGGACCCAGAGATGATCGTACTAAGGGAACTAAGTCAGAAAAGCACATGTTATATAATATCACTTATATGTGGAATCTAAACTACAATACAAACCAATACAATCTACGAACCAAAAACAGACTCACAGACATAGAGAACAGCCTTGTAGTTGCCAAAGGGGCGGGGGTGGGGAGCAAAGGATTAAGAACTTGGGGTGTGCAGAGGTGAACTGTTATATACAGGAAGGATAAGCAGCAAGGTCCTACTATACAGCACAGGGAACTCTATTCAACATCCTGTGATATACCACAATGGAAAAGAATATGAAAAAGAATATATTAACATATATGTGTAGCTGAGTCACTTTGCTCTATGGAAGAAATCAACACAACATTGTAAATCAACTATACTTTAATAAAATTTGTTTAAAAAGCAAAAGCCAAATTGAAGTAATGAAGACTATGTCGGGAATTTCCTGGCGGTCCAGTGGTTAGGGCTCAGTGCTTTCACTGCCGGGGGCCTAGGTTCAGTCCCTGGGGAACTAAGATCCTGCAAGCCACTCGGCACAGCCAAAAAAACAGAAAAATGTTCACAGATTAAGTGATTTTGCCAGTGCTTAGGAGTTTACAAATGAGTACTGAAAGCTCTTCGTTTGAAAACACGTCCCGGCCATGTGTGTGGTGTGCAAAGTCCCCTTTCCACATAGACACAGTGTTTCCCTGGTTCTCTGCACGTGGGTCCATCTGTGCTCGTCCACCGTGGCCTTGGCCAGTCCATCATGGCCCCAGTCCTCCAAGCCAAGCCTGACTTCCATGTCCAGGATCAGGACCGACCCCAGAAAGTGGGGTTTACGGACCATCAACTCAACCCACAGGTACTTTTCATCTTCCTTGACCTCATCCAGCATTGCCCACTCTTTCACCCACCTGTGGTCTCGTGGGTTGCTCCAGACACCACAGCCCTGCCCAACACTTCAGGCCCAGAAAATGAAATCTCTCATTCCCCTCATCTGGAAATCCTGCAACTTCTGGGAATGTGCTTAGGATCCCAGTTCTTCTCAAATCCCCCAGAACGGGGGGCCAGCTTTGCAAGGTCTGGGGCTTGCCTTCTGAGGGCCGCCACAACCCCCAGGGAGCTCGGGCACCTGCTCTGAGTCATCTATCTCCCCCTGCCACCTTGACCTTGGCTGACTGGACCCCAAAGTGGCCACCTAGGGACCAGCCTGAGTTGGACACTGTGACCCCAACTCCAGGCCCATCCTCAAACTAGACCTTTACTGCTAAGGATTTTGGAATATAATGCACACAGATGGTCACAGGAAGCAGGGAGTCGGACAAGTAATGGCAGAAAAGGGAGTCTCCAGGCAGCAAGAAGAAGAGCAAAGAAGCGGCGGGACAAGAGGGAAGAGAGAGGAAGTTCCGCAGTGGCGGGTACCACCATTTCTAGGGGGAGAAGAGCTGGTTGCCAGGGTAACGCTCAACCTTCAACATCCTTCGCATCCCTGAGAGGCCTGTGGCAGCATCGCCCACCTCCCCTCTTTCTCTGGGTGTCCCCCCACCAAACCCCATCACTTGCAGCAACTGACCTTGGTCTCCACACTTCACCTTCTGAAATAGCCCAGCTGACTCAGCTAGCAGCCTCCAGGGACTGCAGTCCATCCATGAGGCCTCACGTTCCACTGAGCCACATACCCAGGCCTGTCCTCAGAGCCGGCTCCCAGGACCGGCTCAGGCCCCAGAGCAGGAAGACCTGAGCTCTGTGCTGTCCTCTGAGGCCAGTGACAGGGCCTGACCTGCAGCCATTTCTCATCCATGAGCTGATGAAAATGGCTCGGCACTCAAAGGCCCACCAGATATCGCTGCCTGGGACCACCCCCTGCTCCTCTGCCTGCCCCTCTCTGACCTCCTTCCCCTGCCTGTACAGTCAGGACCATAAGACCTATGGTCATGTAGGCCAGATCACACAAAACAAGTGGGTCGACATGAAACCCTCTGTCAACGTTGAGCCTTACCAACCAAAGCAGCGGGCTTCCCAGGTGGCTCAGTGGTAGAGAGTCCACCTTCCAATGCAGGAGTCGCAGGAGACCTGGGTGCAATCCCTGGTTCGTGAAGATTCCCTGGAGGAGGACATGGCAACCCGCCCCAGGACTCCTGCTTGGAAAATTCCATGCAGAAGAGCCTGGCAGGTTAGGGTCCACGGGGTCACAAAGAGTCAGCCACGACTGAGCACGAAACCAAAGCAGGCTCCTGCAGCGGGGGCACCCCAGGAGTGAGCTACAAACGCAGAGCCTTTGGCCCGGCCCAGCCCTACCAACCAGAATCTGCGTTTCAGCAAGACCCACAGGGGATCCGTCTGCAGTCAGAGACTGAGAAGTGTGATTGAAAGAACAGGGAAAACGCGCCTTACTACCCGCAAGTCCCCACCAGCCTTCCCCTCCTCCTCCCCACCCCCAGGAGAGGCACTGCCCCCTTTCTGAAGTCTAGAGCTGGTGTTCCTAACCAGCTGGCTCATCAGAATCCCTTGGGCCAAACTCCAGGCCAATTAGGTTAGACTGTCTTGGGAAAAGGCCCAGCATCAGTATATTTTTCATTCCCCAGATGCCTCTGTTGCGGACCCCGGGGAAGCACACCCCAACCCGCCAACCGCACTGCCCCTCCGTAACCTGGATTCTGTCGTCCCCTGGGGATTTTGCTCCCATACCACGTGCCCCGTCTCTCTCCAGAGTGGACCCTCGCTACCCCTCTGCTCACTCCCTGCCTCTGCTTTATCCACTGAGCCGCCTTCCCGTCTCCACCCGCAGCTTGCTTTTCGCTTGGGCTCCCATCACTGTGCCCTGTGGCCCTCCCTTGACCAGAGTCCAATAAATATTCACAGACGTGAGGTTTTAAGCGTGTGCCCCTGTGCTCAGTTGCTCAGTGATGTCCAACTCTTTGTGGTCCCATGGACTGTAGCCCGCCCAGTTCCTCCGTCCATGGATTTTTCAGACAAGAATACTGGAGCGAGTATCCATTTCCTTCTCCAGGAGATCTTCCCCACCCAGGGATCAGACCTTCATCTCCTGTTTCCCTCTGGCATTGGCAGGCAGATTCTTTACCACTGAGCCGCCTGGTGAGAGCATTTTTAACCTTGCGCGCTGACGGAGCCCTCTTCTGGAGGCCAACCTCCCTTTGATCGCGCCCTTTCCCCAGCTATCGCCCTCCGTTCCTCTGGAGCCAGCGACGAGCCAGCCTCCACATCCTCGTTAGGGGATGCTGCCCTCGCCGAGCCAGCTCACCTCTGCCACCGCCTCCGCGGCCGCACACCAGCCTTCAGACCCTCGGCCAGGCCAGAGGACTCTGCAAAATGTGGTTCGTTGTTAAGAGTTCACTGCTTTGGGGTAAACAAGGGAGGATTCTTCAAAGGGCCTCCAGTTTCCAGGGAACAATAGATCAAGGAGGAGCCCCAAGAAGGCAGAGTGGTTTGGGTCCCACCTGGGGAAGGCCTGCCCTGGACTGCGGCTCTGAAGACAGCTTTTTCCTCCCGTGGAAGTGAGCGGGGAGGGACTTCCGCCTGGACCGGAAGCAGGAGCCAGAAGGGACCGGGAGAACACACACGGGCGGACCTCGCAGACGCCGCAGGCTGCGTTCCAGACCGCACAATAAACCGGGTGTCCCGAAAGGGCAAGTCACACGCAGGCTTTGGTTTCCCAGGCGTGTGAGTGATGTCTGCACTCCACTTGTAGTCTATAAAGTGCACAAGAGCGTAATGTCTAGAAAACCAGTGTACATACTTTAATTGAAAATACTTTATTCCCTGGTGATCCAGTGATTAAGTCCTCACCTTCCAATGCAAGGGGTACCGGTTGGAAAGCAGAAGCAACATGGTTACAAATTCAATAAAGACTTTAAAAATATTTTAATGCTGAAAAAAAAGTTAACCATCATCTGACATCACAGGGTTGATACAAACCTTCAATTAAAAAAAAGTAATCACAGTATTCTGCAAAGTGAAATAAAGTAAGCCTTTATTTCTTAAGGAAACGGATAGAAGCTCCATGGCTCCATCCCGTAGATGAACAAAGGAATCAGAAGCTCATTGGTCTAGGAGTCAGTTAGGGACACTGCCAGGGTTCTCTGATAGTCTCCTCCCTGCCACGCACGCCCATCGCCTGCAGCAACTGCCGGACTGGAAGATAAGCCATTGCTCACGACTTAACCTTCAGTCACTTTACTCACCGAGGACGTCATCAGTGCCACCTCCCTGCAAGGAGAGAGGAACACAAAAGGTCACTAGAGAAACACATGAGGTTGTGACAGAGCCCCTGACCCAAGGACCCCCAAAGTCTAGAGGGGAAGAACAGACCATAAACAGATCACTACAGTGATTGCTGTTGTTCAGTTGCTACGTCGTGTCCAACTCTTTGCGATCTCATGGACTGCAGCTCGCCAGGCCCCTCTGTTCTCCACTGTCTCCTGGAGCTGGCTCAAATTCACGTCCATTGAGTCAGTGATGCCATCTAACCATCATGCGCTCTAACCTACAAAGTGCGGCCAGTGGTTTGACATAAAAAGGTAAGTAAGTAACCAACCTCCGGGACACAGGGGAGGGACCTGCCCAGCGGCCAGGAGATAAAGTGAGGTTTTTGATCCTGAGGCCGCCAAAGCCCCAAGGACAAAAGCAGGGACTCACAAGAACTGCTGATCCCTTTCATCTCTTTTTTTTTCCTTTCCATTCCCCATACATTAATTTACTGCAATGAGGAAATCAAAGACTACAGTTTTTAAGGTTTTGTGTCAAAACTCTGAAATGGTTGTACTGTTCCCACCTGCAACTGTGAGAATGTCGTCTTCCACAATCCTGCCTCCTCCTCTGACTCATCCTCCTCCTCCTCTGACTCCTCCGTGAACCTTTTCCTAGTTGCTGCATAGGAAATGGACAGCTCACCTTCTTACACTGCAGGGTAGGTCACAAGTGTGACCAAGAATCCAGTTTCCTACAGAGACATGTTAAATGTGGCTAAGCTGCCTCACCCAAGCAGCTGAAACCCAGAGCAGAGGCAGGGTGTGGATGGTACCTTCCCAGATTCAGGGCTCTGGGAGGTATGTGGTGCTTCTGGAAACAGCACATCCCAGCGGAGAGACCAGAACCCCGTCAAATTCCTCCTCTGCCAGCACTGCACTGGGACCCTGGGAAGCTTAGCTCACTTTCTGAGATTCTGCTTCCTTGGCGTCATAAGTTGGAGTTTCCAGGATGTAGATGCTGAGATGGAGCTTGGCTTGCGGAGCATTTATTAGGCTCCCCAGGTGGCACAGTGGAGAATCCGCCTGCTAATGCGCTAGACCCTAGATCCACCCCTGGGGGGGGAAGACCCCCTGGAGAAGGAAATGGCAACCCACTCCAGTGCTCTTGCCTGGGAAATCCCACGGACAGAAGAGCCTGGTGGGCTACAGTCCGTGGGGTCGCCAAGAATCGGACACGACTGCACGCGTGTGCTGAACACCAGCACCTGCAGAGAGGGGGGTGAAGCAGTCAAGTTCAGGCAGAAAGAGAAGCTGAACTTGGACAAAGGCTGAGCTGGTCCCATGGGGATTTGGGGAGCATATGTTGGTCCATCAGGGCTGGGGCTTGATGGCCAGGCTTTTGTCCTCCTGCTAGGATCCACTCGTGTACACAGCCCAGGGTACACACGACTCTGAACAAGAAGCTGATGGCCGCAGGCTCTGATGACTGCATTCCTCAAGGCAGGAGCTACAAGCCTTTCTTTGGAGGCCCCGGGCGGGGCACCTCCATGCCCACCAGTCTCGTCTGTAGGAGGATGATGATGGTAGGACCTACCCTATGCTGTGGTGACCTTGAAATAAGCCCGGCATTCAGCACACAGCACACCTGGGACAGAGTGGCACCTGGTGCCCTAGGACACGTGTGCTGTGATTGCCAGTGGCATCACAAGCAGAGTAAGATGGGAGGAAAGTGGTTCCCTTTCTTTAACTCATCCAGCGCATACGAAAGGACCAGCCCACGTGTGAGGCGCTGCTCTGTGACCGGAAGTGCTGGTCTAAGTTTCCATGTGGTTAACAGGTGGCCAGGGCCGCCCTCATCAAGAAGAGGACATTTGAGCCAAGACTCGAAGGAGGCACAAGTTGGGTGGGGGAGCTGTGCGTGCCCTTTGGAGAGAGTGTGCCTAGTGTTCAAGATCAGGGGACAGAAACAGCATGAGCAAGAGGAGGGCAGAGCTGAGGTCAGAGAGGTGATGAGACCACTTCCAGGTGGGGTTTTGTGCTGAACAAAATCACACTCGGATGAAGTCAGATCTCACCACCAACTCAGAGGTTCAGAAATGCAGGTGACACAGCCCAGTGATAAACACCACCCTGGGCTTTAATCAGCAAAACGAAGACCGTGGGAAACTCTATAGGAAAAACAGCCTGGCTTCTCCAAAAACAAGCAAAAATTGAAAAATGGCAAGGAAGAAAAGGAAAAGGAGAGCTATAGATTAAACGCCAACATTTTGGCCTCCTGATGAGAAGAGCCGACTCTTTGGAAAAGGCCCTGATGATGGGAAAGATTGAGGGCAGGAGGAGAAGGAGGTAACAGAAGATGAGATGGTTGGATGGCATCACTGACTCTGGACATGAGTTTGAATAAACTCTGGGAGATAGTGAAGGACGGGAAGTATGGCGTGCTGCAGCCCATGAGGTTTCAGAGAGTCAGACACGACTTAACAACTGAACAACAAGAAATAGATTAAAAAAGACAGGCATGTAAGTCAACCCTGCAATGTAAACCTTATTTGGATCCCAGTTCAAGCAAGCAAACTGTCTTGTCATCAGCATCATCAAAAGCCCCATCTTATAACTAAGAAACGTCAGTGCTGAGCAGAAAAGTACTGATAATAAGTAATTACCCTGGAATCCAGCCAGCCCACCCTAAAGGAGATCGGTCCTGGGTATTCATTGGAAGGACTGATGTTGAAGCTGAAACTCCAATATTTTGGCCACCTGACGCAAAGAGCTGACTCATTTGAAAAGACCCTGATGCTGGGAAAGATTGAGGAGGGGAGGAGAAGGGGAAGACAGAGGATGAGATGGTTGAATGGCATCACTGAGTCAATGGACATGAGTTTGGGTGAACTCCAGGTGTTGGTGATGGACAGGGAGGCCTGGCATGCTGCAGTCCATGGGGTCGCAAAGAGTCGGACACGGCTGAGCAACTGAATTGAACCCTGGAATGATTCAAGTGGCCACGTGACCTAGGAAAGGGGGACGATGCATCTGGGATCTGCTGTGAGTTCAGGGCGGCCTTCATTCCCAGAGCTGCAGATAAGCATTAAGATAATAACTCTGCTTCACTTTCCCATATTCCTGTCTGAGGTGAGCAAGGAGGCGCAGCTGCAGGCTACTCTGGTCAGTACGGCCAGCAGGCCCGGGAACATTCCTGATCTGGCCTGTCTCGCCTCCCTTCCTTGTTTTGTGTGAGAATCGAGAACTCAACCGCTCAGCCTCCGGCCGTGTACAGGGCATGAGACGTGGTCATCGCTCCCTGCCGTCCTCTCCCGGCTCTGAGGAAATGCTTTGTCGTCTGCTCAGGGCTGGGATGGGGAAGTCCCAGCTCGGCCTCTAACTAGACCTGAAGACTGACTGTCCTCCTGACCCCTTTATGCTTTTCCTTTCCTTGAAAGAAGGTTCACTCTGTCTCCCCTGCAAGCCGAATGCTCTGTGTGATTTTCTTAAACGTTGTAGGTAGGAAGGCAGTCTCTGAATTAGATGGTTTCTACTGGGCGTCCCTGATGGGTCAAGTAGTAGAGAATCCACCTGCAACGCAGGAGATGCGGTTTCGATCCCTGGGTCAGGAAGATCCTGGAAAAGGAAATGGCAACCCACTCCAGTATTCTTGCCTGGAGAATTCCATGGGCAGAGGAGCAGGCTACAGTCCATGGGGTTGCAAAGAGTCAAACACACACACACACACACACACACACACACACATTGAACTTGCAATGCCCTTCCATCTGAAGCCAAGAGAATACAAAAATGGATTTTAAGAGAATACAAAAATGTACCAAATGTTACCTTTTTTTTTTTAGTTTTGTAACATATGCTTTTTCCTTTTTAAATTAATTTGATTTTACTTTGTGTTATTTAAACCTAAATTCAAGCTGATAGAGAAGTATATCTAATAATGTGGATGGTCATTGTTATTCCTAGAGCTTACCATCAGTGAGATCTTGCAGTCTCAGAAGATGCTGGAATATCACTCTGCTTTCTTTAAATCCTTAAGGTGGTTAATCTGGAACTATATATTTGGTGGCTCAGACAGTAAGGCGTCTGTCTACAATGCGGGAAACCCGGGTTCAATCCCTGGGTCGGGAATTTCCTCTGGAGAAGGAAATGGCAATTCACTCCAGTACTATTGCCTGGAAAATTCCATGGACAGAGGAGCTTGGTAGGCTACAGTCCATGGGGTCACAAAGAGTCAGACATGACTGAGCAACTTCACTTTCACATACATACAACTGCTCTGTTGTTGAACAGGTAGCCACAAATGGCTAGCAGCTATTGAATATTTGAAATACAGATGGTCAAAACTGTGATGTGCTGTAACTGTGAAAGGCACATTGAGTCTCCAACATTTTGCAAGAAAAAAATGTAAATTGCTTCAATAATTTTAAATGTATTACATGTTAAATGACAACATTTTATGTATATTTGGTTAAATAAAATGTCATTAAATTTTAAAAAATGCAATAGATAACTGATACTGGATAAACTCTAATTTTCATCCATCAGAGGGAAAAAAGAGAGAGGCTATAGAAATTTAGCTCCAATTCCAATTATGCTGCCTTAAGACATCTACAGAAGAGCAGGAATTGGCAAGAATGTGCTTCATCCAAAAGCTCATTAAAGGCACATAGCTTCCCTTTAGGAATCTGCTGGTTGGACCTCAGGGTTTAAAAAGTGAGTTTATTTTGCTCAGCCACTAACTGTAATTTGCATTTGGCATTAGCCTGTTAGAATGAGTAACTTCCCGCTTTCTTGCACCAAGCACATGGCTCACATTTTAACATGAAAGTTCTTTTCTCCACCGTCCATACCATTCTTCAAAATGGTAGAGAGAAATGGGAAGGAAATCAGGCATGGAAAAAAGAAAAACCCTGTGAAAAGACTGGCTCCGTGTCCAGAGTGGAGAGTTCCTTTCATGCCTGCAAAACGAACATGGATCCTGAACAATTAGAAAATTCTGCGTGCCTCTCCCCTCCAGGTAATGCCCGTCTGAACCTCAGTATTTCTTGGGGTCAAAAAAAAAAAAGCCCAAGTGGAAGAGAGAAAATCCAGGTCAGCTGCAGCAGAAGGAAGCCTGGCCAGAAAACAAGTCCACTGGGACAGAGGGAGTTATTCAATCTGCAAGCCTGAACAAGACCCGAGTTCTTCAAAAGGGGGTGCAGCATGCTGGAGACAGCAGTGGGGAGCCCTGGGGAATCTCAATCACCTTTTCTGAAAGGACAGCAAGGGATCCAAAGAGTTTCTGAGACGATGCACATTCCTCACACAAAACACAAACTTCTTGCTGCAAATCCACAGCTTTTCCAAGTATATCAAAAATTAATTAGAAAAGTTGTACCTGGCCCCTTTTCTTTCTATTGGGGATGTTTTATTAACCTGAAGTTTCTGAACATACTAGTCTCTGAATAAATAAAATAGGAGAAAGTCTATATAAAAGCAAGGAGAAAGTACTTTTACGGGAATAAACCGGATACAGATTCTGGGCTGCATACTTAACTGTTAAGGACACCCAGACACGCAGCAGAAGCGCTGGCCTTTGCCACATCAACCAAGCTAAACGCCTGTAACAGCCCCTGTCCTGGACTCTTGATGTTATCCAGAAAGAGCCCAGTGTTCTCACGATCACCGTCTCATTCCTATACACAACATCCCCTGACCTTCCATTTTGTAACTATAAAAAAGTTGGGTGCCAAAAGACTAACTGATTTGCCCCAGGTCACAGGGTCATTAGCCAGGACCTACACGCCAGGCGAGCAGACAGAGCTCACGGGAAGCCAGCCACACCTCGATGGGCACAAAAATCATATTTTAGTGTTTCAGCAACCATTTTGAACACGATCTTTCACCCCCAAACCACATTATAATAGAGTTGTCGCTTCTGTTCCAAGAAGGCTCTTTGAAGGTGCAGAGTTCAACAAGCTCTTCCTTCACCCAAACAGGTTTGCCCAGCCTTCCCCATCCAACAGGTGGGAGGAAGTGGAGGCTGGGAACCAGGACCTTCAAACACAGCCAACTCAAAACAGAGTCCAGCCAGCACCGCCGCAAGTTCCCCACCCCGGGTATTTGACTGATTCCCACTGGGTACGTAAGGCAGGCCCTTTGCGCTTGATGTAAATGGCAACGAGCCAGTGAGGCCCCTGAGACATGTCCTCCACGTGCCCTAACACTGGCCCCTCGCTACAGGGCCCTTCAGGATCGCGCCCCAGTTCTCAGCCCCAGCTGTCCTGAGCTGATGCCAGTCAGGGAGTGTGCCTCCCACCTCCGGGCCTGAGCAGATGTCCAGCCCACTCATCCTCCATGTTATCTGCTGCTTCTTGCAGGAAGCCTTCCCGGCCTCCCTAGACCATACTTTTCCATAGTGCCCTGTCTCACTCCTAGTGTGGACTTTAAGACAGCACCATACACGGTCATGTGGGATGAAAGTGCTAGTCACTTAGTCATATCTGACTCTTTGTGACCCCATGAGGCTCCCCGTCCATGGAATTCTCCAGGCAAGAATACTGGAGTGGGTAGCCATTCCCTTCTCCAGGGGATCTTTTCGACTCCCAGGATCTTCTCAACTCCCAGGATCAAACCTGGGTCTCCCCCATTGCAGGTGGAGTCTTTCTTTGCAGTCTGAGCCACCAGGGAAGACTGTTCATTTGTCTGTATCCCTGACCTAGACCGTGAACTCCATGAGAGCAGGGACCAGGTCTGCCTTTTTTTTTATACTCTCAGCACCTAGCATAGTGCCTGGCTGTGAATAAATCATTGATTGAATATTTGCAATCAACAAGCATGCATGGCTTACTGTTAGGGCAGGCTTGCTACTAGACTCTGAGGATGAAAAGATGAAGAAGCTATATCTTCTGTCTTCAAGTCAATTATAATCTTTTAATCTGTGGTGCTTGTTATCTTTATTTTACAGAAACACAACTACCAGACTTCCCTGGTGGTCCAGTGGCTACGACTCTGTCCTCCCAAACCAGGGGACCTGGGTTCCACCCCCAGGCAGAAAACTAGATCCCACATGCTGCAGCCTGATACGGTGCAGCCAAATAAATAAATATATAAACACACACACACAGAGAAGAAGGAAATGCCAACCCACTCCAGTATTCTTGCCAGGAGAACCCCATGGACAGAGGAGCCTGGCAGGCAACAGTCCATGGGGTTGCAAACAGTCGGACATGACTTAATTAAACAACAACAGCAACAATTATATAGCACAGGGAACTATATTCACTACTCTGTGATAAACCATAAGAGAAAAGAATAATATATGTATATATGTATGTATCTGAATCGCTTGGCTGTACAGCAGAAATTAACGCATATAAATCAACTATATTTCAATAACTTTAAAAAAGAAAGCACACACATACACACACCACTACCCAGTGGGTAACTGAGGAGAGGGGACCCAGGGAGCCCTGGGGCTGGTCACAACCCCAACGAGGACCTCCTTCCCTTTGGTATCAGGGATGTTCCCGAAATGGTTAGACTCAGATCGGCTTTAAACTGCTGCTTCTTGAGAACTAACAAATAGATGGGAATATTCTAGGCCACAAAATAGCATCATGCCTTGAGGCCAGCTGGCTGGCCAGCTCCGCAGAATAAGGAGATTCCAAATGCTCATCCGAATAGGAACAAAAGTGGAGAGAGAGAGAGATGAGAGGTACACTCTGTTTTCCTTTCTTTGCAGCTGTCCGTTCCAAAACGAACTGAAAATAACATACAGCCTCCACCCCTCCCACTTCAGCCATTGGAAAGCGAACAGCCCTAACATCCTTGACCCTTCCTCAGTGGTTTTCTAAACTTGCCCCCACCCACCGCCTTATCCTGAGACCCTACTCAGTCGCTCTCAAAGTATGGTCCAGGGGCCAGGATCAACAGCATCACCTGAGATCTTGTGAGAAAGGCAAATTATCTGGGCCCTCCCTGGACGCACTGAACCAGAAACGCTGCTGGGGGTGAGGGCCGGGGGTGCAGGCCATCTGTGTTCTAACTGCCATCCCGCCCCCGCGTGAGTGTGATGGGGGTCTCACATTTGAGAGCCACCGCCTGGTTCTCTGTCTCCAGGGCGCTGGCTGCTCTCGGATTCTCTTGTTTGTTTATTTGGATGCCTAATCTATCTCTTGTCCTCTCTCCCTGGAGTGGACATGGCGGGACAACTGGGAACTTGCCAGTCTTGCTTGGAGCTGTGCATCTTCCAAGGCTGAGAACAGGCTGTCACGTCAAGGAGCTCGGTAAATATTTGTCAAGCAAACAAACAAACCTTCCTCTTTCTGCTTGTTTTCCCCCCAATTTCCCGGGAACTGGCCATGAACAATCCTGGAAGGAGTTAAGCCACCCTCGTGAGTCATGTGGACCAAGTCTGCTATCTGTCGGCTGGCGATAAGCCTCCAAGGACAGGAGCTGTGACCCCACCCGGCCCCCTTCAGCACCCTTTCCCCCAAATCTCCAGAACTCGCTCACAGCCACCAGAATTCACTTTTCCAAATGGCAGAGTCGAGACATTGCGGGCCCATCGACAGGGTGCGGGCTGGCCAAGGAAAGCCCTTCTACAGGGGAATCGACCCTCTGCAGCACCTGCAACACCGGTGGTGGGTGAGTGCCACCAGGCACAGCACCCCAGGGTGGCCCCCGACCTCTGTGCACATGGCCACCCTCCCCTCCCACCCGTCTAGGGAAGGGAACCCAGCCACTCACTACCAGGCATAAAATCCACCTACAGCTTTCACGGCAGAATTGTTGAGAAGGTCCCCTGTTAGGTCAAAGTGGCAAGAAGGCCAGACCTTGGAGAAAGAGGCAAGGAAACAGCCTCATGAAAGGAAGATACCAGCTGCCCCCTACTCGTGGGGCACTGCTGTACATGCAGTGAAGTGGGTTTTCCTCATCTGAGGCTCAGGGAAGAGCCCTCGCAAGGCCTCTGAGCCATCAGCCATGGACCTTGACCTCTCACCCAGCTCTGACCCAAAGCTGTTCCTTTTTTTTTAAACTAGCTATTTTGTACTGGGTTATAGCCCGTTAACAACGTTATGATAGTTTCAGGTGAACCGCAAAGGGAGTCAGCCACACTTATGCGCTGTGCTGCGCTCGGTCGCTCAGTCGTGTCCGACTCTCCTGCAACCCCCTGGACTGTAGCCCACCAGGCTCCTCTGTCCATGGGATTTCCCAGGCAAGAAGACTGGAGCGGGTTGCCATTTCCTTCTCCAGGGAATCTTCCCGACCCAGGGATCAAACCCGAGTCTCCTGCTTTTTTTTTCTTTACCTCTGGGCCACTGGGAAGTCATTCATGTACATGTATCCATTCTCCCCTAAAAACCCCTCCCATCCAGGCTGCCACATAACAGAGCAGAGGCCCCTGTGCCAAGCCTTTCTGGAAATTCACAAACACACTGTGGCTCTTAGGCCCCTCCCCAACATGGGTCAGGCCAATGGCAGCGTTATACTCAAACACCTGGAAGCAGGAAAGGAGAAAATGAATCTCAGGAGAGGGAAGCTGAGCGAGCTGAAGGGCCAGGTTAAGAGGACTCTGGGCTCCCAGCTTCCCCAGCCTCCAGCCCTGGGTCACCACACCCCACTTCCTGGGTTTGCCTGGGGCCCGCCTGGACGGTTAATATTAACCCAGGGGGATGAGCACCCTTGAGGGTTCACAGGGCCTCCAAGGCAGGTGGGATGCTGACTCATTGCCTCTGCGGCAGCCACGTTTCTCCACAGCCCCTGGCAGGCTGGTGGGCTGGCTCCATGCTGAGTAAAGGAGGGGGCGGTGGGGGGGGGGCCTGGTTTTGCGTCTCAATCAGAGGGAGCAAGAAGGAAGTTCCCGAAGCGTCCCTTGATTGGCCCCCTGTGGCCCCCTCTGCCTTCTGCATCCCTAAAGGTTTATCCAATTTTCCCCAATCGTGTCAGCTCCCACACAAGGGAGGTGGGTGCTGTGGAAGGAAGATTTATAAAAAGCTCCCTGGCGCAAACCAGGAAGGATTAACGTCTCCTGGATTGTAACGTGTATGCAGAAGGCTGAGTCCCTCCAGCTAGCTCCTGCGGGTTCCAGAAGCGAAGTCCAGTCTGCTCAGCCCCCACCCTCAGCCCTAGCCCAGCCTGCCCTGGGGAAAGGACCCGAGGCTGGCTTTACACCAGGTGCGTCAGCGGATCTCTGACAAGGATGGAGAAGCTGGGCACCAGGCGCCTTTCTTACTGCTCCCGTGCACCTGCAAACTGAATTAAATAAAATGAAAAGGCTGTGTGCGCTTGAGGTTATGGAAACTGACAACTTTATAAACTTGGCACACGTGGAAATAACAGGAGAGCGTGGGGGACCTATCGTTGTAAAATCACATTATTCTGAATGGAAGCACTCACGCCCAAGGCAGAGGGTCTGCCCTCCTGCTTCTCCAGATGCCTTTAAAGCCCCCCAGATCACGGCCAGGCTGACAGCTCTGGGGACACTGGCATGAACACACCCATCCTCTCAGCTCTGACACTCCCGCCCCGAAGGAGCTTTGAAACCTCACTTCTAAGAAGGCCACTCTCCACCCTGACCTGTCAGTCGTGGGGGATGGGCACGTGGCCAGGGTAAGGACAGTGGGGGACGGTGGAGGGAGGCACGAAGGCAGCACACAGCCAGAACAAATCCAGCTCAGGCCTCAGCCCTGAAGCAGAGGCTGAGACTCCACTGCTCCTGCTGAGCCGAAACACACCCGGGTGCGGCCTGTGGGTGCAAGCTGATCTCGCCTTCTGATTCATGCCGTTATTAAATCAGCAAGTTGGACAAGAGGCAAAATCAGCCAGGGCCCAGCACTCAGGCAAAAGCTAAAGAGTGCATGGCAGACTGGATGGGAGGGGAGTCTGGGGGATCCATGTAGGTGTGTGGCTGAATCCCTTTGCTGCGCACCTGAAACCATCACCACATGGCTAACCAGCTACGCCTGTGTGTGCACGCTCAGTCCTGCAGTCGGGTCTGACTCTTTGCAACCGCACGGGCTTTAGCCTGCCAGGCTCCTCCGTCCATGGGATTCCCCAGGCAAGAGTGCTGGAATGGCTTGCCATTCCCTCCTCCAGGGGATCTTCCTGACCGGGGATTGAACCCATGTCTCCTGAGTGCCTTACATGGGCAGGTGGACTCTTTACTACTAAGCCACCTGGGAAACCCATTAATCAGACATACTCAAATATAAAATTAAAGATGCTTTTTAAAAAAAATAAAACCAAAAAACATTTTTTTAACCTGAAGAGTGCGTGACCCAGAACACATGGACAGACTGGATGGGTAAGTAGAAGGGGTGAGCGGCCCAGACAAGGCTGCGAGTTCCTCCAGAGCCCGGAGGCCCTGATGGCAGAAGCCTCGCTCCCTCTGGACCACACTCGCCTCTCCGGGGAGACGCCGCTTCCCTCTGCGTCACACTATTTCCATGCACCAAAGCCAGCCAGTGGGGCACTGACACCTCTCACCAGCTCGGAGCACGCCGCTGACACCTGGCCTGCAGGCGGGTGAGCTGAACGGGGGGCCTGGGGCCTGCCCTTTCTGCCATGACCCCTGTTGCAACAGTGGGTCAAAGTTTAAAAGCAGCTAGGTGAAAACATCAGTCACACGCGGCCCGTCTCCCAGCAGACAAGCCCAGCAGGAGAGAAAACAGTCCACAGCACCCCTGTCCTCCCAGCAGCTTAGTTTAGGAAATCCTCGAACCAGACTTCCCGGTGCTGAGCCCCAGTTACAACAGGATTCATGGGATTTTAATGTTTTTTCCAAAATAAACAGTGAGCTAGTGCTTTATTTTTTAACACATTGCTTCAACATCCAGCTAAATTTTTTTTATTGACGTATACTTGATTTAAAATATGTTAATTTCTGCTGTACAGCAAAGTGATTGTTATATACATATATATTTTTAATATTCTTTTCCATTATGGTTTATCACAGGATATTGAATATAGTTTTCTGTGCTGTGCAGTAGGACCTTGCTGTTTATCCATTTCCAGCTGATTTTTGTTTGTTTTTATTCAATTTATTTAAATAGTAGCCCCCCTCCAAAAAAAAGTGTTCGCCCATTTCTTATTTTTAGTAAAATAAACCACCAGTCTGCCAAGGGGTGTTTTCAGAGATAAGGTCACAGAGGTTCTCCTTTAAGGCTGCTCATGGATCAGGGCTCGGGGTCACCAAACAAATCCTGTTGGATCAATGAGTCACCCCGAGCGCCGGGTGCCGGCAGGAAGGACATGGGTGTCAGGCTCTTCTGAGGGGTGACACCTCTGAGGGGAGGCTCTTCTGAACTTTGTCCCCCAGTCAAAATGTTCAGCTGAACCCAGAATCATCAGCTAAGCCTCCCACAGCCCTCAGAGGAGGAGTTGTAACTGGGTTTAACTGGTTGAGAAAAAAGAGCAAGAGGGTACAGAAATGGCGCCCCAGACTTAATGAGCTTACAGTGGAGTTTCCCAGAAAAGCTAACAGAAATACAGAGTGGTCAGACTTGAAAGGCCTCCAGGATGGTCATCATTTAAGTGCAACATGGGTGCTTTGGATTTTAAAAGACAGAAACAGGAGAACATTCTAATGGCCTGTGGGTTTGGGACCGGCTCGTGAGAGACAGGACTGCATAGTAATGGGAACCAGCTGCCACTCTCCAGACCCATCCCACCCACCTCACGCTTCCTCTTTCCACAGCCCCCGGCCCCCGGGCCATCTCACCCACAGTTTCCACAACTGACACCCACAAATCTCTGTCTTTGGCCCAGGCCTTTGGGATCTGTTCCCAAGCACAGCATGGCCCCCACAATGAAGAATCATCTGGTCCAAAATGCCAACAATCCCGAAAACCCTGTTGAGACACAGCTCCACCAACCCTCCCTCCCTCTGCTCCCCAAAAGCTCCTCTTTTCTCCACGAGAAAGACGGAGAAGCAGTCTCTCTCCAAGAGGGGCAAGAGTCGTCAGTAGCGTCTATCACGGCTTACTGTCCGTGTCTCTCCAGGCTCCTGGAGGCCAAGGCATCTGTCTCCTCCTTATACCCCTGGAACATGGTGCACAGTGAGGTCTCGGGGACTGATGTGCAAAGAGAAAAGGGTGAGCCTGACTCTGGCCAGAAAACATTATTACATTGAGAATAATACTGCTGCCGCCGCCACCCTCATCACCAACTCACAGCATCTCCTATTTGCACTACAATTACTGGCGTTTCATATGTAAAGAGCACAAGGTGCCCAGTATCACAGAGGACACGGAGTTTTACATGGATTGTTTTTCTGCTTTAGCTTACACAATAAAGACTGCTGCCAAGCCAGCACATCAAGGTCAAAAGAGTGTTTCAAATGCCAACAACAGCTCTTAACCAATCACACATGCACAAAAAAATCTACCCGCTCTCAGTACATGTTCTGCCTTGTGCAAAGTGAGGAAATAAAACATCAGCCAGGAGAAAAATTCTCGGAGAAATTGTTAAAAAAAAAAAAAAGAGAGAGGGAGAGAATGCCAGGAGCGATCACCCTCTCTCTTGGCGAGGATGAGATGGTGACAATCACCAACTCAATGGACGTGGGTCTGAGCAAACTCCAGGGAAGCCTGGTGTGCGGCCGTCCACGGGGTCACAGAGAGTCAGACACGACTGAGCGACTGAACAACAGCAGCAGCAACTCTTGGCCACAAAGCAGTGAAGACTTAGTATAAAACATGTGGAAATAAAAAGGTGAAACCTCCCTAAACTTCCTCAGCTCAGCTGACTCACTCGTCCAGATTCCAGGAGGCTAATGAACGTCAGCGGTAGGAAAGCAAGTATGTAAAAAAGTGAGAAAAACATTTTAAAAATCTGCTTTGGTCTCACCCAGCTCAACCAAGTGGCTCCTTTGTACCTCCCGAAAGGATGCTCAGGATGCATATGCCCAGGCATTCTCACCACAGACCCGTGGATTCTCTCCACGGACCCGGGCATTCTCACCACGGACCCGTGGATTCTCACCACAGACCTGGGCATTCTCACCATGGACCTGTGGATTCTCACCATGGACCCATCCTGCCAGAAAGCTCTTTATCTGGGAGCATGACAATCACCCAGCCAGAGAAATAAGACCCACAATGAGGCAGTAGAGACATTAAAGCCAAATGTGAAGTGGACATAAGAAAAATAGATTCAACACCAAAGAAACTAATGCAGATCACGGACCTCCTGCTTCGTTACGTGTGGATTTCTATTCTATTTGCAAAGGGATCAGGAGGTCCGTGCCAAACGCGTGTAGGTGGAGAAGCTCAGGGTCCCTGCTGGCCCCCGGCAGCTCATGCAGGAGCCACATTGTAGGGCCGGGTGTGGGGCCACCTGCTGCCCCCAGCTACTCTTGGGGGTGCAGCTCCATCTCAGGAATCTGCCCAGGTGCTGAGGTCACACGTACATCCCCTGAGTTTATTCACTAGAAGAGAAGGTCACTTTCAGTAGATGATGAGGAGTTTGGTTTATCTTGACCAAATATTTTTATGTATTGAACCCCTCAGCTCAAAGCTGTTGCCCTTCCCACCCAGCTGGATGGGAAAAGATGAAGAAAACACATCTTTACATGGTGAATAATGACCCATGTGCCACTGTGCTTTGTAGAATGTGTATCTGTGTTTATCACAGCTTTAATAGAGCATCGGAAGGTATCCAGTAAATCACTACACCCGTAACAAAGATGCTGCCATCCCTGGCAAGAGTGTAAGATGGTGCAGTCACTGTGGAACACAGATCAGCAGTTCCTCAAAAAGTTACACACAGAATTCCCATGCGATCCAGCCGCCCCACTTTGAGGCAGGTGCCCAAAGCAGTCACCTGTCAGTGAGGGCGATGGTTATGACGGTCTAGGTGGGGAGGATCAGCGTCACTAAGGGTTTGGTGGCTTGGTCTCAGTGGGAGGAGTAGCTTCAAGCAGACGCCACTTGTCCTTTCTCTTTCTTTATCTTGGCAAAATATATGTATGTGAAACTTACCATTTTAACTCTTTAAGCATCCATTTCAGTGGCTTTAGGTACATTCGCCTCGTTTTGCCACTTGTCCGCAGAGTTTTGCATCTTTCCAGCTGACTCGTCAAACATTAACTCTCCACCCCATTCCCTTTACCCCTTGGAGCCACCGTTCTGCTCGTCTCTGTGAATCTGACTGTGCTGGACACTTCGCAGAAGCGGTCAAAGGCGGTATCCGTCCCTTTGTATCTGGCTTATTCATAGAACATAATGTGTCTAAGGTTCATCCATGGTGCAGCCTGTGTCCGAATTTCTTTCCTTTTTTAGGCCAAATAATTTTCCTTTGAATGCGTATACCTCATTTTGTTTATCCATTCATCTGTGGATGGATACTTGGGTTATTTCCACCTTTAGGCTGCTGTGCTAAATGCTGCTATGAATGTTGATGTACAAATCTCTATTTGAATATATCTCATAAATGAAACAGAAAAGACCAGAACAGCCCTTATTTTCCCTCCCTGGGTTGGTAATCCAAAGAGTGTCAATATAAGCCAAGGTACCTGGCTTATAAGGGTGCTTGAGTAACTGGCACCCTTACTGATGGGACAAAAACAAAGCTGATCCTTTCAGCGCTCCAAGGCCCTCCTGGGTGAAGGTAGGAGACGGTCCCTCTGAACTGTGTCTTCTACAGTTCTTACTCTAATTAAGAGGGAGACCCAGGTGTTGGTGTCAGTGGGAGAGGATAGGAATTAGTACGGAGCAAAAAAAAGGGGTGGGGGAAAGGCACAAAAAGTCCCATCAACCACCCGGAGCAGCAAATCGGACTAACCAGAGTGTCCGTGACTCACTAGTCCGCGGAGTCAGGGTTGCCGGCAGGAGGGAGGGAATTTGTGTTTCTAAAACTTCTTGCCACCAAACTGTAGCCTCTTTCTTATCTTACCTTGTAGCTCAGTTGGTAAAGAATCTGCATGCAATTCAGGGGACCCGGGTTTGATTCCTGGGCTGGGAAGATGCCCTGGAGGAGGACAGGGCAACCACGTCAGTATTCTTGCCCGGAGAACCCCATGGACAGAGGAGCCTGAAGGGCTGTAGTCCATGGGGTCACAAGAATCAGACATAACTTAGTGACTAAACCACCACCACCATCTTAAACCAGCAGTGTACAGCATTTATCACAGCTGCAAAAAAAAAAAAATTACATCAGCCCTAGAAGCTCTAACAACATGCCAGAGGGGAAGGGGGAGGGATTTGGGGTCAAATCTTAAGGCGCTTCTTCTGAAGAATAGCAATTGTTCTGTGGTCAGACTTTCCACCTGCTTCATAGATGGCAAGGCAGCAGGCAGACGAGGCACAAGCCCACTCTCAGTGCTTCGTGATGCAAAAAATACGAGCACTTGAAAGAACAAGTTTCTACACACTACTTGATAATGCTTTCCTATCTCCTTCAACAAGAAGTTTGAAGTTAAAAAGATACACAGAAAAATGTCCTGTGAGATTTAAATGGCTGGGTAAACACTGATTTTTCTCTGTACTGGTCAGCTCGGAATGCCATAACAAAAAACCACAGACTGGGGGCTTAAACAACAGATGTTTATGCTCTGACAGGTCTGGAAGCCCAAGCTCAAGGTCCCAGCAGGGTTGGTTCCCAGGGAGGCCTCTCTTCCAGCCCTGTAGACAGCCACCTTTTCGCTCACTCCTCACACAGCCCTGCTTCTGCATTCATGCAGAGGCAAGAGAGAGTCCTATTCTTACAAGGATACCGGTGCCATCTCATTAGGGCTGCCTTGTGACCTCAGTCAACCCTGTTTACTTCCTCAAAGCCCGTATCTCCAAATGCAGCCATGTAGGGGGTCCAGGCTTCAACATATGAAAAGGGAAGAGGGGAGGGACACAATTCAGACCATAATAATTTGCTAGCCTGTTTGCATAGAAATCTACAGTTTTCCAAGCACTCTCATGAACATACTCATCTTTAATCCTCTGGATAAATTTGCAGATGGACCAGACAGGTGTTACCCCCACTGAACAGAGGAGGGGCCTGAAGGTCGGGTGGTCCACGACTCGCCCAGGGACTGACAAGGGGGAGAGTTAGGGCTCAGATCCAGGGCTGAGAGACTTCAGGGTCTTTAGCAAAAATAAATGATTCGGTGGTTCAGTTAAAAAGAATATGTTTTCAGCATTTGCTATGACCCTTCACGGGGCAAGTCCAAAACATGAGAGGCCCCGCACAAGCTGAACAGCCTCACCAACTCAGTGGACGTGAATTTGAGCAAACTCCAGGAGACAGTAACGGACAGGGAAGCCTGCAGTCCATGGCGTCGCAAGGAGCTGGACATGGCCTAGCAACACGGGGCGAAGAGCACATGGTCTGAAGAGCCAGATACCTGCACATATGTCCACTTGTGTCCAGGACGTGTGTCCAGCCTCCCCTGACACTCCCTTCACCTTTCTGGACCTGGTTTAGGTAACCCCTTGTCCCCTAAAGCCTTGCAGCCCACGAAGAACTTCTCTGGGATTCTGGTCTCCATCACTCTTTTGAAAACGAATACCTTTCTGCCTGGAAAGTGATTTCAGCTTTCATGTATTTACACCCTGTTTCCCCAGCCGAAGCCATTCCCACCTCTATACAAGACCAATTGTGCCCTGCAGCAGTCCCAGATTTTCTCTTTTTTAAGTTTTCCCTGAATCTCAGATATCTGCCAAGAATTACTTCACTGATAACAGCCTGAATCTCAGTGACATTACAGTGCCTTCTCCCAAGGCTGAGAAAGCATGAACTATGAATCTCCCGGTCCTCGAGTCAGACGCTCCATTCTCCATCATCCAGGGCTTGCATGCCTGCAGGAAAAGTGCTATGAACATTCCTCGCCTTGATTTTTACTTTCTTCTAGGAGATTTTCCAGAATAAAGAGTTCCTGCTGGCTGGCACTTCTTGGGTGTGGGGAGAGGGAGAAAATGTCCCTCCCCAAAGTGTAGTGTTGTGTGGTTACAGATATCCAGAAACAGAGAACCGAAGGTTTGGTGATCCGACGTGTGTGTTAGTCACTGAGTCATGTCCACCCTTTTTGCGACCACGTGGACTGTAGCCCGCCAGGCTCCTCTGTCCATAGGCTTCTCCAGGCAAGAATTCTGGAGTGAGTAGCCATTCCCTTCTCCGGGGGATCTGCCCAACCCAGGGATCAAAACTGGGTCTCCTGCATTGCAAGAGGATTCCTCACCCTCTGAGCTACCAGGGAAGCCTTTAGTGATCTGACCATGTGTTAAATTTCAAGCGAATACCTGGGCTTGCCAGGGAGGTAGGCCCTGTGTGCTTGCCCTCAGTCTGGCCAATACCAGCCCTAAAGCATTGAAAAAACAGACACACAACTAGCTAATACCAGAGATGGGCATGCTCTGTAAAATCTGGACTCTGGAAGTTATTCTCTTTGGGGCTGGTAAACACATATTGAGAGTTACAATATCGTGGCTTCATCAGGTAAACTAAATATTAATATAAGAGTCTTGCATGTGTGTTCACTCACTCAGTTGTGTCCAGCTGTGTGTGGCCCTGTGGACCAGGCTCCTCTGTCCATGGGCTTCTCCAGGCAAGAATCCTGGAGTGGGTTGCCATGCCCTCCTCCGGGGGACCTTCCCAGCCCAGGGACTGAACCCGCGTTCCTTGCATCTCCTGCATAGCAGGTGGACTCTTTACCATTTGTTTCAAGACTGTCATAACAGAGCATCAGACCCAAGTCAAGGCCCTTCTAAGCTGGGGACCAGCGCAACAACACAGATTGCACGCTCGTGAGTCTGCTTCATTTCATCTCCCTGAACTGTGAAACTCTCCTCTGTAAAGTGAAAATGGTAGTCCTTACTTCCTAATGTTCTCGCGAGGATGAAATGATAAACACGTGTGTGATAAGCCTGACACACAGTGAGAGCTCTGGGCCTGCGAGATTTTTTTCCTGGCTGCTCACCTCCTTTTGCTCTCAGAATTCATAGTGATCCCCACTCTGCAGGCTCTACTGCAGGCAATCAACAGGTCCTTAGAAAAAGTCAGGGGTAGTCCCGGCTTGTCTGGTAAAATTGGTTTCAGACTAGGCACTCATTAAATGATATACTTCAGATACTCTCAGCAAATTTAGCTGCAAAAACAGGAAATAAGGCGAAGTTGAAGGCAGCTTTCCTTCCCAAGGAGCCAACTTCCATGTGCCGTGCGGGCCCACACTCTGCTGCTAGCGCTTGTGTGTCGTGCTGTAAATAACATATTCTACCAGGAACCCTCAGTCGGTACAGAAACGAAGAGTCTGAAAAGATCAGACAGATGCTGTGTGTCGCGAATCTGTCGGCTTTGTCTATTGCATGTTCATTCAATCCCTGTGCAACTGGGGCCGTTGTGATGAAATAATTAAAGAAAACTGTTCTTTTTATTCCCCTTCTCTCTTCTTTTAAAGAACGTTTATCACATTTAAATAATCTTTACACTTTGTTTTGAACACTTAGGATAACTGGAACTAATTTTTGCACATGGTGAAGCAAGCGTCTAAACTGCTTTTTCTTTTCCATAAAGATATCCTGCAGACTCAGCACCATATATTAAAAGTACAGTCCTCTCTCACTGCACTTCAGGAATTCTATTTTTTTTTTTAGAGTATCATTTGAATCATGGGTTTGATGTGCATGCCCAAGATGAGATAAAATAAATGGATAATTATAAGATATCATCTTGACGGATACGGGATCCAAAGGGTTGACGATCGTGTTTGTGTGTATCTGAGTGTGTATGTGTGCACAGGCTTAAGTTAATAAGTCTCCAAAATGCTATTAATTTCTCCAAATTTATTTTAAAGGCTTAGATTGGTTGACAAAAGGAACTATTTGCTTTGATCGGGACTTGCCCCTGAAAGTCTTCAATTATAATTATATCATCACTTTATTTTTTTCAGATCAGGATTTTAAGTATGAAAGGATAGATCGATTTAACATAGAAAATGCGAGCTGAAAAATACTCATTATACTAGTCATAAATTTGAATTAGAAGTACCAGTTATAAACTCATGATACTTTTATTTTCATCTTAAAAATGTATATATTGCCTTATATTATGTAACATATAACACATAATATTATACTATATATAGTTATACTATATTATATAAATGTTATGTATATATACACCTGTGTGTGTATATATATATATATCCTAGCTCTGTTCACTGAAGAGACCTAAAAAAAATGTCCAAATCAGTAGCAATCAGCATTATTAGCGGCCAGATCATGGTCCTGAAATGCTAGATCTCACTAAAAGAAACCAGGGCTTCCTGGAAGAATGACCGATTATGGTCTGAGGCACAATGTAGAAAATAAGCCTGAAACTTTGGTCACACCAGACAGTGAGGAAACAGACCACAAAGATCCTATCAAAAGGACACAGGAACCAAACTGAAGAGGCTCCTACCAGCAAAAGGTAAAGGAATTGGAGCTTCAAAAATAACTGCAATTGTTTGAAACTCACCAAATACATTTTAATTCATGGGGTCATGGTGATACAGACACATTTTAAAGCTAGTGCATTATCTTCAGAGAATGACAAGGTCAAAAGGAACCAACTCATGATCTTGAAAACTAATGAATAAAAGGAAGAAACCAAAATCAAACACTTATCCTGCCTTTCTATTATGAGCTGAACAACTGGGCAACCCAAAAGTAGGCGAGGTGAAGAGTATCTTTAAAAAATTTTTGAAACTAGAAAACTTTTTTTTTTTTAGAAAACTTTTTTAAAATAGTAAAATTAGAAGATCATCATTTTGCAATCCCCAAACAATTAATGCATTTAGACAACAATTGCCAATGGCTGCAATCATCACACAAATAGATATGCCGTGCACCCCGATTAAGAGCACCTCATAGGTGATGTATGTTATAATGCATCTCAGAGGAGGCCTGCTGTTTCAGATTTTCTCGTGATTAGAATGCAAAGTCTGATCACTTGGTTAAGGCGGTGAGTGCGTGAGATTTTGATCTGGAAAAGCTACAGCTGGAGGACTTCCGTGATGGTGCAGTGGCTAAGACTCCCGAGGCAGCAGCCTGGGTCCCGTCACCGGTCAGGGAACGAGATCCCACGTGCCCCAGCTAAAGATCCCATGTGCCTTAACTAAGACTCGGCCCAGTCAAATAAACAAGTTTCTTTTCTTTTCTTTTCTTTTCTTTTTTTAAGTTAAAATTGAAGAAAGAGGAGAAAGTCACCCAGAACCCCGTGTGGAAAGAGGCAGAGTGCACACAAGGAGGCGTCCAGGTTTCAGGGGCAACTTGGCAGAAGTTCTAGCCTCAACACCCCATCCTCGGCGTTGGAGCAGCTCATTCTCCCTTGGAACAGTCAGGCACTGCAATCAACATAATTCAGCCATTGTTTCCAAGGACAAAACTCTCCTGGACATTTTCTAAGCAACCTAATTGCCATTACTCGATTTCCCCCCAAGAATAGTTTCTGTTGTTTGTGACTGAAAGACCCTGACGGATACAGGATCCAAAAGGTTGACGATCGTGTGTGTGTGTGTATCTGAGTGTGTATGTGTGCACAGGCTTAAGTTAATGAGTCTCCAAAATGCTATTAATTTCTCCAAATTTATTTTAAAAGCTTAGATTGGTTGACAAAAGGAACTGTTTGCTTTGATCAGGGTTTGCCCCTGAAAGTCTTCAAGATAAACAGAAGCCTGGCTTGCATAGAACTCTGTGTATTTGAGAACTGTTGGGAGTGTATGTACAGTCTTCTTTGGTTTTATATAAACCTGCCAAGAGAGCGACAATGACAAGCCTTTCTCAGAAAATTCTTAAAGAAGCAATTAAGTCTGAAAGCACACTCCACATTCATGTTTATTCAGCACGCACATGTCTTTTCTGAAGCACGCTCTCTTGTGCTTCCTAAGGTTATTTTGCAGATATATCGTGCTAAACTGTGACAGTATTCAAAAATATTCACTGTCTCTGCCTAGGGGATATTTGTATTTCCTCTTCCAAATCTCATCAGGCTTGGTCATGTGACCCAATTTGGCCAACTGAGTTCAGTTCAGTTCAGTTGCTCAGTCATGTCTGACTCTTTGCGACCCCATGAATCGCAGCACGCCAGGCTTCCCTGTCCATCACCAACTCCTGGAGTTCACTCAGACTCACATCCATCGAGTCAGTGATGCCATCCAGCCATCTCATCCTCTGTCGTCCCCTTCTCCTCCTTCCCCCAATCCCTCCATGCATCAGAGTCTTTTCCAATGAGTCAACTCTTCACATCAGGGGGCCAAAGTATTGGAGTTTCAGCTTCAGCATCAGTCCTTTCAGTGAACACCCAGGACTGATCTCCTTTAGGATGGACTGGTTGGATCTCCTTGCAGTCCAAGGGACTCTCAAGAGTCTTCTCCAACACCACAGTTCAAAAGCATCAATTCTTCAGCGCTCAGCTTTCTTCACAGTCCAACTCTCACATCCATACATGACCACTGGAAAAACCAGAGCCTTGACTAGATGGACCTTTGTTGGCAAAGTAAAGTCTCTGCTTTTCAATATGCTATCTAGGTTTGTCATAACTTTCCTTCCAAGGAGTAAGCGTCTTTTAATTTCATGGCTGCAATCACTGCATCTGCAGTGATTCTGGAGCCCAGAAAAATAAAGTCAGCCACTGTTTCCACTGTTTCCCCATCTATTTCCCATGAAGTGATGGGACTAAATGCCATGGTCTTAGTTTTCTGAATGTTGAGCTTTAAGCCAACTTTTTCACTCTCCTCTTTCACTTTCATCAAGAGGCTCCTTTGTTCCTCTTCACTTTCTGCCATAAGGGTGGTGTCATCTGCCTATCTGAGGTTATTGATATTTCTCCCAGTAATCTTGATTCCAGCTTATGCTTCTTCCAGCCCACAGTTTCTCATGATGTACTCTGCATATAAGTTAAACAAGCAGGGAGACAATATACAACCTTGAAGTACTCCTTTTCCTATTTGGAACCAGTCTGTTGTTCCATGTCCAGTTCTAACTGTTGCTTCCTGACCTGCATACAGGTTTCTCAAGAGGCGGATCAGGTGGTCTGGTATTCCCATCTCTTTCAGAATTTTCCAGTTTATTGTGATCCACACAGTCAAAGGCTTTGGCATAGTCAATAAAGCAGAAATAGATGTTTTTCTGGAACTCTCTTGCTTTTTCCATGATCCAGCGAATGTTGCCAATTTGATCTCTGGTTCCTCTGCAGTGTGAGGCCACCCAAGACGGACGGGTCATGGTGGAGAGGTCTGACAGAATGGCCAGCTGAAGGTGAGAGGTTAAGTCATGGCCAACATGAAGAGCCAGCAGACTCCAGGAGATAATGAAGGGAAAGCTGATGCGCTACAGTCCACGGGGTCACAAAGAGTCGGACACGACCTAGCAATTGAACAAGAGCCAGTTAGGGTTCTTCCAGGCTATCTTCCCTCTGTCCTGGTGGAACCACGGAGGTTTCCCCATCAGCTTGAGTCCCAGGAAAAGAGAATTTGGATCAGAGCCATAGCTCACCCATGATGGACATGAATAAGTAGGAAGAAAAGTGCTAAGCTGCTGGGATCTGGAGCCCTTTTGACCAAAATGCAGCTTCACTTGACTATTAATTCCATGTTATTGATCATAGCTACTGTTTTCTAGGGGCTTCCCCGGTGACTTCGTGATAAAGAATCCACCTGTAATGAAGGAGACGTAGGCTTGAATCCTGGGTCAGGAAGATCCCTTGGAGGAGCACATGGCAACCCACTCCAGTATTCTTGCCTGGAGAATCCCAGAGACAGAGGAGCCTGGCCGGCTACAGTCCATGGGATCACAAAGAGCAGGACACGACTGAGGGACTAAACAAGAACAACTGTTTTCTAAACACTGTTCACAAGCCAAGCAGTCGCATCCTTCCATCACCATGAACTAGGTACTCACCTCTTCACCTGACAGGTAGGGAGACCACCCCATGGAGGGCAAGGCACTGCCGCCTGCTCAAGCCAGCCCTGAGACCTGGACCCGGCCAGCTGTTTTGTTTTGTTTTTTGAAGTCTCGTTGATTTCCAATCTTGTGTTAGTTTCAAGTGTACAGCAAAGTGATCGAGTGATTCAGTTATACACATATATATATTGATGTATACAATTCTTTTCCTTTATAGGTTATTACAAGATATGGAAAACAGCTAGCTCCCTGTGCTATACAATAGGTCCTTGTTGGTTTTTTGTTTTTTATATAGAAGTATGCATATGTTAATCCCCAAATCCTAATTAATCTCCCCCCCACTTTCCCCTTTGGCAATCACCAGTCTATTCTCCATGACTGTGAATCTGTTCCTGTTTCATGGACAAATTCATTTGTATCATATTTAGATTCCATGTGTAAGGGATATCATATGGTATTTGTTTTCTCTGCCTGGCTTACTTCACTCAGCATGATAATCTTGAAACCCATGCATGTTGCTGCCAGTGACACTATTTTGTTCCTTTTATGGCTGAGCAGTATTCCATGATATATATATATGTATATATACATACCCCACATCTTCTTTATCTACTCTTTATCCATTCATCTGTCAATGGGCATTTGACTTGCTTCCATGTCTTAGCTATTGTAAACAGAGCTGCTATGTACATTGGGGTGCATGTATCTTTTTGAATTGCAGTTTTCTGCAGATGCATGTCCAGGAGTGGGATTGCAGGATCATTTGGTAGCTATATTTCTAGACTTTTTAAGGACCCTCCACAGTGGCTGCACCATTTTCCATTCCCATCAACAGTGCGGGAGGGTTCCCTTTTCTCCACACCCTCTCCAGCATTTATTGTCTGTAGACTTTTTGATCATGGCCATTCCGGCTGGTGGGAGGTACTACCTCAGTGTAATTTTGATTTGCATTTCTCTAATAGTTAGCGATGTTGAGCCTTTTTTTCATGTATCTGTTGACCATCTGTATTTCTTCTTCAGAGAAACTGGACCAAGCTGGTTTAACGCCAGAGGCTCCTGCTCTTAAAACTACGTTCTGCCAAATTGAGAAAGTCCTGACAGACACAGCATTTCTGATACCACCCCCGTGCTCACAGAAGCCCTCAACAAATGTCCACAGCCCCTGCCTGGAGGACAATGACTAAATGGTACTTCCTGAATGTCTGAATCAATGAATGATATATATTGTACACCCACTGACAAATCGCATTTTAAAACTTGTATAGGGTCTCTCAGAACACACACAAACTGTGTAGACTGCGACTTCCCAAAACTATGTCCTGAAAGAGCAGAATGGACCAAATACCAGCTTTAGAAGGAGTGTTGGATACGGGCTGTGCAGCTGCCAGAGGCCCAGAGCCAGAGGCTAAGGGCCTACATCCTGGTCTCTTCCCCTGCTGCGTGACGCTGGCCATCACCTTAACCTCTCTGAGCCTATTTCATCAGGTAAAAATGTTACTAACAAAACTGGTCTTCAGCGTCAATTGAAATAACCCATGTAAATCACTTTAGATTCTCTGGGCTGAAATGTCCAAGCACAGGGCCTGGCTGGACAGAAATGCGTCAGTGCAGGAGAGGTCGGTCCAGTAACCTCCAGAATTTTGTGGCAGGGCACTTGAGGATAACGGGATTTTTGAGTTACTGAAATTTCTCTTTTACACGTTATATAAAACACATAGACATTTTTAAAATTTATTGAAAATTCCTGATTTTTAAAAAACAAAAAAAATCAACCCAGAATAGTCATTAAAAGGAGATGCTGAAGCTGAAGCTCTAATACTTTGGCGACCTGACGCAAAGAGCCGACTCATTGGAAAAGACCCTGATACTGGGAAAAATTGAGGGCAGGAGGAGAAGGGGGTGACAGAGGATGAGATGGTTGGATGGCATCACTGACTCAGCGGACATGCGTTTGAGCAAACTCTGGGAGATGGTGAGGGACAGGGAGGCCTGGCGTGCTGCGGTCCATGGGGCTGCAAAAAGTAGGACAGGACATACCGAATGAACAGCAACAACAGTAAAATATTAAAAGATTAAGGAATTGCTCAATGGAGACATTTCATAAGCAATCTAAAATTCAGGGACTTCCCTGGTGGTTCAGTGGCTAAGACTTTGAGCTCCCAGTGCAGGGGACCCTGATTCGATTCCTGGTCAGGGAACTAGATTCCCACATACTACAGCTAAAGATCTCTCGTGCCACAGCTGAAGACGGAAGGTCCCACGCACTGCAATGAAGACCCAGCAAAGCCCAATAAGTAAACCAATATATGTTCTTGAAAATTAAGTTTAAACATAAAATAAAATTCAGAACGTCTTATAGATGGACATGGTGCAGCTCATTTTCTCCCTGCTGTCATGAAGATGCATGGGATCCATTTGTAAATATAAGAGCTCTATACACCCACATGTAAATTTGCAATGAGGGCAAAGAGTGTGCTGAAGGCAGCCTAGAAGGATTGGGACAGAACTCGGCTGTGTGCTCTGGGTTGCTGAATTCCAGTTTTGGAAAGATCCTCAAGGGAAAGAAAGGAACTGACGCTTACTGCGTGTCCTCTGAATGTCAGAAACTGCATCAGTTATCCCTAATTTTCATCGCAACTCTGCAAGGTCTGAAGTTTCAGAAGACTGTACAACCTGGACAGGTCACACGGCCAGTAAGCAACAGAAACAACTCAAATCCTTATCTGTCTGACCCCAAGGTTCAGTCTCTTCCCACTGGACCAGCAGCGGACAAACGACAGTCCACGGCCAGCTCCAGCTGACCACCTTTATTTTTATCCCACCTGTGAGTCAAGAATAACTTTTACATTTTTAAACAGTCAAAAATAAATAAATAAAGAGGATATTTTGTGACGTGTGAATATGGTGTGAAATTCACATTTCAGTGTCCATAAATAAATGTTTACTGGAACATAGCCACACCTGTTTATTTACATATTGTCTACGGCTGCTTTTGTGCATGTTGCTGTTGGCAGAGATGGGTGGCTGGGCGGGAAATCATACAGCCACCAGAGTGTACAATACTTTTTACCTGGTCCTTTTCAGAAAAACACTGTCCCACCTCTGCTCTAGACCATGTAGCCTTGAAGGTGACCGAGGCCTCTGCTTCTATAGATGAGGAGGCACAAGTTCGTAAAGACTGAATAGATTTGCCCCAAATTAATAATATTGGGAGCAACACCAGACCAGCAAGCGAGAAGCACCAGGTGGCCCACAAGGCAGGTTGAGAAGGAAGGTCAGCGCCGGTCTGGCCACACGTCTGGCTGCGATGGAGAAGGGGAGCAGGTGGGGTACGGGAGCAGGGAAGCCAGCAGGCATGGGGGCCCTGGAGTGCACACTGGAAATGGAGTCCCATCTGGAGGAAACGACAAGGAGGCAGGGTATTCAGAGAAGACCGTCTCATCCACAGCCCGGACGCTGGGTTCAAGCACAGGGTCAAGGTGGAGGGACCCACCAAGGAGGCCGGAAGAAGTCACAAGCAGAACCTTATCTTTCACTCAGTGAAACAGATATTAAATATAATAAAAACTTTTTTTTAAAAAAAAGTACTTGCTGGCAAGGAAACATTTCTGAAGCATCGCAAAGTGAAAAAGGTTTACAAAGCTATTTATATGGCCTGGTCTTAACTTTACTTTCTGAATATACATTTATAGATGCTTACATAAATTAAATGATTTGAAATGATATATACCAATACACCAAGGTAAAATGGTAGTTATGACAATGCCATCACAGGTGTTTTTTCTTTGTATCTGGGTATTTTCTGATCTTTCTGTAGTAAACTTTTATTGCTTTTCTAGCAATAAATAAAGTCATTCTGTAGTATCGGTCTGGGAATAGCAGATCAATAGAACAGAATAGAAAACTGAAAAAAAGATTCAATAGGTAAAAGAATCAGATGTGTGATAAATGTGGAATTTGGAATCAAGGGGGAAAGATGGGTAATTCCGTACCCAATTAGTTCAATTGGCTAAAAGTTTGGAAGATAAAGTTGAGCTCTAAATGCATGTAGATATGGTACAAATGAGGAATGTTTACAACATATTAGTGAGAAAAAAGGTTACAAAGTATGATTTTTCAAAAGAGGCTACATATGTATATGCATGTATATAAATCTTGTATGGGTAGATGCTGGGAAAGATTGAGGGCAGGAGGAGAGGAAGGTGACAGAGGATGAGATGGTTGGATGGCATCGTTAACTCAAGTCTGAGTCTGAGCGAACTCCAGGAGATAGTGAAGGACAGGGAAGCCTGGTGTGCTGCTGTTCACAGGGTCACAAACAGTCGGACACAACTGAGCAACTGAACAACATGCTTGAATAGATAGACAGATGACAGAGACGGATGGAAAATACAGATATCAGCTCAGTCCAGTAGCTCAGTCCAGTAGCTCAGTCATGGACGACTCTTTGTGACCCCATGGACTGCAGCACACCAGGCTTCCCTGTCCATCACCAACTCCCAGAGCTTACTCAAACTCATGTCCACAGAGTTGGTGATGCCAGATATATATACAGTATATATCCATACAAGAAACATAAAGAGAGATTCACATCAAACTTGCAACCATGGTTACTTCTACCAAGTGAGAGAGAAAAGAGGATGCTTTCACACGCAACACATTACACACGTTATATATTTGAATTTTTGTCTTGAGAATGTAATATGTGCAAAACTATAAAAATAAAAACGAAAGCCCTATAATCTCTAAAATAAACAGAGCCTAGAAGATTCTTCAGTGTGTCACCATGGAAGTGACTAGAACAGCCCTCGAAATCCATTAGGTTGGTAAGGTTCAAGTTTGGCCTGAAGCTAGCCAATGGTAGGGTGCCAGGATCAATTTCCTGATTTTGACAGTGAACCATATTATGTAAGATGCTGTCGCTGGGGGAATCTGGGTGATGGGTCCAGGGGAACCTCTATTTTGGTAACTTCTGGCTCATCTATAATTAAAAGCTTTAAAATTTTTTAGGTTGAATTCCACGAGGATGTCTATCCCGGACTGTTTTTGACCTACGAAAATGGTAATCTCGTATAGTTAACTATATAATTGAAGAAAAGGCTTAACCTAATCAATTGCATGTGAACCGGTGTAAGGAATTTCGGTAACAGTAGAGTGGTCTGCACAGGGATGAGGATTCAGTGGTTCCGTGGGGCAGGGGTGGTCCTGGGGCATCCTGGGGGTACGAGTCCACTTCGTTCCGACCCACCTCCACCAGGCAACATCTGCACCTTGATGCCCAGAAAGGTACACATCTCTTGATTTGCAGCTTTCCACCCGGCTCCCTTCTAAGTTTCCATCTCACGAAGCCATCAGGATAGTTCAGCGGGGACAGATGGAGTTACAAAGCCAAGGGTGGCCCCCGAGCCTGTGACGGTCACCTGCCAGGCCAGCCCTGTGAGGCCCTGACTGCAGAGCGGACTCGCCACTCCCTCTGAGACGGGGCTCCCCAGTGACCAGCTCAAGTCAAAGATGCGGCCAGGAGAGTGGGCCTCAGAGGGGCCGAGCACAAGAAGAGGAGCCTTGTGGCAACTGCTGCACAGGATCAAGGGCCCCTGGGGCTCTGAGCCACCAGGGAAGCCCAAACAGAGGTTAAAAACTAACAAAATAAGTTAAAAATAGAAACCGTATTAAAACTGCAATATCTGGAACATCAGGAACACTTCCAAGAGAGTAGAGAAAAGGTGATGGCTTGTCACTGAAGTTAAATGATCTCAGGTAATACAAGGTGTCCTGGCCTGGACGCCAAGACAAGCGGGCTGCAAAGCAGTCAACTGGAGAGATGTGGGCGGTCGCCTGCCAAGCTGCAGTTTTGTGCTCCGTGAGCTGGAGGGGCCGCCCAGGCTGGACTGAGGGCCGCCCCACTGGTGGTACCACATCCCGGACTACAGCCGCATCTCTCTTCGCCTGGAGCTCTCCACTCTGCCTGTATCTCTCTGAGCTTCTAGGCCCCGTCTCTTGAACTCTTGAGATTTCCAACCTAGTCTTTTCCCCTCTAACTACATGCTTTGAAATCTAACCTTCCCTCAAAACCCCTGACCCACCTAGAGATCAGTAAGTCACCCCGTAATCTTTCCCGAAGGCCTGGTGGCTGGGCAGCCTGTAATTTCCTCGCCTCGCATCACCAGCCCCACAGAGCCCAGGACTGTTCTCGGCAGGCACAATTGCTGGTGTTTAGCAGACTCTGGACCTGCTCGTCTCAGCAAACGGTTTTCTATGCTCACGGTCCACAGAGTGCCGCCTGGACCTCTCACGCTGAAACCAACTTTGGGCAGAGGTCCAGGTTTGCAGAAAGTCAGAACCGAAGTTTGGTGGCTCCACCCCAAAACCCAGCAAGGAATCTCCAGGGAGGGCGCCACACATCTGAAAATGGAAAAGACACCAAAATTTCAACCATTCCCCTTCTTTCCCCCACCTCGTCCCTCCCCACAACTGGCTCCTCTTTTCTGCTCCCAAATAGCATAAGAAGCCCTTTTCTTTCCACGAGGACAGTCTGAAGACGGTTAACACAGATTGCTAGTTAGTGCTAACCACAGTGAGGGAAAATGTCAGATATTAATGCTGCTGTTTTTATATGGCAGGGTGAGCATTCAGGGATAAGAATAAACGCTTATTGACAGGGTCAAACACCACAATATGTACATATCACTAAAGTGTGTTTGCAAAATAGGCAATAATGGCTCTAAATAGACTGTCTCGGAATGACTAATAAATAATAAGCATCTTGCCTTCAAAATTAACAACAGAGAAGCGTATTATTTAGAGCACTGTAGTGAGAAGTGGCTTTCACTGGGGGGCCGGGGCCACAGCAGGAGGGGCCCAGACCCTATCCCTGTCTTCACCTTCCTTCCCACACAGCAGGTCACACGGCATGGCGACAAGACCAGAGCTGCCCAAAGAGGTGATGTCAGAGAGCCTCAGAGGCTGGCCCTGGAGAGCACCTCCCTCTTCCCTGAGCTGCAGCGTCCCTGGTCCTCCACTGACCATCGCTGGCCCAGGTTCACGCGAGGTAAAGAAGGAAGTGCCCACAGAACCATCCCATCCAAGGACACTCAGCCTCTGGGGTTGGAATGGATACACAGCCCTAGAGGGCAAGAGTCCAGCACCTCAGCCCCTCTTCTCTGTGACCTGGGATGACACCAGAGCGCGTGGGAAGCCCGTTCCTCTGTCTTAGACGTGGTAGCAGCCCTTCAGAGCCTCACCACAGGGATTAAAGGAGATAAGTAAGAGACCTGGGTCAATGTAAAATGATATTCCGTGAAACGCATGAAGCAATAATATGAGTAAGAAAGGCTGTATTCCTTTCACCTTATTTTTGCTATTTGTTGTTCAGTCGCCAAGTCGGGTCCAGCTCTCTGTGATTCCCTGGACTGCAGCACACCAGGCCTCCCTGTCCTTCACTGCCTCCCTGAGTTTGCTCAAGTTCATGTCCCCGGGGTCAGTGATGCCCTCCAACCATCTCATCCTGTCATCCCCTTCTCCTTCTGCCTTCAATCTTTCCCAGCATCAGGATCCCCACATTCCTTTTAAAATGATCCTGTTATGATGCTAATAAAATCTTTCAGAAACAGCTACTCTCAAAGTTAATAAGCACTGCCATCTTTGCAGAACTGAATAGTTACCCCTGGACTGATAGGAACACCAAATATGTATATTTATTCTTACAGCTTGTCTGGTTTCCAAGTCCTTCGAATACAGCTGTCTGAACTAATGCTCAGTAAGGAAACCAGTGGAGAAACCCAAACTCAAGGAAGCCAGCAGCTTCCCCAGGGTCACCAAGGTAACGGACACTATGGTTGGACTTTCAGTGCTCCGTTGCTCTGTCGACAAAACCACGGTGACTCTGGAAAGAAGCCAGCACGTCTGGGCAGACCAGCATCAGTCGGTGGTTGTCCACTGTGGACAAAGATTCATCAGGACAAGGCCTGTTGCTGGGCTTGCTTGTAACATCACATGGAGAGTTCCCAAGGGTGGGGTTCAGTGCCCAGGCTCCCACACACAGCAGGGACCTCAGACCAGTCATTCGAGCGGGAGCTGCTCCATCTTCACTTTATTCTCAGGGCTACAGGAAGGCAGGTTAGACCCAGATCCCTGGATATCCCAGAGCTCACATCCTCCCCCTGGCTGTCACCACCTCATGTAAATCCTCAAAAACCCCTGAGCCCTTTCCAGATTCTGATCCCACATCCCGATCAGATGCAATGAGGAGGGGAAAGAAATCAGTCAAGTAGCCAGATATGTTATTTGTTTGATACCAAGAGTAGGCACATGTGAAATTGCTCAGTTGAATATATAAACTCAGTTTATAATCAGAATATTTTTTCACTGGAAAGACAGCCATAGAGACATAAAAGAAGTCTTTCTGCTCCCCTGTTTCCTCGTGTTAAAACTAGAGTTATTTTTGGAAGGCATTTTGGCATTATTCATCAAGTGCTTTAAAAATGTTTACACCCTTTAGCCAAGTAATTCCCTTTCTAAGAAACATGAGCAGAAACTCAGACAAAGACACACATGGAGATACCGACGCTTACAGCTGGGAAGAGTTAGCCATAAACGTTCGTGTTCATCACTAAAGGAGAGTGTGAACTATGATGGCTTCTTGGCAATGCGTTTACCAATGAACTTTATTTTTTTCTTTGTCTCAGTATTTTCCAAAATTCTCTATAATAGGAAAGAACCGAAATATCCATTGACAGGTGAATGGATAGACAAAAATGTGGGACATACATACAATAGAATATGGGTCATCCTCAGAAAGGAAGGAAATTCTGATACAGGCTACAGTGTGGATGAATCTTAAAGATGCTAGGCAAAGTGAACTAAATCAGTCACAGAAAGACAAATGCCGTGTGACTCCACTTATAGGAGGGCCCTTGAATAATCAAGTTCAAATAGACAGAATGGAGAGAGGTGGGTGCCAGAGGTTTGGGGGAGCAGATGGGGAGTTAGCGTTTCATGGGGACAAGAGTTTCAGTTTGGGAAGATGAGAGAGTTCTGGAGATGACGGTGGGGACGGTTGCACACACTGTGAAGAAGGGAGAGGCTCTTCTTTAGGCAGAAAGAATGAAGTCGAATCATTTCCTTTTGATGAGTCGCTTTACATTTTGTACGAAGTATGAACCAAACAGAGACAGCAGAGACACAAAGGAAATTCCATATTTAAACTCAGGGTTAAAGTTACAAGTATAAGATATACTTGCCTTTGTGAAAAAAAAAAAATCTGTCTTGCATAATGACAAGAAAGAGAAATTGAGGATCGTGTCACGTTGCCCGGGAGTTTTCTGGATGGCCGCACCTGTTCCCTTGAGATGAGTGGTGAGAGCTGGCAAAATCGTGCCCTCCTTTCCAGTCCCACCGTCTTCAAACGGAGGCCGCGGCAGGGGCACCACTGTGTTCATCCCCAGGCCTTCCTAAGTCCACCCGGCCGAGAAGCTGCTATTTAAGAACCAGCTGAAGGGCTTCCCTGGGGGGCCAGTGGGTGCGATTCAGGGGACGTGGGTTCAGTCCCTGGGTGGGGAACTAAGAGTCCACACCCCTCGGGACAACTAAACCCAAGCGCCCCAACAGGGAAGCCTTTGGGCCCAGCACAGTCAAAACAAAAAGCAGTAACAAACAAACAAGAACAGCCGGAGAGTTGTGGCCACGTGGTTCAGCCACGTTCAGCAGGTATAAACCAACCGGAAACTGTAGCACGATCCCACTCATATTCACATATTTATCGAGTATCAGGTATTGAGCTCTCTGGTGTTAGTCCCTCAGTCGTGACCCAGTGGACCGTTGCCCGCCAGGCTCCTCTGTCTGTGGAATTCTCCAGGCAGGCATAATGGAGCGGGTAGGCATTCCCTTCTCCAGGGGATCTTCCCGTACCAAGGGGTCAAAACTGGGTCTCCCACATCGCAGGCAGACTCTCACCACCTGAGCCACCAGGGAAGCCCACTATACAATTTCGGCAAAATACAGACAACATGAAATTGACCTTCTTGACCATTTCCAAGGGCACAGCCCAGTGGCATTAAGTGCATTCATACTGCTGAGCAGTCCTCACCGCCTTCCACCTCCAGAGCTTTTTCATCTTCATCATTAAACCCTCCCTTCCTCCCACTCCTGGCCTTGTCTCTGTGAATCTCACTGATTTAGAACCCTCATGTAAGTAGAATCGCAGCGTTTGTCCTTTTGTGACTGGCTTAGTTACTTAGCATAATGTCCTCAAGGGTCATCCATGTGGTAGCAGCTGTCAGAACTTCCTTCCTTTTTAAGGCTGAATCGTCTTCTACTGCATTTGTGTAGCCCTTTCTGTTTATCCGTTTATCCATTGATGGACACTTGGATCGCTTCCACCTTTTGGCTGTTGTGAATCAGGCTGCGATGAACTCAGGTATACAAACATTGGATGCAAATTTTAGGAACTGCTGAGCTGTTTGTGTTCAGGAAAATTAAGTAGGTGACTTCTGTCTCATTGGTGCCAAGAAATCACTCATTTCATGGAATCAGAAAATGGCAAAGCAGGAAACTGTTATAAAACCATCATTGATATCTGTCCTCAGATGAGGAAAGGGACATAAAGTGACTTAACTAGAATGGTTTGGGAAATGTTCACTTCTTACATGTAGGGAGAGGGGAACCCCTCTCCCAGGCAAAAATATCCACCCAACTTGTCCTACCACATACGTCAAATTCCTGACACTGGAGATTTACTTACTTAGATGAAGGTACTGGTCCTTTTACCAGGAATCTCCTAACAAAATAAAAATAGCTCTGAGGGAAAGTCATTATTGACCCATACGCCTTGTCTTGAAAGACTGGTTTTCCACAGAACAATAGATTTAGAGTCAGGTTCGCACGGAACGGAGTCCTCCCTATGGGAGAGTCGATGCAGAAGGCGGGAGGCAGTGTGACGAGGGGTTTTAAGCATAGATGTTCCACAAGGAGACAGTCATCTCCCGAGGAGCTCCAGGCACCCAGCACCAGTCAGTACCAGCGCTGAGAGTCTGGAGACCCGGAAGTGGGAAATGAGAAGAGACCAGCTAAAGCCCAGCTCGGGCAACAGGCCAATTTTCTCTCTGACTAGCTTATTCCTAAATAGTATACTTCAAGTCAAACTACAGGTCTTCTTTAGATGACTTGGGGGCCATGAGTAAGTTCTGGATAACAACAAAATACTTTGTTAGGTTTCCTCAGCTATATAAAGAAAGATTTTTGTTTGTTTGTTTTTCTTTCAAGAAGAATGGAAAATACTCATATGGGTCATGAACTGAGGGACTCATTTCTCTTCAACAGGTTTCATCCTCTCCAGTGGTCAGACACATTTCGCGATGGAGTTGAGGTAATTCTGTCAGTCAAAGGAGGTGTTGGAAGACCAGGAGAGCCCCAGCGTAACACACCCCACGGGCACAAGCAGCTGAGCGCTCCTCAGTCAGAAAGTGCTTTCCACAAACACGGTAGCCGTATTGGTCCCGTAATAACAAGGTTGGGTTCTTATAGGGAGTGTTATTTCTGCATCCAGTTCCAAAGCCGTGAGGTGGCTCTACGGGATCTCTGGAAGAACAAGGGGTTAGAAAAGAGGACTATGGGAGCCCAGGGAAAACCAACACCTACCGATGAACTTGACAAGAAGCACAGGCAAGCTACAGAGATTTTTGCAATCCTCTTTCAGAGGACACCAGAAACCCTCTTATTTGTTAAAACGACAGGAACATCTAATTGGGCCCTGGCACATATGAATGTACTGTTTTATATGCAGAAAACTGAGAGGATATGGAAATTGAGTCATTAAACAGAGCCAGGACATCCCTGGTGGTCGGGTGGCTAAGACTCCAGGCTTCCACAATAAGGGGTATGGGTTCAAGCCCCGGTTAGGGATGTTCCGTATGACACGTGGTGCAGCCAAAAAAAATTTTTTTTAATAAAAGAGAGTCAGATACTAGTAATTAGGGACATTTGTACTCATTAGGTATATAGGTTGTGAAACTAGGAATCTGCCACGCTCTGATGAAAATCCAGAAAACAGTATTTCCACATTCCTGCTATGGTGATGTATATAGTATCTGATAAGTAAAGTCCACACTAACAAAATCGATTCACATCAAATTAGCCTAAGCCTTAGAAATAAAACAGTGACATTAATCCAATTCCCATGGTGGTAATGTTTGCTTGATTTGCTTCACTGGCAAGTTAATTGAGTCCCCATCTGCTTTATTCGCTCACGTTTCCCAGGAGGCCAAGCTCACGATATGTCTTAAAGTGGTTCCCAGAGGCTTCCTTATCCTCTGTGTCACCCAGCCTAAGAGGCACGCTGGCCAGTTTTCAGCCAATCCCGCTCTGACAGAGCCAGAGAACAATCCTTTCTCCAGGTCCTATAGCAGCGTTGGTGGCCACTGAGGACCAAGATACAATGGCCAGAGCTGCTGGTAAAAGCGCGAGAAGGCTCGGCTTTACTTTTCCATTAAAAAACTATATATACAAAACAGATTCCTATGTGGTTTCTTGTTATAAAACACTATACAAAAGAAAGCACAGGCGACTTCCGTTATCAGTGCGGTATAGATTCTTCTAGCAGCTTCTCTAAGCATTTCTACGCCTCTCCTGTACCGTTCTACAACAAATGTGTTCTGTTTACCAGGCATGGCTCAGATCCTAGGTCTGCCGTAAATTCCCTGTAAGCTTTTGAGCAAAAATGCGAGATGGGGGTTTGGCCCCCACAGCGTCCCCGCATCCTGGTCTCTTAGTCCAGCTCCTCTCGTTTGAGTTAAAATTCATATCAAAGTAAAGGAACTGTCTGTCTCTACAAAAGGTTGCACTGGGAGGGGTGGGCTCTGGCCAGACCAGAAACCAGGCTGGAGAGCAGAGGGCCAGTGAAGGTGGCCGGCGAGAGAAAGTGCATCCAGGAAGCCAGAGGGGGACGGTGCTGACCACCCTGAAGAGGCAAGGGCTCAGGACCAATCGGGATGGGGACGGGGCGTGATATGCGGGCTGGCCTCAAGAGTTGGAGTCCAGGAGGGGGTGCGCTGGAAGGAGGCCCTGGGAGGGAGGGCACAGTGAGTGGAGAGAAAGAAGAAAAGTGAGGCGGAAGAGGCAGCCTTGAGGGAAAGCCTCCTGGGCGCATTCTGGGGGCGTGAGAGCGGCAGGGGCCCCAGGGTCCCACAGTGGGGAGAAGCTGGCACAGCTGCAGAGACAGGCTTGGTGGGCACGGACGGGACAGCCCACTTCATGGAAAAGACAACGGTCGACCTTTCCTCCTGGTGACTATGGTGCGTCCATGAAGAAGGGTGTCTAGGTGAGAAAGTCAGTTCCTAACACCCCCCTTCCTTTGGGTCGTCAAACTTGTTTAACCTCTCGCTCGGCTGTGTGCCCCCTAAGGGAAGCCCACTGGTCTTTGTCACCCTGTAGCACTTTACAGGGTATTCAAAAGGCTATCAGCTTTGGGAAAACAGCCAGCTCCAGCTTTCGTAGCCAACCCAGAGTTCCAGCTGCAGCAGAGACCAGATCAGCAGAGGCGCTGAGGTCAGTCCAGGCTCCCTGAGGGCCACCTGCTCAGGGAAGGTGAGGCTGCTGATAGAAGCATCTAGAATGGTCAGAGAGGCGGTGTCTGTTCAAGATGCCCTGGGAACAATTGAGACACAGGAAGGAGGAAGAAACAAATGAGGAAAGATGGAGCAAAGCTATGCACCTGAGCCCAAAACAGGGAATTCAGGGCCATCTCATGGAGAGCATTTATAACAATATACATGCATGCGCGCTAAGTCACTTCAGTCATGTCCAACTCCCGGCTGTTTGCGACCCTGTGGACTGTGGCCTGCCAGGCTCCTCTGTCCATAGGGATTCTCCAGGCAAGAATACTGAAGTGGGCTGCCATGCTCTTCTCCAAGGGATCTTCCCAGTCCAGGGATCGAACCCACATTTCTTAGTTTCTTACGTCTCCTGCATTGGCAGGTGGATTCTTTATCACTAGTGCCACCTGGGAAGCCCTATAAAAATGTAAATGGAGCTTACGCCTCAGGGAGGAAGGAACAAGGGAACAAAATTCCTGTAACTTAGCAGTCAGTAAAAGCCGCATGAAAGCACCTGGAGACACCATGACTCCTTCTCAGTGTGGGAGCAAATGCGAAACCCAGGGGATTACATTAGGGTCTCACGTGGCATGATGCAGGCTCTACTCTGAAAGAAGCTTCCACGAGTATCCCTGGAAGGATCTGGGCTCGAGGTTGACCAGGTGGCGCATCTGATCAGCCAGGCTGATTTGCTGGCCGAGAGCAGTGAGGACGTCCATTTCAACCAAGGTCAGAACAGAAGTCAAGAACAAAGGTGGACCGGAGGTTTTTGTCCAGGAAAAGCAGATTCTGCCAGGGATGGGGGCTGGCACCTCTGCCCAATCTGCCCCCAAAGCAACAGGAATACAAGCCTCTCAAAAACCAGACATACAGGGATGTCCCTTGTGGTCCAGTAGGTAGGACTCCACACATCCACTGCAGGGGGCAAGGTTCAGTCCCTGGTGGGGAACTAAGACCCTGCATGCCGTGGAGCGAGGTCAAAAAAACACACAAATACACAGGTGGATGGGAGGGGCAGTGTCGGATGTGTTTTCAATGTAAAACGACGATCATAAAGTCACGTGTGCCGACAGCCCTTTTGGAAGTGCCTTGGGGAGTCCACCAAGCGAAGGTCCTCTGGAGTGGGAGCACATGGAGACCGGGGGGGCCGCGTCTGGGGGACACCCCGCCCCTGCAGGCACTCAGCAGAAGCCCCGCGGGAGGGCCTTGGGGCCTCGGGCTCAGTCTGTCTCCGGGCTGCTGCGGCCTGTAGCCAACACTAGATACAGAGTACTGTTTTATTCTATCCTTTTCCTCTCAGGGCTCCGGTCTGCCACCCGTTTCTCCCCCTGCTGTCGTCACAGACAGGTTCACAACATGAATTCCTTCCAGCTTTCTGAGGCGAGGCCTGCGGCTCTCATCTTGAACAAGGAAGTGAGACTTGGCCTCAGACCTTTGTTTGAGGAGTTGGAGCTAAGAATTGGTGGAGGAGGGGGGAGGAGAAGGGCTCCACAAGTTCAGAAATGAGAAGGACAGTGGAAGGAGAAGCACAAAGGGACATTCATTTAACTGGATTTCCTTTTCTTTATTTCCTGTTTCCACGCACTCTGCTTTATCGTATTTCCTCTTAGCAGTAAGAACCAAATATCTCCCAGCTCATGTTATTTAACTAATTTTACCACTTCAATCTTAGCCCCACACTTATAAAATGGTAATAAGGGTAATGCCTAAGGGTACCATTTAAAAAAAAAAAAAGAAGAAGAAGAAAAGCTAAGTGTTAGTGATACTATCTCTGAAATAGTGTTTGGCACTTAAACTCCAAGCATTTGACTTTTCAACTTTTCATGATTACTTCACCAAAATCGGGTGGCATAAAAACTGCTTTTGCCTAAAACGGTTTTTGGTTTTTCTTTTTTTAATTCCTTTGTGATTGGAAGATAATTGGTTTGCGACGTTGTGTCGGTTTCTGCCATGCAGCAACGTGACAGGTACACATATATTCCCTCCATCTTGAACCTCCCTCCCACCTCTTCATCCCACAACCCCTCTAGGTTGTCACAGAGCACCGGGTTGAGCTCCCTGTTGTCTAAAATGGTTCTGCAGACAGCGATTGTTAAGCAATTGCATTGTTACATTTCGTGCCATTCAATTTCACTGAAAGGCAGATTGATAAAAATCAGCCTGGCCAGTTTCTGGACACTATCCTCTCTGCCATGGGACAAGCCTCCAGGGCAGTCTGTACCTTTTGACCCATCCCACCCAGAGGCCCTCCAGCTACCTGCCTCCTCCAGGAAGGTTCACTGGGACAGACACAGGGGGAAATGACATGCCCAGGGTGCAGAAGGGGCCTTTGCTTTGGGAGAATAGCTGTGGAGCCTTGGGGAACAGCATGCTGTCCTGGAGTCATGAGGAGAAAGGACTTTTCCTTCTTTCAACATCCAACAAATACTGTGTGCAGGACAGACCGTGCTGAGCAAGGAACTCTGCCACAACTGGGAACACCATGATGAGCCATCCTGGGCCTCCAGGCTCCCTGGGCAGGGAGGTATCAGGCAGGAAGGCAGTTACAACCCAATGTAGAAGCTACTGAACCCAAAAGAAGCCCAGACTCCATGTGAGCACATCAGAGCAGAGCCTATACCAGGATAGGGTAGAGCAGGAATCAGGGAAGACTGCCTGGAGGAGGTGAACTTTGGCACCTCCATCCATTCAACTGAAAATGAGAACGCTGCTCTGAGAGCTGAGATAGAGCAGAGGACCCAAGACTTGAGATCCTCCTCTCTAGAAACTCATATCCCTCTAGAGGGTAGTGGATTGTGCCAGAGAGTTCCCCTGTGGCCAGAAAAGGCCTGAGGAAGCTGAGACCTGATGATCAGATGGAGGGAAGGGCTTCTCAGGCAGAGGAATTGGCCTGTAGCAACAAGCATCAGGTGCTTCTGGGGATGCAAAGAAGAGCGCAGAATGGGGCAAGGTGCAGCATGAAGGGACCGAGGCCAGAGACAAGAACCAGATCACACAAAACTCCACAGACGACGGTCACGAGTTTGGATTTTACCGTAGTCATCGTGGAAAGTGAAGGCAACGTGATCAGATCTGCATTTTAAAGTGACCATCTCAGCTGCCTGGTGAGGAGGCAAGGAGTGCGTGCAAAGGCCCTGGCAGAGGCGGCTCCTGCGAGGGGTGCGAGGGCCCCTGTGCAGCCAGGGCCAGAGCTGCAGGCTGGGCCCGACCACCAAGGTTCCCACGGCCACTGGAGGCCTCCAGGGAGGGCTGATGCCACCCAGCCCGACTCAGCCCACTCAGAGAGCTTTGGATGGGTGGGTGGGACTAAGTCATGGATTCCCGAACAGCAAGGACCATGCATGTGGAATAAATTCTACCTTCAAAGACTGAAAATACACAGCCTTTCAGAGTCTCTAAAATTCATGAGTTCTCACTTCCTCACACATGAAGCAGGAGTTTCCTCATTCTCTGGGCTTCACTGGGTAAAGAAGGGAAGTAGTGACCCACTATGGAATTAATGCCATCGTTTTATTGTTGTTGTTCAATATTTATTTACTTATTTGGCTGCTCTGGGTCTTAGCTGTGGCACCCAGGATCTTTTAGTTCTGGCATGTGGGATCTAGTCCCCTGAACAGGGACTGAACCTCTGCCCCTTGCATTGGGAGTGCAGAGTCTTAGCCACTGGGCCACCAGCGAAGTCCCTGTTGTTATTTTATTTGCATTTCACGCTGATCACTCGCCGTCACATGGGCATCTTGGCCTCATGAAGTCAGACTGCTCACAGTCTTCCCCAAGCCATCTCCTTCTAAAGTTCTCCACGACGGCATTCACCCAGACTGCATCACCCATCATTCTCAACTCTTCCCTGGTTAATTAAGCCCCTCCTGTGTGATTTCCTTGGTGTCTTTGGCATCTCTTCCCTCCTCCCCGTCTCCACGACCACTGTCCAAATTATAGCTCTCACTCATCTCCACTATGGCAGATGACTGACCACCAGTCTGCGCCTCCGTTCTATTTCTTTATTCTCTCTTTGGGCTCATTTCAGGTCCCAGCCTCCACTTGTAAGCTGAACCCATGCTGCTCAAAGTAAAAAGAGCCGCTAGATTCGAGTTTTCTCAACTTCCCAAAATATGAAGCCAATGAAAATGTGGAATTGAAGAAAGAGCAACAGGCAAAGCAGAAATCTTTCCTATTATAAACCTTAGGGTAAAATCTAAACAAAAATCATCTCCAGGGTAGACGATTCCCACTTGACTTACTGAGCACTTGAAATGCGAGTGCGCACTAAGGACTGATGCTGAAGCTGAAGCTCCAATACTTTGGCCAATCTTATGTGAGGAGTCGACACATGGGAAAAGACCCTAATGCTGGGAAAGACTGAGGGCAGAAGGAGAAGGAGAAGGTGGCAACAGAGAATGACATTGTTGGACATGAGTTTGAGCAATGCTGGGAGACAGTAACGGACAGGGAACCTGGTGTGCTGCAGTCCATGGGGGTCGAAGAGTCGGACATGACTGAGTGACTGAACACAAGCATAAAATTTACCCTTAAAAGATTTTATACAAGAAAAAGGATGTAAATAATTTTTGCATAGAGAGAACATTGAAATGCTAATACTCCGGATACTTGGGTTAAGTAATACATATTCTTAAAATTAATTTTATTTGTTTCATCGTGCCTGTTTTTAATGTGGCAACAAGACAAATTTACAATTCAGCTTGTATTTTGACTACCATTATATTGCAATTAAACTGTGGTGGCCTAAAATAATTGGAGATCTGTGGCAATAAAACTTAATGTCATTGTTAAGAAATTATTCCTAGGACAGCAATGGAAGGCAGCAATGAAAAGAAAAAGAGCCCAATGGAAAAAAATGGCAAAAGATTTGGACGTATATTTCTCCAAACAAGATGCACAATAGCCAACACTTAATATCATTACTTACTGGGGACACGCAAATCAAAATCAATAAAACACCACTTCATACCCACCAGGATGGCCATAATTTTTCTTACGGGAAAACTGTAAGTGTTGGAGAGGATGTGAAGAAATAGGAACGCTGTGTGCTATCGGTGAAAACGCACGACGGTGCAGGCACTGTGGGAGACAGTTCAGCAGCTCCTTGAAATGCTACACAGGGAGTTATCACGCGACCCAGCAATTCTACTCGTAGAGAGATGAAAACATATTCACAGAGAAGGTTGTGTAAGATAGATTCTCTGGAGGTCCAGTGGTTAGGATTCCATGCTTTGCTGCAAGAGGCACAGGTTCAATCCCTGGTTAGGGAACTAAGATCCCACAGGCAGTGTGATGCAGCCAAAAAAAATTTTTAAGTTGAACAAGGATATTCACAGCAGTGTCATTCATTATAGCTAATTAGTAGAAACAACCAAATATCCCTCAACTGTTGAATGGATGAACAAAGCATGACATATCCAAACAATAGAACATTCAGTTCAGTTCAGTTCAGTTGATCAGTCGTGTCCGACTCTTTGTGACCCCATGAATCGCAGCACACCAGGCCTCCCTGTGCATCACCATCTCCCGGAGTTCACTCAGACTCACGTCCATCGAGTCAGCAATGCCATCCAGCAATCTCATCCTCTGTCGTCCCCTTCTTCTCCTGCCCCCAATCCCTCCCAGCATCAGAGTCGTTTCCAATGAGTCAACTCTTCGCATGACGTGGCCAAAGTACTGGAGTTTCAGCTTTAGCATCATTCCTTCCAAAGAAATCCCAGGGCTGATCTCCTTCAGAATAGACTGGTTGGATCTCTTTGCAGTCCAAGGGACTCTCAAGAGTCTTCTCCAACACTGCAGTTCAAAAGCATCAAGTCTTTGGCACTCAGCCTTCTTCACAGTCCAGCTCTCACATCCATACATGACTGCTGGAAAAACCATAGCCTTGACCAGACGGACTTTTGTTGGCAAAGTAATGTCTCTGCTTTTGAATATGCTATCTAGGTTGGTCATAACTTTCCTTCCAAGGAGTAAGTGTCTTTTAATTTCATGGCGGCAGTCACCATCTGCAGTGATTCTGGAGCCCCCAAAATAAGGTCTGACACTGTTTCCACTGTTTCCCCATCTATTTCCCATGAAGTGATGGGACCGGGTGCCATGATCTTCATTTCTGAATGTTGAGCTTTAGGCCAACTTTTTCACTCTCCTCTTTCACCTTCATCAAGAGGCTTTTTAGTTCCTCTCCACTTCCTGCCGTAAGGGTGGTGTCGTCATCACATGGTTATAAATAAAAATGAAGTACTAATCGTACTACAACGTGGATGAACCTTGGAAATGTTGTGTTCAGTGAAAGAAACTCATCACAAAAGACCACAGATTTATCATTCTTTTTATATGAAATGTCCAGAAAGGGCACATCTAGAAACAAAAAGTAGATCTGTGTTTGCCTAGGGCTAGAGGAGTTTGGGGGAAAATAGGGCTGACAGCTAATGGGTCCAGAGTTTCTTTGAGGAATGATAAAAATGTTTTAGAATTGATTGTGGTGGATTCTAGAACAGTTTTAGATTACAGTCGCATCTTCTGGGAAGGGGAACTTGACAGCTAGGGGACAAGAGTGTTCCTGTGTGTGTTCAGTTCAGTTCAGTCGCTCAGTCATGTCCGACTCTTTGCGACCCCATGAATCGCAGCACGCCAGGCCTCCCTGTCCATCACCAACTCCCGGAGTTCACTCAGACTCACATCCATTGAGTCAGTGATGCCATCCAGCCATCTCATCCTCTGTCATCCCCTTCTTCTCCTGCCCCCAATCCCTCCCAGCATCAGAGTCTTTTCCAATGAGTCAACTCTTCGCATGAGGTGGCCAAAGTACTGCAGTTTCAGCTTTAGCATCATTACCTGTGTGTGTAATATATATATATATATATATGTATATATTACAATATGTCCTCTGTGCTTATTTGGTTTTGTACCACATCTATAATAACCTTTTCACAAACATTTAAGTGAAATAATATTTTCAAAGAAATTACATGAGGAATAACAAAAGGGTCATAACTACAAAAGATCAAATGTATTCAAGAACGCCACAGAAATATCTATACCAACACACAAGCAAATCTAAAGGAAAAGGGTAATGTTTAAGAAAATAGACATGTCAAAAAGCTGAATTGTAAAAAAGGTAGAAAACCAGACCATGCTAGATAAGAAATTTAAAAGTCAGCAAAAAATAAACCTCAAAGCCCTCCACTTCCAAAAGAGAGCATCAAAGGCAGACAGGATTATAAGTGAGTTTTTCCCATCCTCCAAAGACAGATAATTCTTATTTATAGATGTTTCTAGGCATAGGAAGATAGACAAGGCTTTCTCACTCATCTCATGGGGATAAACATCACTGTCCTAAGAAACGGCTGAGGAGCAAAAGGAAGGAAGAGGAGAGGAGGGTTTGTCTGACCCACACCACTGGCTCTATCTCTGAGTGTTTATTGGCTGAATTTGCTGCCAAAATCCAAAAACTGGGATATTTTTAAGGCATCCCCTGGCAATCCAGTGGTTAGAATTCAGTGCTTTCGCAGCTGAGGGCCCTAGTTCAATCCCTAGTCAGGGAACTAAGATCTCAGAAGCCACATGATCTGGCCAAAAAATGAAACTAAAAACTCGGATATTTTTTCATAAAAGTCAGACTGAAATAAGATATATGTAACAACTGTGAGAAAGAACTAAGAGGGTAGTTATGTGTTTAATTCTTATAAATCAGTAATGATGGTGATGATTATAACTAACGTTTATCGAGCACTTATCACTTACCAGGATCTTTCTATACTTTTTTCTCCACAGAAGAAAAAAACGATACAATAAAAAGCAAAGGATATCAATAGGCAAGGATAGCTATCCAAAAAGACTCACCTTCCATAACAATGTGTTGTTGTTAAGTCGCTAAGTCATGTCCAACTCTTCAAAGACCCGGTGGACTATAGTCCAGTAGGCTCCTCAGCCCATGGGATTTCCCAGGCAAGAATACTGGAGCGGGCAGCCATCTCCTCCGCCAGGGGATCCTCCCCGCCCAGGAATCGAGCCCACATCTCCTGCGTCTCCTGCCCTGGCAGGCGGGCTCTTTGCCACTGAGCCACCAGGGAAGCTGATACGGCAGTTAAAACCTGAAACAAAAATGGGATGCGTACCTATCAGATGAACAAAACTTGAAAATCAGTAACAGCGAGTGAGAGTCCGGGGAAACATTTTTATTCTCCCCTGGAGGGAATATTAAACTGGTGTGACTCTTGGGGGAACAGTTATTAAAAACATCACCACGCATACCTGTGAGCCGCAGGAACTCCGTCTCCTAGAGAGAACGTGTTCAAACAGTCGCGGTACTAGTTTTCTACGGCTACATAACGAATCACCACAAACTTAGCCGCTTAAAACAACACAAAACACAAAACTGTTCTCTCACAATTTCTGAGGGTCAAGAGTCAAGCACGTTTTAGTTGGGTCCTCTGCCCAGGATCTCCCAAGACTGGGGTCAAGGGGAGGGGTGTTGGCAGAATTCATTCCCTGGCGGCTGTGTGAGCGGAGACCCTGATCTGCTGCCGGTCGTTCTCAGCCCTTTGGTCCCTCACTCTTCCAATCTCCCCTGTTTACACCAGGCTCGCCCAGCAGAATCCGAGTCCATTAAGCAAATCGCAGGGGTCCCGCCCCGTTTTATGCATGGGTTTCTGCATCTGCTTTCTGCATCCGTTGTATGCATCTACCCCATTTCGTGCATGGGTGAGAGAAGCAGGGGTGGGCACCTTGGGGCAATCTCAGAATTCCACCTGTTCAGGTGGCGCTAGTGGTAAAGAACCCGCCTGCCGATGCAGAAGACGCCAGAGATGCAGGTTCGATCCCTGGGTTGGGAAGATCACCTGGAGTAGGGAATGCCAACCCACTCCAGTATTCTTGCCTGGAAAATTCCATGAACAGAGGATCCTGGTGGGCTACAGTCCACAGGGCCACAAAGAGTTGGACATAACTGAACACCCACAGACACACATCGGTGGTCAAGAACGTTCCTGCCAGTAGAGTTTGTAAAAATAAAAAATTAGAAGCAACTCAGAAAGAGTCACAATGAGTAGAACACAACTGAGAAACTGAACAGAAATAGTTAAGTAAACCATGAATGGTTACAAAGACTACACATTCCTGGAAGGCATTGTGAGTTCAATGAGATAAATCAACGTGACATAATAACTTAAAAAAAAGGCAGGTTACAGAGCAATACATACAATAGGACCCCATTATGCATAAATAAAGGGCTTTTCTGATAGCTCAGCTGGTAAAGAATCCGCCTGCAATACAGGACACCCTGGTTCTATGCCTGGATTGAGAAGATCTGCTGGAGACGGATAGGTTACCCCCTCCAGTGTTCTTGGGCTTCCCTTGTGGCTCAGCTGGTAAAGAATCCTCCTGCAATGTGGGAGACCTGGGTTTGATCCCTGGGTTGGGAAGATCCCCTGGAGAAGGGAAAGGCTGCCCACTCCAGTATTCTGGCCTGGAGAATTCCATGGATTGTATAGTATTTAATCAGATTATACTTTTGTCTTTTGTTACTTCTCTCATAGCTCAGCTGGTAAAGAATCCACCCACCTGGGTTCGATCCCTGGGTTGGGAAGATCCCCTGGAGAAGGGAAAGGCTGCCCACTCCAATGCTCTGGCCTGGAGAATTTCATAGACTGTGTAGTCCATGAGGTCGAAAAGAGTTGGACACAACTGAGTGCCTTTCACTTCACTTCATGTATAAATAAATAAATACTCAATTCCTACCTCCACCCTTGTTCTCTTCAATTCTCTATTTCACTGCCTGAGGGCTTTTCAAAATTCAAATCTGATTCTGTCACCAGCCCTGCAGCCACTCTGCCCCCAGCCTAACATCTGACCTTGAAATCCCATAATTCTTAGGAAAAAGCCTAAACAAATACCTGTGGTTGTTGTGTGTGCTCAGTCATGTCCAGCTCTGGGCGACTCCATAGACTGTAGCCCACCAGGCTCCTCTGTCCATGGGATTCTCCAGGAAAGAATACTGGAGTGTGTTGCCATCTCCTTCTCCAGGGGAACTTCCTGATCAGGGAGCTCAGGTCTCTGTCCTGCATTTGCAGGCAGATTCTTTACCACTGAGCCACCTGGGAAGGCCCAGGTGATGGATCTGCACCTCCCCTCTCTTCACACACCCACCTCGGGTGCCCTGGGGGTTGACCTGGGCCCAAAGGCCCACTGCAACAGGTGGGCGCTCTTCCCATGCCGCTGTGCAAGAGCCAGAGCCCTGAGTGGCAGGGAGGGAGGGAGGCCCTCTCAGGAGGAAGACGGTGGTCAGCAGCACGTGTGGCGACAGGAAGCCCTGCGCACAGGAGTCCATGCCAAGGACAGGGCATCTCACAGAGGGGAGACTCTGTCCTGAGGAAGAGGCCAGGGAAGCGTCCCCTCTGTCCATGGGATTCTCTAGACAAGAATCCTGGAGTGGGTTGCCGAGCCTTCCTCCAGGGGATCTTCCTGATCCAGGAATCAAACTCTTGTCTCCTCTGTCTCTTGCATTGCAGGCGGATTGAAATGGCATTCCACATACTCAAACAGGTGACCTTGAGGAAGGTCTTCTGAGGACAAGTCCAATCAAGGAGCCTTGTTTTCCCAAGATGGTTCAGAGGGAGATGAAACCTCAGCCAGCTGGAGAGAGGACCAAGGTCAGATCTCACATCTGAGTGGCTGTCCCAAGGGCCAGGCTGGAATTCCGAGAGCAAGAAGTCAGTGGAAGCAGACAGCTCAGAAGCACGCGTGTGGACACAGCCGGCGTGCTGGAGCTGTCCTATTACGTGGTGCCCGATGCTCAGAGGGGTGGCCCCCTGCGGGCCTGGTGCCGTGTCGGACTCAAGCCGTCCCCGATCCTCAGCTGGAAGCCTCTCTCTTCTCTTCCAACCCCAGGTCAAGCCTTATGAAACCACTGATGTCCTGCTCTGTTTGTCCTATAAGATTTCACGTGGTTCAGTCAAACAGACCAAGAGTTTCTGACAGCAGAGCCATCTGTTGTTTTCATGCGTCTCTGCAAGTCTCAACCAGTCCATCCTGAAGGACAATTCAGTTTCAGTGTAGTCGCTCAGCTGTGTCCAGCTCTTTGCGACCCCATGAATCGCAGCACGCCAGGCCTCCCTGTCCATCACCAACTCCCGGAGTTCACTCAGACTCACGTCCATCGAGTCGGTGATGCCATCCAGCCATCCCATCCTCTGTTGTCCCCTTCTCCTCCTGCCCCTAATCCCTCCCAGCATCAGAGTCTTTTCCAATGAGTCAACTCTTCGCATGAGGTGGCCAAAGTACTGGAGTTTCAGCTTTAGCATCATTCCTTCCAAAGAAATCCCAGGGTTGATCTCCTTCAGAATGGACTAGTTGGATCTCCTTGCAGTCCAAGGGACTCTCAAGAGTCTTCTCCAACACCATAGTTCAAAAGCATCAATTCTTCGGAGCTCAGCCTTCTTCACAGTCCAACTCTCACATCCATACATGACCACTGGAAAAACCATAGCCTTGACTAGATGGACCTTTGTTGGCAAAGTAATGTCTCTGCTTTTCAATATACTATCTAGGTTGATCATAACTTTTCTTCCCAGGAGTAAGCGTCTTTTAATTTCATGGTTGCAGTCACCATCTGCAGTGATTCTGGAGCCCCCCAAAATAAAATCTGACACTGTTTCCACTGTTTCCCCATCTATTTCCCATGAAGTGATGGGACCAGATGCCATGATCTTCGTTTTCTGAATGTTGAGCTTTAGGCCAACTTTTTCGCTCTCCTCTTTCACTTTCATCAAGAGGCTTTTTAGCTCCTCTTCACTTTCTGCCATAAGGGTGGTGTCATCTGCATATCTGAGGTTATTGATATTTCTCCCGGCAATCTTGATTCCAGCTTGTGTTTCTTCCAGCCCAGCGTTTCTAATGATGTACTCTGCATATAAGTTCAATAAGCAGGGTGACAATATACAGCCTTGACGTACTCCTTTTCCTATTTGGAACCAGTCTGTTGTTCCATGTCTAGTTCTAACTGTTGCTTCCTGACCTGCATACAGATTTCTCAAGAGGTAGGTCAGGTGGTCTGGTATTCCCATCTCTTTCAGAATTTTCCACAGTTTATTGTGATCCACACAGTCAAAGGCTTTGGCATAGTCAATAAAACAGAAATAGATGTTTTTCCGGAACTCTCTTGCTTTTTCGATGATCCAGCAGATGTTGGCAATTGGATCTCTGGTTCCTCTGCCTTTTCTAAAACCAGCTTGAATGTCAGGGAGTTCATGGTTCACGTATTGCTGAAGCCTGGCTTGGAGAATTTTGAGCATTACTTTACTAGCATGTGAGATGAGTGCAATTGTGTGGTAATCTGAACATTCTTTGGCATTGCCTTTCTTTAGGATTGGAATGAAAACTGACCTTTTCCAGTCCTGTGGCCACTGCTGATTTTCCAAATTTGCTGGCATATTGAGTGCAGCACTTTCACAGCATCATCTTTCAGGATTTGAAAGAGCTCCACTGGAATTCCATCACCTCCACTAGCTTTGTTCATAGTGATGCTTTCTAAGGCCCACTTGACTTCATATTCCAGGATGTCTGGTTCTAGATTAGTGATCACAGCATCATGACTATCTGGGTCATGAAGATCTTTTTTGTACAGTTCTTCCGTGTATTCTTGCCACCTCTTCTTACATCAGTCCTGAATAGTCATTGGAAGGCCTGATGCTGAAGCTGAAACTCCAATACTTTGGCCACCTGATACAAAGAGCCAACTCATTGGAAAAGACCCCGATGCTGGGAAAGATTGAGAGCAGGAGGAGAAGGGGATGACAGAGGATGAGATGGTTGGATGGCATCACCGACTCGATGGACATGAGTTTGAGCAAGCTCAGGGAGATAGTAAAGGACAGGGGAGCCTGGCGTGCTGCAGTCCAGGGGGTCACAAAGAGCCGGACACGACTGAGCGACTGAGCAACAACTATAAGTCTCGCTAGGCAGCTCAGGGCAGCTCAGTCGCTCAGTCGTGTCCGACTCTTTGCGACCCCATGAATCGCAGCACGCCAGGCCTCCCGGTGCATCACCAACTCCCGGAGTTCACTCAGACTCACGTCCATCGAGTCGGTGATGCCATCCAGCCATCTCATCCTCGGTCGTCCCCTTCTCCTCCTGCTCCCAATCCCTCCCAGCATCAGAGTCTTTTCCAATGAGTCAACTCTTCGCATGAAGTGGCCAAAGTATTGGAGTTTCAGCTTCAGCATCAGTCCTTCCACTGAACACCCAGGGCTGATCTCCTTCAGAATGGACTGGTTACTCTCAAGAGTCTTCTCCAACACCACAGTTCAAAAGCATCAATTCTTCAGCGCTCAGCTTTCTTCACAGTCCAACTCTCACATCCATACATGACCACTGGAAAAAGCATCGCCTTGACTAGATGGACCTTAGTTGGCAAAGTAATGTCTCTGCTTTCCAATATGCCATCTAGGTTGGTCATAACTTTTCTTCCAAGGAGTAAGCATCTTTTAATTTCATGGCTGCAGTCACCATCTGCAGTGATTTGTAGATTAAATATATACAAACCAAAGCAGTTGTTGGTTTTTTTCAACATAAATTTAATTTTACTTTGACAACCAATTCAGTAAGTCATTTCTTAGAAACTAATTCTAAAGTCCCAAAATAAAACTCGTGATGGGGGAATGTAGGGGGGGGCACACACATGCCATCAGGCACATCCCCAGATGTCAAGAACATATTGAGCAACACACAGGTAGCCAACATGACAATTCCAACTCACGTCTATACAGTTCTAAGGTCGGTGATCAATCCCTCCAGTAAGGAAATTCTTGTCCAATGCATTTCATTCGTATGGAATAAATGAACACACCCTGCAAAAGACGAGTTTGTCCAGGGGAAAACAAAGTTTACAGAGAAGAAATCATGGACAAGTAACAAAATGCCTTCTTAAAGATTCTGATAGTATGATATGTGGTTTGTTTTTTTTGTTTTTTTTTTTTTGCTTTTGTGAAAACGATCTGTTCCCATGTAAACTGTGTGCGGTCCCTGTGACCTGTGCCGGGTGTCATTTTTTTTATCTGTCCTGTATGCTCCAATTCCATTTTGTGTGGTTTTCCTCCTCGTTCTCTGGTGCTCGGGAACTACAAGCTCAGATTGTGTTTCTGCAAAGAAGTTTCCTTTCGGGGAAACGCAGTCTAACCCACAGTGCACACGGAGGTGCTTGAGCAATATTGATGAGTTTACACACCAGGGCCTTGCCTCTGAGGCAGTCCACATTTGGGGATATGCTAATGCTGAAAAAGTGTCCCCTCGCAGCTCTCCTGTGCTCCGAATGGGCTGTCTGCAAAGGAGGAGAAACCCTGAATTCGAAGTCCTCTCGGCCAAGGTTGTCTGAGCCCTTTCCCTCCGCCCCCTCCTGGCTCCGTATCCTCTTCCTCCTTGGCTTCTGGAATCTAAGAAATGAAGAGCCACAGGCTGGGGCAGGACTTAAAGGAAATGATCAAGTTCGGGGAGAAAAACCAGGGACTGAGAAGGCGCCCTGAGAACTGGAGAGACCGGCCCCCTCTGGTAAGCAGAGGTGGTCCAAGGCAAAGGGAGGAGGTCAAGGTCACTGCTAGAGCCACACCATCTCTTGATGCCAAGCACGTGCTTGGTAGGGCCTCCCGCCCACATGGTGGGCCCTGGCTCACGTGTTCCTCTCTACTGTGATGTGGTGTGATGCGGTGAACTCAGGTTCACCTGACTTCTGGAATCTAGACCCAGAACTTACACAATGAAAGGAAGGCAAAAACTAGGAAAACACAATGAAAATTACTCAGTGGGACTCTCAACATAAAGACTCCTCCCAAACAAGTGCATTCAAGTTTCCAGAACATCAGCCCTCACTTTTACTGCCTTTCTGGCTCAGAAGGGCGTGTGCAGCGCCCACGGGCGGCATCCCGAACAGCCAGGCTACACGGATTGCAAAAGAGAAGTCATGCTGAGTGATAAAGGCGACAAGAGGGCAAAGAGCAGTCCAGCACTTTAAAAGCAGGAAAACAAACCTCTGTTCCCACCCCCACCCCCCCACCCCCCCCCACCCACCCCGTGCCACCATCTCTAAATTTCCTTAGTGAAATGCCGTTGGAATTAGGGTTAAAGAAAGCCACTCGAGTTTTTCCTCTTGCTCAGTTCATTTGCCACCTGGGACTTTATCTGAAGTTTCTATCTTATCTGCAGGGGGATAAGAGAATTTAAGGCCTGTGTTAAAGTAACTGGAGTTAGGTAGGAAGCTGGACTCCATTCCTACAAAATAAAGTAGCTACGTTATTTTCTCTTTTTTTTTTTTTTGCTACATTATTGTCCAAAAAATTCCCTTTGGAAAAATTAGAAGAAAAAACCCCCAATGCTTTGGAAAATAATGAGGCATGAGAAAGAGCATCAGGAGGGGGAAAGGTAGCAGGTGAGTCGGTGTGGGAGCCAGGCTCTCTCGCACCGGACACAGAGTCTGGGGGAGAGAGGTGCTCAGGGACTCCTGGGCCTCACTTAAATAAATCTCCTGATTTCCACCATCAGCTTGGGGACTTGTAATGTTGTTCTATTCTCAGCTAAAAATTTTCCTTAATTGGCTTCAGTTAAGGAAAAATATTGGTGGAGGTGGCTCAATGATAAACCAGAAACCAACATGACAAATTTCACTGAAATGGGGAATTGTCCTAATTTGTGACTTCTTCCTCAGAAGCAGATATCCACCAAAAAAGATCCCCTTCTCCTGTCTCTCCTGATCTAAATAGTTCAGGAGAACAGGTCCCATCCTTTCACGGTTACTCTCCATGACTCGTGCGCTGGTCCACTCTGTGTTCACGACGTTTTCACTAGTGTCAGGCAGAATCTAAAAGAACCCACGTCTTTCCCCGCCTCACTTGGGTGTACATGTATAGGCAAGGAGTCTCCATGATCTCATGGAAGCGGTTCCACCAACACAGTGTCACAATCTAAGGCTGACAGTAAGAATCTTTCTGCAAAATATCAAGAAAATAGCGTGCAGCTACACACACTCACACACACACACACACACCAACTTAAACTATCAGACTGTTCCTAGCAAGTTTTCTACTTCAGAGAAATTAAAAATATATTATATATGTATCCCCTTCTCCATTCCCTTCTTCAGGGGATCCCTTCTTCAGGGGATCTTCCCAACCCAGGAATCGAACCGAGATCTTCTGCTTTGCAGGCAGATTCTTTACTGTGTGAGACAGCTTGGAAGCCCATATACATGTTTAATTGTTTGGGATGGCTGATTTAGAATATGTAAATGAAGAAATATGGGTTCTCGGGCTGCGTGGGTAGTAAGGAATCTTTGGATTTGCCTACTTCCCTGCCCCAATAAACAGAGGCTGGGACGGTACGGAAACTGCTCGTACTTAATGAGCACGTGTCGTATGCCGAATTCCCAGTGGACGACCTCATTCAGGCGCATGGTAATCCCAGGAGGAAGGTGCCATTATTACTCCCTCCGTCTAGTCAAGGCTGTGGTTTTTCCTGTGGTCTTTCCTGTGGTCATGTATGGATGTGAGAGGTGGACTGTGAAGAAAGCTGAGCGCTGAAGAATTGATGCTTTTGAACTGTGGTGTTGGAGAAGACTCTTGAGAGTCCCTTGGACTGCAAGGAGATCCAACCAGTCCATTCTAAAGGAGGTCAGCCCTGGGATTTCTTTGGAAGGACTGATGCTAAAGCTGAAACTCCAGTACTTTGGCCACCTCATGCGAAGAGTTGACTCATTGGAAAAGACTCTGATGCTGGGAGGGATTGGGGGCAGGAGGAGAAGGTGATGACAGAGGATGAGATGGCTGGATGGCATCATGGACTCGATGGACGTGAGTCTGAGTGAACTCCGGGAGTTGGTGATGGACAGGGAGGCCTGGCGTGCTGTGATTCATGGTGTCGCAAAGAGTTGGACACCGCTGAGCAACTGAACTGACTGACTGGACTGAGACTAAGAGCATCGAGGCAGTGGTGGTCCTCGGGAGCCCACATTCTCCACCCCTAACTTGCCCACCTCCCTGCTGAGCAGAGGGACAGAGCCCAGGATAGAAGTCAGGCCTGCCCTGGCCTCAAATTCTGCTTCTTTTTTCTTTTCTTAATTTATTTATTTTTAATTGGAGGATAATTGTTTTACAGTATTGGGTTGGTCTCTGCCTAACAGCATATTAAAAAGCAGAGACATTACTTTGCAGACAAAAGTCTGTCTAGTCAAATGGTTTTTCCAGTAGTCGAGTTTGGATGTGAGAGTTGGACCATAGAGAAAGCTGAGCCCTGAAGAATAGATGAATTTGAACTGTGGTCTTGGAGAAGACTTTTGAGAGTCCCTTGGACTGCAAGGAAATCCAACCTGTCCATCCTAAAGGAAATCAGTCCTGAATATTCATTGGAAGGACTAATGCTGAAGCTGAAACTCCAATACTTTGGCCACCTGATGTGAGGAACTGACTCGTTGGAAAAGACCCTGATGCTGGGAAAGATTGAGGGCAAGAGGAGAAGGGGATGACAGAGGATGAGATGGTTGGATGGCATCACCGACTCAATGGACATGAGTTTGAGCAAGCTCCAGGAGTTGGTGATGGACAGGGAGGATTGGTGTGCTGCAGTCCATGCGGTCTCAGAGTCAGACACGACTGAGCGACTGAACTGGAGTGCCATACATCAACATGAATCGGCCATAGGCATACACGTGCCCCCTCCCTCTGGAACCTCCCTCCCTTCTCCCACGAGAGTCCTGCTTCTGCTCCTCACTACGAAGATGTTTGGCCAAACAATGATCTGCCACCATTTTCTCCTCTTCCGTTTGGATTTTCCAGAAACCTCTGACTTCCCGGACTCATAAACTGCTGGGGAAGGAAAAAAGGCAGTCTGTGCAAAGGACAAAGTAGAAAGGGCTGTGTGAGAGGCTGGCCACCCATCAGAAGGTGAAGTGGAAGGAATTCTCCAGTGGTCCAGTGGCTGGGACTCTGCGCTTTCCCCTCCAAGGGCCCAGGTTCGATCCCTGGCTGGGGAATTAGGATCCCTGAGGTCTGGCTGGGGAATTAGGATCCCTGAGGTCTGGCAAAAAAAAAAAAGAAAAGTGAAGTCAAGGTCGTGAAGCTTTTCAGGGAAGCTGAGCCATAGGACTGGGGGTGGAAGGAGGGCCAAGGTGATTTCCAGCTGCCCAGCCATGACAGCAGCTGCCCCTGTGCTGTGTAAACTGCGGCGGCTATTAAGTGCACAGGCTCGTGCATGACAGGTTGACCTGCACAGTCTGTTAACATTTATTCAGCGCCCAATGTGTACGAGGCTCAGCCCTAAACACCACTCACCTCACCTCTGCCTTTCAGGAGCCGGTGATCTGAGGACACGTGGGACAAATAGTCGTGAAAGTGTGCGTCACTCAGTCGTGTCTGACTCTTTGGTGCTCCATGGAATGTAGCCCATCAGGCTCCTCTGTCCATGGGATTCTCCAGGCAAGAACACTGGAGTGGGTTTCCATTTCTTTCTCCAGGGGATCTTCCCAACCTGGGGATCAACCTGAGTCTCAGGCATTGCAGGCAGATTCTTTACCATCTAAGCTGCCAGGAATTCCAAAATATACATCAGAGAATAAAAACAAGAACCAGCTGTTATTAAAAGCTGGGGGTGGCGAGGAGAGAAAGCAAAGGTGGAGTGGGGTGGAGTTAGACCAGGAATCCGACAGTCTGGGGGCAGCAGGGACAGAGCTCCCAGGACACAGTGGCCTCCGTCACACACACGTCTGAGAGGCGGAGCCCCGCTGCCGCCTCAGCTGTGCGTCTTCTGCTCTCCTGGGAGGATCTCAGCCTTCCTCCAGCCGGAGGCAGTAACGCAGTGCGGGGTGCCTGGGGAGAATTGGGCTGAATCCGTGGATGGGGGAGTCTTGTCTCAGTGCCTTGATTCCAAACCCTTTCATGTATTCAAGAATAGGTCCACATTATATGGTGATCTTTTGCTTGTCTCTAGCTAGTTTCACTTTTTCTATGTCATATTTAGTGCTCCCATTTCATTTAGTGTATATTTTATATATATATATATAGTATGTATAATACATATATTTTAGGAAACTTATGACTTTTGCCCAACTAAAAAATTTGACATTTTTGCTTCCACTTGTTTAACTTAGTATGAATAGAATGCTAGATTTCTAATTTTAAAAAAATAGATATGCAACAAGCAACAAAGGTTTACTGTATAGCACAGGGAGCTGGAGTCAATGTCTTGTACTAACCTATAATGGAGATAATCTGAAAATAACCCATGTGTATGTGTATAGCTGAATCACCTGAGACACTGTGAGTCAACTGCACTTCAGCCAAATATGCATCTCAGGAAAAATAGATAAATCTTAGAATGAGAAATGAATATGTGAAAACAACAATAATAATAAAGACCCAAAGGACTGTCCCATATAGTGATTTCAGCCGTCTCCTCACTGCAGTCCTCCTCACTAAAGAGGAGGCCCATGCCCTTTCCCTCTGGGTGTGTGTTTCCGCCTGGCTTTTTTGACATAAATACAACTGCTTCTTGGTGTGCTCTCCCATGTCGCGCTATGTCTCTGATGATAACCTTTGTGCCTGTTTTTACAGTCAGAAAAATAAATAAATAAGTCCTCAAATTATTTGCTATTCTTCGTTTCCAAGCTGCTGCTGCTGCTGCTGCTGCTAAGTCACTTCAGTCGTGTCCAACTCTGCGCGACCCCAGAGACGGCAGCCCACCAGGCTCCCCCGTCCCTGGGATTCTCCAGGCAAGAACACTGGAGTGGGTTGCCATTTCCTTCTCCAACGCATGAAAGTGAAAAGTGAAAGTGAAGTCGCTCAGTTGTGCCCGACTCTTAGTGACCCCACGGACTGCAGCCCACCAGGCTCCTCTGTCCATGGGATTTTCCAGGCAAGAGTACTGGAGTAGGGTGTCATTTCCTTCTCCATCGCTTCCAAGAAGTGAGGCTAATTTCCCTCCCACCACAGGTAACTGTATGAAATCACTTCTGATGTCAGCAGTGTGGCCAGTGTGGCTGAAATCAGGGTCCCTCTGAGGTTAGGACACACAAAGGTCTTTCTCCTGAGTCACTCCCTCTGGAGAAATCCCACCCTGTCACGGGCTCTCAGACAGGCATACAGAGGAGCTTCTGGGATGGAGTCAGGGAGCACCAGAGGCCTCCTGCCAACAGCCACAAGACGGATCCATCCTGGAGGAAGAGCTTCAGCCTCGTCAAGTCTTCAAATGACTGGGGGCACCTTGACTTCAGCCTCCCAGGAGAACCACCCTGCAGAGCTGCTCCCCAATTCCTGACCCGCAAAACCTGTAACATAATAAATGTTCATTGTCTTAAGCCAGTAAGTTGCGTGCTCATTTGTTACACAGCAGTTAATACCCGATACAGGCCTCTCCCCAACATTGGCAAAGGTCCGAAGATACACGATAGTTTGGAAGACAGTTCTCTGCCTGCCGTCATAAGGCGCAGTCTAACAAGCAGCACAGACAAAAAAGAAAAAAAAACAACTAGTAGAGAGAGAAACAGGCTCTGATAAAAAGAATGAGGCATCAGCGAGGGGGAGAAGCAGGGGAGCACAGAGGAGGCCTACCTAGCCCGTTCTAGGAGGTCAAAGCCAAGTGGTAACCAGGCTGCACGTCTATAAAAGATAAGCAGGAAGTATTCAGGTGTGTTAGCGGGTGGGGGCTGCTGTTACAAAGGACACAGATGGGGGAGGGGGCTTAAAAAACAGAAATTTACTATTCATCAGGTCTGGAGGCTGGAAGCCTAAGACCAAGGTGTCCCCAGAGGGGGTTCCTTCTGAGGCAGTGATGGAAGGACCCACTCCTGGCTCCTCTGCTTGGCTTACAGACACATCTCCTCCCTGGGTGTCCTCTCCTGTCTTCTCTCCATGCGCACCTCGTATGCAAACTTCTCCCTCTCGTAACGACACGAGTCATGTTGGATTTGTTGTTGTGGTTGAGTCACTCAGTCCTGTCCGACTCTTTTGTGACCCCCATGGATGGTAGTTTGCCAAGTTCCTCTGTCCATGGGATTCTCCAGGCAAGAATGCTAGAGTGGGTTGCCATTTCCTACTTCAGGGGATCTTCCCAACCCAGGGATCAAACCCACATCTCCTGCATTGGCAGGTGGATTCTTAAAAACTGAGTCACTAGGGTAGTCCCAGAGTGGATTAGGGCCCACCCAAACTATAACCTCACTTTAGTGTGATTACCTCTGTAAAGATCCGATCTCCAATCAGGTCACACTCTGAGGTACTGGGGGATAGCACTTCAACATATGGATGGTGGGGAGGGCGGGGGTGGAGTACATAACTGGATCCCCTAACACCAGGTGGAGGCATCAGGCACATGGATTGGCACGCACCGAAGACTATGCAGGCAAGGCGCAGCCCGTTACATTGGACAATTATGACTGTAAAGTGAGGGAGAACAGCTGGGGCCAGGTCATAGAAGGTCTTTCCAGCCCTGTCCAAGCATTTACCTTCAGTCCTGAGAGCGCTAGCAGCCACTTGGAGGGCCTTGAGAAGGGGGGGGTCGCATCACGAGATCTGCATTCTGGAAACTTGACTCCAGCTGCCCGACTGAGCATCGGTTGGCAGGAACAGGGGTTTACGCAGAAGACCACTAGCCCCTGAGCCAGCAGATGATGGCGCATGAGCTAATGGGATGGTGATGGGACGGCGCAAAGGAAAAGCCTGGAGGAAGAGAAAGCAGCAGCAGAACCTGCTGAAGGAAGAGCTGTTGTGGGGGAAGAAAAGGGAAGAATCAAAGATGCTGCCATGTCCCCTGGCTCAGACTGAAGGATGGCCAGTGGTGACCTTCCCAGAGGAGGATGCAGAAGGCTCGGGGTACAGAGGACACGCTTGGTGTTGGGCCTTCCGAGTTGGAAGTTACTGAGAACCACGCAGATTGGATGGGTAGCTGTTCTAATGCCTTAGGAAAAAATGATCCGGTCTGGAGATAGAGACCTGAAGCCATTCCCATCAAGCTGATCACTGAGGCCCCGGGAAATGAGCGAGCTTTGAAAGCCGCAGCACCTGAACCAGACAGTGTGTCCTTGGACAGCACCCACCCTGAAGAGCATACAAACTGCCCGGAGAGAGGGGAAGAGGATGGGGAAACCGAGAGAAGAGATTCATTCTGAAGACAGCATCAGCAGCCGATTACGCTGCAGCTCAGATAAGACCTGGGCCCTGTCCTCGAACATAGCAGAAGGACAGGGCTGATGACCTTGGCAAACACATCCAAGGCAGGCACGCTCACCTGGGTCTAGTACCCAGTCATCCCCATCGTCTTAGGTGCTGGATTGGCCAACAAGTAAGTGCGGTCGGGTTTTTCAGTAAGATGGTATGGAACACCGGAAAGAACTTTGTGGCCAACCCATGATTTTTTTCTTTATAAACAGATAAAAGGGGAGCACTCAGCCACTGATAGCACGTCAGAAGTCCCTTTCTAAGCAGGTTCCCCACTGCTGGATTGGCAGAAAGGTCTGAAGTTTCCCTAAGACCTTCAAGAGCTCCCTGAGACACTGCTGAGCTGGGATGGCCCCAGAGGGGCAGTTTTGAAGACACCGATGTGCTGCAGGGCACAGCACCCACGCAGAACACAGGGAGACGGGGGGTGGGGGGTGGGGGGGGGGCAGGCGTCATCCGCGTGCTGCCCCGGGGCGCAGGCGGGCTCCGGTCCTGAAGGACTCCCTGCGAGCTTCCCTTTCTCTGCGCCACACATCCTCATCCTCGCACCTAAAGCTGAAATCAGCTAGTGACCCTGCCCTCAGAACTGAGCCTCCCGGGTCTCTGCTCCTTTCTTCTGGAAAATCAGGATGAGGTTACAGCTCCGCACGAAGGGCAGAGTAGGGATTAGATGAGATTACATAGCACAGTGCTTGGCATACAGTAAGAGCCAGGGAAAGTTTTTATATATATATATTTTAATATATTGATTTATTAATTTGGCTGCACCGGGTCTTCATTGCAGCATGCTGGATCTTGAGTTGCCATATGTGGGCTCTAGTTCCCTGACCAGGGTTCAAATGCAGGCCCTCTGCATTGGGAGTGCAGAGTCTTAGCCACTGGACTGCCAGGGAAGTCCTGAAATATTTCTGTTATAATAGGTAATGATACCATGCTACTGATACGATGAATTTTAGAATCATATTAGAATACTATTAATAGTATCAGGCTCTAGCACTAATCATCTTTTTCCTCCCACTGTCACTTGGGAGTCTGTGTGTCCTTCTCAACCCAGCCCATCACTACTTGCAACCGCAAGCCCACTGCCCTGCCCCCAGCCCAGCTCTGAGAGCCCAGCTCCGTCTTAATTCCTGTCACAGGCCCAGCGTCTAGGGTGCCTGGCACATGGTGGTAAGTAAATAAAGCTTGTGGAATGAGTTAATAAATTCCAAGTGTATCTACCAACATGTTCTTATGAGAGCAGGGAAACACTGCCTCCAGGAATGGGAAAAGCCATCTGTGACAAACCACGGAAAGGCTGCTGCCTCTGAAGAGGAAAAGACAGGAGCTCTGACCCTGTTCTGGATAGCAGGCTTGGAGAGCCACCCTGCAGCGAAGTTCAGAAAATGAGCCACCGGTCTGCACAGCAGGAAGAAGAGATAAGAGCCCTGTGGGCTTTGCTGGTCTTTCGCCCTTGCAGGGGAACTCCCTGCAGAGGCACCAACACCAGCAACAGAGCAGAAACAGACAAAGGCATGTCTGTAAATGCTACAGGCTGCAAACTGCCATCACCTGCCATCGGGAGGCAGACAGGGCGAGGGGCTGGGCACAAGCGACAATTTGGGAGTGACAGTCACTTAGTCGTGTCCAGCTTTTCGAGGCCCCATGGACTATATGTGAGTCCTAGAAGTCAGAGTGGAGAAGGAAATCGCAACCCACTCCAGCGTTCTTGCCTGGAGAATCCCAGGGACGGCGGAGCCTGGTGGGCTGCCGTCTCTGGGGTCGCACAGGGTCGGACACGACTGAAGCAACTTAGCATGGACTATATAGTCCACGGAATTCTCTAGGCCAGAATACTGGAAGGGGTAGCTTTTCCCTTCTCCAGGGGATCTTCCCAACGCAGGGATGGAACCCAGGTATCCTGCATCACAGGTGGGTTCTTTACCAGCTGAGCAGCGGGTTCTTTCCCTTACAAGGGAAGCCCAAGAATACTGGAGTGGATAGCCTATCCCTTCTCCAGTGGATCTTCCCGACCCAGGGATCAAACCAGGGTCTCCTGCATTGGAGGCAGATTCTTTACCAGCTGAGCTATTAGGGAAGCCCACA